>NC_073302.1:185583075-186278075 GCF_027595985.1 Sorex araneus | reverse complement strand
AAAAATATTACCCACAGGAAGACAATACTCACAGGGACACGTACATGTATATGTATAAAGTACAGGATATACTCCTCGAGGGATAATGAATATGTGAAATGCTAGATATACTTAATATTCACATTAATTGCATGTTGACAACTAAGTATCATGAAACTATCATCACTATGAAGAAAATGAACATGTCCATCATTTATTAAAATTCCCTACTCCCTCCTGTCATGGCAAGAATATCTCACATTAGAACATGGTGCACACAGTCCAGGAATATGGTCACTCATATGTGAGGCTTGGCCCGAGCATGTGGAGAGTGGCCTGTAGCATGGAGGCAGTTGGGTAGTGGAGGTCGGCTGCTGGGGCTGGGTCCCTTGGCCTGGGAGGGCTCTCACCCACCCCACTCTGGGGCGCCCCGTGTGAAACAGCCTGGTGCAGAGTCCAGTGGCATGGTTATGGGGGCCTCATTTTATGCTCCCTTCTGGGGGAAGCAGCCGTGTGACCTGGAGGGTGGCCAGCCTTGTTCTCTATCTTGAGAGGGTTGTACATTAGTAAGTGTAAACATTTGTCAAAAATAAATGAATGGACATGATTTTTGCATGTAATTACATTTTAATGTTATAAAGTAGAGGCAAACATTTAACAATGTTTATGTGTGAAAGCAGAAATATTTGCAGATTGTTTTTGATTTCTTAAAATCACTTTGAGATGGTTGAAAAACAGGTAGATAAGTGAATGGGGCAAAAATATATATGTATATATGTACATATATGTGTGTATGTGTCATATATAAATAAACAACTCAAGGGACAAATATAAAATCAAGGAATCATAGTAAACTTATAATAGTGGAATCTTCATGGTGTTTATATGGAATTTAATTATTTTAACTTTCTTATATGATGGAGGCATTCATAATAAAGTGTTGAGGAACATTACCTAAAAAAAATAGAACATGGTGCACATAGTAGGGATATTTCACATTAGAACACAGGGCACATAGTAGAAATATTTCACATTAGAACATGGTCACATGGTAGTGATATCTCACATTCGAACTCCCTAAGGAAATGCCAAGCCGGCTACGGCACTTCCATGAGGCCGACCCAACTTTAACCCCCAAATCACATGTGGATACCAGATACCTGCCGGAAGTGATTCCTGAGTATGGGTGTATCCAAACCTTGCCAGCAAAATCAAACAAACACAAAAGAAGATATGAAATGTGAAATTTTTAAGTGCTGATTCTAAGTACTATACTGTAGAGTTTATCTCCAAAACTGAAATCTTGTGTTACTCAACTATAAATTCCCCATTTTTTCTTGTACTGTAAACAATTACCCATTGTGGATATCATTTATATATATATATATATATCTGCATCTATATTACATGTTTGTATAGTATATGTAAATTTTAATCCCTGTACACATAGATATATGTACTAACATAATGTTTTAAAAACTATTATTTCATTTGTTTGTGATGGGTGGGAGCCACATTTAGCAATCCTCAGGGTTTATGCCCAGCCATAGTTCGGGTCTTTCCTGACAGTGCCAATGCCTGGGAGCAACACATTCAAGGCCAGGAATCAAACCCAAGTTGGCTGTGTGCAAGAGAAGTGCCTACCTCACACAGCTACCTCTCCAACCCCAACGTTATTTGTTCCATATGAATGGAATGTTTTTATATACATAAACCTATACACAAAGGAAAATTTCTCACCAACAAGAAAGAAGGAAATTCTGCAATTATTGTGAATAGGGATGAATTTGGAATGCAAAATTATTCTAAATAAAATGAACTAGACAGAGAAAGACAAATATACAAATTCATCTGTGGAATCTAATATATTCAAACTAATAAGACTACAGTTTTTTTAAACTGGTCCTTATAAATAAGAACATAAACTATTAGACATAGATTAGTTTCTTTAGTAGTAAAAATGATTCCTTATGAATACTGCATGGTCTTCTTTAGTTGATGGATTACCCATAACAACTATGAAAATACTATGAAAGTTTAATACTGCAAATATGTATTATATATATGACACTGTGGAACAATCAAGTGATATTACAACATTGCAAAATGAAACTACAGCATGTGATTTTCCAAAGTAATTTTAAAAAGAGATTTGTTTCAGAATTTCCTGGCTTCTTCACTGGATCCTTAGCAAGTCCTAACCCTCTCTTGCTCTGCGGTATGGGCCTCTCTGAAGAGGGAATCACTAGCGTCTCCATTGTTATATATCTAGGAGAGGGATGTCAAGGAATTTCAAGTTGCATTCACTTCAGCATTTCAGAAGCCCTAAACCAGCCCAGGTTTCCATTTTTTTTTAAAACTTTTTATTAAATCACCATGTGGAAAGTTACAAAGTTCGCAGGTTTATATGTCAGTTATACAATATTCAAACACCCATCCCTTCACCAGTGCCCATATTCCACCACCAGAAACCCCAGTATACCCCCGCCCCCACCCCCTACACCCTACTGTATAACTAATGAATTTCACTTCATTTTTTCTTTACCTTGATTACATTCCATAATTCAACACAAAACTCACTATAGTTGTTAGAGTTTCCAAGCAAGAGAGACAGACCTACTACATTTGGTAATTAGTTTTTCATTGCTGGAAATGAAGAGATATGTAGCCCCACTGCTACAAGTACATAACTCTATCTCTCTCTCTCTCTCTTTCTTTTTTCCCTTTTTCCTTTTCCCTTTTTTTTTCCTTTTCCCCCTCATCCTCCTTCCAGCGCCTCATAGTATGGTGTATGCCATGCCGCGTCGGCCAGCATGGGGCTTTTGCTTAGTTCACAGTCCAGAGAGCTGGCTGCTACATTAAAAACCTTCAATATTTCAACAAAAACTTACTGTTATTATTTGGAGTTTCCCCCCCAAGTCAGACCTGTTCAAAAGGAACCATTTCACATTGCTGACAATTATAAATGTTAAGTCGCGCGGACGCAGTAGCGTCTGCGCGGTTTTGGATTTCTGTATAAAGTCCAGGGAAAATTCTGCCAGATGCTGGAACCCCAAATCCTAAAGCTGTCTCTGGTTCCTGCTCGTTCCACATCCACCGGCTCTGCAGAGACATGGGCACCCGGGCCGAAAACCCGGCCGGCCGGAGCGGAGCCCCGGCCCTGGCGGGCCCAGGTTTCTTTTTAATTATTATTTGCATTTTTTTTTCTGTGAGAGAAACATAGGTTAAAATTCTTAGTGACTATTTATTTACTTATTTTGGTTTGGGCTGGATCGATAACACAGCAGGCGTTTGCCTTGCAAGTGACCCACCCAGGTTCGATTCCTCCGTTCCTCTTGGAGAGCCCGGCAACCTACTGAGAGTATCTCACCCACACGGCAGAGCCTAGCAAGCTACCCTTGGCATATTCGATATGCCAAAAACAGTAACAACAAATCTCACAATGGAGAAGTTTCTGGTGCTCGCTCGAGCAAATCGCTAAGCAAAGATATGACAGTGACAGTGATTTTTGCTTGGGGTCCATACCCAGTAGTACTCAGGGCTTACACCTGGCAATGTGCTCAGGTGTCACTTCTGGTGGTGCTCGGTGGATCATATGAAGTACTGGGGATCAAACTAAAGTTAACTGCATGCAGGCAAGTGCTTTTGCTCCTGTATCCCTGCTTTTTTTAAATGATTTTTTTTTTTTTTTTTGCTTTTTGGGTCACACCTGGTGATGCACAAGGGTTACTCCTGGCTCTGCACTCAGGAATCACCCCTGGCGGTGCTCAGGGGACCATATGGGATGCTGAGAATCAAACTCAGTTTGGCCGCGTGCAAGGCAAATGCCCTACCCACTGTACTATCACTCCAGCCCCTATCCCTGCTTTTTAATCTTCGTCTGAAATGTAAAAAATACGCGAAAAACAGTCATGTATTGATAATGTTCACTTATTTCTGAGTGTTATTAAAATATTAAAATTCATAGACTTATTTGACACATAGGAAGGTATAAAAAAAAGAATGAGATGGCAAAATTTTAAATATTCCTCAGACAATTATTTTAGATTCAAATAAGGGTCAAAAGTTCAACACTTAATTTGTAATTAAAATGAAAGAGACATCTTGACTCTTTTCAAAATGATAATTTTGCTAAATTTTACTGCAGCTAAATTTATAGCTTTCTATTCATAAAGGGCATATTTTGTTTCTTGGTTTTAAGTCCACACTAGATATGCTCAGGGCTTACTTCTGGTTCAATGCTCAGGGAATTACTCTTAGTGGCTCAGTTTATCATATTGTATGCTGGGGCTTGAACTTGGGTCAGCCGTGTGTAAGGGATGCACCTTACTAACCCTCCATTCTCTTCAACCCCTAATATTTATATTTTAAAAGAAATGCACAGGGATGTCTTTAGATGAAATAACAAATAAGAATTGCAGCACTGTAGCACTGTTGTCCCTCATCTATTTGCTCGAGCGGGCATCAGTAACATTTCCATTGTGAGACTTGTTTTGTTACTGTTTTTGACATATCGAATTAATGGATGGAATTTCAAAGTAATACTCTTAAGTACCATTGATACAGCAAATAGTTACTGACTACATATATTTTATGATTGTAGCAAAATTATATAAAAAGAAGTTACAAATAAAATAAACTCAAGTATAAATATATTTTGGTAATTCCAAATCTTAATGAGATAAGATTATAAAAATATACAAATGTATTTCTATCTTAATAAGAAATCCACTAGCAGACATCTAAACCAAACAGAGCAGCAGAATCATTATCCTTACTTAGGTAAATTTCATTAGAATGATATGTAAAGAAAAATATGCAGCAATAGCTAAATATAAGTAAGTCTACAAAGATAGGTGATTTGTAAATATATGTCAATATGATTTAAGCCAAATGTATCTATGCTATCTTTAATGTTATAGTCATCCATTGCTCATCAATTTGCTTGAGTGGGCACCAGTAACATCTCTATTGTGAGACTTGTTACTGTTTTTGGCATACCGAATATGTCACAGATAGCTTGCCACGCTCTGCCGTAGAGGCGGGATACTCTTGGCTGGGCTCTCCGACAGGGGAGACCCCAATTATACAATTATTGTAAATTTCTATTTTACCTTTGATACTGTATCACTGTATTACTATCATCCTGTTGCTCATCAATTTGCTCGAGCGGGCACCAGTAACATCTCCATTGTGAGACTTGTTGTGACTGATTTTGGCATATCAAATATGCCACAGGTAGCTTACCAGGCTCGGCTGTGCGGATGAGATAGTCTCAGTAGCTTGCCGGGATCTCTGAGAGGAGGAATCGAACCTGGGTTGGCTGTGTGCAAGGCAAACACCCCTATCTGTTGTGCTGTAGCTCCAGCCTTTGGAATAATACTGTAGCTCTTTTTACTTGAGAATATTTTCCTTGGGTTGAAGAGATAGGATAGAGAATGAGGAGCTTGCCTTATATGTGCCCAACTCAGGTTCAATCCCAGGAACCACATGCAGTTTCAAAGCATGATCAGGAGTTATCCCTGAGTGCAAACAGAGCAAGCTCTGAGCACATTCCCCATTAGGAATCAATTGCTACTTCTTCCCCAGAAAAAGTCTTTATCTTAAATGTTCATATATTTGTCATGTATCTTTTACATTAAAAAGTTTTAACCATTGTATTCATCATTGCTATTAATTTTTCCAGTTCATTCTAAGACACATTTTGACGGTTCTTTATGCTTTATTTTATTAATTCAGTTTATAATTTATATGTAATTATTTTGACCAACATATTTATAACTTCCTCTACTGATTTGAGTATTAAATCTCTCTTTTCTCAAAATTCATCTTACATTTTGATAAAATGTGAGTTGTCATTGATCACCTGGTATGCTAATCAAATTCATCCCATTTCTTCAGATTAGGGCAATAGATTTGTCACACACAAACTGTGGCACCTTCTCCAAGGTAAACCACAACTAATGGAAGTAATACAAGACAAATCTTAACATTCTTTAGGATAAATAAGGAGATAGTATTACATTTGATTTTGATATATATTTTAATTTTATTTTTTTTTCTTTTTAAAACCCACAATAGTCAAGGAAATAAAATAGCAGATACAGAGACAAGTTCAAAGAATCAGAAACATATGTAACTTAGAAGTCATGCTGCTTTTAAATACTTGTATTTATATGTGTGTGTTTATGGGAATGTATATTCTAGTGCTCATGTTTGTAGTATTTATGAACCGTGAACATAGCTGTCTCATTTCCAGCAGCCAGCCTTTCATATAGTTGCACATATATTTCTTTGACTTCCAGAACTCCTTGCCTAAAAAATCTTTCTAGGACTAAAAGCTGAGCGAACACTTTATGATTATGCACCTAACTTGCTCATTCTTCAAATAACAGGACATTCATATGTATAGTAGTGGAGATAGTCAATGCTCAATCGAACAAACTGAGTCAACAGAACTGAGCTATTAAATGGGGCAAGAGGAGTTGTGGGTAGGTGTGTGGATAGAAAGGGATCAATGGGGAAAGGTGCAGGAACATTAGTGCTTAGGGTAATACGCTGTAGGTGTGATTTAGTAACATTGTCTACTTAAAGGAGAAATAATGCCACTATTGTTAAACCAGGTTACTTTATTTATTTCAAAAAATAGAGTAGAACTGGAGAACAAGGTGACAAAACACCACTGTGGAAGCACTGTCTGAATTCTGAGTTAATTCTGAGAAAAACAAGTAGCACTCCTGGGGGATCAATAAAAAGGGTAGACTCGTGCTTCTTTTTTTAGCACCTGCATTAATCAGTTTTTTAAACTATTATCTGACTATTCTGTTTGTTTCACTATTGTTCAACTGTCTTATTTTTGGTTTCTTATTCTAGGGTGTTTCTATGTTGATCAATGATTTGTTTGCATATTGGCCTTGTAATAGTCCTACCTTGTCATCAATAGATTGCTTTGCTAATTGCATATCTTTGGCTTCTGTCTGGACTTGCTTGCTCACTTAGCATGGGAATGGGGTTGAAACCCAGTCTATAAAAGTCTCAAGAAGACCGTTGGGGGGAAGGGGGGAGGTTTGCTCTACCATTCAATTTCTGGGCAGAGAGAAGCTGATCAGCTTACTAAGAATTCCTGACTTAAACTTCGCAGAGTGTGCCTTGCTCCCTCCACTGTAACACCTTAAAAGTAGTTATTTGGTAATGTATTTTACCTTTTATTTTTGTTTTTATTCTGGTTTGGGTTTAGCCACATCCAGCAGTGCTCAGGGATCACTCCAGGCTTACCAGTTCCAGAGTGTAAGAGTCAAAATTACAATTTATGGTATCAAATATAAAAATTGACGTAAAATAAAATCCCAAGAAATGTTCAATAACTTTGTAAATTGGCCTCCAAATTCAATGGGCATCATGAGAAACTCATGTAGGTGTCAAACATATCTTCCCAGTTTTATTACTCACACAAACCTTTGAAGATAGAAGACTATCAAAAATCCCAAATCTTTTATAAAATGACGCTCTCAGCACAGCAAGATTAGACTCACTGTCATCACAAAAGTTAACAGAATATGGAAAAGACAAAATTTTCTTAGATTTAATATAACTGGATTTGGGAGAATAACGTGTACATAAAATGATTTACACCAATTATAATGTAATCATAAAATGCAAGGTTCTAAAGGATACCCAATTTTGCAGCTGGACAGCAAGTTTACATTTATTTCTTCTACGGAAAGTAGGTATTGAAATCACGAGAATGCTTAAAGTCATGTCATCTAAACTTTGTGTTTGAATTATTACAGGAAGGAAAAATTAATAGTTTTTAAAAGATAGGTAAATTTGTATTTTTGATTATTGTATATGACATATATAACAATTTTAAATAATTTAACTTGGGGCCAGAGAGATAGTACAGTATGTCAAGCCCTTGCCTTGCATATGGCCAGCCTCTGATAGTTTCCCAGCATTTCATATGGGTCCCTGAGTCCCACTGGTGATCCCTGAGCACAGAGCCAAGAGCAAGCCCTGAGAAGAGCCTGTTGCAGTCCCAGGAAACCAACAAAACCACACAAAAAACAATAATTAAGGTTAATAATTTCATGGGCCATTCAAAAACATGACGGTGGTTGTTCCATTTAGGTCTAAAGGCATATCCTCTTAAATCAGTTCCATTCCTATCACTATTTCCACTCCTACTCCCATCCCTAATCAACTCCATGGGCCAGACACCACAAAAGTTTCCCTATATCCTGAGGAGTCTGATGAGTTTTTGCATTATTGCATGTATTCTGTTTTTCTCTTTTACATCTTCAGATCATAGAAAAAGTTATTTGGGTAAGCAAAGACATTATAGACACAAACAAATTGAAGTTGTAAACACTTTATAAACCCTATCTCAAACATTTTTTAAAATTTGCCATTTTTTTTTCTTTTTGGGTCATACCCGGCAATACACAAGGGTCACTCCTGGCTCTGCACTCAGGAATTACCCCTGGCGGTTCTCAAGGGTCCATATGGGTTGCTGGGAATCAAACTCGGGTCGACCGTGTACAAGGCAAATGCCCTACCTGCTGTGCTATTGCTCCATCCCCAAATTTGCATTTTTTTTTACTGGCCCCTTCTTGAAGTACCTTCTTTATTTCTTTTTATGCTTGATAAACTCATTTCTTTTTATATTTTGAGATCCAAATCAAGCCTAATTTTAAAAAAAACATATTTTTTCTACGAAAATACATTTTTATAACTTGGCTTATTGGTATTGGTTTTAAAATGTGTCTCTGCTGTGGCTTTTAACTTCCTTTTAGAGAAAATGTTTGTTTTTATTTGTTTTTGGACCAAGTCCTAATGGTACTCAGGGCTTACCTGTAACTCTATGTGTGGGAATTGAATAGAGCCAGAAGTTTGCCTCTGGGATGGCTCCAGGAATGCTGTGGAGCACTGGAATCAAATCCTGGTTTCCCTGATGCAAGGCAAGCATCCTAATCACTGTACTCTCTATGAGACCCCAAAAATAGTTGTATACAACCTCTAGATACCCCAGTCTGTTAAATATCTTGTATACAATAGGTGCTAAAGAGGTGCATTGCTTTATTGAATGAATTGGGAATTTTTTGACAAAGGGTAAATTTCAAGCACTAGTCATGAACTAGAACCTACATGTAGAGATTATTTCATAATTTTGAGCAGAGCTGAGCATTTGTGCATAATCAAATTAGTGGGAAAGTGCCACAAAAGACGTTTCATTCTAACCAAATATTTAGTATCCAATCTATTTCAAGATCTCGATCACACAAATAAGACCCCATAAACTTTGTAATTTAGTAGGACTTGCATGTATTATTTCAATTTTCTGTATATTTAAAATGACCACAGACCAAACAATCCTTATGCTTAAGTGCTCACAGGCTTTCTGTGAGGTGCTTTTTGGAGTTCTGTTTGATTATAGGTCATAAATCTTTATTTCTTGCTGCCGTCTTTCAGGGGCTAATCTCAACTCCTAGCTAGTTCCAGTAATTCCTTCTCCCATGGCTCTCTCAGAGACACTCTTGTTAGCTCAAGGAGTGTTTGATTCACCTGAGTTCTTGGACTCTTCCAGGAATTAATTCAAAGCCAACTCAGCATTTAAAAACAAAGGTATATTATTGAAAGGAAAGTTCACTTAAAGAGATTCTAGTAAATAATCTCATGGTAAGCAACAAGCAGAAAAATTCTAGTGCTGGACTAGTTATTAAGCTTTAGTTATGAAAGGAGTATGATTTCGTACAACTGGATAGAAACTTGTGGGTATTCTCCCAACTTGGAGGGGTAATTCTGTGAATTCTGTGCTGTTTACATTATTTTAAATGCACAGTCATGGTAGAGAGAAGGAGGTGTGTCATTTAGCATAATAATGAGTAGCATGTCATTTCAGAGTAAGGATCTTGTGGGTCAGCCATGGTCATGAAAAGGCCCTCCCTTCCGTCTTCAGGTTGGCTTGTTTTTGATCTAAGCAAGCAAGTCTGTCTGTTAAGCACCATCAGTATCAGAATGTAGCCAAATGTTGTTACCTATAAGTTTTCTAGTTATAGTCATGTTTGTTTTTCGAACCCGGCATCAGCCTTCAGCTCGTCTCTACTACTCCCATGCTCTTGCTATTGTTTTTTTCTTTCCCTGTATGTTGTTGTTGTTGCTCTTTTGTTTGGGGGGCACACACCCAATGGTACTCAGGACTTACTCCTGCCTCTGTGCTCAGGAATCATTCCTGTCAAGGATTTGTGGACCACATGCTGTACCAGAGGCAGAGCCCAAGTCAACTGCATGCAAGGCAAGAACTTTGCCTGCTGCACAGTCTCCCTGCCCTCTACTCTTACTCTTCAACATCTGAACTTACTTCTTTATCAAAGCAAAATTTCTTCCAGCTTACTACGATTGTCATATAATGAAATACAATCCCATCGCCTGTGTAACATTCTTTGTTAGAAAGGAATGATGTAAGACACTGAATTTTGTGTTCACCACAATATAAAAACAAAAATTATACAAGTAAAAGTGAACACAAAAGTAAAAGCAAGTGATGATAGAAAACAACCACATGTAATAGCACTCAGCAAAACTGAAAGAACATCGAAAGAAAAATACAAAGAAGTCTGCCAAATACTTCCTGCAGGCATATCTTCTCTATTGAAAATAAAGACAAAATGGAACTAAGGAAAGGTCATCTTCTTTACCATTTCTCTCAGAATGATTATTTCAACATATTGACAAATATGAAAGACAAGTGAAGACAGATTGACTAACTGTTTAGCTGTTAGAATAGTTTCACAACTATACTAGTAATGCTCAAGAGGGCACCAGTAACGTCTCCATTTTGGGACATGTTGTTACTGTTTTTGGCATATCAAATACACCAAGGGTAGCTTGCTAGGCTCTGCGTGCAGGCAGGATACTCTTGGTAGCTTGCTGGGCTCTTTGAGAGGGACAGAGGAAACGAACCTGGGTTGGCCACATGCAAGGCAAACACTCTACCCACTGTTCTATTGCTCCAGTCCATCTCCAAGAAATGAAGATAATGCTTTCTCTGAATTTGTAAATGTAAAATAAACAAAATTCTACATTTTTACAATGAGCTTGAGTAAAGTATTGGACTTGAAGGTTTGTGAAATCCATAAGGCCCTGGCACACTCACCGTGCTATGCTAGTAATGCAGTAATCAGAACAGGAGACAGAGGACTCTTTGACAGAATTGGGGAAAGGGACAAGGAGGTTTCAGAAAACCTCAGGACCACTCTCAATGAAGCTAGACAAGTTAACGCTAGAGCTCCGCATGCCCAGTGGTTCTGGAGCCACCGGCCCCTTCCATGCAGTGCTCGATGGTCTGAGTATTAAACTCAGGGATGTGTGTGGACAGGCTTGTGTCCAATTCCTGGGCTGTCTCTGTGGTCTCAGACCAACCGGGAGAACTAGCATGCAATTCCTAATGCCTTCGTTTAGAGTCTTGAGGACCCCATTTGCTGCATACTGCTAATCTTTGCATTATCGCATATAACCAAATTATCATCATTTCAGTTCTGGATTACCAAAGCTGTGTGGTGCTGAGCTGGTTTATACTTGGCTAAGTTCCAGAACATCAGAATCATCTTTAGAAAAGATGCTGTGCTTTGAAAGATTCTGTGCTTTCAATTTTGGGTGATCTCAGCACACAATACGGAATACTGCTCTGATTGTAGTAAACTTATGTTTTGAATAATTATTCAGTTTATTTATATTGTTTTCTGTAGCATAAAATTTGGATCACTTCCACCTGGGTAGTAAACTTACCTCTTGTGACATAAGCCAATCACAAATAGTTACTACATTATTCCTGGTGGAAAATCCACAGTGCAACACAATACAGTTCAGCTCGAAGGGAGTTACATGAGGCTGGGAAGGCCCAAAGAGAGGCTATGGAGCTCAGAGTCGGCAACCTCAGCATCTCAGAGAAGCAGAAATTGCTTTTTCAGACCGAGGCTGGGGTTTCATATGAAATCTGAAGATGACTTTTCAGAAACCCCAAGCAGGTCCTTTAAGTGTCTTGGGTTGGCTTATTTCAATTCTTATGTTTATATAGATTAGAGAAATATTAGCAGAACACACTACTTTTAATTTGGGTCTGGCATCCTGACATAGCTAGATTTTTTTGTACCACTTCTAGTATTTATTATCAATGACAAGATATATGTCATGGGTTGCTTGAATTATTTCATTTCATTGAAAATGACATCGTTTCTCCATTAACCAGTATTATTATAATATCAATGCATACAAAATCACTCCCTTATCTAACTACTTGTTCTTTTTGGCATAATTCTTTTTATTCTTTTTGATCAACGATCTTTTAATATAGTCAGCCTTCTACATGAAACTATCTTTTTCCAATTATTGCTTAACTATTTATTCATCTTCTCCTAATCTATTTCATGCATACCTTTCACTGACTTTTAAGCCTCTTCTAATTTCTCATGAATGGGTCAACCTGCATGCCCATGACACTTGCCTAAATATAATAATTGTCACTTGTCAGTCTGTCCTGAGAAATTTGTGTTGGACAACACTGTTTCCCTTCACCTGATTTTTCCTATCAGCATTTAGCATTTTGTATATTTTCAATAATTTTGTAGTGCATGTGTAAAAGATTAAGCATTCATAGGTCATGCCATATAATTTAGTATTCCAGGGATCACCCTTATATCAGAAAATATTAAGTGATTCATGCCTCAATGTACAGAATAGATGTCTCAGACTGAGCAGTTCATTGGATACTTGGGTTGACAGATTTAAAGTGGGCACTAAAACATCCAGGGCAGCCTTCCTTGCAGAGCTAGGCAGGAGAACAGAAATTTAGGATCTGTCTCAGCTGAAATTTTACAGCTTGTTCTGTTACAGATGGCTTGTAAGGGCTTCTCTGTGCAGTTCTATGAGCTGCTGCTTATAGTTCTTCCTGCCCATAAAATGATCATCCTTTCCTTATGGCCATCACCCCAGGGAACACCCCGTGAAGATTCATGTGTTCATTTTGGCAAAGAATGCATTAGTACCCCTTGCAAAAGGCACTTTCTAACGACAAAGCATTGCTTGTATATAGAGAGAGCATTAGTCCATCTGTCCCAACACAGTCCACCCTAGTTGATTCTGTGATGCCAGACAGCTGCCGATACCCACCAAGAACATCTGGTTCCATTTTGTGTTGGCAAGGGTCCCATTAGCAGTAAAACAGTTAATGCCTTTTAGATGGCCTCATGATTACAGCTTTTATTGGTACCCCAGGTAATTGAGTTAATAAATTTAATTGCCAAGGCTCACAATTTTTCACACTTGCCTCCAATATTCTCCTTCCAGAATTCCCCTTCTTTTCTGAGAGAAAGAGAGTGAAAAAGAAAGCAGAAAAACCCTTTAATAAGAATATGCATTGAATGGGACAAGTGACCTTACAAAACACTTCTGAATGACATCAAAATGTCATTGGGCCCACCCGAGTTTGTTTATGGCAGTATGCGATGCCATGACTCACATTTACTACCCCTTTCCTTTCAAGATAATTTACTGAACTGTCCACCTGACATAGAGCTATACCCAGAATACATAGTGTGTAGCCAAAAAAGCTTTCCAAGGAAATATTTATAGTTGCAGAGCAGAATATTGTCATGGATTTCTGAATTTTCAACTAATAAGTTATATATCACATTATAAATCATGCTAAAATATTGCATATTACACAATAAAACAACAACAGAGAAGAGACCATTGAAAACTAAAATATTCACCTGGGAGACAGTTTAAAGATCTCTTGAAATAATGAATAATAACAGATCTTGAATGGCAAGATTTATTTCTTTCCAGAAAACTCTCTCATTCCTGAGTTTGGATGACTTTATTTCTATTTGTTTGTTTTTAATCTTAGAAAATCTCAAGTGTCATTATCAACCAAAAATCTATACCCATATTAATTCTTATCCTTTTAAATTGTCTTTACCCCCTTTTAAAAGATAATTTTCTTTATTTTTCTCTAATTAATAAATAATGGTATAAACATTAGTAGCTCGGATAGTCATCTTTGGATGTCATTAAAATATGTACCACTCAACATATGTTCTCCAGATTTCTCTAAGCACTGGCTCTATTTCAATAAGCTCTTAAATTCCTGCTTGTAATCACCAGATTTTAAATACCTATATTGTAGCTACATCATTATTCTACATGGTTTTATTCTCAGTATCAAAATCTTATCTTTAAGGACAGCTGTAAATGAAATTCAGCAGGATTTCAGTTTCTTATTATTCGCTTACAAATATAAAAAACATTATAAATAGGATCAAATGTGCATCTATATAGGCAGTTGCTGTCAACTGGGACATTTTCCCTCCCAGAGTGCATTTGACAATGACTGGAGACAATTAGAACTGCCACAGTGACAGACCCACACACACACTCCCCTACACCCCCCCCCAGGCCCCACAAAAATACTATGCAGCTAAAAGAAAATATGAAACTATGAAGTTTGCTGAGATGTAGATATAAGTTCGAATTATTATGTAAAGCAAAGTAAATCAGAGGGAGAAGGACAATCAATAGATGATCTCACACATCTGTGAGATAGAGAGAGACAAAACAATCAGAGAGTATCAAACATTAGACTTCGATTCCAAAACTCAGACCACAAATCACTGCACAGTGGGTTAGGCTGACAATGAAGATGTGGAATATAAGTAACTAAGTAATTTGATACCTGTCTTTTTGGTGGTGGTATTGAGGGAAGAGTAGTTAACTTTTATCAGTACTGTAAACATTAACACTAGTGTAAATAGTTTACTATTTACTAATATTTTGCTTATAGTTTAGAAAATCATTACTTAAATTACAATAATGTAATTTCTAAATATATAAAATAAATCAATTCTAAAAATGGAAGAAAAAATCAAGATTGGGTAGATTAAAGAACACGGTCACAGTTGTTTGATTATAAAAGATTCAAGATAAACCCATACCTGTCTACCTAATTCAAAACCCTGATATATTTTTGCAGAATAATCTAGCTTTTAGGAGTCTATAGAAACCATCAAGGTACATGAGGTGTTTGATGGAAAATACTTTATATGCCAAGTACCCGAATCCTTGTCTGACCTGAGGATTTTTCAAATGGTCCTCCATTCGTTTAAAATATCACACTGTGGTTGCTGCAGGATTCTACCACAATCTGCAGTGCAGATGAATGCATAACGGCTTAAAAATTTCAATAGGTGATCATACATTTGGGGTTGTGTGTAGGGATATTCCACCCTGTTCCATTGGTCTGCGGTTCTGCCTTTGTTCCAGGACCATGCTGTTTTAATTGTTACTGCTTTGTAGTAAAGTTTGAGGTTGGGGAGGGTGATGCCTCCCATCGTCTTTTTCCCAAGAATTGTTTTAGCTATGCTTGGATGTTTGTTGTTCCATATGAATTTTAGGATTGCTTGATCCATTTCTTTGAAGAATGTCATGGGTATCCTTATAGGGATCGCGTTGAATCTGTATAATGCTTTGGGGAGTATTGTCATTTTGACAACATTGATTCTCCCTATCCATGAGCAGGGTATATGTTTCCATTTTCTCATGTCCTCTTTGATTTCATGGAGTAGCGTTTTGTAGTTTTCTTTGTAGAGGTCTTTTACTTCCTTGGTTAAGCTGATTCCAAGGTACTTGATTTTCTGGGGCACGATTGTGAATGGGATTCCTTTTTTCATGTCCCTTTCCTCTGCCTCATTGTTTGCATATATGAAGGTCATGGATTTTTGGGTATTGATTTTGTAGCCTGCAACTTTACTGTATAAGTCTATTGTTTCTAAGAGTTTCTTAGTAGAGGCTTTAGGCTTCTCTAGATATAGTATCATATCATCTGCAAATAGTGAGAGTTTGATTTCTTCCTTTCCTATCTGGATGTCCTTAATCTCTTTTTCTTGTCTAATAGCTATCGCAAGTACTTCCAGTACTATATTGATGAGGAGTGGTGAGAGTGGTCATCCTTGTCTTGTGCCTGATCTCAGAGGAAAGGCCTTTAGTTTTTCCCCATTGAGGATAATGCTTGCCTTAGGCTTGTGATAGATGGCTTTGACTATCTTGAGGAAAGTTCCTCCAAACCCATGAAAGAATGTTGGATCTTATCAAATGCTTTCTCTGCATCTATTGATAGGATCATATGCTTTTTATCTTTACTTTTGTTGATATGGTGGATTATGTTGATTGATTTACGAATGTTAAACCATCCTTGCATCCCCGGGATGAATCATCTAATCTTTGATAAGGGAGCAAGAGATGTGAAGTGGAGCAAGGAAAGTCTCTTTAACAAATGGTGCTGGCACAACTGAACAACCACATGCAAAAAAATGGGCTTAGACCTTGACCTGACAACATGCACAAAAGTCAGATCAAAATGGATTAAAGACCTCAACATTAGACCACAAACCATAAGGTACGTTGAAGACAAGGTTGGCAAAACCCTCCACGATATTGAAGATAAAGATATCTTCAAAGGTGACACGGATCTAAGCAATCTAGTAAAAACAGAGATCAACAAATGGGACTACATTAAACTAAAAAGCTTCTGCACTGCAAAAGACACAGTGACCAGAATACAAAGACTATCCACAGAATGGGAAATGATATTTACACAATACCCATCAGATAAGGGGTTGATATCAATGCTATATAAAGCACTGGTTGAACTCTACAAGAAGAATACATCCAACCCCATCAAAAAATGGGGCGAAGAAATGAACAGAAACTTTACCAAGGAAGAAATATGAATGGCCAAAAGGCACATGAAAAAGTGCTCTACATTACTAATCATCAGAGAGAGAGATGCAGATCAAAACAACCACGAGATACCACCTCACACCACAGAGACTAGCAAACATCCAAAAGAACAAAAGCAACCGCTGTTGGAGAGGATGTGGGGAGAAAGGGACCCTTCTACACTGCTGGTGGGAATGCCGACTGGTACAGCCTTTCTGGAAAACAATATGGACAATTCTCAACAAATTAGATATTGAGCTCCCATTTGACCCAGCAATACCACTGCTGGGAATATATCCCAGAGAGGCAAAAAAGTATAATCGAAACGACATCTGCACATGTATGTTCATTGCAGCATTGTTTACAATAGCCAGAATCTGGAAAAAACCCGAATGCCCCAGAACGGATGACTGGTTGAGGAAACTTTGGTACATATATGCAATGGAATACTATGCAGCTGTTAGAAAAAAAGGAGGTCATGAATTTTGTATTTAAGTGGATCGGCATGAAAAGTTTCATGCTGAGTGAAATGAGTCAGAAAGAGAGAGACAGACATAGAAAGATTGCACTCATCTATGGTATATAGAATAACAGTGTGGGAGACTAACACCCAAGAATTGTAGAAATAAGTACCAGGAGGTTGACTCCATGGCTTGGAGGCTGGCCTCACATTCTGGGGAAAGGGCAACTCAGAGAAGCGATCACCAACTATAATGTAGTCGAAGGCCATGTGGGGGAAGGGAGTTGAGGGCTGAATGAGGGCTAGAGACTGAGCACAGTGGCCACTCAACACCTTTATTGCAAACCACAACAGCTAATTAGAGAGAGAGAACAGAAGGGAATGCCCTGCCGTAGTGGCAGGGTGGGGTGGGGGGGAGATGGGATTGGGGAGGGTGGGAGGGATGCTGGGTTTACTGGTGGTGGAGAATGGGCACTGGTGAAGGGATGGGTTCCCGAACTTTGTATGAGGGAAGCATAAGCACAAACGTGTATAAATCTGTAACTGTACCCCCACGGTGATTCACTAATTAAAAATAAATAAATTTTAAAAAAGAGGGGGAAAGAAAAAGAAAAAAATTTCAATGGGACATATCATGGTGGCACATCTGATGATATAGATTACAAATGGCGGTGTGCAAAACAATCTGTTTTTAAATCACCAAGTTTTATAAAATACAATGATCAAAAGAGTTTCTACATGGAGAGTGACAAGTCCAGGCACAAAAGAAAAAGGTATGTGGTTTCCAAAGAGTTTTCTCCAGGTTTCTTCCAATTTTTTATTTATCCTTGTGATGAGTGATTTTATCAATAAGAAAAATAAGAATCCAATAATAATTAATGTAACCCTGCATGTGTCCTATTAAAAATAAATATTACATTTATTTTTAATAGAACTTAAAACTTCTTATTTTGCTGTCTTTTAGAGATGTTTTCTACTATCCTATCAACCAACATGCTAATTCTGCCTTCTGATTCATTATACCTACTATCATACACCATATAATATTTTCATAAATGAGATCACTATATTTATTTAACTATTTTCTAGCTTTATGAGATCTATTAGAATTTTCTTATATCATGTGTCCTTGCTGTAATTTTGTTTTGTTCTTTTGTTGTTCTCCAGTTTCTGGAGTGATAGCACAGGGTCGGACATTTGCCTTACACGTGGCCGACCCAAGTTTAATTCCTCCGTCCCTCTTGGAGAGCCTGGCAAGCTACCGAGAGTATCCTGCCCCCACGGCAGCACCTGGCAAGCTCCCTGTGGCATATTCTATATGTGAAAAACAGTAACAACAAGTCTCACAATGGAGATGTTACTGTGCCTGCTTGAGCAAGTTGATGAACAACAGGGAGGACCTCGAACAGTGACAGTTGTTCTCCAATTACAGTGTGCACTATTATGACTGTGGCTTTGAAGAATGTTTCAGACAGTTTGCTTAATTCTGCTGCATACAAACTTATCCCATCTTTTTGTTTTAATCCATCAACCAGGGTCCCAGCATTTTGTTTGATGCTTTGTGTTTGTTTCTTTGTATTAAGCTAAACACTCTTCTTTCCCAGACCAGATGCAGTGTACTATACTATAATGGAAGCCAATGATTTGATCTTAAATTTTGGGATTTCTATAATTGTATAGGCTGAAGCTTCATCATCAGTAAGGATAACTCAAACTTTCAAAACAATTTTGGGTTGATGACCCACGAATCTGTTCTGTAAGAGGAACCACTTAGAAACTAGGTTGGTGTTGTGGAGTGACACAGTTAAGAGACATCCTGTGTGCTGCAGATTCTGGGGCAAAGCAGATGTGATCACTCTCAGCTCCATGCTGACTCCACTCACAGAGATTCCTTGGAGGCCACAGACTGCAACCAATCCCTTAGCTGCGGTTCAACCTAATCTCAACATGTTTCTACAAGAGGTATTGCTCGTGGTTGCACTTAGAAGAAGAAACAGGTTGTTTAGAAGCCCCTTGGCCCCATGTATAAGGGATTGTGTGTTTCAGGGACCAAAGAAGATGGCTTAAGACAGGCCCCAGCAAGAGTTTTGCCTTAAACCTACAGCCACTAAAATCCCCAGAATTTTCCCAGAATGTATGATCTTTCCAGAACCCTTGGAGGTAGCTGAAGGCAAGACCCTTGGGACATAGATATATCTACCTACTCCCAGCTCATTACACAAGAACACATAATTCGCTTACCTTGGTTGTATCATCCTGCCACTTTGTTCGTTTTCAGTCAGTAAAGTATTGTCCCGACCAGAAGCCTTAAAAGCTCATGATAGAGAGGGTGGGGGTGGGAGGATCCTTTGGCCTGGCATTATGCATTATGCATCCAAGAGACCAGAGTAGATCTCTAGCTGCGTCTCAGTTTTTGCCAAGACCCTATTTCCTTCTTGCTGTTCTGTTGCAGTTCCTGTCCGAACAAGTACATTCTCGACTTCTGTCGCTGCCAACTTCACTAACCGCGGTTCCCCCAAGTCCTTGCTCCACAGGAGGACCCTGCCTTCCCCCATACCCTGATGCATATACGCCCATCTCTGGTGAAGCTCCCAGTGCTGAGCTATGGGGAAAACACTAGAACGTTCAGCTCCCAGGGGCAGGTTTCAAAGGTCTCCTGACCCTGTGCTTTGTATGTTAGCACCACGGTGGTGTTTCCGGTAGGCACCTCTTATGCTTTACCTGACCCCCTTTACGATTTCTCTCACTGTTCCTTGTGGAGATGCTAATCTGAATCCCCCCACCTCAACTCCCCAAAGGCCGTGCTATAGTACAACTGTAGCTTTGTGTCTGGTGAAAAGGTCATTTCATAATATCACAAGGTCACCGTATTTCTTCGTTGTCCAGTTAGAATTATTTGCATCAAATGTTCCAAGGCAGAGCTTTTGCAGCTAGGAGTTCAGCAAGTGTGAATTTTGCCAACTAATACTAATAAGACTAATATAAGTAATGTTTGCAGGCCTTTTCAATTAAAATAAGAAGAAAAGACTTATCTTCAGGTCTCTAGTAGTAGTAGATTTTTACAAATGATTTTTAAAAGTACTTGATAAAAAAAATCTCCAGTGCACTTAGAAAAAAAAGCAAGTTTGAAAGAGATAATTTTAAAAATGAATATAAGAACATCATTTTAAGATATGGCTTCTAAACCAGCTTCTCAATTAATTCATTGTGATAGGAAGAACTTTATGTTGATAATCAGAGAAAAACACATTTTTTACTGGAAAGAGCAGTATTCTTTGTGGCTGAGACATAAAAATCCCACTATATAGATTTGCACAAAGCCATAATGACTTTTACTAAGAAGTAATATTAGTTGGATGATACTAGACTTCCTTTTCCCATTTCTGTTCTTAGTAAGGATCAATTGCACTTACTACGTAAAGCTTTTCCAGGAAAGCTGAATCAACTTACTTAGTAACCTTCACCTTGAGATACTGAAGTTGACTTAGGTAGATTACAGAGCTTGCAGTTTCCTAGTAAACCATTTCTATGAAAGTGTAATAGTAAGAACTAATTATTTTTATTCACCTGCTGTTGAGATACAGTCAAGCAAGTGTATGCATATGCATGTTTTATATATGTACATATACATATACATGAGCATATACATATATGCATCATTGTTCTCACATACTGAATACTCACATACAGAAACTTTTCAAAGTTCAAATATACCTTAATACCTTGAATATACTATCAGTAGTGGCATAAGTGCAAAACACATTCATGTGACAGTGTAAATTATAGCAAGATTTGCAGAATGGCTCATCCCTTTGGTGTATTTTGTCCTTTAGGTATTAAACTAATAACTAAGAGTTATTTCATATAACGTTCAGTGACTACCAATAGCTACACATTTATTATTACTCATTGAAAATAAATGAAATAGCACAATATATACTAGAGCAAGTCAAGTTCTGTGACATAGATAGGTATTTAAATATCTCATTTAGATAAATAAATGCAGACCCCAGAGTTATAATGCTATGGCAGACTGAAATTTCCTGACCTTTAAAACAAGATTTTCTCATGATACTTAAGCAATGACTTCTACCCACTTCATGCTACTAAAATAATGAATTATGGAAGTATAGCTGATTTTAATGTCCATTCACATACATTAACTCTTAGGTATATAGGCATGAATTACATAAAATGGGAAAGAAGCAAGACACACCTATATTACTATGATCCCTATTAATTTAGACCAAACAATCTAATTTAAGCAGAATATAATTTACCTAGTGATATCTTTATCTCAGGACTTCATATTCATATTCAGAAATTATAGGTCAATATATCTCACTAATAGTAACTTTTAAAAATCAGAAGATGAAGATGCTTATTAATTATTTTTAAACAAATATTAACTTTATGGATAATTTAGTTTGTCTACAAGACCAGTGTGAGAGCTAGGAAAATGTCACAGTCAGAGATGCATACTAAGTCTTTCAGAAAAATTTAAAAATTTAAAAGTTGGAATAGTGGAGATAAAAATCACAAAGCTGAGCTCAGTAACTGTGAAGTAAAATAAAAATAAAAATAAAATAAAAAGTAAAAAAAATTTAAAAATTGCCCAGGGAAAAATGTATGTGGATAGAAGCCTATCCCATTTCAAATTTATATTTTAGTCATATATGTAATGAATAATAAAACAATGCACCAAATTAGGCACACTGAGTATAACGCTGTGATGCACTGCAATTGTGCAAAGATTAATAGCAATTAAGAAAGGTTATCAAGATATTATACTTGGAAATCAATACAAAATTAAAGATAAATTTAAAAGTTCAAGATAAAAAAGTTCAGTTCCACTGCAGTTTCTAGTGTTCTTATATTTTCACTTAAGAAAAAAGAATCAATCTATCTTTAAGTTTATTCAGCAACCTTGGGAGTTTATTTTTATGATAATGTTTGCATTCAAAAATATTTTAGTGTTTTTCTATAAACTAAAACATTGTTTTTACAAGGATTCATCAATTTGAGAGTATAATTCTCTCACCATAACAATCAAGTTGGAGCTTGACTTCACTACTCAAGTGAAAATTGGTTTTCTAATGGAAAAGTGCAGGATGATCTTGTTGATGACATTTCTGAACAAACTCGCTTCACAATGCAAGATACGGAATCAACTCTTCATGTTGTCAAATTTCTTCACATATCAGTTCCTAGAAACCACTTGTTCAATAGTTTTATTTACTTCTGCATTTCTTTTAACTTAAACTTAAAAATTGGCTACTTGTTCAATAGTTTTATTTACTTCTGCATTTCTTTTAACTTAAACTTATAAGTTGACTACTTTTAAAAAACAGTAACATTAGTACTTAATATAAGTAAGAATTTATTAATTATTTATTTTTGGTTTGGGGAGGTCCACACTCGGTTATGACCAGGGCTTACTCCTTGCCCTATATTCCTAGCAGGACTCAGAGAACCACACGGTATTCCAGGGAATGAATCCATATAAGTCCATTCAGTGTAAATTTCCTACCTATCAGTTGTTCTTTCAGTCTGGCCTCAGCCATATCTTTATCTATAATATTCCAGGGATCCAACCTGAGTCAGCCACATACAAGGCAAACACACTACCTGCTGTAATATCACTCCAGCCTCCTTAAAGCATGGTTTGAAAAAAAACTGCATTTATTCTGCACTTGTTTATTTAAGTCTATGAGAATACATAAGAGTTCACATTAAACAAAGTATTCCAAATTAGTTTATCTGTAAGAATTATTTTTTCAGATTTTTTTAGATTATTTGCCAAACATACCAAGCATTTGAATTTTCTTTGTTATTGTTGTTGTCTCTCTTTAATTCAGATTATGGTATGATTTGGAACAATGATTGCCCATCATTCTATTTCTGTCTCTGAAATTAAATTAAAATACATGTAATCTAGCTATATAAAACTAGCTAGTGTATATGTATGAATATATATATATGTCATAACTATTTGGTAAGTTATGAGCAGGCTGAGGTGTAATGGAAGATATGTTGTGGCATGGAAGCTTTTCACTGGCAGCCCTTTAAGCTGTTTGGCTCTGAAGTAGTGATTTGAGCTGCAAGAACTAATACCTGAATTTCAGGTTAGAGGCCCAATGCAAATGGCTTCATGAGCTGTGAGATTATCTCACCCACAATATACCATAAGAACCACAAATTAGCCTCTTATCCTGAACTCTCAAAGGGCAGCCTGACCTAGTCTAATTGACATTTCCCCCCAAAACACAAAGACAGTGGTGAGTGTAGGAATTCAAACTGCACAGGCGGCTATAGTAAAGCAATGAAGAGACACCCCAGGCTTAGTGAGGGAAGACTCTAGCCCAGATGACCCAACCGGTAAGGATGAGCTATATAACCTCTCTGATAAGGAATTTAGAAATGAGCTATTAAGGATGTATAAGTAGCTAAAAGAAACTGTAAATAAAATTCAAAAGGATATGAGAGCAGAAATAGGAACATACAAACAAAAATACAAGCAAACAGAAATGACAGATCTGAGAAACCTGATTCATGAAATTAAAAACTCACTGGAAGGCCTCAGCAACAGATTAACAGCTTCTGAGGACAGAATTAGTGAGCTCCAAGATGAGGTGTGTAGAATCTCCAGAAACAGCAGAAATGGAAGAGTCTCAAAATCAACCAATAGATGATGACAAGAGAATAGTTGCATGAACTGAAGTAGAACAACATAAGATTCACTGGAACACCAGAGGGGTAGGAATAAAACTCTGATGAAGAAGCAACGGCCAAAGTCATCGTTGTTGAGAAGTTCCTGGAGCTGAAGAACAGATGCACTCAGATCCAGGAGACGGAAGGGTACCAGCTAAAGGAAATCCAAATAACAATACTCAAAAGACACGTTCTAATCAGGATGATGGAAACCATAGATAGAGATAGAATACTGAAAGCAGCAAGATTAAAGAAAATTCCTTCTAAAGGATCATCCTTAAAATTTACAGCAGACCTATCTGATAAAAGCTTCTAGGCCCTAGACAGCAGTGGGATGTAGTGAAAAAATTCATTGAAATGAACACCTTACCAAAAATACTTTACCCATCTAGACTCTCATTTATATTTGAAGGAATAACACACAACTTCACAGACAAACAACTCAGAACTTTATAGAATCAAAACCTAAATGGGCTACAACAAAACAATCCTCTAACACACCAAAATCCTGTAGAAACATAGGATGAAACTCCATAAAAATGATCTAACTCAATAGTAATGGGCTAAATGCTCCAATTATAAGACACAAATATGAAGGATGGGTCAGAAAATTGAATTCAACACTCTGTGGCCTTCCAGAAACACATTGAACAATCCGAGCAAACACATACTCAAAGTAAAAGATCAGAAAACAATTCTGCAGGCAAACAAAGCTCTCAAAGAAGCTGGGCTGGCATACTAGTATCAAACCACATAGACTTCAGGCTGTACATCAGCTAGAATGTACACCCTACACTCCTAATGAATATATGCTCCAAATGAGGAACGAGAAAAATACTTAAAATAACTGATAATTTACTTGAAGAAAGACATTAATAGCAAAACAACAGTAATTGGAAATTTCAACAAAACTTTGTCCCATCTCTCTATAGATCAGCCAGACAAAAACTCAGCAAGGAACTACTTTATTTGATGGTGGAAATGGAAGAGAGTACTTTAGTGGATATATGCAAGACTTTTCTTCTCTCCAAAAGCCCAATACACATTCTTCTTCAATGCAAATGGGACATTCTCCAAGAGACACCACATGCTCAACCACAAAACTTACCTGCATAAAATCAGAGATTAGAAATCGTACCACGTATCTTTTCAGACCAGGATGCACTAAAAATAGAAATTAATCAGACCCACAACAGAGAACCAAAATCAAACACCTGTAAATTAAATAGCTCAC
This sequence comes from Sorex araneus, assembly GCF_027595985.1. NCBI lineage: Eukaryota > Metazoa > Chordata > Mammalia > Eulipotyphla > Soricidae > Sorex > Sorex araneus. Next base: position 186,252,921 of record NC_073302.1, on the reverse strand, counting down.
TACTGATAAAACAGTGTCATAGAGAATAAAGCAAAAGATTCCTGGAAACAAATGAGAATGAAGACATGAGCTACCAGAACTTGTGAGACACAGCAAAAGCAGTGATAGGAGGAAAATTTATAGCTCTTCAATCATTCATCAAGAAGAACGAAAGAGCCCACATCAATAATTTAACCTTACAGCTTAAGATCTTGGAAAATGACCAGCAAAAGTAGCCCAAACCAGCCAGAAGGAAGGGAATAATGAAACTTAAAGCAGAAATTAATCAGCTGTAAGCACCCAAAAAACTATATGAAAGATCAATAAAACTAATTGATGTTTCTTTGAGAAAAAATAACATTTAAATAACTAACAAGATATACAAAGGAAGAGAGTGAAATAATTCTGATAAATCAAATCACAAATGAAAGGGGAACATCACAATGGAGACCAGAGAAATGTAAAGCTCATCAGAGATTACTTTGAGAATCTTTATGCCATGAAACAAAAGAGAATCTCAAAGAAATGGATAAATATCTAAATTCCTGTAACCTCCCAAGGCTGAACCAAGAATATTTGGAATACCTAAACAGACATTTCACTATCAACAAAATGGAAATGATAATTAAAAGTCATCCCCAAAACTGCAACCCTGGTCAGATAGTTTCACTAGTGAATTATTTTAAACCTTTAAAGAGGATCTACACCTGCTCCTTTTCAAGCTTTTCCAGGAAATTAAAGTAACAGAAACATTCCCAGTTTCTCTGAGGCAAATATCACTCAGCATAAAAGCCAAAAGCAGATAGAGACACTGAAAAAAAAAGAAGAAGAAGAAGAAGAAGAAGAATTACAGGCCGATATACTTTATGAACACATATTCAAAGATCCTCAACAAAACACTAGCGAGTAGAATCCAGTGACTTATCTAAAAGATCATACATCACAGCAAGTAGAATTAATACTGGGGAGACAAGGATGGTGTCTTGCAAGTTAGTCAACATAATTCAACATATCAATAAAAGAAAAGATAAGAACCATATTGTCACAACAATAGACTCAGAGAAAGTACTTGGCATGATCCAGATCCATTAATGATAAAAAATCTCAGTAAAATGAGATTTGAAGAAACTTTCCTCCATATAGCCAAGGCCATCTACCACAAGCCCACAGAAAGCATTAGTTTCAATGGGGAAAAATTAAAAACCTTCCCTCTAAGTACGGGAACAAGACAAAGTTGTCTACTCTTACCACTTCTATTCAATATACTTCTCAAATTACTTGCCATCATAGTTAGGCAATAAAAAGATATCCAGGGCCTCCAGATAAGAAAGGAAGAAGTCAAGCTCTCAACATTTGCAGAAGACATTATACTGTACATAAAAAATCCTAAAGAATCTGCCAAAAAGATTCTATAAACAATAGGTTTCTATAGTAAAGTGGCAGTTTACAAAACCAATACCCCAAAGTCCATGTCTTTCCATCCCTATACATACCTATATACGAATAAAAAGAGAAGAAAGAAATATTTTTTTTTTAAAAATGCTTCCTCTTTTTCTTTTTCTTTCTGGAAGCTATTGTGTATCAGAAAATCAAATACCGCAGGATCAACTTAATTAAATAGATGAAGGACCTGTACAAAGACAGCTACAAAAAACTACTTCAAAAATAAAAGAGGACACAAGGAAATGGAGGTGCCTCCCCTGTTCATGGATCCAGAGGGTTGACTTAGTCAAAATTGCAATACTCTCCAAAGCACTATACAGACTCAATGTGGTCCTTATAAGGATACCCAGGAAATATTTTAAAGAAATAGTAAAAAAAACTATTAAAATTCATATGGAACAATAAGCCCTCATGAATAGCTAAAACAATCTTTGGAAAAAGAAAATGAGAGGCATCACGTTCCCCAAATTTAAAATATGCTACGAAGTAGTAGTAATTAAACCAGCATGACATTGAACTAAAGCTAGGCCTGCAGACCAATGAAATAGAGTTGAATACCTGCACACAGACCCTCAAAGAAAGGATCACTTAATCTCTGGTAAAAGAACAAGAAATGTGAAGTGGAACAAGGAAAGTCTCTTCAGCAAATGGTGCTGTGAAAATTGGACAGCTACATACTAAAACTAAACTCAGATATTTCGCTAATGCCAGGCACAAAAGTTAGATAAAATAGATTAAAAACCTCAATATCAGACCTGAATCCATGAGGTATGTGTAGGAAAATGTAGGCAGAGTCCTCCATGACATCTTTTAAAGGCATCTTTAAAGATGAAATCACTGACCAAGCAAATGGAAGCAAAGATAAACAAATGGGACTATGTCAAACTAAGAAGCTTCCGAACCTCAAAAGAAATGATGACCAAAGTAAAAGACCTAAATACAAGTGGCCTAAGGGCTTATGAAAAACTGGTCTACATCACTAATCATCAGGGAGATGCAAATCCTAAGAAACTATGGTATATCATCTTACATCTAAGCTACTGGTATGAGTTGAAAAGAACAGAAACAGCTGACGGGGGAGAAAGGGCCTTCCATTGACCACTGGTGGGAATGCCAGTTGTTTCAGCCTTTCTGAAAAACAATATGAACATTCTTAAATGAACTGGAAATTGGGACTCCATATGACTCAGCAACACTGTTCTTGAGAATATACCCTAGGGGCCCCAAAATCACAATACAGAAAAGTGATCTGCACTTCTACTATGTTCATTGTAGTTACTCACAATTGCCAGAATGTGGAAACAGCCCAAGTGACTGAGAACAGATGAATTAATAAAGAAACCATGGTATATCTATACAATGGAATACTATGCAGTGTAGGAAGATTGAGGTTATGGAATTTTCTTAAAAATGGATGGGCATGAGGGTATCGTGCTGAGTGAAATGAGTCAGAAGGAGAGGGACAAATGTAGATTGATTAAACTCATTTGTGGAATATAGAAATATAGTATGATACTAATACCAAAAACAGTAGAAACAAGGGCCAGTTGAAAATTCACACAACTGACTTGGTTGTGTGGGATAGATGGTTGGAAGACTGCCTCAAGTGCTGGGGGAGGGGACAGTTGAGATAGAGAAAGGACCATGCTGACTAGGGTGATTGGAAGTGATCTCTCTGGATGGGAAGTCTATGCTGAAATTGGGTAAAGAACCAGACATGACCACCTCTCAGTATCTGTATTGCAAACCATAATTCTCCAAAGGAGGAAGGTTGGGAGAAAGTGAGAGAGTAGAGAGGAGAGAGAGAGAGAGAGAGAGAGAGAGAGAGAGAGAGAGAGAGAGAGAGAGAGAGAGAGAGAGAGAGAGAGAGAGAGATATGCTTCCCACAGAGGCAGGCTGGAGGTGGGGGAGAGATGGTGGTTTTGTGAGAGTAATAGAGGACATTGGTGGTGGGAAATAAAAAAAAAAGGAATCTAAGCACATATACACTAAGTAATACTATCCAGTTCTAAGAATTAATAAAATCATGCAATTTTCAGCAACATGGGTTGAATGAATGGAACTGAGGATATCACGAGATGTGGAGTCCGTCAGAAAGAAAGGGATAGATACAGACTGTTCTCTCTTTTTCTCTCTTATAAGTGAGCCTTGAAGAGACAAGACTCTTGTCTCTTCAAAGTTATAACAAAGGACCAAATGTTAAACAATAGAACATTCACACAACTGACTTGGTAGTGTGGGAGAGATGGCATTGGGATCCTTGGAGGAGGAAAATGAATACACTGATAATGAATGCAGTTCTGGAATTATCTGAATGAGAAACCATAATTTACATTGTTGTAAATCATGGGATTTTAATCATTAAAATTAATTAAAATTGAAAAGAAAAGAAAACCTGATAAATAATGTTATATTTTACCGAGTAAAATACGTCCTATGTTTGCACTGACACTGCACCCCACCATAATGAATACAATGGCCTCCAGAAGAAATGAATTATTTCATGGTTTTGCGCATGTTTACCCAGTCTTTAAATTGTTTCAGTGTAGTCATACTAATCATATCATAAGGGGAACACATGAATAATTTATCTGATGGAGGCAAAATAAGGATGAGGATCTAATAAATACATAAAACATTTTTCTTTTGTGAAAAGAGAAACATTAAAGTGCAAAATAAGAGTCATTTTATATTTTAAACCTTTCAACATTCTATTTCCACATACTTCAAAAGTGTGATTATTTCCAAGTAGCCCATTTTGGTTGCTCTTATAGCCGTCTGAGTGGTAGGAGAGCACAGCTAAGGAATTGCAAATGACTGTTAAATTTACAAGTTAATTTTTTGAGACTGTGTATCTCCTTCCCTATTGTACTAGTCAATAAAACAATGATAGGCATTATACTTTAAAGAATAAGCTTATTTTTGTTTCCATGGATTGAATTTTTAGCAAAACATGCTCTGAAATACAGGCATTTTAGAAGCTCAGTGGCTGATGGGAATTATAAAGTCTTAAAAATATGCAAAGTGATTTTTTACCCATTGATTTAAAACTTAAGGGGGAAATGAACATCACAGTCAAGGCAATTTTGGCTACGTGGAGTTGGAGTTAGAGAAACTGATGAATCCTGGCAAATTGAACTGTAAGAGAAGTCACTTCAGAATTCAGTTGAGGAATGGGCATTTCTGAGCATTTTACTGAGCTGCTGTAAATAATCAAAGAAAAACTTCTGATTATGGTCAAAAGGAAAACTTTCTGACTATAAAATCACATTAACATAAAGAAAGCACAGCAGTATACCAAGAAGAACAGAGAAGAGTGAATGTTTTTGACAACCCCAATCAGGGTATTTGGGATTACTAACACAATAACGGAAAAAAGAGCTGTCAATCAGGCTATTTATACAATGACTGAGCAAACAGTGTGACTAAAAGAATGTCCAACAAGTTGAAATTTATATCTCTGTCAACTATAGAATAAATAACACAAAGCAAAAGAAAAGCCGATAGGGATAAAGTGGAAAGCAAGTAAATTAAAATGCATCTAGATAAGTGAGCTGATCCATAATCTATCATATGAGCAAGTCTTAGCATGCCATCCATCTTCACTTTGTATTAGATCTTTTCTGTTTTTTTTTCTTTCATTGTGATAAAATACAGCTTTAAGAGGGAACTGTCAGAGATTCTGGACCTTCTTTCTCACGAAGTAGAGATAACAATCTAGGAAGTAAAGGAAAAATGATGAGTGATATCAGTTAGCATCAGGCAGGGATGCAGAGATTGATTAAGCATATGATCCATTGTGGAAGTGTGGCTCTGTCTTAAAAAATTTATTTTATTTTATTTATTTATTTATTTATTTTTTGCTTTTTGGGTCACACCCAGCGATTGCTCCTGGCTCTGCACTCAGGAATTACCCCTGGCGGTGCTCAGGGGACCATATGGGATGCTGGGAATCGAACCCGGGTCGGCAGCGTGCAAACGCCCTACCCGCTGTGCTATTGCTCCAGCCCCTCTGTCTTTAAAATTTTAAATATGCATACAGATCACATGTGGATCAATTAGAAATGTAAGTTTGAATTCATTCAGTCTTGGGTTCCCATGCCTGTATTTATAATAGAAACCTGGTAAATGACTGCCTCGTACTGTGAGAGAATAACTTATATGCCAATTTTATTCCTTGTCCTTTCTTCTCACTCTTTGAGCTACATGGCTTTGAAGGGAGGGAAATTGAGAACTATGAACCCAAGCAAAGAAGCACTCACTCCTCGTCTTAGGGACACCCATTGTCCTCATTTCACTCTTCCCTCTGTTGTCTTTATTTCTCTTCATTTCTCCTTCCCTTTCCCCTCCTCTCCCTCTCTTCTTTCTCCTTCCAGCATTCCAACTCCCTGCCACCCTCCTTCTCCTTCTCTGTCCACGTGTGAAGATATAACACATCTATTTCACCATTAAAGTTTTCCTTAATATTTTTTCTTTTTTCCCCCATCTTAATATAAGACCAAAAGAGAGCCACTTGCTACTCTGACAAACTTAACGCAGACTCCAAGATGTTGACCAAGAGCATAATCATTGCAATATACTCCAACAATCAGAAATGCACCATTTTCCTTAATAAAATTTGAGTAATTATTATTAGGTATGAAGACTTATTTTTTCCCTGTTTTTGGTTCCTATCTTCTTATTGCAGTATTTCACTCTTTTTCTTCATCCCTACTTTTGTTACAACAGTTCCCTTTGAAAAGGGAGTACCTCCCAAAGAACTCCTTTGGACCTTGCCAAAGTGAACTTATTATATTTTAACCATGTCACTTCTTATTTCCTGTGTGGCTACATGGCTTTGAAGGGTAGGGAAATTGAGGACTATGGGCCCAAGCAAAGAAGCACTCCTCGTCTTAGGGACACTCTGTATTTTGAGCCCATCTATGACCAATTTGTCTCTGCATCCTCCACATTCATAGAGGACGGTCACATTTATTACAGCCCTGATCAGTGACCTCAGTCTCTAGACTCAAAGGGGGGCTCAGCACTGAGCACATGTCACAAGTTAAGCTAAGCAAAATCCTGTTTGAGGATTTACTGAAGCATTTGGAAAAGAAGTGTTTTCTTCCACAAGGATTGCTAACTTACAGGCAATTTGATAGATCTGGTATAGCTGTTTTTATGCCTATTAGAAAGAAAAAAAAAACATTTCTAAGAATGTAGCCAACATAGTTGGAAGTACGTTTAAGAACTAGAGGAACAAATAAATTTTTAATTACAAAGATTCTATAGATATTTTCATGTTGAAGATGTTTCCCATTTGAAACTTTCAATTAGTAAGTTAGCCATCATATTTTTCATGCTAAAGCTAATTTAAGTCAATTTCCCTCATGAGGAAAGAATGGTTTGTTTTTTTAATGTGCAATTAATATATATATTTTTTTGCTTTTTGGGTCACACCCAGCGCTGCTCAGAGGTTACTCCTGGCTTTGCACTCAGGAATTACTCCTGGCGGTGCTTGGGGGACCATATGGGATGCCGGGGATCGAACCAGGGTCGGCCGCGTGCAAGGCAAACGCCCTACCCGCTGTGCTATCGCTCCGGCCCCAATGTGCAATTAATATTCTCCCACCAAACTATCTTGTACTGACACTTGTTACTTTCAACCCATTTTAAAGTTCTAAAATCTCTCTCCATTTTTGGCCATTAGCATCTATTACGGTATAGAAAAGTACATTCTATTTTGATGTTAAACAGAATTCAAGACCCATACTGGAAATCCATGAAGATTCATTTAATCACAGATTAAAATACCACCAATTACAACAACTATAGCTTCTTGATGTTTTGGCTTTCATGTTTTATGTCATGACATTTTTATTAAATTTATGTCTTCTGTCTGTTATATTTATTTTATACAGTACTGGGAGGTCTTTTAATTTTATAACTACTAATGTATTCAGCAATTGGTGGTAGTCTCTTAAATATTCAAACAGGAAAAACTCTGATTTGATTTCTTTTGCTACTCATAGGTACCCTTTTCTTGTACTTGCTTAAAGCAGAAGAGAAAAAACAGTTTGGAAAGAAATTACTTCCAAACACAAAAACTCAGCTATGGAAAGAAATTACTTCCAAACACAAAAACTCAGCTAATGGTTTACAAAGATGGTCTTACTGTCATTCAGCACTTATATTTCTTTTCATATTCCTACAATGCAAAATTCCTCTTTTTCCTTAATTAAGTTTGTTTTATTAGATGATGTAAGACTGCAACAGAGTGTCTTCCTAAAAGCATAAAGTAGTTTAAATATCAATTAGTCTCTACAATGCTGTTCTGAGAGTAAAATTATACCTAATTTTTAGTTTCAAAGCCAGATGTCTTCCAGAAGTAGCTCAGTTTGGAAAAATAACAAATCTTGTTTCCTTTCTTGGCACTGTACTACTCTGTTACTCTGAAATTTAACTTTCTTATGTTTAGAGACTCCTGTTTTGATGCAAACTCTTTCCAGGGAGACTTGGGGGTGCTCAAGGAACAAAGCAATACAGGCAGGAATGGTGACAGCAGCTCTGCCCGGTGGGCCCACACTCCTGCCAGCCCCCACAAAACTAAAACTTTTAACAGAGGAAGAATCAAGACCCTTAAAAACAATCTCCTCAGGGTTGGCAAGCCCATGTTCTCTCATGAACATATACTTTGTCTCTTTCCCTCTCCTGCATCTTTCTAAGTTAGCTTCAATTAAAAACTTTCTTGTTTTACTAAAAAGAAATGTAACCTATTAAAAATTAAATGCCCTTTCTGGGAAGGTTAGGAACAATGAAAGAATCTGTAGAACAAAAAACAATAAGAGTTGAAGATTAAAGGAGGTGTTATTAAATAATTAAAAAGCAATTGTGATAGGGAAAATTTATTTGAAAAATATGCTTTTTGAAACTTTTCAACCTGGTAAAATATTTTGTACTCAACTTGTGGTTTTTAAAATGTTTCCATGAACAGGCACAATTTTTTAAAAAGCACTGTAGCACTGTCATCCCCTTGCTTACCCATTTGCTCCAGTGGGCACCAGTGAAGTCTCCATTGTGAGACTTGTTGTTACTGTGTTTGGCATATCGAATATGCCACAGGTAACTTGCCAGGCTCTGCTGTGTGGGCAGGATACTCTAGGAAACTTGCCAGGCTCTCCGAGAGGGACAGAGGAATCAAACCTAGGTCAACCACGTGCAAGGCAAATGCCCTACCTCCAATGCAACAAAAAAAAGGAGTAAATTGCAACAAATGAGTTTAGAAAGTCAATCAAGTTTCAGATTCCTGCTCTGTCCTCTCATTCTCTGCTTTCATAAGTGTTATTTATTGTCATAATTTTCTTATATAAACTTCCACATCTTTTTATCTTACTGCTGGCCCAGATTTCAGTATTTTCATTCCAGTTCTTCATTTTCTGGAGTTGTCCAAAGGTATACTATAATCATTTCCCTCTCTAGTTCAAATTCAAATCTGTTCCTTTTCAGAAGGAAAATTCTCTATATTTTTTTTAAAGACTGAGAGTTCCAATAAGCTCTCTGTTACAAATGTTTGTCCAATGCTCCATTTTTGATACCTGCCTAAGACTTTACATTGAATTACCTTGAATTCCCACTAACCTATTCAATTTTAACATTTACTACTAGTGATTTAATAGACTAGTTTTTCTATGTAAATTATGATATCTTAAGACAAACTTATTTTTGAAAGGAGCTGAAAATTACAGATTTTTTTTAAAGAAAAGGACAAAAGATTGCAAAGAGTATGAAAAGGGGATACCAATAATATACTGGTCCCTGGATTATAAAATTGAGAAGAATAAGGAGGAAAGGGGGAAGTATGAAGGCAGAAGGGACATGAAAGCAGCAGTGGTCAGGGGCCCTGGACACACTGGTGGTGCACAATTAAGGTATGTAACTGAACCACAGGAGCAACAAAACTGAAACCACGATATCCAGACTTCAACAACTAAACATAAAAATGTGCCTGTCAGCCAGGTAGACTGGCTGGGAACTTAGGGAGTCTGGGCAGATTGGGGCGGGGGAATTGGCACTGGATTGGTGTTGGAACATTGTGTATCTGAAATTCAACCAAGAAGAGCTTTGTAAATCCCTTAGAAAATGAGAATATTATAACTATAAACAATGAATCTCCTGCTCCATGCCAGGCTGTCTTCACTGGGGCCCCTCTGAGAGGGACGGGTTGAGTTTCCCTCCCCCTAAGAGCCCCGGCAAACTAAAACCTCCAGAACCCAGCCACCGCCATGCTCAAGGCCACTCTCCACATGCTGGGAGGAGCCTCATGCATGAAGGAACTGTTAGAGGAACCAAGGTATGCAGGAGCCGTGATTGAGATCTCCAAACCTGCTCAGATCCGGACTGGGCCTACTCCACCCAGATCCCCTGTTTTCCAGTAGCTTGGCAGTCACACCCACAAACTGCCCCCAGTGTCATGCAATCTTATCAATGGCCAAGATGCAGAGACTATTAAACAAAGCCCCCAGAAGAGAGCAATACAGAATCTCGCACGGCAGAGCCTGGCAAGTTACCCTTGACATATTCGATAAGCCAAACACAGTAACAATAATGGCCTCATTCCCCTGACTCTGAGTGTGACAGGGATGAATGGAGACATTACTGGTGCCCCATTGAGCAAATTGATGAGCATTGGGATGACAGTGATACAGAGAATCAATGAATGCACCAAAATAATATGATTCCTTATAAAAACTGAAAAAGCATATGTATGATGCATTCATATATTTATATTTATAAATTTGTATTTATAAATATAGTGACTATGACTTTTATAAACTATATATATAATTTCCATTTAAAATGATTCTTTTAAGCTCCAAAATAAATTTGCTGCAAATAGCAAGAGTTTTCTATATAAAAAACTGCAATTTTGTAGGTATATTAGAATTTTTTTCTGCCATTTATCTTCTCATGAATGCTTCACATATAGGATAGTTCCTGGCACCAGCAAGTATTCAATGGACTACTGAAGAATCTATGGCATAAAATGCATTTGGATTAGTTTCTTATGATGGTTACACCCAAGATATTCAAGTCTGAATCCAGAGATGATTGAATGTCAAGCTATTAATTTTCCAATTGCATCAATCACTATTGATTTCTTCTTCATAAAATAGAATGAAATAGTCCCCTAATACCTATTGACTCTTAATATCCTTGTCACTCCTACTGATTCTGTCTTGTCAGTGAAAATAAAGTTGTTAAATAATAATGACCTTGACATCAAAATTTAAATCAATCAAATTTTTAAGTGTGTACTCAAAGGATTATTGGCCATAGACTTAAGTGAACAAGAAAGAATACTCATTTGATTTTCCCTGCAGAATATTCCCAAAATTATTTTTCAGTACAACATAGAAAATAAATGCAAATTATTGACACTGATCTTGTCAAGTTTATGTAAAAGTCAGAACTGACCTAGTTTCAACTTACCTGAGGAAGAAGGAACTGAGCTGTTTTTCACTGACAAAATAGCAAGTTGGCTGGTCATAGAAAACCAAAAATTGCCCAGATAAATCCAGAGCCGCTGAGCGTGAAGCGGACCCTCTGCGCCTAAAGACTTTGATTCCAGAGATCTAACACATTCGGGCATCCAGCGCAGCATCTAATAGCAATGCACTAGGACTGCGAACTGGGCTACAACTCTGTGCTGCCAGGGGGTGAATTTTTTCCTCCCCACCCTGTCTTCCTGCACAGAAATCAGCGGGTTGGTAGCACCCACGTGGCAGGAGCCATCTTCTAAGACTCCAAACCCAGAGGTATTCGGTTTTTACTCTTGGGGCTCCCAGGAACTCATGGGAAGGGGGCGTAACCTGCACGCCCTCGGCCCAGATAAATCCGGAGCCGCTGAGCGTGAAGCGGACCCTCTGCCCCTAAAGACTTTGATTCCAGAGACTTCTTACAGCAATGCACTGGGACTGTGAGCTGAACTATGCAATTTCTGGCAGAATTTTCCCTGGACTTTATACAGAAATCCAAAACCTCGAGGACGCGGCAGTGTCCTCGCGACTTAACATTTATAATTGTCAGCAATGTGAAACGGTTCCTTTTGAACAGGTCTGACTTGGGGGGGAACTCCAAATAATAACAGTAAGTTTTTGTTGAAATATTGAAGGTTGTTAATGTAGCAGCCACCTCTCTGGACTGTGAACTAAGCAAAAGCTCCACGCTGGCCGACACGGCGTGGCGTATACCATACTATGAGGTGCGGGAAGGGGGATGAGGGGGAAAAAAAATAGGGAAAAGGAAAAAGGAAAAAAAAAAGAGAGTTATGTACTTGTAGCAGTGGGGCTACATATCTCTTAATTTCCAGCAATGGAAAACTAATTATCAAATGCTTCCTTGGTAGTAGGTCTGTCGCTCTTGGGTGGAAACTCCAACAACTATAGTGAGTTTTGTGTTGAATTATGGAATGTAATCAAGGTAAAGAGAAAATGAAGTGAAATTCATTAGTTATAAAGTAGGGGGGAGGGGTGGGGGCGGGGGATTATACTGGGGTTTTTGGTGGTGGAATATGGGCACTGGTGAAGGGATGGGTGTTTGAATATTGTATAACTGAGACATAAACCTGAGAACTTTGTAACTTTCCACATGGTGATTGAATAAAAAGTTTAAAAAAAAGAAATAAAAAAAATGCTATGACTGTCTTTTCATCAGATCTGAAATGTATTTCCAGCCCATCTAGTTGATTCTGTTTCCTCGTCAGTCAGATTCCCATCATCACTAATCCCACATCCTGGATGTGTCCATAACTATTTCAATTCTATTTCTAATACACAATTTCTCAATTAGACTCATTTCTGAACCAGATAAGTTTCAGGCCTGCTACCTTTGCCATTGAATATTGCTTAATTCCAAACACTCCCTAAAGTTATCCGAATGGTCTAATTAATCTTTTTGCAAAATATTAATGGCCTGGGTCAAAAGTTTTATGACTATTTAAAAGACAATTGGATATATTTTCACATAAAACTTGGAATGTCTTCATATTCTAAGAGGACAGAAATCAAAGTATTTGTACATCAGTTTAATAAAACTTCAAAATCAATGATTTCTCTTCTGTTGCCTTGTCACTTGTAAGGGTATAATCTCATTACTGTGTTTTTTGTAGAAAAATTTGGTTGGGAAGAGAGGAATAATGCAGTATGGAAGGCTCTTACTTTGCATGCAGCCAGTTCAGGTTCAATTCTCAGCACCTTATAGGGTCCACTGAACCCTGCCAGGAATCAAACCTGAGTGCAAAGCCTTTTGCCAGGAGTTATTCCTGAAAGCAAAGCTGGGATAAAGCCCTAAGCACTGCCCGGTGTGGTCCAAAAGCCAGAGAGAGAGAAAGTGAGGGACAGGGAGAGAGGAAGGGAGGGACAGGGAGAGAAGAAGGGAGAGAGAGAGAGGAGGGAGAGAGGTTTAGTCAAAACATGGCATCAGGACATAAATCTATTTCTGCAATTTTATCAATTAGAAAACTAAATGCCAGGGAAAGAAAGGACTCAGCTTATATCCTATAAAAAGTTAGATTTGAGATTGATGGATGAATTTGAGGAAAGGAGTTTCAGTGCATTTCATTCACATTTTGACAAGTTCTACAATGCCCTTTAATATACAACCTGTTCATATTCTTTGTACTCGAGAGGTCATATTCATTCCCCTCCCTGAGTCTTTAAGCCCTAGACCTCCCCAGCTCTTCACAAGATTGCTAAAGGGAATGTCAATTTTTTTCCATGATTAGGAAGGTAGGGAGGGAAGTTGCAGCCCCTGTGGATATAGCCATAGCAGCAGCAATTGACCAGAAAGGGTTGAAGGAGCTGATCTAGACCCACTGGACCCTGATACTACTGTGTTCTACAAGAATTACTCCAGTTATCTCTTGGCTACTAACATCTTTTTATAAGATCTCCATTTCTTAGAGATTGTGTCAGCTTCTCAAATTCAATGTTATAACAGCTTCTCAAATTCAATGTTATAACCTTCTCTATGTTATAACACTTGTCTTGAAAGGTCTTAATTGATTACTTGTAAAGAAGTGAACCTTAGTATTTAGAATGTAAATTATGAAATTTACTTTTTATTTTGAGGACAAATGGAACAGATGGGCCGGACACGTAACGTAGAGATGACCGCTGGACTAGAGCTGTTACCGACTGGATTCCACAGGGCATCAAAAGACCGCATGGCTGCCCACATACAAGATGGTCAGGCTTCTTTGTCAAAACCCTCAACGAACGGTTTGAGGCTCTTTGTGTTCCTGGAGCAAGCAGATGCCACTGGGCTACACTAGCATGCGACAGGGATGAATAGAGATGTTACTGGTGCCCACACGAGCAAATCGAAGATCAATGGGATGACAAGTGATACTTTTTTATTTTATATTAATGCATAGTCAATAGCACATGAAGATTTAGTCAGTGTGCTATCAATTTCCATGTGGTCATTTCACCATTTTACCATTGCTAAGATTGCCAACTTTATGTTGAGATAGAGCATTACATCAGCCTTCATGATTATTAATGCATTTGATATCTATGAATTCCAAACAGCTGTATTTGACACAAATATTAAGTACTACATGAAATTATTCAGTTATCCATTGTTATGTGCTAAAGGATGACTTTGTCAAGTGATTATAACAGTTTATGGATCTGATATTCACACTTTTCCTTTATAATGTAAAAGACAAGATAGAAACAAGAGACTGGATTAAAAGGAAATGTAAATGAGATGAGAATATTCTTGCAAACTGCTTCTGACCCTGTGAAAGCACATTACACTTTTTTTGTGTGCGCTATTTTTTAATAATTTGCCAATGCTGAGTTTTTAGACATTGTCATTTAATTTAATCTCATAATGTGAATAAAAATAACTTTTTTAAGAATGTTGTAATTCAAGTTTCAAGAATATTGATGTACAGCAATTAAAATTCATATTAAATAGGTGCACTGTCTCTTGAAAATGAGAATAATAATTACAAATATATTAATAGGTAAAATCCAGTAATGATAGGAGAAAGAATCACAGTATGCATGAAGACTTTATTAAACACTTAACCTTACTCAAGATTTTGAATCTTTTGGCCACTTCAGCTTTAATAGTCATTTCCTGTTCTGATAGGAATATATCCAATTGTACAGTCACAGAATATGCTTCAGCTCATTAAAAGGAAGAAGCACTTACTCAAGCAAATTTTAATGTGCCCTACACTTCTTCTGCAAGTACAGCTAATTTTGTACTTCATATGAGTTTTTATTGTTATTAAAATTATTAAACTGTGTATACAAAATGGAACAGTATTCAGTTTTGTTCTTAAAAATGGTGAAAGTATGGGGCAGTGAATTATTCTCAGTAATTGTGTGCTGTGTTTGTGCATTATTTTTAGTACATCTTAATGAAAATCATGAAGTGAAAACTAGTACCCCTTTAATAATACAGAAATATCGCTTTCATGGAAAAAGTCCTTCTGTAAAATTTAGATATTACACTAGTGACATATTAGTCATTAATTTTTTTTTATTATTGGAACCTGTTTCTTTAAATATAAACTGAAAAATTGTTGACATTTAGCAAGTATTAATTTTATATAATTTTATTTATTTAAAACTAGTTGAAATATTAATTGTGGCTGAATTAAGAGAAATATTTAAGTTTGAGTGAGGTTTGAGTAGAATTTTGACACTATAAATAAATGTAAAAGTTGAAGAATTTGCTTTAGAAGAGACTGGGGCAATAGTACAATGGGTAGGGTGTTTGCTTGACATGCCGTAGACCAGGTTTCAGTCATGGGGGCCGGCATGTTGGACCTGGTCTACCAGCTTAGCCTTCTCCATCAGCTCTGTCTTCTCTCATGAACAGGGAAACAGAGGTGTGAAGCTGAGTAGTGAGCGGGCTGACGGCAAGGAGGGGTATTTGGGACCCTCAGATATCCACATAGGCAGCACAAGTCCCTTCTCATTTTAACTTTTTAAAAAATTTTCTTCACTTGTATCACTTGTCATCCCATTGATCTTCGATTGCTCGAGTGGATGCCAGTAACGTTTCCTGTCGAGTGCTAGTGTAGCCCAATAATATCTGCTTGCTCCAGGAACAGGAAGAGCCTCCAACTCTTTGTTCAGGGTTTTGACGAAGAAGTCTGACCATCTCGTACGTGGGCAGCCACTCAGTCTTTTGATATCCAGTGGAATCTTGTTGGTAACAACTCTAAAAAAAATTAATGACTATGAATTACAGATTTTCAAAGTTATTCATTATTAGGTCTCAAGCATTAGGTCTTCAATACCAATCTTTTCACCAGTGCCCACTTCCCTTTCCAAGTTTCTCAAGCTTCTCTCCTGCCCCCAGCCTGCCTCTAGAGCAGGCACTTTCCCCCTGCACCACTGTTCTACTGTTCCCTCCTTCACCTGCTCCTTTTCCTCCTCGCCATCAGAAACCTGTTTCCACTGGAGAAAAGCCCTCCCATTGCCCTTTGTGCTTTGGTGTTCTTATTGGTTATTCTTATGAAGTTTCTTATTTTCCATACATGAGAGTGATCATCCCTTGTCTGTCCCTCTCCCTCCCTCTGACTAGCTTCACTCAGCGTGACACTCTCCAGATCCATCCACCTAGCAGCGAATTGCATGCCTCTATCTTTTCTTACTGCCGAGTAGTATTCTCTCGTGTATATGTACCATAGTTTCTTTATTCAGTCATCTGTTCTTGAGCATTGGGGCTCTATCCAAATTCTGGCTCTCATGAATAGTATTACACCCATTTTTGTCTTGAGCTGTGGGCCTCCTGTCTCAGCCTAGTCTGCAGCTGAGGGCTCTGTTAACATATTTTGTTTTTCCTTGTGATTTATCAACGTTTGGTGCCTTAAGCTCTTATCCACCTCCCCAAGCACCACAAGGAGTGATCCCTGAATACAGAGTCAGGAGTAAGCTTTTAGCACCACCAGGTGTGACCCCAAAACAAAACAAAACAAAATTTAAAGTAAGAGTATATATATGGACTTTTGTGACTTAAGTAGTATACAGTCTTAAAGACATATATGCTTGGGGCTGGAGCAATAGCACAGTGAGTAGGGAATTTGCCTTGCACGCAGCCGACCCAGGTTCGATTCCCAGTATCCCATATGATCCCTCGAGCGCTGCCAGGAGTAATTCCTAAGTTCAGAGCCAGGAGTAACCCCTGAGCATCACTGAGTGTGACCCAAAAAGCCAAAAAAAAGTGCTGTATATTATTAATAAGCAGAGACCAGATAAATATTTCTTCCCAAGCATACCATGGCTTTCTTACAACTAGTATTTTTTCTGTTGCTGACGAATAAACCATTCTTGTGGTAATTTAAAATTTATGTTCCTTAACTGGCTTAGGTATAGAATGATGGACATAAACTTTTTAATTTTAAGTAGGAAAGTGTTAACGGGGAGTTAAGAGACCTTTCATGACTGGGTCCTTTCTCAGATTTATTGATGTTTTATTGTGACCAACAAGTTCAGAAAAAAGAGTAATTCACTGCTATCCAAGAGAAGAATTTTATTTTCTCAAGCATGGCAAAGCCTGGCAAGCTCCCTGTGGTGTATTTGATATGCCAAAAACAGTAGCAACAAGTCTCATAATGGAAAGGTTACTGGTGCCCGCTCAAGCTAATTGATGAACAAAGGGAGGACAGTGCTACAGTGCTACAGTGGTATGGAAATACAGCTTCTAAGTAGCATTGACTAGATATAGGTGTTTAGGGATGAAGATGAGCAAAAACTTTTCCAACCCTTGGCAGTATCACTACATGCCCGTGGGACGGGAAAACTAGACTGAAACATTACTTTTTTCTTCTTAACTCTGCTACTTTCTGCTTACTTCATATGAAGATGCATTAAGTCAGTACCGTACTTCAGTGCCTGAACTGCCCTGGAATGGAAAGTTACTGCTCCTGCACCCTTTTGAGAAGCCTGCCCTACCACTTTGGCAGATAGTCCTATTTTGCTCCTGCTCAAATGTTTGTTTCCCTTGGCCTGAAGAAATTAATCAACTTTTCTCAAACTTAATTTTGTCATATAATTCTGTTCCCGTCCAGAGCAAGAGCACAATGGGCATGGAAATTTCCCCAATAATTTATGTGCTTTATTTATTATCCATTTTGTTGATAGGATTGCGGCTACAATGAAAAAGTGAGATTTCCTCAAAAACTGGAACATTGAAGTTCCACACTATCAAGCTATCTTACTTCTGGCTATATAATCAAAATAATTGAAATCAGTTAATTAAGAGATATTTGCATTCCAATGTTTATTGCAGCATTATTCAAAACAGTAAGATATGGAAATGAACTAAAGAGTCATTGAGAGACAAAGAGATTTTTTAAAATGCACTAACACATACAATAGAATATTTTTCAGACTCACAGTCAGAATCATTGCCATATGGAACAATATGGATAAATGTGAAGAACATTATGCTAAGTGAAAATATTCTGTCATGGAAGGAATAGTAATGCATATTTCACTTACATGAGTTATCTGAAGAAATCAAAATCATAGAAACAGAATGGCATGATGATTACCAGAGTAAGGGGAGAAATGGGAATTACTATTGAATGGCATTAAAATTTTACTTAATGCCCATTTGTATATTTGCTTTTCTTTGAAAATGGAATCAAATCAAATTTGTAAAATTTTTTGTATTACAATCGAAAGTTGGGATAAAATAAAAAGACGCCCTATTGAATGGAAAATATATTTGCACACAATGCGTGAGATAAAGGACTAGTATACAATTGTATAAAACACACACAAAGCCAACAATCACTGTCACTGTCACTGTCATCCCATTGCTCATGTATTTGTTTGAGCGGGCACCAGTAACATCTCCATTTTGAGACTTGTTGTTACTGTTTTTCGCATATTGAATACACCATAGGTAGCTTGCCAGGCTCTGCCGTGCAGGCGAGATACTCTCGGTAGCTTCCTGGGCTCCCAACAATAGCAACAGAATAATAACCCTATCAAAAAATGGAACAAAGACATGAATAGACACTTTCCTGAGGAAAGAATTAAGGACAGCCAGTAAGTATGAAAAAGCCTGTATTGTCACCTTTTATCAATCAAAGCAAATTAAAACAATCAACATAACAACGAGATCAAATCCCCACTGCATCTCCAATTTAGCATGCCAATCAGCTAAACCTCATGGAACCACCAGTCCTGTAGCTGAAAACCCTGGGACTGGTGATTCCATGAAGTTTACCAATGGGAGGCAGGCAGACTGAGTACCAATGGGAAGCAGGCAGACTGAGTGCCCACCCATCTGAGGCTCTAGCAGCAACGCCTGCACCCCATCACTGCAGCCCCACCTCCGTTACTTCAGGAATATTCTCTGCAGAGACACCTATCTGTGGATAATCTCAACTGCCCAGTGTTGCCCAACCAAGATCTCAGGTCTTTCTTTTGGAGAAGGGGGGCGGGGATTAGCCTGCCCAAACACTCTATATTCCAGAAACCCTAACGGTCCTCCATGAAGACTCATTGCTCCAGATCACAGATCCTGAAATATCCGGTGGACTTAGGGACACCTCCTAAAGCAACAGACAAATCCTTAGGCAACGAGTTAATAACCTCTCTATCAGGTACATACAATGGTGTTGATATACATTGATTTTCTATGTCAATTTGTTTCAATATTGCAGCTTTGTTATCTAATCAGTATTAATTTTAGAATTCTATAAACAAGCTTTTTATACATTAAGTAAATAAACATGTATGAAAACAATAATGAGATATAATCTCATGCCAGTGAGAACAGTATATATCAAAAGGCTTGGCAATAATTAAGTGTTGCCATAGATGTGGCAAAAAGAACCCTTATTAACTGTTTATGGGAATGTCTGTGGTTCAGCAGGTGAAAAGCAGAATGGAGATTGTTCAAAAGAGTAAAAGAGGTCCAGTATGAATCAGCAATTCTGTATTTTGATATCTACCCCAAAAATATAAACTAATGAATTAAAAAAGAGATATGCACACCTATGTATATCTCAGTGCTTAATATTACTGACAGTACTTAAAAACAAATGTCCGAGGATGAATGAATGGATAAAGTAGACATATGGAGTACTCTACATGGAATACTATACATCCATAAGAGAATACAACATCATGCATTTCGTTGCATTTGAATAGAACTGTAGGATATCATGTTTAGCAAAATAAGTCAGAGGGAGAAGGACAAATATCCAGTGATCTCACTCATCTATTGCACAAAGATAAAAGAAGGAAGTAGATGATATCAAACAATGACAAACCTCTGGCCTTGAATTACCAAAGTTGCATAACCAGTGTGGTGTGTAGTTGCAAGGATGAGTTGACACAGCAGTGTAGAGTTGAAATACGGGCAGTGGTGTAGGGTTTGGAACACTCTGATCTAGTAACTGCAATTAGTTTATACATTAATGACACAAACACGAATGTTGTTGTGACCATGTTACCAAAAATCAAAATTTTTAACTTAAGTTAAATTTTATGGCTTTCATTATGCAAAATAAGTATATTTTATAGATATACCATGCAACATGTTGCCTGTTATTTACAACGTTTTTAATAAATTTTAAATTTTCATTGGGGGGTGGAGAGGCAGTACAGCAGGGTAAGTGCTTGCCTTGTGTGTGACCAAACAATGTTTTACCCATAGCACCACATATAGTACCACAGACTCTGCCAGAAGTGATCCTTTAATCAGAGTCAGGAGTAAATCCTGAGCACTGGTTATTGGGTGTGGCCCAGAAACAAAAATAAACACAAAATTATTAACTGAATATTTATCATACTCTTATCACAATGAAATCAAATATGAGAACAAAACCATCTCTGTAATTAGCTCATTATAGTCTTGACTACTTAATTTCGCAAAAACATGTATTACTGTTTAAATTCCCTAATCAGTAATATCATTCCTGCTGTGATAAAACACAGGTCTCATGGCAAGAGAAATAGCAGGTTAACAGTTTGGAATGAGTATGTGGCGAACTGAAGATCTATTGTATTATACAAGATTTGTGGCATAACAAAAGTGTTTACCTTTCCAAAATAAAGTCTGTACTAAAAAGTTAGGCTGAAAGAGTCATAGATATTGAAATATTATAATTTTCCTAAAACAGAAACTAATTGTTAAATGAATGACATGCATTTGTCTACCTATATTAGACCTTATTTATTTTACAATTGGAAATTCTGAAGTGCACATTTCTGTATATTTGGACCTGCTATTGGTGTGGATATGTCTACATTGCTTGGTTATATATAGAGAACTGTGATAGTAACTTTCCTAAAATCAGTTGTTTAAAAGAGAAAAGTGGGTGATGGGGGGAAAAAGACTCCTGGATAAAAAAAAAATACTCAGGGACCAACAGACATCCTGAGCACCAGCATATTGGATTAGGTTTTCCCTTCCACCAGGTCCCACAAATGAGATGTGTAGGTTGTGGGGAGCGGTCATGGAGGACAGGCGTGTGTACAATGACCTGCATCACAGAAGAGGAACATGAAACTCTGGTAATCAATCCACCTCTTGTCCCAGTGCCAGCATCTCGCCCTTCAGCAATGCTCACCGTACACAAAGCCCTGTGAAATGGTCCAGGAATTTGGCCATCGGTACTTTGCATTTTGGCTCACAGAACAAGAATCTACATGGATCTTCAGTGTCTGTGCTTCTGGATCTTCAAACCTCAAAATACCTAAGGTTTTAAAATTTCTCACGTTGATACCTTTAAGGAGGCATTGCCAGATTTTACTTAAACTCTTGATTACCCTTCATTTAAGGGCATATAATACATAACACACCCTTGACATTCTATTCTTTTTTACTAAGCAAAAGATAAAATAACAGCAATTTTAATGAATGATTGATGAAAATTGTTTGCAAATAGAATTGCTATTTTCATGCATAGATTATTTTAGTATGAATCCATCACCACTTTGGGCATATCTGTGGGTTGGATAGTGTGAGTCTATAAGGAAAATAGTCTGGCAAAGAGAATATAGGTATGAAGATAGGTATCTTTTTTACCCAGAGAGACAACAGTCTTGGCTGCTTCTCAAGTTGAAGACACACATTAGCCTCCTGTGCGATATCAGTGTGTGACAGAAAACTTGATTTTGATGAAAGTAATAGCGGATTCCTTCCTGTGGTGATAGGTAGCAGCAGTCATGCAGCTGGATCAGTCATTCTGGGAATGATGGCTTCAATTCCAATTTCCAACATGATGACTTTGGTGAAAGCAGTGCATTTGTTTCTCTCAGTTTTCAGCAGCAGAGGCTGTGAGGGTTGGTCTCATATTGATTTTACTGCATGGATAGTCATGACCCCAGACACAAGTGGTAGAAACCCCAGGCTTTCAGATTTAAAAACCATCCATGTCTCTAATTAATACTATGGTATTTCTTCCATTGAAATAAACTACTTAATCCACTACTTAGCTATATATTCCTGGGGGTTTTCTAGCTGATCATGTTAGTTATAATGATTCAACTGAGCTATAAACTTGCATAATGGAGTTCAATGAAATGGTGAGAGCATGCATAATAATAACCATACATCAGGGATGCCTATACAAAATCATTGTGGTAATCAAAATGCCAGTAGGCTATCTTTCATGATGACCTCCTGTGGTTACCATCATCATGGAATATCTGTTTTTACAAAGCCATTGAGGAGTTAAATTAAGTTGCAATTTTCTTTTCAATTATCAGAGCAATCTAGATTTACATGAACTACTCTTTTCTAAAAGTGCAGACTGAAAATATAGTGGGATTGAATAATAAGAACTGCAGTAATAAATGCACATGTTATAATCTTTCACTATATCAGTGTCATCCTGTTGTTCATTGATTTGCTCCAGCGGACAGCAGTAACGTTTCCATTCATCCCAGCCCTGAGAGTTTAGCAGCCTCAGACTCTGGTAGCCCCCAACAATCTGATGTGACTATATATATATATATATATATATATATACACATACATACATATATATATACATACATATATATACATATATGTACATATATACACATACACACAGATACATGCACTCCCATATATATGTATATATATACACACATATACATCATATACATGCACACCCATATTGTTTTGCTCAGGGGCTATTCCAGGTGCCTTGCTTGGAGGTCAATCCCTATGGTGCGTAGGGGGACCCCCTGGTCTACGAATCAAACTCAGGCCTATAGCTTGCAGCCTATGCTCAGTCCTTTGAGCTCTCTCCCAGTGCCCCAAATCTCAGCTTCTTCAAGGCCATGAGCCTTGACAGCCTTTTCAGCCATCACAAGGCCTCCCAGCATGGCCCATTCTCCCTTATTCTTTATTTCCTAGACACATCACTGTGTGACTCACCTATGTCTCCAAGAGCATGAGTTCCCTGTGTGTCTTAGACCACGCTGAGCACTCAGAGTCTAAAACTGTGTCTGGTGTGCACAACAGAACACTAGGGCAGAGGAACTTCACTGTGTCACCCAGAGGGAAGCAGACGCTCTCCCAGACTCTGCCCCTGCACAAGGACACCTCCTTCATCTGAACTGACCAAGACACGCCAAGGTACAGAGTGGGATTCAGCCAGGTGAGTCGGAGGAGCACCTGGGCCCGGGACACATCCAGGCGGTGACGGCCTTCCTGACCTGAGGTAAGATCCCATTTCTCAGCCCCTCAGTATCCTTGCCCTTAAGATGAACATGCCGCTGCCTCACCCAGTCCTGCCAGGGACTTTCTGTGGCAAATAAGCTAAAACAACCTTCCTGTCTCTCTCTTTCCTCAACTTGCCAACTGTCCAGCTTAAGATTTTACCCAAGACTTTCCCATTTCAATAAACAGTTAACAATCGTTAACTGTTATTCACTAGCTCCTGAAAAATATAAAAAATGCAATGCTTCCTCTCACAGAAATATTAAACTATATTTCATGGTATCTAATATTAAATGTATCAAATAACACATTCCATGAGAATGCTCTGAATTTTAACATATTACATTTTCATCAGTATAAAGTCAGAAGTCTGAGTTTCAACATTACAATCACCCATCCAAAACATGAGTTTTGCCTCATTACTTGCTAGAAGTGTAACTTTCAGGAACTCACTTTAGACCTACTAAATATCAATTCTTCTATTTGGTAGTCAGCTATTGTGTTGTCACATAAACAGATCTCTCATTAGGAATTCTATGGCCTTGAGAAAATTAAGCAATTATTACAAAAGTAGACTCAAATATGAAATTATATGGTTTGCATTCTGAAGTACTGTGTATTACAACTCTTGGGTAAGTAATTTGTTTTCAGCAACTTCAGTTATTTCATTAGTAGAATTAAGATAATAATAGAAAAAATATAACTTTTACAAGACTCTAATGCTGTTATCTGAAAGCAGAGTTTTCAGCATACAGTAAAATATTTGACTGAGATTTTTATAACTAGAATATTCTCAGACAATATACTTTGGTGACAATAATCTCTCAAATGTATGTATCACTCATGGTTGCAAAATAGCACAATATGTCAGTTACTTACAAATTCAAAGGACATTAATATGCCTGTGGCCTGCTGTATGTCATCGTGTGACGCCTTTACATGGCAGGTGAGCAAACATCAGTGGCCACATCCCTTTTAATGTACTTTTTAAAGCCCCTCTCTCCTATTTGACTCTGCCTTGTCTCCCCATCATTTGCTTGCATGTTTAATGCTAGACCAAGCACCCAGGCCACAACGGGGAGTGAGATGGCTTTGGGGAAAGTAAACTCAACATCTTCACAGATTGCTAGTATCAAAATAATTTTTAATGCTAATTCTAGTCCCTTAAGTAATTGGTTTCTGAATTTTTCATTAATCAGTTTCTGAGAACCTGGACTTGAGTTTGGAAACATCAGCTTTCACATAGCGGTATCCTAGTTCCATTCTGCTCTCTAAGATCTCTCTCTCCCGCAACTCAGCCTGTTCCCAAGGCGCAAACAGGGTTTTCTCTTGAGATCTAATTCGGATCAGGCATAGCCTTCCTCTTACCATGTCATTGCCCAAAGCAAATTACAAAGAAGTCTATCTTCAAATGGTAAAAACAAAAAGAAATGTTGATGTGATGTGAGGATATTTTTAAAAGCAAGAGCAAATACATGAAGAGTTATGTTAATATTTGCCAATTGACTATAAAAGTATTTTTTGCTTATAATAAATGTATTACTTATACTTATCACCAAAGCTCAAGGTGACACTCACTCTTGGGTTTAGCGGGCAGAGCAATATAGGTCTTTTGCTGTTGGAGAAGAAAAAGACTATATTTTTCTGATTAATAGTTCCCTGGCATAAGGGTGACAGATATCACCTCTACCTGTAATTAACGATTCAACATTAGCTGTAGGAACAGCTTCAGGAGTTGTTTGCTCAATGCAAAACAAAAATGTTGTTCTTTGATTCAAAAATTTTAAGAATTTTTATTCAAAAATTTTAAGAATTTCTAGATGTAAAAGCTGGGAATTCAGTCAAGCATGGGAATATTCTATGCATGGTCCCTGGCTGCATAGATCATATTCCCATAAATTATTCCTTACTACTTTATTAGGCCCCATCCAATAATAAGCAGAAAAAAAAGTAATACTAGTAAGAAGAATTAAGATAGAAAATTTTAAGTATTTTGATAAAAACACCAAATGCGATCATATCTCATTTTCTTTTTTTATTTTGTGGGTAAGCAACATTGTGGTGGATTTATTTTAATAATGTGTCTCTTTATTTATGTACTTTAAAAGCTACCTTAGTTTGCCCAGGGAGAGTTGTGGTATTACATCTGCCCTAGTCAGAGAGATGCCTTAAATGAAATAGATCACTCAAGTCTGAATTTGTCAAGGTGAATCTATTTCAATCACTCTAGAAAATTATAGTTTATAAAGTTTCCTCAGAGGAAAAAATGCTAATGATTTTATTGATACCAAGTTAATACTAATAACGACTAAAATATTCAATATTCAGTATAAATTATATTTCTTTTGTTAATTAAAGATGACACTTTATTCCTGTGAAGTAAATATTTAATAATCATCATTAGAATTTAAATAATTGATTGAAAAGCTACTACTATTTTCCTTTTGTTGTTTTGGGGCCATACCTACTACTGCTCAGGGATTCCTCCTGCCTCTGCTCTTAGAGATACTCCCTGCCAGACCCAGCGGTCTATATGGGATGCCAAGTACCAAACCAGTCAGTCACGGGCAAGTTAAACACATACCCACTATATTATCTCTCCAACCCCCATTTTTTATATGAAAAATATGATGTCATAATTTACAGTGGGTAGAAGCAACACTAGTCCATGTAGGGAGAAACTGAACACCCAGAGGTCTGTCTGTCTGTCTACCCACACACTCTGCCTCCCTCCTTCCATTTGTATAGAGCCATATTTATTAGATAAGATGAATCACTTATATCACTTGTCATCCAGTTGATCTTCGATTTGCTTGAGCGGACACCAGTAATGCCTCCATTCATTGCTGTCCTTGTGCTAGTGTAGCCCAATGATATCTGCTTGCTCCAGGAACAGGAAGAGCCTCAAATCGTTCATTCAGAGTCTTGACGAAGAAGTCTGACCATATAGCAGGTAGGTGGCTACATGGTCTTTTGACATCCTGTGGAATCCAGTCAGTAACAGCTCTAGTCCAGTGGTCATCTCTGAATTGCATTACATGTCGGCCCATCTAATTTTCGATGCCTTGGTAAATGAGACAGCGTCCCTGATTCTTGACCGTGGACGGAGGTTGGAACAACGGATTCCTTCTCTCACTTGAGTGAGACATGATACTTCTAGAGTAGCTCTTTTGATTCCTCTTTGGGATACTCAAATAGCATTTTCGCCCTGTTTTCACAGGGACCAGGTCTCTGAGGCATATATTAGTACAGGAAGACTGGTGGAGTTGAAAAGATGTGCCCGGAGCCAGAGTTTCTTCATTCTCTTAACCACTTCTTCAATGCTCTTGAAGCCGTTCCACGCTGCTCTCTTCCTCCTATGCAGTTCTGGCACCAAGTCGTTCCTCATGTTGAGTTCTTGACCCAGGTACACATAGCTGCTGCATTTGGATATTTTCATTCCATTGAGAGCAAATGGAATGTCAGGGACTAGTTTTTTTTTCATGAACATTGTTTTGGTGAGATTCAGATGCAGTCCGACCTTTACACACTCGAGATCGAAGTCAGCCAGCATTTGTGCCGCTTGGCTAATGATTGGTGTTATTATAATTATGCCATCAGCGAAGTGGAGGTGCTGTAGTTGCTGTCTATCTTCACTCCCATTGCTTCCCATTCCAGTCATTGCATGACATTCTCGAGGGTGGCATTGAAGAATTTTGGTGAAATGGTATTGCCCTGCTGGATCCCTTTCTTTATGTTAATGATCACTTTCTAATAAAATGGTGAGATCCTGTTGGTGAATCCATGAACAGCTCATGGAGATCTTGATGTACTGAGTTTGAATGCCCTGTTTGATTAGAGCTTCGATGACTGCTTCAGTCTCAACAGAATCGAAGGCCTTCTTTAAATCGATGAACATTTGACAGAGCAGCATCTTGAACTCTTGCAAAACTTCAATAAGTTTGGTCACTGTGGATATGGTTGATGGTGCTGAACCTGGCTTGCTCTCATGGTTGCCCTTCATATAGTGTTCTGCCTATTCTATTTAGGATGACTTGAGTGAACAACTTGTAGACAAAGGACAACAGGCAGATTGGGCGATAGTTACCATTGTCATGGATGTCTCACTTCTTATACAACAAGAAGGGCATTCCTGCTGGTTTTCCATTGGGACAGAACCTTGCATTCAGACAGGTAGCGTGTGAAGAGTCGAGGCAGTGTATTCATGAGTACTGGCAGTAGATTCTTCAGGTATTCAGGTCTGACCTTGTCTAGAACGGGTGATGTATGCGTCTTTACCGACGAAATGGCATGTCGGATTTCGGAAGGAAGGACTTTGGAAACGACATATCCATCCTGCAGAATTAGTTATGTGGGCAGGTGGACGTGACTGTTGAAGAGATCTGAATATAATTTGTGAATAATCCTATCCATTGACCTTCTAAATATGTGATAGATCCATCAGGACATCGGAGGACAATCATCTTGATCTTGTAGTTGGAAAAGGATAGGCAAGCATTTCGAATACCTTTCTAGCTTATGCCGCATTGGCCAACACTGCAGCTCTTCTCTCTTTGAGGTCTTCCTTTATCACTTTTCTGCACAGATTTTTGAGCTCAGACATTAGCTTGTGATTGCCTGAGGCTTGTTCCAAACCACGTTGGTGAATGAGCTTGAGAGTTTCCGAAGACAGGCGTCTGTTTGTGGCTTTCCCAGTCTCGGCATTCTTCGTGCAGTCATGGAGGTGCTGAACCAGTTGATCGTATTCCTCGTTAATGTTGTCAAAGATGGCATATTTCCACGTTGCCACCATAGTGCCAAGCAACTCCCAGTTGGTGGTCACTCTGGAAATTCTCTACTGAAACTTTGCAGTCCTTTCTCCCTGTTCTGTGAAGTAGAATTTTGCATGAAGAAGACGATGGTCCTATCCCATTTGGAATTTTGGGAAAACAGCGACATTGGTCAGGCAAAACTGTGGATTGAATATGATGTAGTCAATTTCATTGTGAAACTGTCCACCAGGAGACTCCCATGTCCAACGTTTAGATTCAGCCTTCTGGAACTGTGAGTTACCATAGATGGTTTTTGTCGACATGATGAATTCAGACATTGTCTCATCTTTTGTTTTTTTTTTTTTGTTTTTGTTTTTGTTTTTTGCTTTTTGGGTCACACCCAGCGATGCTCAGGGGTTACTCATGGCTTTGCACTCAGGAATTACTCCTGGTGGTGCTTGGGGGACCATATGGGATGCCGGGGATCGAACCCGGGTCGGCCGCGTGCAAGGCAAATGCCCTACCCGCTGTGCTATCGCTCCGGCCCCAGACATTGTCTCATCTTGTTTGTTCCATTCTGGCCACGGGTCCTAATGTGGAGTTCTTCTGGCGACCTTCTCGGTCCTATCTTGGCATTGAAATCACTGAAAATGATCTTGTAGAAGGTGTGGTCTCCTTTATAGAACTTCTCCAGCTCCACGTAGAATCTCTCAATTTCTTCATTGCAGTAGGATTTTGGTGTGTAGACGACAAAGAAGCTGCCGGCAGTGAGCCATATCTATTCAAGCGTAATCATCTGATTTGGGTTGTTAGCCATTCAAATGAATCAATGTTCATGGCCAAGTTCGTTTTGACAAGGACACTATTACCATCAACATCTCTATTTTCGCATGTTCTGAGGAACAGTTCTTCTCCAGTGTCGAAATTGGTGTGATGTGATTGAAGCCTTCTCGCCTCAGTCAGACCAATGATGTTGTACTTGATCTGCGCTTATACCATCAGGTCCTTGATGGATGCTTCCGACGCCAGTGCACACGCATTGAAAGTATAGACAATCATTTTAGTCCTTTGTTTTGGTAGTCTAGTTCGTCTGATTTTATCATCCTCTTCTTGCTCATCCTTCTGTTGTTTTTTTTTTTTTTGCTTTTATGTCACTCCTGGCGATTCACAGGGGTTACTTCTGGCTCTGCACTCACGAATTACTCCTGGAGGTGCTCAGGGAACCATTTGGGATGCTGGGAATTGAACCCGGGTCAGCCACGTGCAAGGAAAACGCCATACCCACTGTGCTGTTGCTCCAGCCCTGCTCATTCTTCTTAATGCTGATGTATTGGAGGCTCTCTCAGTGTCAGGAGAATGAGGCTCATTGTTGTTACTGTTTTTGGCATATTGAATACACCATGGGTAGCTTGCCAGGCTCTGCCGTGCGGGTGGGATACTCTCGGTAGCTTGCCGAGCTCTCCAAGACGGATAGCAGCTTTTAGGGAGGCCTCTAATAGTCCTTTCAGGTGTTCCCATGGTTCACATCATATTTTATCCTCATCAAATATGGTGCAAAAATTATGGAAAATGGGTATTAAGTGTCTTATGATATGTTGCGTGTTCCAGAAAATGGCCTGGAATGTGGCGGTGGCTGGGTAGTGGAGGTAGTGGAGGTCGGCCAATGAGGTATTTACCTGGTGCCAGTAGTGTGGGGTCATCTGGATATGATTCCTGGGGCGCCGGAGATTAAGGGAAGCAAGCAGAGGATCACTATTTCCGTGTCCCGTTGAGCTTGGAGTCCAAGGTCACATATTTCCACTTTATCTGGTTTTCTGGGGTTTCAGTCACATATGAAGCTCAGCCTGAGTGTCTGGAAAGAAGCCTGGAGCGTGGCGGTTGCTGGGTAGTGGAGTATAAGATGAATAGAGTATGAGTAAATAGAATCAGATACCAGCATTTTTTTCTTATTCTCTGCTAATAAACTGTTTTAATAGAGGTAGCAACACTCTAAGAACCCTGTTTGGATCTCTGAGTCACTACATAATGCATTTCTCTATCAATCTTTGTTGCTCATACACACCAAACACATACACACACACAGAGAACAACAACATCAACATTCACAACAATAATACTACTTTATAGCTCTAAGCCACAGGGTTGGGGACATTTAAGATAACAAAGTTCAGTCTATTCTTACTTCACACTGACATTTGTAGATGGTTTTCTTATATAGTCTTTATACCTGTCAAAACAAATATTTTGCAGATTTCACACTCCGGTTCAAGTGTCACAACACTGGGTAAAACACAGAATAAAAAGAGTTCAAAATAAGTATAATAAATGCCAAGTAGATATACATTATCCAAAATAGACAATTTTTGTCAAATGTAAGCCCCTATTAATTATAAACTTCATTGTCATATGTCATTCATCAATAGAAATTTATGCCAGCAAATGGTTAAGAAAAATATCACTAGGTGTAAGGTATTTCTTGATTTGCAAGCTATAAAAATGTGCATTTTAGTGTTGGCAAGGTATGGTAATATTGAAGTATTTAACAAATTTGCTTATTGATCACTGTATCACTGTCATCCCGTTGTTCATCGATTTACTCGAGCCAGCACCAGTAACGTCCCTATTCCTCCCAGCCCTGAGATTTTAGCAGCTTCTCCTTACTCGTCTTTTCCAATGATTGGAGGCTCTTTCAGGGTCAGGAGAAAGAGACCTATCATTAACAGTTTGGGCTTATTAAATACACCATGGATAGCTTGCCAGGCTCTGCCTTGCAGGCGGGATAACCTTGGTAGCTTGCCAGGCTCTCCAAGAGATGTTTGTGTGTGGTTGTGTGTGTGTGTGTGTGTGAGATTTGTTGCCTACTGGAGCATGGTGGCGGTTGGGTAGTGGAGGTCGGCTGCCGGGGTGGGTCCCTTGGGGCAGGGAGGGTTCTCACCTGCCCCCTTCTGGGGCGCCCCGAGTGAAAACAGCCTGGTACGGAGTCCGGTGGCATGACTATGGGGGCCTCATTTTATACTCCCATCTGGGAGGAGCAGCCGTTGATATCTGGAGGGCGGCTGATCTTAATCTTGCTTCTTAATTGCAGGTTAATTTCTCATAAATTACTTTTGTTATATCTTTTGCTCTGTGGGAAAAAATGTATGATTCTTTTTATTCCTGTTCTATTTATCTTAACTAAAATATATATGACTCTATACAAATGAAAGTAGACTTTTAAAATAAGTATATAACATAGAACATAGCCGCAAAGTCTTCACCATTCCTCTCATTGAAAGCTATTTCCTCTGTCTTAGAATTTATCCATTTATCCTATGAATTGTTTTCACCAGTATAAATGGCTGAAATGTGACTATAAAGTGTGAAATTCTGCTATAAGATTTCAGCAGTTGCACCTTCAGTATTTGAAAAGCTGTTTCTTGGAACACAGTGACCACAAAAACCCAACTCCAAGCTATGTGGAGAACACAAGGGAAGAACAAAGCATGCTTATTGACAACCTAAACAGAAACCCAAAATCTCAGGCAAAATCTATTACCAGTCATGTGAACAGGCCTTGTGTTATGTCTCCTCTCCAAGGAATGGGCCCAAACGTAGCCTCAAGTAATAGTACATGGAACAGAAGATCCTATATCTGAACAGGGGCCCCACAGATTAATGAAATGTGGCTTTGGGGGATAGCATTTCTGTTGTGGTGGAAGTGGAGCAAGAGGCATCAATTATCAAGATCATCCAATTGGGTATTCTCAATCTCGCTTGATGAGATGTAGTCAGATTATGGAAACAACTAAGGGCCTATTTAGGTAATATATAAAACTTGTTCTCTCTATCTCTAATCCTTCTACAACTCCACAGATGTAAGGAAACTGAAGACAGAATTAAATAGCAGCTCTCCCACATGTGCCAGGAATGAAAACAAAGGTGCACCCAACAGGGCGAAAAGCACTGATGCAATTTTTTGATGTTTGAGGAGATGTACCTCAAACCCAAGCAGAGTGGGGCCCAGGCAGTATGAAACCTCCTACAGTGAACAGGAAGTGTGAGACCTGAGCATAGTGGAGCAAGAAGGGGTAAGCAGTGATGGCTCTTAGCTTCACTCTGGAATAAGTGATGGTTCCCAGGTCCAGAACCTCTGTCTGGAGAGCATCTGCTGGCACGTCCTAGCAATGGAGGTTCTTTCCTGCAACTCAAAGCTGCAGGGAGACTTCTGACTCTTGGCTTGCAACATGCTAGCTTCCTGCTCCTTCCCTGGTGCATAGAGCCAGTCTAAGTTGCTGCATACCCCAGGCAATGCTGACTTCCTTGATTTCTCACCAACCCTGGGGCTCTTTCTCCAGATTTGTAACTTCCTGAGTCATGTACTAAGAAGAATCTAAGACCTTTGTTCTGAGCTGGGGCATGGCAAACTTCTAGGACCCACCCAAGAAACAGTGGCCCAAAGGTCCAGTAAGAGAGAAAGCAACTCATCCCAGGTGCCTTATCTTCTACTCCAAAGGTTATGCCAATTATGCCAACAAACCCAACAGAGATAACTATCTGGACAGTTTCCAGTTTTGCTCCATTTTCCGGGTGGGTCAAGGATGCTGAAGTTCTATCTTTAGCCCAATTCCACATTATCTACTTACTATAGGTTTGCAGTATAATTTAAAGTTAGCAAAAGAAAAGTTTCTCATCTTGCTTTCCTAGGATTGATTTGGCTATGTGGGGAAAGGGAATTAGTATTGATATTTAAATGCTGTTGCATAAAACCTTATCATTGAAAGTATCATCAATCATGCCTCAAATTAAAAGCAGATAATAATAAAAGGCTGATGTCTCCCTCAGTCAGAGATGTTCTCACCCAGACTTATTCCCTGGGGGCTCGCTGTAGGTGGCACAGCCTTGGGTTATAGGTGACAGTGCAGAGTGCCAGTGGATGCTTACTCCCAGAGTGGCAGGTGTTGCCTGTGCCAATGGATGTTTATTCCTTGACCAGAGTCCTCCAACCTTAGTCCATGGTGTAATGGTGGTGGGACTGGTGTTGGAATATTACATTACTTAAAAAAATGATTTTTAAAAGTTTATTTGCTGCAGCAATAGCACAGCAGGTAGGGCTTTTGCCTTGCACACAGCTGACCCGGCTTCGATTCCTCCGCCACTTTCAGAGAACCCGACAAGCTACCGAGAGTATCCTGCTGCATGGCAGAACCTGGCAAGCTACCCATGGTGTATTTGATATGACAAAAACAATAACAATAAGTCTCACAATGGAGACATTACTGGTGCCCGCTCGAGCAAATTGATGAGCAACAGGATGCCAGTGACAGTGACAGAGAATCATCTACAGGACGAAGATTCTATCACCCAGGAGATTATGAATTCACACCTACTCTATGCTTTCTGACCCGATGGAGACAGACAGTCTGTGAATTTAAAACCATTTTCCCCCTAACGGACAGACAGTGGGATGGTGCCTGCCAACAAGATACCTCCTCTGCCTCTGTGTGCCAAGCAGTTCCAGCTGACACACTTTGAAATGTCAAGTGAAAATTAAGAAAAGATTAACACATCATTTCTGAATAAAGAATATCACATCTATCCTGGTTTTGATATCTGTCCACACATAATTTGGAGAATCAGGAAGTGTGACCAAAACATAAACATACAAATGACAATTCTGAGAATTAGCTTAGTTTTGAAGGATGACGGTGACTTGGGAATCTCCCAAGTCCTCCTTTATCCTCCTACCCAAAAAATCAGACCTCTGCTCAAACTGTGAGAAAGATCCAACTGTATTGGTTACAGGAATCGGGGGTGAGTTCTGAAGGTCACACTCTTCTATAGCAGCCCCAACTTTACATTTTTCTTTTTTTTTTTTTTTTTGGTAGAGATCAAAGCATTCAGGAAGCTGGGGAATTCAAATGCAGAATTCAAATGCAGGATATCTAATATCTACATTCCCTTCACTTGAAGGATTTATAACAGATAGAATTAGGCCTGGAAAAATATTTGGGTGATACTGGAGGAAATAGTGAAGGATTTCAGTCTGTCACAGACATTTGAATTCACTTTGAAAGACCCAGTGTTCATTTTAAATCACACCCCAATGATAAAAACTTATTGTCCAGTTAGTCTAAGTACCACACATAAGTGAGATCACTCTGAGTTTGTCATTTGTAATTCGTGGTGTTTTAATAGATTTTTTAAGTAAAAAATTATCTATTGTCTTAGAGAATGCGGACACCTTTGGATGTCAGTTACATCTAACACACTTTCCTATTCAACAGGGCAACTGTCTCGTTGCTCTCTAGACATCCTTATGACAAGCAAGAATGCCTGTGACTAAGTTCAACTGCAGAGTACATTTCAAGCCTCCATTCATGGCAATTGCAAGCAAAAATCAATTGTACAGCTGCTATCACTAAGGTCAGATATTATACTTTACTCACCTGATGTTGGGCAGGTGTACTGATTTAATGAAAAAATTCCAAACTGGAGCACTAAATAACCCTCTTTATAAAGTGATACCTCAATTGGATATTATTATATCACATATTCTATAAATACTATATATCTGAGGATATACTTGGTAAAAGAGAAAGATTTTCAATGGGACAATCACCTTCCGTTAATTGTTTAGCAAGATGTGAATTATAATATAAAATTAATATTACAAATATAGAATTTGTGATTAATAAATTCTTTATGTGTGTTGCTTGAAAGACCACTTATTTGGTGTTTATTACATCTGTAAATAATATTGAAAACCTTTCTATAGTCTAATGTTAATATAGAAACAGAAGTGGGTCATTTTTAGTCAAAGGTTCTCAATTTTCACAAATATTTTCAGGGATTAAAACAGTGAATAAAAAATATGTACAAATTCAGAGTTACAAACAGATAGAAAATTTTCTTAAATAGCAGAAGTGAAAGAAATTTCCCTGCCAGAAAGGAACTTAGCGTAAGGCTAAGTCAAGTGTAATTTCTTTTGTAGGAGCCTTATAGGGGGAAAAATGAGTCTGTTTCTTATCAAAAATGTATCAGAAGATCCCCATTGTTTCCTAAAGATGTCTTGTTAGGGCCCTTTTGTGTTGCTAAGGTAACATGAGCATCTTTCATTGACAATTTGGCTGCTGATGACTGTCTACCTAAGACCTTTTAGGTTACATGTTAGACCATTGGCTTGAACACAGTCTGTTTTCTTTTGTCCAAATCCTGGGGCAAAATTTATGGTCCTGAGAGAATTGTGGGTTTTATATTTCAATGGGAGCCTTTGCAAATTGCAGTAATGTTAAAAATGTAGAATATGATAAGAAAAAATTCAGCCATTTCCTGTAGCCGATGGGGGGAGGGGCGGGTACGGAGAGTGGGCAGGGCTGAGATTTCTTTCAGGGTGAGACTCATAATCCTGTTTACTATCATCATTATAGCAACACTAGTTATATCACTATAATTACACTAGGTTTGATAAACAGTCTCTAAAATTACATAAGTTTCAAGCTTATATTAGCTTTTAGTCTTTACTGTATCCATGCATTTTCTTTCCTATTAACATTTACAAGGAAATGTCCCAGTTTTATTTTTTTCTAGTGATGTTTTTAAGCATGTAGTTCTCAAATGGACTTACTATATATCACCATATATAAATATCTATGAGAGTACATCTTCGCACACACACACACACACACACAAATACTACTTTTTTAAAAGTGAAAATAATTTTAACACATGATGTCACAGAGATATGCCATAAGAAATATTGCATTACATTTTGGGTTACCTAATATTGTTTGTTCAATTCTCATATATGAGCCTGTTAAATGTACATAACTTGTGATATTTTAACCTTAAAAAGAAGCCATTGCAATTAAGAAAGGCCTGGAACCGAAGTATCACAAAAATCACTAACACCCTTTTCTCATTATCACACAATGCTAATGGAAACAAGTGGTTTTATATTCACAACTGAAGATGACTGTGTACTATAATACATGAATATACTAAGAGCAAATAAATATATTTTGTAAAAGTTAAAATTGTTATGTATCAATTATATTACCTAAACACATATTATATCAATGCATTCTATTTATTAACATTCATTTATGAAAAAGAAAAGTAAACCAGGTAAAACAAAAATAGTATTTTTAAAGCCTCTACACTTTTTTTGGTCCTGGCTCATTCATTTCACTATAGATGGCTGTGTTCAGGGGTCACTCCTACTTTGTGTTCAGGGGTCACTCCTGGTGGTGCTGAAGGCACATGGGTGCTGGAGAATGAACCTGGCTCAGCCAGGCAAAACGAGCATCTTGACCTCTATATTATGTCTCTGTCTTTGTGTTTTGCTTGTTTGCTTGTTTTAATTTTAATTCACTTCTTTCATACTCATATATTAAGTGAAGTTGTACAATATTTCTCTCTTTTCTCTCCATGTGTTTTTTTTCACTCAACATAATTTCATCAAGCTAAGCTGCATTCATTAGAATTTAATTTCTCCTTGACTCTTGCCCTGCTTTCTAGTCTCAAAAGTTATTTCTCATGCCATACATATGTATATATATGTGTAGAGAGAGAGAGAGAGAAAAAGTTATTTCTCATGCCATACATATGTATATATATGTGTAGAGAGAGAGAGAGAAAGAGGGAGACAGAGAGAGAAATAGAGGTCTCTGCTTTCTTATTGTGGGTGGATAATGCTTCTACTCACTAGTCAAGGTGTTGATGAGAGCCAGTATCTATTTGAGTCTTGCACATGTAAGCATGTGTGTGAAGCTGAGCTCCCAGTTCCTTTCCGGATGGATTCCTCATAGGTCAGCACTGAGGCCTGCTAGGATCTCCAGTAAACATATTGACTGTGCACAAAGCACAGCTTTGAGTTACTTCTCTTACTGTCTTGTTTATTTCCTTTCCGTGGAAGACAGTTATTAGTGACATTGTCAAAGCATCCCTTCCTAAGGGGGAAGCATCACATAATCCTATAATTAATATTTTTCCACTGCACTGTACCAGAATAAGTAATTTCCCCTATCGAGTAAGCTCCATTTAGTTTCCGTTTGGAAGCCAGGCTGCAGTGTTCTTCCTCTCCTGAAGAGTATTCTGCTTAACAGGAAATACTCTGGGGACAGAGTCTAGACTTTTCAGCATCTTTGAAAAACAATTTTATTGTTGAAATGCGTTTAGCTCGATTAATATAAAATCATACCTGGCAGTGGTGAAGCAAAAGCAAACATTCTATCTCACATGAAATAAGTCTAGAAATAGACAACGCAGCAGCTGGAGCAATAGCCAGGCTGTAGGCAGCTGCTTTATACACAGACTGCCAGGGTTCAAGTCTGGCACCCCATGTGGTGCCCAGAGCCAAAGTCCAGGAGACAGCTCTGAGCACAAAACCTGGATTTGGCCCTGAGCACCGCCAGGTGTGGCCCCTAAACAGAAATACCCAAATCCAAACAAACAAAATACAATATATACATAACCTGATTCAGTAGCTCCAGAGGCATCAAAGCCTGTAACAGCTGCCCTCCTAACCCCTAAATTAGATCTAAGATTCAAACGGATATTTCACTTCTAGTCATCACATCTCTGCTTCAAAATGTATCTAAAACAAACAAAAAAAAAAGATCAGCATAGGACTCATGTCCTCACTTTAAGGACACTTTTCAAGAATTGTGTTCAAATTACTTAGCCACAGTCACTTTTACCTGTAAGAAATTAATATAACCCACTGTATTAGGAGAAAATATCACTGTATCACTGTATCATTGTCATCCCATTGTTCATCGATTTGCTCTAGCAGGTACCAGTAACGTCTCCATTTGTGAGACTTGTTGTTACTGTTTTTGGCATATTGAAAATGCCATGGGTAGTTACCAGGCTCTGCCGTGTGGGCAAGATACTCTCGGTAGCTTGCTGGGCTCTCTGATAGAGGTGGAGGAATCGAACCCGGGTCGGCCACGTGCAAGGCAAAGGCCCTACCCGCTATGCTATCACTCCAGCCCAGGGTAAAATACAAAGAATTTTAAAAAGGATTATACATGTACACTTTAATTGATCAGAGATAAAAGCAATAACATACATGAATATATTTGAATAAATGAGTTTCAAGCTACTTTATGTTACACTATTTATAGTGAAAACTAAATTGATGTCTATTTGTAGGTAATTACTAAGTATTTCAGGGTAATTCATATCATATAGACTACAGATTCATTTAAATTTATTGATTAAATAATTAAATTACTTAGAAGTATTCATAAAAAGTATTGCTGGGTATGAAAATAATATGAGAGCCAGAAACCAGATCTATAATGATTATCTTTTGGTGGCAATAAAGAACAATAATATCTTGAGGGCATTTTGAAACCTAAAGAAATTCAAGAAATTCAAAACCTCTATATTCAACATTCATACTATTAAATTGGAGATACGGGGCCATTATATTAAACAAATATTCTAAAACTTTGAGTGTATCCTGAGAGGTGCTATTTTGCTAATGAGGATCATGACCAAGTCAGAAATGTCTTAGAACAGGTTGAGAAGTTTAAAGGTCGTTATCAACAAGCAGCATTCCTTAGTCACAATGGTAGCAGCAACCTGAGTCGTCTGACTGGGTCTGTGGTTTTACGTAAACTTAGTCTGCATTGTCAGCTTGTGTGATTTTTCTTTAAGTGACTAACTACCCAGTAATACATCTCTCAAATTTGAGTAATATGCCCAAATCTGTAAGAATAGATATTTAGTGTTAGAAGATGAATCTTACCCACTAGTATATTTTTATTTAGTCCAACTAAAATATTGGGAAACACTGTATATTTTTATAAAAAGTAATAAACACTAAAATTTAGCACTCGTTTATTTTAAGACATGTAATTTAGCTAAAATGACTGAATCATATTAAGGAATGGCACATAAAAATATAAGGGTGTGTTTTCTCTCTGCATTATCTTATTTTGTCTTCCTTTTTCCTTACCTCTAGCAGTAAAAAATTATAAGATGTCATATCTCTCTCCATTTCTCTTTATTAATAGAGTGCATATTTATTAAAATATTGTGGATTCTAGGGGCCGTGAAGAAAATATGAAAGTCTGGTGATAGTCTTGCATGCAGCTGATTCAAGTAAATTAGAACTACATATGGTTCCTCAGGTCTTATCACATGTGACCCCTGAGTGCAGAGCCAGGAGTGAGCCCTGAGCACTGCCAGATTTGGCCCCAAACAAACACACAAACTAGACAAAAGTTTCATGTGGGCTGGATTAGTAGTACGGCAGTTAAGGTTCACCCAGGTTCTATCCCTGGGACCATATATGGTTTGTGGAATCTAACAAGAGTGATCCCAAAGTGCAGAGTAAGGAGGAAGTCCTGACCACTCCAAGTTGTGGCCCCAAATAAAAAAATTTGTGGATTTTAGTACATTCCTTTTTCATAGAAAAGAATATAGAGATAGAATATGATTTTACTTATATTCCATTTCTCCACCATCCATGTGGCCCATTGGGGCCTTGTGACAAGAGTAATGAGATATATTATTCACATGTACTGGTTTCTGATAATGAGTTATTGAAAAAAATGACTTTCAGATAAAGACATATAGTCAACTAAGGGTCAATTCAAAGTTTGAAAAATGTTCTCTGACAACACTTTATTTCATCAACTGTAGAATTATTAATGCAGAAGCATATCAGTTTTGTAACTGATGATGAGATCATATTGCATAGCACAGAACGTGGTAACCTTTGAAATGGCACAACCCTTATACTTTTCTGCCATATATTTAGCCACTCATTAAAGGAAGAAGAGGAAGGTATAAGGAAAGAATGTAGGTTTGGGAAGAGAAAAAAACAATATTCATGCTCTCGAACACTGAACAAGTCTGTATTCTCCAGAAAATACTAAATGATTGTAAGTGAAGGTCATTCACTTTAACTACAGTAAAACACAATGGCAATGTGATTTTCTTAATCTCCACTATGAATTTCTTCTATGCATCACATCTCCATTCCTCATTTCCTTTTGTCTCATTTCATGTCTTCTATTATAGTGGCTTTAATATGCTTATTACCAATCTCTTATTGGCCTTGCCTCAAATTACTTACTGTCGGTAATTAGCTTTGGTGTGTCTGAGCCTGTGTTATCTCTGCTGCTCTGCTCATAGCAGAGTCTTTTGTGAATTCTTCATTTAGAATATAAAAGAGTTAAGACAGAATCAATGTCTAGTGAGAATTGTGTGGTTTAGTGTGTTCATAATTTTAAGCAACTAATTGCTTTGCTTCTTTTTCTTGATTAAAAAACACAAATCGTGTGGCAGAAACCTTGTTTAATGAAAAAATAATGAGTGAAGTCAATCTAAAATTAAAGAGAGAAGGGGGCTTCCTCATAAAGACTCATGTAAAAACCAGACATTAAGCAATACGAAGACATGCAGTTTAAAATATTCCTAGAGGGACTGTAGGGCAGATTTGATCCAGATCACCAATTTTGCTTTCCCAAGTATAAAGGGTATAGTAATAACAACTATGACAACAACAAATACATGCACAGCTTTAGTTTTTTTTTTTTATCAAAATCAATCCATCATAAAAATACTTAAATTTTGCATAAAGTTGTAAAGTTAATAATCTAAAAGGATTGCTTCTTTCTGAAATAGTCTAAAATATTAGTTCACTACCTCAGTATTTGCAGAAAATAGGAAGTGTCATTAGAAAATCTTAGATATATTCACTAACATTCATAAATGTAGAATATGACATACTAAGTGATGGATTGTGCATCCAGAAAATGCTAGGGAGAAAGTCAGTACACACAATTTCTATTGAAGCAGGAAAACTTTCATGAGGCCTTCCCACCCATACTTACTCTTGAAACAGAAAGAATAAAAGAGGGAGTAAAATTATTATATTTCCAGCCAGATCATTAATCTGAGGTGTCGTCATCATCATCATCATCATCATCATCATCATCATCCCATTAATTGTCAAATTTCTTGAGCAGTCTCAGTAATGTCTCCATTTGACCTAGCCCTGAGATTTTGGAAGCCTCTCTTTACTCGTCCTTCCCAAAGGTGCTGCATTGGAGGCTCTTTCAGGGTCAGGGGAATGAGAACCAGCTTGTTACTGGTTTTGGCACATGAATACAACACAGGGAATTTTTGATGCTCTCCCATGGGGGCAGGAAACTCTCAGTAGCTTGCCAGTTTCTCCCATAGGAAGAACTAGGCTATAAAATGTCTTCCAGGAGCTTGGTATTATAATCTCTGGATGTTGGCCGTTGGTGGGATTACATGGCGCCAGGGACACTCCCTGGGTGTGACCACCTAGCTACTGAAAAATGGGGAATCTGGGCAGAAGAGGCCCAGTCCCGATCCAAGCAGGCTTGGAGATCTCAGCCCCGGGTCCCACACACCTGGGTTCCTCTGCCGGTTCATTCATGCATGAGGCTCGTCCGAACATGTGGAGAGGGGCCTTGAGCATGGCTGTGGCTGGGTTCCAGAAGTCTTCAGCTGCAGTGGCTCTGCTCAGGGCGGGGATGGCAACTGAAACCCACCTACTCTGTGAGGCCTCTCTGAAGACAGCCAGACGTGGGGGCAAGAGACTCTCTGCCATCTGAGATATAAATAGAGAAAAACAGAAACAGAAACTTCAAGACATTGTAAAAGTGACTGTGTGAGCCTGTAGAAGTGCATGGAAGGTCTAATGTACTTGTCCTACACCTATGAGTCTGCAGAAATCCTCCTTACATCTCTTTCTGCCCAAGCCAGGAGTGGGATCATTCATTGGGAATGAAGTAGATACAATAACGACATTATTATTTGAAATAGTACCTGAAGGCTTAGCCAAAGCAGTAAGCAGAGGCGAGTCAAGACAAGGGGAGGAGGAGGGATGGGGGTGGAGAGAAAAGCAGCAGAATGGAGGAAAGAGGAATGTTCATTACCACTTATTATCAAAGAGATAAAATCAAAGAGGTAATTATCTATCATATCACACCCTTGAGGATTATTTTTAAAAAAAATTAATGAATCACCATGAGGTATATTCACAGACTTACAAACTTTAGTGATTACATTTTAGTCATACAATGATCAAGTACCCACCCCTCCACCAGTGCCCATTCTCCACCACCAATGTTCCCAGTATCCCAACCCATCCCATCCTATCCTCCACTCCACCTACCTCTGTGGCAGGCACATTCCCTTTTACTCTCTCTCTCTCTCTCTCTCTCTCTCTCTCTCTCTCTCTCTCTCTCTCTCTCTCTCTCTCTCTCTCTCTCTCTCTCTCTCTTTCTCCACCCCCCTTTTGGGTGCTACCGTTTTTCAATGCATGTAGTAAGTGGCCATCATGTTTATCCTATTCAAAGGTCAGAAACAACATGTGCCAGGGTTAGGTCATGGTGGGATGTGGAGAAAAGGGAAGAAATACTGGTCAACCTTCATGGAAACTGTTCAGATATTTCTGGAATATTTAAAATAGATCTACCACATGATTCACTGATTCATTTCTTGAATATTTATCTGCATAGTACACCAATCTACTTTGAAAAGTTATACACATATTTATTTCTGTGGTTATACACATATTTATTGCCTCTTATTACATATTTTTCTTTAGAACTTTAGCAATTTCCTCATAGTAAATTCTTAGGAGTGAATTATTAAAAAGGCTAAAACTTCAGATTTTTTTGAAAATTACTTAGAATTTATGAGTAAGATTATCTATTATTTGAAATGTTTTTCTTCTGATTTACTTCACAGGGTGTCCTCCACTTCCA
This sequence comes from Sorex araneus, assembly GCF_027595985.1. NCBI lineage: Eukaryota > Metazoa > Chordata > Mammalia > Eulipotyphla > Soricidae > Sorex > Sorex araneus. Next base: position 186,210,329 of record NC_073302.1, on the reverse strand, counting down.
TCCATGATGTTATTGTTGTTGTTGTTTTCTTTTTGGGTCACACCCAGCGATGTACAGGGGTTACTCCTGGTGGTGCTGGGGAGACCATATGGGATGCCAGGGATTGAATCCAGGTCAGCCGCGTGCAAGGCAAACACCCTACCCACTGTGCTATCACTCTGGCTCTTCCATCCATGATGTAGCAAGCATTAAGATGTCTTTTTGCAGCTGAATAGTATTCCATTACCTATACATAAAATAACCTATACATAAAAAGAATTTTTCGGCTTTATTTAAAGACGGTGGTTTACAAAGTTGCTCATGATGCATTTGCTACAGGCATTCAATATTCCAACCCCAACCCACCATCACTGAGACTTTACCCACAACCACTGTCCCCATTTGCCCAACCACTTCTCAAACCTGCCCCATAGCAGGCTCAAAATAATTTATTTTATATTGCTTACTAGTACTATATGGCTAATGGAATTATCAAAAAGTATTTCAAAGAAAATGTGTCAGAAGTGTTGTATCTCACCATGGGGACATTAAGTCTTTTTCTGAGGGTTTACTAAGCTGTCGATGCTAGTTGAGTCTGCTTTGTTAAAGGTTTTTCTTATCGACCTAAGTTATCTTCTATGTTACATCCCCATCTGATCTGGTGTGTTCCTTTTTTTTTCTTTTTTTTTGGGGGGTGTGGTTTATACCCAGCAATGTTCAGGGGTTACTCCTAGCTCATGCACTCAGGAAAGACTCCTGGTGGTGTTCAGGGGACCATATGGGATCCTGGGAATCGAACCCGGGTCGGCCACGTGCAAGGCAAACGCCCTACCCGCTGTGCTATCACTCCAGCCCTGATCTGGTGTGTTCCTACCAGGACATTAGTACTGTAGAGTTTGGAGAGCTTGCAGGGCTGATCACATCAGAAAACCCAGAATATTTCACTGGGCAGTGACCTTACACATCAGTAGTGGTGGTATGTGAATGTGGTTGCCAGAGCTTTGGGAAGTATGGAGGAAATAAGATAGGACCCAACTTTTAGAAGGTCCAGAGTTCCCAACTCCCAGCCCCTTCTAAAAAAAAGCCAGTGTACCTAAAATTTTTGGCATCCATGAGCTGGGGAAGAAGGTAGCTGGAATAGAGAAAGGGTCACTAAGTCAGTGATGGTTTGAGGGATTGCTTGGGATGGGAGATGTGTGCTGAAAGTAGATGAAGGACCAAACGTGATGGCCTCTGAGTATCTGTATTGCAAACCATGATGCCCAAAAGCAGAGAGAGTAAGTGGGAAATTGTCTGTCATATAGGCAGAGGGGTGGGATGGGGGTGGGATGATGGGACAATGGTGGTGGAAAATGTACACTGGTGGGAGTTCAATCACTGTATAACTGAAACTCAAACATGAAAGCTCTGTAACTGTATCTCATGGTGTTCAATAAAATAAAATAAAACAAAACAAAATAAAATAAATTTTTTGTCATTTTGGCATCTCTGTGGAGCTTGTTTTGAGGGGATAGTGTCCAGCCGTAAGGATAGCAGCAGCTGTAGGGGAGGAAGCACAGCTGCTGGACTTTGGCAGGACGGGAACTCAGCCTCTCCTCCCACCCCTCCCGAGATGGCCCCAGAGGTCTCAGGAGGGATCTGTGTGTCCGGGAATATTTTAAGGTCAGCTGATCTCTTTTGAGGTTTAATTATGAATCTCTGAAGCAGGGTCGATGGATGAGCAGACGGGTAATAGTGCTGGATGGTGATTCATAACATAACTTCGTTATCCACTTGTTTGTCTTGGAGTGTTAGGTTTTCATAGTTTGGTTATAATAAAAAATCACTGCAATGAACATAGATGTGAATATATCTTTCAATTTAGTGAAGAAATATTATTTTCTGAACATCTAAGAGCTTATATAAAATCTCTAGGTTCTTATTATTCCTCACATACTATAAAAGTAAACATGTATTATATCCTCAAGATAATAGTTTTGATCTCTCTAGGCCAAAATTTTACAGCCCTAATTACAGTTTTAAGTTCTGAAGTTAGAATATTAACTTTGTAGAATTAAAATGAATGAAAGCCTAAGAACTGAAGAAACTTTTAACATTGTTTTTGTAGGGGCCTAATGGCTTTTGAAAACATATTTAAAATTAATGTAGTAAGGAGAACTCTGTTTCAGGAAGTGAGAAATCAACTTTCCTCTTTCCCTCACCTCTTTAGATTTCCTCACTAGAAAATGTCATTTGGATATGGCCACTTAATCTTTGACAAAGGAGCAAGAAATGCAAAGTGGAACAAGGAAAGCCTCTTCAACAAGTGGTGCTGGGAAAACTGGATAGCTACTTGAAAAAAAAATGAACTCTGACCTCTGTTTAATGCCAGGCACAAAAGTCAGATCAAAGTGGATTAAAGACCTCAACATCAGACATGAATCTATAAGGTTCATAGAAGAAAATGTAGGCAGAACTCTCCATGACATTGAAGCTAAAAGCATCTTTAAGGACGAAACAGCACTGATCATGCAAGTGGAAGCAAACATAAACAAATGGGACTACATCAAACTAAGAAGCTTCTGCACTTCAAAAGAAACAGTGACCAAAATACAGAAAGAGCCCACAGAATGGGAAAGAATATTTACCCAATATCCATCTGATAAGGGATTAATATCCAGGATATACAAGATACTTGTAGAATTGTATAAGAAAAAAACCTCCAACCCCATCAAAAAATGGGGAGAAGAAATGAACAGAAGTTTCCTCAAAAAAGAAATACAGATGGCCAAAAGGCACATGAAAAAATGTTACACATCACTAGTCATCAGGGAGATGCAAACCAAAACAACAATGAGATATCATCTCACACAACAGAGACTGGCACACATTCAAAAGAACAAAAGTAACCAGTGCTGGCGTAGATGTGGGGGAAAAGGGACGCTCCTTCACTGTTGGTGGGAATGCCGACTGGTCCAGCCTTTCTGAAAAACAATATGGACAGTCCTTCAAAAACTAGAAATTGAGCTTCCATATGTCTCTGCAATACCACTTCTGGGAATATATGCCTAGGATGCAAAAGAGCACAGTAGAAATGACATCTGTACCTGTATATTCATTGCAGCACTGTTCACAATAGCCAAAATCTGGAAACAACCCAAGTGCCTTAAAACAGATGACTGATTAAAGAAACTTTGGTACGTCTACACAATGGAATACTATGCAGCTGTTAGGGGAGATGGAGTCATGAAATTTGCTTATAAATGGATAAACATGGAGAGCATCATGCTAAGTGAAATGAGTCAGAAAGAGAGGGACAGACATAGAGGGACTGCACTCATTTGTGGAGAGTAGGGTAGCATCACATGAGGCTGACACCCAAGGACAGTAGAGACAAGGGCCAGGGGGATTGCCCCATAGCTGGAAGACTGCTTCATGAGTGAAGGGGAGTAGGCAGATGGAATAGAGAAGGGATCACTAAGAAAATGATGGCTGGAGGAACCTGTTGGGACGGGAGATGCATGCCGAAAGTAATAATGGACCAAACATGATGACCTCTCAATGTCTGTGTTGCAAGCTATAATGCCCAAAAGTAGAGAGAGAGTATGGTGAATATTGTCTGCCTTAGAGGCAGGGGGAGGGTGAGGAAGGGGGGTATACCCGGGATATTGGTGGCGGGGAATGTGTACTGGTGGAGGGATGGGTGTTTGATCATAGTGAGATTGTAACCCAAACATGAAAGCTTGTAACTATCTCACAGTGATTCAATAAAATTTAAAAAATTAAAAAATAGGAAAGAAAGTCTCATTTGGAGTGCAGTAGTATCAGTCAGGGTCATAGACATAAAGTCCAAATGTACAAGGCTGTGTGTTGCACCCCTGACATGACATGGCCCCCGATCACTGCCAAGTGTGACCCCAATGTCTCTGGCACTTTCGACGCTGGAGTGTAACTATCTCTCTACCTTCACTTAATATTAACTGAAAGAGAGCAGGCCCCAGAACAAATTTGCTTGGATTCTCCTACTCCAAGAGAAAAATGTCACTTTTCTCTGTCCTTTAGTTTTTGAGTAAGATATAGCTTCCATGAAATATGATAACTTCCTCTTGTAATATCACCCCACAAATATGTCTTGGAGATAAACAGAGGCTGACAAACTTGGGGTTTACTGTAAAAGCAACTGATCAAAAGTATTGTTCAGTTACAGAAAACCTCAGGTGATTATTCTAGATAAAACTATTTTAGATGCGGAAATGTTAAATACCTTACATTTTCCCCATATACTGACTTGATAGTACTTATAGTACTACTAATGAACACGTTCCTGCCCCCAGAGTTAATTGAGAAATTTATACAGCTGAGTAATCTTGTTTCTTTCCTTTTTCTTTTTAGTATAACTAAATAGGAAAATAATACTTAAAACTGTGTTCACAAATCAATTACTAATAAACACTTGCCAAATGACTGTCTAGTTGGCTGCATGGTAGTACTGTCTGCTATAGAACTTTCTAGAAAGCACCTTTAAATACCTTTAAAGCACCGTTGAACACTTCTTCCCTCCACACGAAGCACAGGCAAGGGAACTAAACTATCACTTACCCTTCCTTGGAAGCCATGAAAACGCAGTGATGAGAATAAAAACCCAAATAAAACCTTGGGGTCAGTAGGGCACCAGTGGGTGATCTTTGTCACTTTGGCAGTAGTTAGGAGCAGAGTATGCATCCCAAAGTCATAAACATTGAAATTGTTGTAAGCATGTTACCTAATTATACCATTAATGTTAAAATATTAATTAGTAACCACAACATCTATACTCATAAAGGCAGAATAATCTATGTAAAATATAGACCCTTTGTTACTTCTGGACATACTAGACATGGGTAGGTTATGAACATGAAAAAAGAATAGATAACACATGACCCACTTCATCTTCAAGAAGGATGTCTATGAGGAAATAAACACTATTGTTTCCCAGAGTTAGCATCACAAAGATAAAGAATATGTCCAGGTGCGTTTTATGGAATCACATTTATAAAATTCACAAAATAGATAAAAAAATTTATTAAATTCTATATCAAAGAAAGCATATTGTAATGCTATCAAGGAATTTCAGTTACTGAATATACTGATAGGAAGCCCTCTTCTCCTTAAAAGTGAATAAACTGAATAAGAAAACTAACTATAATAGCAAACAAACATGCCAGAAGTCTTATTATGGCTGCTCATTTATTCTTTAATTTACTCAAATTTTATTGAAGGAAGGAAAAAAAGCAGAAATAAAATTCTTCTCTTATAGACTTCTGGAGGATAAATGAAGTAAAAGTCAGCTGATATGTTAAAAAAAGATTACATTCATGAGTGACAAGAAAATTTAGGCAGACAATAAAAAATTGATGGGAAGGAAACTAGTAAAGATGTTAGCAATAGAATTATTGTGAAGAACCCAGAGCAGAGAAACGGAAATTGACTCTGTGTGAATTTATATAGTTAAAGCGTGCCTTAAATTCACTTTACCTGGGCCTGAGAGAGTAGGCAGAAGCTTTGTTTGCACAGAACAAACCATGGTTGACACCTAGAACACCAGAATGTTCCCTCAGCTCTGCCAGGAATGTTTCATGAGTGCAGAGCCAGGAGTAAGCACTGAACACAACTAAGAGCAGACACCTTTCAAAACATTGACGTTCCTGACCTGGAATATCCCATTTAGTACCCAGAGCATGGTGACATTTTCTAATAGTTTTAATTAATGCAGGGAACACAGAATTATTAACATAATATACCAAAAATGGAAGCTAATAAAATATGTCTTAGATACCAGAGTTGAAACTTACCTATGTAAATGAGAGTAGGAATTAATTATACTGTAGGAAAAGATTTTAATTTATTTACATATGTTAAAATCATATAGCATCACAAACTGACTTTTATTAATTTATTTTCTGACAAATGCATTTGCCACTCCTTTAATTTTTCTTGGAGCAAGCATGATGAAATAAATTTGTTACATGCTTGCTAAGGGGGCAGTCTGGGGCTAGAGGAAGGGCAACTAGGGACAATGGTGGAAGGAAGGTGACTTTGGTGGTGGGATTGGTGTTGGAACATTGGATGGTGAAACATTGGGTGGTGTATCAGGAATAACTTAGTACATCACCACAGTGTTTTAATAAGCATAAATAAAAATGTAAATACTGTGGTTAAAACTGGAGAAAAAAAGCCAATTACCTAAGACAAAAGAGACAGTTCAAAGAGTAGTGGGCTTGCGTTGCTCTTGGCCAACCTAGGTTCTATTTCTAGTCTATCAGAGTCTCTTAAGCACTGCCAGTAGTGACCCCTGAGTACAGAGTCAGGATTAAGCCCTAAACACGGTTGTGGCACAGAGCAAAATAAAATAAAACTCACTGACTTGAAAAAAAATAGTTCTATGAAGTAAAAGTCAATCACAAATGGCATATTCTATGATTTCATATATATATATATATACATATACATATATATCAAAGGTCTAGAAAAAGTAAATTCATTGAGAAAGAGAAAGATAGTGGTTTTCAGCTCTGAGAGAAAGGGGAAATATTTTTGGGGGTAGAGAGAATAATGAAAATAGTGTGATGCTTTATGTAATTTTTTACTCCACCAATCACCACTGGCTTATACTCATAAAACGTAAGGGTCTGGGTACCATGTGGGATGCTGGGGATTGAACCCAGATTGAGTACACTCAAGACAAGTACCTTGCCTGCAGTACTATCTCTCCTGCACCTTCAATAATATATTTTACAGTTTACTTGAAATAGCTGAGACCTCATCATCATCATCATTATCATCATCCCATTGATCGTCGATTTTCTCGAGCATTCTCAGTACTATCTTCATTCGTTCCAGTCCTGAGATTTCAGAAACCTCTTTTTACTCATCCTTCTCAACGGTGCCACATTGAGGGCTCTTTCAGGATCAGGGAATGAGACCCATAATTGTTACTAGTTTTGGCATATGAATACGCAACGGGGAGCTTGCCAGGCTCTCCAATGTGGGCAGGAAACTCTTGGTATCTTGCCAGGTTCTTCGAGAGGGATAACTAGGCTCTAAGTTCTATAGAACTAGGCTATAAGGCTATAAGCTTTGTAGCCATGTACTTCCGGGAGCTTGGTCTTATAGTCTTTTGATGTTGGCCGTTGTTGGGATTACACAATCAAGGGCAGTTTCTGGGTGAGATCTACAACTGTAAAATTTAGTAGCAGTGAAGAGAACTAAGAAAATTTAAAGTGGAAAATCTAAATAGGCTTGTAAAAGTGTTTTAGAAAGGGTATGTTGAAAAGACTGGTATAAATGAGATATTAAGTCAGTATTGAAAATATATGAAATCTGTTAGCAAGTTTGAAGTATACCTTCTTTACTGTAGTTGATGGCAACCATAAGAACTATGAGTGAGTGCCATACTCAGTGTCATAGGCTAAGAAGTTTGTCCTGTCCTTTAAAGATGCTCCCTTAATGCTTCTTGTAAAATTGGTCTCAAGTCTATGAATTCCCTAAACTGTTGTCTGTCCCTGAAGCTGTGTATTGTTCCTTCAAATATGAATGATAATCTAGCTGAATAGAGTATTCCTGGTGATGTGTTTATTTTGTTGAGTGCTTATACTACATCCTTCTGTTCCCTTCTCTGACTTGCAAAGTCTCATTCGATAGATCTACTGTGAATCTTATGGAATTTTCTTTGTAAATTCTTTATCGATCCTCGTGCTTTCAATATTCTGTCTCTGTCTTTGGAACTTTTAATTTTCAGTACAATGTGAATTGGAGTTTTCCTAGTTGGATCTCTTTTTCATGGCAACCCTTCTGGTCTCTTACATCTTAGTGTGTGTAATTCTCAAGTCTAGGAAATTCCTGTAGCAGAGACTGGCAAGCTCCCTGTGGTGTATTCAATATACCAAAAACAATAACAATAATAATTCTCATTCCCTGACCCTGAAAGAGCCTCTAATACAGCAGTGTTAGGAAAGACGAGTAAGGAGAGGCTGCTAAAATCTCAGGGCTGGGACGAATGGAGACCTTACTAGTGCCTGCTCAAGTAAATCGATGAACAACATGATGACAGTGATACAGTGATAATATACTTCATTCTCTAAACTCCAATTTTTCACAGATTACTATCAAAATACTTGTCAGATTTTGGGTCAGCCATTTTTGTATCTAACCCACACTGAAGTCATTCACAGATAAGTAAAGTATAATTACTTGAGTCCTCAAGGTAGTCTTTGCATTATCATGTTTTCCTAACTTCTATACTCTAATAAAAAGGAACAAGATATGGACTCAAAATAGTCCAAGTTCCAAATCTAGAGCAAAAGCCTAATTAACTAGACTTCTAATTCTCCTTCTTAGTATCATCTCCTCACTCTATAAAGCAGCTACTGAAAATGCCTCCCCAGTGTGACAATTTTAATGGTTATGTCAGGTCTTTACCCTTATCAAATAGAAGATAGAAATGACTTAGAAATGGATACAGGTAAATTGTGGCTCAAACAAGACTTTCTGGCCAGAGGGAGACTATCACAAAAGAAACTTCTTATCTGTCTGGAATCATCTCTATTTTAAGTACAGCAAACGGTAGGCTCCATCACTTCACGCCTATCACGGCATGTGGAGAGAGTGATTTCTTTTGTCACATGCTCAACATGAAATAATTTCATAGCATGGTGTCTCTGGTTCAATAACACTTCAATATCCACCACAGGAATAGTTATTAGGTTTAGAATGAGGAATTTACCAAGGGTGGAGTACAGGGCAGGCATGTTATGTACATACCTGGTGTGTTATCAACCTGGGTTTGATTCCTGGCATCCCATATGGTGCCCCCCCACCCACCGAACTTCCAGTAGTACTTTCTGAGCACAGAGTCAGAAGTATACTCAGTAGAGGTCTGTCGTGGCTTTTGCTTTTCAGTGGTCAACACAGTATGATGGGCAGGTGTGGGGTCATCATTACTGAGAGCATCTGCTTCCTCTTGCACCCAAAACTAGCAGGTTTTAGAGGAAAGGCTGCACCAGGGCCCCAGCAGGCTGAAATAGGCCTTCTGTTCATTCTTTTCTGTGAAACCATGGGTGATTAATTGTAGATTGGGCAAGTGCCCAGAAATATATGAAATCAAGGTACAACTTCAAGAGAGTACAGGTTAATAATAGTCTTTATTAGTAAAAGTGGTCAATATTTATTTTATTGGCTCAACTCTCTGAGGACATGTTGAAGCATCTTAAACACAAGGGGGATAGAAGAAAATTTCCATTAAAGTCTGAAACTAACCAATGATGGGTCATGATAGTATTTGTTCCTAGTGATATGGATAACCAACTATAACTCCCTAGGGCCAGGGAGATAGTTCATGGGCTGGAGTGCATGTTTTCAGTACCCAAGCCCCAAGGTACACCAGCTACAGTTCCCTGGGCACCATATAGGCACTGACCCCTGGGCATTGAGTGATACCCTCTTTGGTCCACTGGGGGTGACTCCAAAATTTATACAACATGTATATTACTCATGCACGCACAAGCGTGCACACACACACACACACACATGAACAAGCAAACAAAACTCCCAAAAAATTGATTTTATTTTGAAAATTTGTATTTGAATTCAAATTCAAAATATCCAACCAAAACAATGAAAAAATAATGGTAAAAAGAATAAGCTATAAATATAAGCACATTTTCATTTTGTATTCACTTTAAGGTTTTAAAATTGTTAGAGATGATAATAGGGTGTGTTCAAACTCATTTTATTAGTGATCAAAACTGAATATCAGAGAACAAATTACAAGTGCAAGTTTACATGCCCTCCCTTATTTCCTTTTCTTTCTTTTCTGCTCCTTTCTTTTTCTTCTTTGGTTTTTTATATTCATTTTAAATAATGGGAGAGTGCAATTCTCCTGACTTTCAGACTCTTTTTTAATGGTACCTGTTAGGAAGAATACACCTTAAGTACAGAATCATCTTTCACTTATAAGAAAAAGAATCCCTCATCTGATATTAATTTCAGCAATGCATATTAATAAAATACTAATCACTGTATTGGAAATGCAGACATTGCATTCTAGGTATTTTGTGCCTGTAAGAAATACAGAGTTCAAAAATAGAGATATTAGCAAATTTATTTTATAAGTGCATTAAAAAAACATTTGCTTTTATGAGGAAAAACAATGAAAGAAATCCCATTTTATCAAAAAGTAAGAAGCTGCAGGGGCTGATACTTTAATTAAGGAAAAGTACAAAAAGGAACTTCACTTAGAAGTGAGAATCCCAAGTGGGAAAACTGACAGAATTTATAAGGTATAGGGTGATGATAAATGAAGTTATAACTGAACAAAACATTTGTCTTAAAACAATATTTAAAGGTGTTGGACAGAATTTCAGTCAAGAAAACTAATTAAATTGTTCAAGAGAATATATGATGACAGTGTAAACTAAAACTAGCATACAGTACAGATTACGGATAACACATTTGAGAAGTATGTGGACATAAGTCAGCAGCCTTTGATGTCTTACTGGAGATGGACTCGCTGTAAGTGTAAGAGGCCAGGTATTAGATTTGTAAAATTTGAGGTTAGAACCAGTATAGGAAAAGCTACACTTAGTTTTAAATATGCTGATACCACAGGTCTTAATCTTGGAGATGGAACCTAGCCAGTATGGAGACACTTTAATAAGCACTAGTACAAAATCAGCCAAGAAGGGTGTGTATCCACACTGGCAAGAGGCATTCTTACAGAGCATGGCCCTGGGCACTGGAGCAGATACGACCTGACTTTGCAGAGCCGTCCTGAAGCAAGTCCACTCAGAAGGGAGAATCTGGGCAAAGTTGGCAAGAATAGGGGGTCTGCACCAGGTGTCTGGCCTTGAGCCTCACTCAACCTCCTAGTCACATGCGCCCAGGACACAGACACTGTCACATGTGCTAGCAGGTCATCCCCAAAGCAGCATCTAGCCTTGATTGGGATTGGACCGGAGCAAAGCAGAGTAGGAGAGGGGATAGGCTGATAATGCTAAACTTTACGAATATGTATTTGGCAGTAAAGTGAACAGGCTGTGGCTGCTCCCAGAGGTGTTTCTCTGCATGCAAAACATCCTTAGCCCCACATCTGCCTGGTGCAAGCGTGTCCTGGCACGTTGGGAAAAACTGTTCTCCAACACAGTCTTTCCCAAGCACATGATACTAGATAAGTGAGATTGTGTGAGTGTTGGAAAAAACTGAATTCTAGGGATGTTAAAAGGTGATCAATGACAAGTTACAAAATATTTCAAAAAAAGATGAGCTCGTAAAGAAAGCATTGATTTTGTTGTGGTTTGTTTGTTTGGGACCACACCTTCTGCTCCGGGTTTACTCCTGGTTCAGTGCTCAGAGATAACCCCAAGGGAACTCTAAAACTGCAAAAAATTACAGAGACATGCTCTCGGGAGGGTGTGTGTTGTGTTGTGTTGTGTGTTGTGTTGTGTGTTCTGTTGTGTGTTGTGTTGTTCGCAGTTTTCTCTTGCATCCACCACTTGCATTCGGTGTTCTTGAGCCACTGTGTATGGACCAGATCGGGATGGCTCCTCTTTATGCTTTGCTTCTGTGTGTGCCTCTCTGCTCTCTTCTGTCTGTCTCTCTATCTCTGTCTCTGTAGTCTCTCCTCTGGTTTCTTCCTACCTCTCTCTGTCTCTGCTTCTGTGTCTTCTCTCTGCTTCTGTGTCTTTTCCTTGTTTCTGTCTTGCCTCTGTCCTCTCCTTGCTGTCTGTGTCTTCTTCTGTCCGTGTAGTCTCTCTCTCTCTTCCCCCACAATCTTAATTTATATAGCAGTCACATAGGGTGGTGACACAAAAGTGGGTTGACATTAACAAATCAACAAAGAGAGGCAAGACCACTCCTCCAGGAGATTAACAAAATCTCATCTAAGGAGGTTACTCCAGATTACTAGGAGATTCACTCAAGGGTGGGATCCAAACAATGGTGTGTCAGGGTGTGTTTCTTTCTTCCTTCCTCAGCTAGAAATCCACTTAAATAGTTGTAGTAAATCTACATCTAATATTTCTAGCAATGTCATTCTGCATGAGCACAGTAAGAGATACATCAGACTTAAAGTTTGTTTCTTCCTGAGCACATCTCACTATATTTTCTAGACCACAGTCCTCAGGTCAGGTTAGTCTTCCTAACCACAGCAGGGTCATAGTCTCGTCGTTACTTTTGGATCATGACAGCATTTGTCTATGACCATGTTCTCTACTTATAGTTGAGTATTGTGGTGCTTTGGCCTGGCCCATTTCGATGCCAGGGTAGCTCACAGCTTGTCCTGGGTCCATTCTGTCCCTCGTTGGGACCCTGCTTTTGGGTGTTAGGAACTAAGGGCAACTGAGTTGAGAAAGCAGAAGCCCAGGAGTAAATATTATTGGAGTCAATCAGCTCCCAAATTATAAAGCATAATATTAACTGTCTTACCGTGTCCATACAGAAAGGACATTGCTCTAAGGTAAAGTAAGTTTCGTGCGGCAAGGCTGAAAGGACAAACCCAATGTTATCCTTCATGGAACCATCTTAAATGCCAGGGATCGAACCTTGCCATCCACAAGGCATTGCCGTTGTACTTTCTCTCCAGCCCCTTATGAAACTGTTGGATAAGGGATTAGTTATAGAAACTGAGTGATGAGAATGATTTATCTCATCATTGAATTGATCTCACCACTGAATTATCAACCCAGTACTGGGAAAAGAACTAGTGAATTTAAAAAAAAAAAAAGTTAAAACAAGTGGCACTGTATGCCCATGTAAAGATGTGTGTTTGTTTTATAATAATAATATTTATTACTATTTTGCTTTTTCTTTGGGGCAACACCCTGTGGAGTTCAGAGGTTATTCCAGTCTTTGTGCTCAGGAGTGATCCCTGGTGGTTTTGAGGGGATATAATATGTCAAAGGATCAAACCTTGTGACAGCATGTAAGACCAGCCCCAGAAACGCTGTTTTAGGACCTATTACTATTCAATCAGAAGAAACTTTTCTAGCACCGAATGGCAGATAGTTTTCTAACTTCCATTCAGAGTCTATAAAATTAAGAGGGCCAAAAAGAGATTCATTTCATGTGGCCAACGCTGACTCCCCTAGCCCCCTGAGCATCTTTGGCAGTGACCTTTGAATTAAGCCCCATCTCTACCAGGTTTGGCCACACCACCGACCCAAGAAAAAAAGTGTCTTTCTTTTTTAAATAATTTAAAATCAAATGCACCAATAAATTTACAGGTATTTCCCATGCCATTATTTTTTAAATTATTTTTCTTGTTCAATTAGAATTCATTAAATAAGCATATATAGTGTAAAAGAGTATCTACACCTTATGGAGAAATTAGATCGCCAAAACATTTTTATTTAATTAGGGTACCATCATTGTAACCAAGACAATGTTCATGAAAAATGAACTAGTCCCTGATGTTCCATTTGTCCTCAACAGAACGAACATCTCCGAATGCAACAACTATGCTTACCTGGGTCGAGAATTCAACATGAGGAACAACATGGCGCCAGAACTGTGCAGGAGGAAGAGAGCAGCGTGGAATGCATTCAAGAGCATTGAAGAAGTGGTTAAGAGGACGAAGAACCTCCGGCTCTGGGCACATATTTTTGATTCCACAGTTCTTCCTGCACTAACATATGCCTCAGAGACCTGGGCCCTATGAAAACAGGATAAGAATGCTATTTAGGTACCCCAAAGAGGAATTGAAAGAGCTATGCTAGGAGTATCACATCTCACTCAAGTGAGAGAAGGAATCCGGAGGTCTGACCTCCATCGACGGTCAAGAATCAGGGACGCTGTCTCGTTTGCCAAGGCGTCGAAAATTAGATGGGCTGGACATGTAACTCAATTTAGAGATGACTGCTGAACTAGAGCTATTACCGACTGGATTCCACAGGATGTCAAAAGACCGTGTGGCCGCACACCAACGAGATGGTCAGACTTCTTTGTCAAAACCCTGAACGAATGGTTTGAGATTCTTCGTGTTGTTGGAGTGAGTAGGTATCACTGGGCTACACTAGCACACAACAGGGACAAATGGAAACATTACTGGCGCCCGCTCAAGCAAATCGAAGATCAACCGGATGACAAGTGACAAGTGAAATGATCATCAATTTAATTTGTATCTTTTGTGAAAAACCTTCTTTAAATTTCGGTATAAGGATACTAGAAAAATAACGGAAGCCAGAATGATAGTGGAGTGGCACTTGCCTTGCACACAGCTTATATGTACTCGATCACTGGCACCCTATACGGTCTTCTGGGCCCACAGAAGTCGTCCCTGAGCACAGAGCCAGATTAAACCCTGAGCACCACCAAGTGATGCCACAAAGTCAGATAAACAAATTCATGTTTAATTCATTAATTTTCAATTGTTATTGATAAGAATAGAATATTAATTTATTTTAAAACATTTCCCATAGTATCCAAATGTACTTATATTATGGTGAAATATTACCAGGGTAGCATTTTGCATTTTAATAGATGCACCAATAAAACTTTAGCTAAATGATAGCAACTGAAAAATATTATAAGTATAATGGTAATTCACATATATTATGAATTATGACAATATTGATAATTAGTCACAACCACTACTGTCAACTAAAGTAAAATCCAGGGGAAAATTGTTAGTAAATATTATTTGCATTTTCAGTTTTGTTTTGTTTTATTGTTGCTGTTTGCTTTAGTTTTGGGGTTTTGAGTAACTTATTATTTATATAACAGATATACCTTTTCTTAAATTGGATTTGCTTGAGGTAAGCAGTCAAACAAATAATTAAACGAGTATTTGTAAGTTCAAGATGTGTGAAGAGTTAGAGGCAATCATAAATGATAATGAATCATTGAGTACATTCTGGTGGCAGCCTGAGGGAATAAGAAAAATAATGAGTGTAATTCACATCTGACCTGCTTCTGCCCAAAGTAATATAAATAATTGATCTCCACTCTGAGCTGCCACAATTATCGTTCTTCACACTCATCTCAAAAGCCTTATATCAATAAATATGGATAACTTTGGGGAAAAATATGCTCCTCTAATACCATAGCTTAACCAATTGTAGACTCGTCACAACGTGACCTATAATTGTAAAAGTCAGGAAAATACAGTTAAAATCTTTTCAAGAAGATTTAAAATATGTCTGCTCTTTAGCAGTGAAATCTCAAAGCAAGCTAGTCACCAAATTACATGCCTGTATACAAAGGACAGTGGTGGAACCTGAAGTAGAAAATAGGGCAAATATTTGTATTGATAAGATGGATGACACAGATACAGAGATATAGGTATGGACAGATAGACATATAGATCTATATGACATAACTAGAAATGCAGCTATGTCTGTTATATATTACGTTTCTATTATACATAATAGAAATATCTATATCTACCTATCTAGATAGGTAAGTAGATATAGATATCCCCCTCTGCACAGCTATACAGAGATTTGAGACTGAGCAAGAGAGAGAAAGAGGAAGCGAACAAACACAAGAACTTCCTGAAGGAATTCACAGAAAACATTGTATTCCTGTGGAGAGGCAGCGAGCATCTAGGGCAGACTAAGCTGCTTGTTTAAGATTCTACCGATACCCATCCCTTTCCTAGTGAAGTGACTTCTATGAAAGGGAATTGAGAGCACTGCCTGTTGGATGGCTTCTTGCTGTTTGATGCAAGTGCTTCCTTTACAGTGTTAAAGAAATAACCAAAAAAATGTATAGCAGTCTCCAGAATCAAGCCTATAGCCCCTGTTTTTCTGAGAAAGCATAACAAAGCGAGCTTAAATGAACACATCAAAGCACCAGCAAATTCCATTGTCTCAGGCTAGTGGAGATTGGGAACGTGACTAGAGTGAAGGTAGAGACGTCACATGTTGTGTAATCCAACCATCTCATTTTGTCTCCGTGGGCCTCCTGAAGGAAAGTGATTTGCCTGATGTGTCATCCACTCACTTATTCTTTCTTTTATCCAACATGCAATTATTGTATATCTCTCTTATACCAGATGCTTGGAACATGAAGCACTGAACAAATTAATTAAATTCTCTCCCTTTAGCATTTCATAAAATGGAATTAAAACATAAATAATGAGAGATGGATAGAAACTTTTTAACAGGAAAATAAATAAATAGGGGTAAAGTAAAAAACAAAGGACATGAATGACCAGTTTAAGCAATTTACCCAAATGTAAGGTAATGTATTATCTTTATTGGGGTTACTTACTTCACTTGTTTATAGTGGGGGCTCCCATACAGTGCTCCATTTACCTGGAGTCTCTTCTAATGCTGGGGCAACAGGTCGCTGGTTATGTGGACAACAGAGGACACAATGTTTGTAAGGGCCTTTGGTGTCAAGATCCACATGGACTACAGCAACCATGGTTGGGGTACTCCGGGGATTTACCCTGCAGTGGTCTGGAGACCATATGGAGCCAAGGATTAAACTGGAACTGAGGACATATGTCCTCAAGTTTCTGCAGTAACTCTCCAGGCCTTTTATAAGGACAAAGTATTAATAACATAAAAGAACTGTGTATAAATGATAAGTCTACAAATAAAGTAAAAAACAAACAAAAATTATAAATATATATAACAATGGTTATAAAAAGCAAAGAAAATAAAATGCACATGGAGGGTATACCAGAATATTTAGGCAGAGCTCAAGAAGTCATGTGAGAAGACAAAAGTGATTTAATGTCTATAGATTCAGAAGCAGCTGGCTTTGCAGAAGAGCCCTGAGAATGAAAACAAATTAAGGCAACACGCTGAAAATGACTTAGCTAATGTGGCTGGAAATGATCATAGGAGAGACCATTAGGGCTTGTGAAGTAAACTGAATGGCAGTAAGGGAATGGTTTGGAGATATTTGAAAAATACTCACTGTGTGTCAGATAAGTACCTGAAAAATTGTATTACTAAGTAATTTTTGTACAGTGGGTCTGAATTTATAAGGATGCTAATAAAGAATTATCTCTCATTCTTTTTTTTATTCTTTTATTGAATCATCATGTGGAAAGTTACAAAGCTTTCAGGTTTAAGTCTCAGTTATACAATGCTCAAACACCCATTCCTTCACCAGTGCACATATTCCACCACCAAGAATCACAGTATACCTCCCCCCTTCCCCCCATCTCCCCAGCCACCCACCCCTCATGTGTAACTGGTAAATTTCACTTTACTTTCACTTTACTTTGATTACATTCAATATTTCAACAAAAAATTCACTATTATTGAGTCATAGTCACTCAGGTCTCAGCCTGGCACTGTGCTCAGGAATCACGCCTGGTGGGCTCTGGGGACCATAGAGGGTGAAAGAGATCAAACTCAGTTCAGCCACAAGCAAGAAGCACACTACCTGCTGCATTTGCGCCCCTTGGACGTGTATTTTTCAGGTGGCTTCTTCAGTCAGGATGACTCAGTTGCATTTTAGCAGGAGATTTCTGATGAAGAAGTGAAGTTCTCTCTGATCAGAGGATTCTGTTTGTGAAGAAAGATGCCGGAATACAGAAAGAAGGTTTATGAATCCAGCTACCACCTGTGAGAAGAGTAAAGCACATAAAGTGGCAACAAGGAGGCGCACCCCGCGCACTCCATCTCCCGAAATGGCTCTGTAACTGCGCCCGCCCATCCATCAGGTACCAAGATCATCCCTCAGCCACGCCCTCCTGCCCCCCCCTCTAACAGGAAGACACTGGGGGCGTGGCCTGTGCCTTGGCGGGCGTGGTCTCAAAGTGGGCGTGGCCACCTGTCAGAGCGGCGGCTGCCCCTTCTTTCCACAAGAAGGAACAGGAATAAATAACTACAAAGTTCCAACTCTATACTTCCGTAACAATATGAAGAAGCAGCGAAAATCCCCTCCGCGAAGAGAGGGAGAAGAAAAGACAACAGAAATATCAACAGGGGCTACTCACATTTATGACCTCTCAGATAAACAATTCAGAGAGGAAATCTGGAGAAGAGTCGACGTACTCCAAGCAAACATGGAACAGACATCCAACAAATTAAGGGAGGAGATGAATGAAACACTGGAACGGTCTACCAAGAAAATCCAGGAAGAAATGAGAGCAGAAATTTCAAACCTACGAACGGAAGTTACACAAATAAAGGAATCAGTAGATGAATTAAAAATCTCACTAGATGCCCTCAACAGTAGAATGACTACAGCCGAAGACAGAATCAGCGACCTGGAAGATGAACTGCAGAAAGCTTATACACAACAACAACAAATCATGGCCAAAGACCTCAAAATGGCTATAGAGTGAATCACAGCCCTGGGGGATGACTTCAAGAGGAACAACATAAGAATCATTGGAGTACCAAAACCACAGGGAAGTAATCCCAATGAAAAAAACACACTCAAAGACATCATTGCTAAAAAATTCCCAGAACTGGAGAAAGCAGGCATCCAGATACAAGGAGTCGGAAGAGTACCAGCAAAAAGACCCAAATAAAAAGACTCCAAGGCATATCATAGTCAGAATGACGGATGCTATGGATAGAGACACAATTCTGCAAGCAGCAAGGTCAAAGAAGGAAATCACATACAATGGAGCACCCCTCAGATTTACAGCCAACCTGTAAGAGTAAACCCTCCGAGCCCGAAGACAATGGTGGGACATAGTGAAAAAACTCAATGAAATGAATGCTTCACCAAGAATACTTTATCCGGCTAAACTCTCACTCAAACTTGAAGGAACCATACACTATTTATCGGATAAACAACAGCTCATGAACTTCATAGACTCAAAACCAATCTTGAAAGAAGGTCTAAAGGGGCTACTGTAAGACAAGGAGGAGCCCCATAAGAACAACAATTTCCACAGAAAGATGACACAAAACCCCATTACAATAATCTCTCTCAATGACAATGGCCTAAATGCACCTATCAAGAGACACAGAATGGCAAAATGGATCCGGAAATTAAACCCAAAATTCTGTTGCCTGCAAGAAACACACCTGAACAAACAGAGTAAACATAGACTCAAAGGCAAAGGATGGAAAACAATCCTGCAAGCAAACAAACCGCTTAAAAAAGCTGGAGTGGCCATCCTGGTATCCGACAACATAGATTTCAGGATGAAAAAGATCAAAAGGGTCAGTGAAGGTCATTTTCTCTATATCAAGGGATATGTACAACAGAAAGAAATCATACTCTTAAACGTATATGCTCCTAACGAACGACCGGCTAAATATTTAAAACAACTCCTAACAGACTTCAAAGAGGACATCACTAACAGCACAATTGTAGTCGGAGACTTCAATACGGCCTTATCGCCTCTAGATAGATCAGCAAGAACAAAACTCAACAAGGAAAAACTAACTCTGAAATAAGAGATTGAAGAGAGAGGCCTAATAGACCTATATAGAGCTTTACACCCCAAAAAGAAAGAATACACATTCTTTTCCAGTGCACACGGAACTTTTTCTAAAGTAGACCATGTACTGGGCCCCAGAAAATACCTGAATAGAATCAGAAAAATATAAATTGTATCAACCATCTTTTAAGACCATGATGCACTGAAGATAGAAGCTAACCACTCACAGATACGGAAAATCAAATAAAACACCTGGAAATTAAACAAATCAATGTTGAACAATGAGTGGGTCAGGAAGGAAATCAAGGAAGAAATCAAAAAATACTTAGAAACAAATGAGAATGAAGACATGAGCTACCAAAACCTATGGGACGCAGCTAAAGCCGTGTTAAGGGGAAAATTTATAGCTCTCCAAGCATTCCTCAGGAAGGAAGAAAGGGCCCACATAGATAGTTTGACTTCACGACTCAAGACCTTAGAATAGGACCAGAAAAAGGAACCCAAACCAGACCGAAGGAAAGAAATAATAAAAATTTGAGCAGAAATTAATGACATCGAAACCAAAAAAACAATCCGAAAGATCAATGAAACAAAGAGCTGGTTCTTCGAGAAAATAAATAAGATTGATAAACCGCTAGCAAGACTCACAAAAAAAAAAGAGAGAGAACTCTAATAAATCGAATCAGAAATGAAAATGGGGACATCATAACAGAAACCAGTGAGATTCAAAAGATCATTAGTGACTACTTTGAAGGTCTATACGCCACAAAAAAACTAGAACCTAAAAGAAATGGATGGATTCCTTGATTCCTACAATCTCCCAAGACTGAAGAAAGAAGACTTGGAATACCTGAATAGACCCATCAATGTTAAGGAAATTGAAACTGTAATCAAAAACCTCCCCCCAAACAAAAGCCCAAGCCCAGGTGGTTTCACTGGCTAATTCTTCCAAACATTTAAAGAAGACCTGTTGCCTGTTTTCCTCAAACTTTTCCAGGAAATTGAAAAAACAGGAACTCTCCCTAACAGATTCTATGAAGCACACATCTCCCTAATACCAAAAGCAAACAAATACACCACTAAGAAAGAAAATTACAGACCAATATTCCTGATGAACACTGATGCGAAGATCCTCAACAAAATACTAGGAAATAGTATCCAACAACTCATCAAAAAGACCATACATCACGACCAAGTGGGATTCATCCTGGGGATGCAAGGATGGTTTAAGATTCGGAAATCAATCAACATAATCCATCATATCAACAAAAGTAAAGATAAAAAGCATATGATCATATCAATAGATGCAGAGAAAGCATTTGACAAGATCCAACATTCTTTCATGATGAAAACCCTCGCCAAAATGGGTTTGGAGGAACTTTCCTCAAGATAGTCAAAGCCATCTATCACAAGTATACGGCAAGCATTATCCTCAACGGGGAAAAACTAAGGGCCTTTCCTCTGAGATCAGGCACAAGACAAGGATGACCACTCTCACCACTCCTCTTCAATATAGTACTGGAAGTACTTGCTATAGCTATTAGACAAGAAAAAGAGATTAAGGGCATCCAGATAGGAAAGGAAGAAATCAAACTCTCACTATTTGCAGACGACATGATACTATATCTAGAGAAGCCTAAAGCCTCTACTCAGAAACTCTTAGAAACAATAGACTTATACAATAAAGTTGCAGGCTACAAAATCACTACCAAAAAATCCATGGCCTTCCTATACGCAAACAATGAGGCAGAGGAAAGGAACATGAAATAAGCAATCCCATTCACAATCGTGCCCCAGAAAATCAAGTACCTTGGAATCAGCTTAACCAAGGAAGTAAAAGACCTCTACAAAGAAAAATACAAAACGCTACTCCATGAAATCAAAGAGGACATGAGGTAATAGAAACATATACCCTGCTCGTGGATAGGGAGAATCAATGTTGTCAAAACGGCAATACTCCCCAAAGCATTATATAGATTCAACGCGATCCCTATAAGGATTCCCATGACATTCTTCAAAGAAATGGATCAAGCAATCCTAACATTCATATGGAACAACAAACGTCCAAGGATAGCTAAAACAATTCTTGGGGAAAAGACAATGGGAGGCATCACCTTACCCAACCTCAAACTTTACTACAAAGCAGTAACAATTAAAACAGCATGGTACCGGAACAAAGGCAGAGACGTAGACCAATGGAAAAGGGTGGATTATCCCTACACACAACCCCAAATGTATGATCATCTAATCATTGATAAGGGAGCAAGAGATGTGAAGTGAAGCAAGGAAAGCCTCTTTAACAAATGGTGCTGGCACAACTGGACAACCACATGCAAAAAAATGAGTTTAGACCTTGACCTGACACCATGCACAAAAGTCAGATCAAAATGGATTAAAGTCGTCAACATTAGACCACAAACCATAAGGTATATTGAATACAAGGTCGGCAAAACCCTCCACGATATTGAAGATAAAGTTATCTTCAAAAGTGACACGGAACTAAGCAATCTAGTAAAAACAGAGATCAACAAATGGGACTACATTAAACTAAAAAGCTTCTGCACTGCAAAAGACACAGTGACCAGAATACAAAGACTATCCACAGAATGGGAAAGGATATTTACACAATACCCATCAGATAACGGGTTGATATCAATGGTATATAAAGCACTGGTTGAACTCTACAAGAAGAAAACATCCAACCCCATCAAAAAATGGGACGAAGAAATGAACAGAAACTTTACCAAGGAAGAAATATGAATGGCCAAAAGGCACATGAAAAAGTGCTCTACATCACTAATCATCAGAGAGATGCAGATCCAAACAACCATGAGATACCACCTCACACCACAGAGACTAGCAAACATCTAAAAGAACAAAAGCAACTGCTGTTGGAGAGGATGTGGGGAAAAAGGGACCCTCCTACACTGCTGGTGGGAATGCCGACTGGTTCAGCCCTTCTGGAAAACAATATGGACGATTCTCAAAAATTAGATATTGAGCTCCCACTTGACCCAGCAGTATCACTGCTGCGAATATATCCCAGAGAATCAAAAAAGTATAATCGAAACGACATCTGCACATATATGTTCATTGCAGCGCTGTTTATAATAGCCAGAATCTGGAAAAAACCCGAATGCCCTAGAATGGATGACTGGTTGAGGAAACTTTGGTACATCTATACAATGGAATACTATGCAGATGTTAGAAAAAAGGAGGTCATGAATTTTGATTTATGTGGATCAGCATGAAAAGTTTCATGCTGAGTGAAATGAGTCAGAAAGAGAGAGACAGACATAGAAAGATTGCACTCATCTGTAGTATATAGAATAACAGAGTGGGAGACTAACACCCAAGAATTGTAGAAATAAGTACCAGGAGGTTGACTCCATGGCTTGGAGGCTGGCCTCACATTCTGGGGAAAGGGCAACTCAGAGAAGTTATCACCAACTATAATGTAGTCGAAGGTCATGCAGGGGAAGGGAGTTGCGGGCTGAATGATGGCTAGAGACTGAGCACAGTGCCACTCAACACCTTTATTGCAAACCACAACAGCTAAATAGAGAGAGAGAACCGAAGGGAATGCCCTGCTACAGTGGCAGGGTGGGGTGGTGGGAGATGGGATTGGGGAGTGTGGGAGGGATGCTGGTTTTACTGGTGGTGGAGAATGGGCACTGGTGAAGTGATGGGTTCCTGAACTTTGTATGAGGGAAGCATAAGCACAAAAGTGTATAAATCTGTAAATGTACCCTCACGGTGATTCACTAATTAAAAATAAATGAATTTTAAAAAATTCACTATTTTTGCTTTGGAGTTTCTCCCCCCTAAAGTCAATCTGCTGAAAAGAAAGCATTTGGTAATTTGTTTTCCATTGCTGAGAATGAAGAGATATGAGGTCAGGAGACCGCAATAGCAGCCGCACAATTTTGGATTTTTGTATTTTAGTATTTTAGTAACTAAGTCCAGATAAATATCTGCCAGAAATTGCAACATTGTAAGCTTGTACCTCTCAACTACTTTATATTCCACATATGATTGCAATCTTTCTATGTCTGTCTCTTTCTTTCTGACTCATTTCACTCAGCATGATACTTTCCATGTTGATCCTCTTATATGCAAATTTCATGACTTCATGTTTTCTGACAGCTATGTAGTATTCCATTGTGTAGATATACCAGGGTTTCTTTAGCCAATCATCTGTTTTTGGGCACTCTGGTTTTTTCCATATTGTAGCTAATGTAAACAGAGCAGCAATGAACATGGAAATGCAGATGTCATCTCTACTATACCTTTTTGCCTCTCCGGGATATATTCCCAGGTTTGGTATTGCTGGGTAAAATGGGAGCTCAATTTCTAACTTTTTGAGAATCATCCATATTGTTTTCCAAAAAGGCTGAACCAGTCAGCATTCCCACCAGCAGTGAAGGAGAGTCCCTTTCTCCCCACATCCACGCAAACACCGGTTGCTTTTGTTTTTTGGGATGTAGGCCAGTCTTTGTGGTAGTGAGATGATATCTCATTGTTGTTTTGATCTGCATCTCCCTGATGATTAGTGATGTTGAACATTTTCTCATGTGCCTCTAAGCCTTTCCGATTTCTTCTTTGGGAAATTTTCTGTTCATTTCATCACCCCATTTTTTTTGATCGGGTTGGCAGTTTTCTTCTTGTGGAATTCAACCAGTGCATTGTATATCCTTGTTATCAACCCTTTATTGGATGGGTACAGCGTAAATATCCTTTCCCATTCTGTAGATTGTCTTTATATTTTGGTCACTGTTTCTTTTGAGGTGCAGAAGCTTCTTAATTTAATGTAGTTCCGTTTATTTATCTCTGATTTCACTTGCTTGGCCAGTGGTGTGTCAGCTTTGAAGATACCGTTGGCTTCAATGTCGTGGGGGGTTTTACCGACCTTGTATTCAATGTACCTTAGGAATTCTGGTCTGATGTTGAGGTCTTTAATCCATTTTGATCTGATTTTTGTACATGGTGATAGATGGAGGTCTAAGCCCATTTTTTTTGCATGTAGCCGTCCAGTTTTGCCAGCACAATTTGTTAAACATGCTTTCCTTGCTCCACTTCACATTTCTTGCTCCTTTATTAAAGATTCGATGATCATATATTTGGGGGTGTGTGTGAGAGTATTCAACCCTGTTCCATTGGTCTGCAGCTCTGCCTTTGTTCCAGTACCATGCTATTTCAATGACCACCGCTTTGTAGTAGAGTTGGAAGTTGGGGAGGTTGATTCCTCCCATTTTCTTTTTCCCAAGAATTGCTTTTGCTATTCGTGGGGGCTTAATGTTCTATATGAATTTCAGGAGCGCTTGCTCTATTTCTTTGAAGAATGTCAAGGGTATCCCTATAGGGATCACATTGAATTTGTACAATGCTTTGGGGAGAATTGCCATTTTGACAATATTAATTCTTCCAATCCATGAGCAGGGGATATCTTTCCATTTCCTCGTGTCCTCTTTTATTTCCTGAAGTAGCGTTTTGTAGTTTTCATTATAAAATTCGTTTACTTCCTTTGTTAAGCTGATTCTGAAGTACTTGATTTTTTGAGGCACAAATGTGAACGGGATTGCTTTTCCTGTCACTTTCTTCTCTCTCATTATTTGCATATAGGAAAGCCATAGACTTTTGGGTATTGATTCTATAGCCTGCAAATTTACTATATGAGTCTATTGTTTCTAGAGGTTTCTTGGTAGAGGTTTTAGGGTTGTATAGGTATAGTATCATATCATCTGCGAATAGTGAGAGTTTGATTTCTTCCTTTCCTACCTTGAATGCCCTTAATATCTTTTTCTTGCCTAATCGCTATTGCAAGTACTTCCAGTACAATATTGAACAGAAGTAGAGAGAGTGGGCATCCTTGTCTCATCCCTGTTCTCAGAGGGAAGGCTCTTGGTTTTTCCCCATTGAGGACAATGCTTGCCATAGGCTTGTGATAAATGACTTTGACTATATTGAGGAAGGTCCTTTATGGACCCATTTTGGCGAATGTTTTCATCATAAACAGATGCTGGATCTTGTTAAATGCTTTCTCTTCATCTATTGATATGATTATATGATTTTTATCTATTCTTTTTTGATATGATGGATTTTGTTGATTGATTTACAGATGTTAAACCATCCTTGCATCCCAGGGATGAATCCCACTTGGCCATGGTGTATGATCTTTTTGATGAGTTGTTGAATTCTATTTGCTAATATTTTGTTGAGAATCTTCACATCTGTGTTCATCAGGGATATTGGCCTGTAGTTTTCTTTTTTTGTGGTGTCTTTTTCTGCTTTTGGTATTAGGGAGATATGAGCCTCATAGAAACTGTTTGGGAGGGTTTCTGTTTCTTCAATTTCCTGGAAAAGCTTGAGAAGGACTGGCAAAAGGTCCTCTTTATATGTTTAGAAGAACTCTCTAGTGAATCTGTCTGGACCTGGGCTTTTGGTTTTGGCAAGACTTTTGATTACCATTTCAATATCCTTGATGTTAATTGGACTATTCAGGTACTCCAGGTCTTCTTGTTTCAGCCTTGGGAGATTATAGGAGTCGAGGAATTTATCCATTTCTTCTAGGTTCTCTTGTTTCGTGGCATACAGATTTTCATAGTAGTCTCTGATGATATTTTGAATTTCATTGGTTTCTGTTTTGATATCCCCCTTTTTATTTCTGATTCGGCTTATAAGGGTTCTCTCTCTCTTTCTTTGTGAGTCTTTCTGGTGATTTATCAATCTTGTTTATTTTCTCGAAGAACCAGCTCTTGATTTCATTGATCTTTCGGATTTTCTTTTGGGTTTCCATGTCATTAATTTCTGCTCTAACTTTTATTATCTCTTTCCTTCTGCCTGATTTGGGCTCCTTTTGTTGGTCCTTTTCTAAGGTCTTGAGCTGTGAATTCAAGTTATTTATGTGGGCCCTTTCTTCCTTCCTGAGATATGCTTGCAGAGCCATAAATTTTCCCCTTAATACAACTTTAGCTGCGTCCCACAGGTTCTGGTAGCTCATGTCTTCATTCTCATTTGTTTCTAGGTACCTTTTGATTTCTTCCTTGATTTCCTTCCTGACCCACTCATTGTTCAATATCGAGCTATTTAATTTCCAGGTGTTTGATTTGGTTTTCTGCATCTGTCCATGATTAACTTTTATCTTCAGTGCATCATGGTCTGAAAAGATAGCTGGTACAATGTCTATCTTGTTGATTCAGTTGAGGTATGTTGTACGGCCCAGTGCATGGTCTATTCTGGAAAATGTTCTATGTGCACTGGAAAAGAATGTGCATTCATTTTGGGGGGATATAAAGCCCTGTATAGATCTATTAGCCCTCTCTTCTCTATTTCTTCCTTCAAAGCCAGTATTTCATTGGTGAGTTTTAATCTTCTTGATCTGTCCAGAGGAGACAGTGCGGTGTTGAAGTCTCCAACTACTATTGTGTTGCTAACAATGTCCTTCTTAAGGTCTCTTAGCAGCTGTTGTAGGTATTTAGCTGGTCCCTCATTGGGTGCGTAGACGTTTAGGAGTGTGATTTTTTTCCTCATGTACATATCCCATGATTAATAAAAAGTGGCCTTCACTATCCCTTCTAATCTTTTTCAACCTTAAGTCTATGTTGTCCGATACTAGTAAAGCCACCCAAGCTTTCTTGAGGGAGTTGTTTGCTTGCAGGATTGTTTTCCATCCTTTGACTTTGAGTTTGTGTTTGTTCTGGCTATTCAGATGTGTTTCTTGCAGGCAGCAGAATGTTGGGTTCAGTCTTTGAATCCATTTTGCCAGTCTGTGTCTCTTAATTGGTGAATTTAGACCATTGACCTTAAGAGAGATTATTGTTATGGGATTTTGTGCCATCTTTGTGTAAGGGTTTTTTGTGCTGTACGGGTTCTTCTTTTCTTACAATTGTCCCTTTAGTGCTTCTTTTAGGTTTGGTTTTGAGTCTATGAAGTTCCTGAGCTGTTGTTTATCCTCAAAATAGTGTATGATTCCTTCGAGTTTGAATGAGTGTTTGGCCGGATAAAGTATTCTTGGTGAAGCGTTGATTTCATTGAGTTTTTTCACTATATCCCACCATTGCCTTCGAGCTTGGAGGGTTTCCTCTGATAGATCTGCTGTGAGTCTAAGCGGTGCTCCTTTGTATGCAATTTCCTTCTTGGACCTTGCTGCTTGCAGTATTGTGTCTCTCTGGATGACGTCCATCATTATAACTATGATATGTCTTGGGGTTTTTCTGTTAGGATCTCTTTTAGCTGGCACCCTTTGGGTGCCTTGAATCTGGATGCCTGCATTGTCCAGCTCTGGGAAGTTTTCCGCAATGATTTGTTTGACGTGGCTTTTTCTTTCTGGTTGGTTCCCTGTGGTTCTGCTAGTTTAGTGATTCTAATGTTGTTCCTCTTGAAATCATCCCCTAGGACCCTGATTCTGGCTAGAGCTATTTTGAGGTCTCTTGCCATGGTTTGTTGTTGCCTGTAGGCTTTTTGCAGCTCATCTTCAAGCATACTGATTCTGTCTTCTGATTCAGTCATCCTATTGTTGAGGGCAGCCAGAATCCTTCATTTCTTTTTGAAGGTTTTTTATTTCTGCTTTCATTTCTTCCCGTATTTTGTTGGCTGTCTGTTGTATTGTTTCTTCCAGGTCTTCCTTGAAGTTGTCCATCTTTACACTGAGTTCATTGAACATGTTGAGGATTTCAACTCTGAATTCTTTCTCAGAGAGGTCAAGTTTGTAGGAAATGCCAATTGAGGTTTCTGAACTCCTTTGATCGTCCTCTGGTTGCAATGGGGATTTTCGCTGTTTCTTCATGTTGTTGTGGTGGTATGAAAGAGGGACCTTGAAGATGAGTATCCCTGTTTCCTCTTGTTGCAAAAAAGGATTGTGGATAGGCTCAGTCAATAGTAGTTACCTTTTTATTTCCAGCTTGTAGAACCTGGTCTCCCACTGAGATGTTCCTTCAATCCTTATGTGAAGTCTTGTGTTTTATTGTCCTACTGCTTGCGAATAGCTAGGATGTTAGTCTTGGATAGGATGTTGAGGAAACTATCTGCCCCCGAGTTAGCATTGGCCAGCAGGCAAAGAGGCCACTCCCACTTTTCTTAGGCCCCGCCCCTGACGATTAGGCCACGCCTTTTTCCCACAACCCGACAGCGGTCTGGAGGTGGTGTGCCGGCCACTCAGCCGGCAGTCCAGAGTGGAGGGAAGCCTATCTCTCATTCTTATTCTATTTTCAGGCACAAAAAGCTCTTATGATAAAAGTTTAGAGAAGTGGAATTCTACCAAGTAATGTAACAGAGTAAAAGAGAAGAAATATTAATGGTGATCTGCATTACAGAATTCTACTAATCTATGAATAATAACTGAACTTGGTAGAGTGAGGTTAAAACAGAAGAAACTGAACAAGGGGTCAAGAACTCTGGTGAAAATCTTTGTGTTACAAATAATTTTCACTCTAAACATAATGGAATAAGTGTTATAGAAGATACCAATCTGTTCTAGGTTCTACTCTACCTCTCACGATGGTGTATATGAGCATCACGCTGGCCGTTGGGGCTCTCTAGTGTTATGATTCTTCTGGTTAGTTGCTCAATTTGGTATACCACTACAGACATACAGACAGAAGTAGGCAGGCAGCAGCAGGGTGAAAACCAGGGGGAGAAATGGAGGCTCTTTCTATTAAGTAACCTTAGTTTCTATACACTGTGTGCCCTGTCCTTTAGTTGTTTCTGTTGGCTAATTGGGTCACATTTTATGAGGTTATCCAATTGGAGCAACTAATCTGGTTGCATATGCAAATGAGTATGTAGGGGTGGTTATGGGTTGAGAAATATTGCAGATATCCTTGTATGAGCATGTAAGAGATCTCATCTTCCCTTATGTAAATGGTGTCTCTAAGATAACCAATTTATCATATATGAAAAAGAGGGTATGCAAGATGATTTATCCTGGTTCTTCAATGATTGGAAGTAGGAATAGATCAAATCTTGATCAGCATTGTGCAAAATAAGCTCCTTAAACCCTGTAGTCTCTCTCAAGCCCCACTTTTATTTTTTTTTCCATTGGAATCACTGCCAGTGGTGCTGGGGTGGCCAGGTCTAGCCAGCCATATGATGCACTACCTGAGCTAGCTCCCTGTCCATAAAATGATTATATAAAGTGTATTTGCTAATTTCAGTGATGCAAAATAAACTCAATTTTTGATAATTTATAGAATAAGCTTTCTTATAGAAAATAGCAAAACTCAGTGAGAAATAAATAATTGGCATAAAAATGAAGTGGCTTCTAAAGTTCCTTTTCAAATATAATGTTACATTCACTCAAATATGATTGGATAAATCTTGCTATACGGCCAAGCTCCGCTACACAGGATGGGATGAGGCTACTATTAATAATATCACTTTTCTCTTTGGTGCTTTCGATACCTCATGACAATTGTGATGCTATGCCATGTCATCAGCAAATACTCAGAAACAATAAGTAAAATATATCAAAACAAACACTGAAAATTTTGCAAAATACTTCCTAAGAAGAATTATTGATGACTTAAACTGAAGCTCAAGAAGGCATGTATCTACCAAAGTTTAAGTAATAAATATTGAATAACGTCTATATCAAAGGAATAAGGCCATATAGGTATTAGGCAACTAAATTAATGCATAGAAGACTATTTATAAGTAAGATAAAAAGAAAAAGGAAAATGTAAAGAAAATACAGTACATCTTATGTAAAATTTATTGTCTTGCTGAAGATAACATATTATTACCCTTGAAGTATTTTGTCATGCATTCTTTGAAGGTTCAGGTCAAATTTAATGGTAAATTTCACAGTATTACTAAGGTAAATAATCTACAAGCGTCTCAGTTCTCTTTTTTTACTGTATGATAATAATGCTTGGAGCCAGTGAGCCATATGTTACTACAGCCTACGACATATCTCAAAGATCATACATGAAAAAAATCGTATTTAGTGCAGCACTGAAAACCAAAAAAGGAAATTATAGAAAAATTTTGGCTAAATTAAAATGACTCAGGAAGTGGTATATTTCACATTCAAACATAGTAGATGTTCAATGTGGCATTGACTTGAAAGATTGATGGAAGAGTTTAACAAAAATTTGTGAATGGCCGGCATTCCCACCAGCAGTGTAGAAGGGTCCCTTTCTCCCCACATCCTCTCCAACAGCGGTTGCTTTTGTTCTTTTGGATGTGTGCCAGTCTCTGTGGTGTGAGGTGGTATCTCATGGTTGTTTTGATCTGCATCTCTCTGATGATTAGTGATGCAGAGCACTTTTTCATGTGCCTTTTGGCCATTCGTATTTCTTCCTTGGTAAAGTTTCTGTTCATTTCTTCGCCCCATTTTTTGATGGGGTTGGATGTTTTCTTTTTGTAGAGTTCAACCAGTGCTTTATATACCATTGATATCAACCCCTTATCTGATGGGTATTGTGTAAATATCCTTTCCCATTCTGTGGATAGTCTTTGGATTCTGGTCACTGTATCTCTTGCGGTGCAGAAGCTTTTTAGTTTGATGTAGTCCCATTTGTTGATCTCTGTTTTTACTAGATTGCTTAGTTCCGTGTCACGTTTGAAGATAACTTTATCTTCAATATCGTGGAGGGTTTTGCCGACCTTGTCTTCAATATACCTTATGGTTTGTGGTCTAATGTTGACGACTTTAATCCATTTTGATCTGACTTTTGTGCATGGTGTCAGGTCAAGGTCTAAACCCATTTTTTTGCATGTGGTTGTCCAGTTGTGCCAGCACCATTTGTTAAAGAGGCTTTCCTTGTTCCACTTCACATCTCTTGCTCCCTTATCAAAGATTAGATGATCATACATTTGGGGTTGTGTGTAGGGATATTCCACCCTGTTCCATTGGTCTACGGCTCTGCCTTTGTTCCAGTACCATGCTGTTTTAATTGTTACTGCTTTGTAGTAAAGATTGAGGTTGGGGAGGGTGATGCCTCCCATCATCTTTTTCCCAAGAATTGTTTTAGCTATCCTTGGACGTTTGTTATTCCATATGAATTTTAGGATTGCTTGATCCATTTCTTTGAAGAATGTCATGGGTATACATATTGGGATCGCATTGAATCTGTATAATGCTTTAGGGAGTATTGCCATTTTGACAACATTGATTCTCCCTATCCACGAGCAGGGTATATGTTTCCATTTCCTCATGTCCTCTTTGATTTCATGGAGTAGCGTTTTGTAGTTTTCTTTTGGAAAACAGTATGGACGATTCTCAGAAAACTAGAGGTTGAGCTCCCATTTGACCCAGCAATACCACTGCTGGGAATATATCCCAGAGAGGCAAAAAAGTACAATCGAAACAACATCTGCACATGTATGTTCATCGCAGCACTGTTTACAATAGCCAGAATCTGGAAAAAACCCGAATGCCCCAAAACGGATGACTGGTTGAGGAAACTTTGGTACATCTATACAATGGAATACTATGCAGCTGTTAGAAAAAAGGAAGTCAAGAATTTTGTAGTTAAGTGGATGGGCATGAAAAGTTTCATGCTGAGTGAAATGAGTCAGAAAGAGAGAGACAGACATAGAAAGACTGCACTCATCTATGGTATATAGAATATCAGAGTGGGAGACTAACACCCAAGAACTGTAGAAATAAGTACCAGGAGGTTGACCCCATGGCTTCGCGGCTGGCCTCACGTTCCAGGGAAAGGGCAACTCAGAGAGGCGATCACCAACTACATTGTAGTTGAAGGCCATGTGGGGGAAGGGAGTTGCGGGCTGAATGAGGGCTAGAGACTGAGCACAGCGGCCACTGAACACCTTTATTGCAAACCACAACAGCTAATTAGAGAGAGAGAACAGAAGGGAATGCCCTGGCACAGTGGCAGGTTGGTGTGGGGGGGAGATGGGATTGGGGAGGGTGGGAGGGACGCCGGGTTTACGGGTGGTGGAGAATGGGCACTGGTGAAGGGATGGGTTCCCGAACTTTGTATGAGGGAAGTATAAGCACAAAAGTGTATAAATCTGTAACTGTACCCTCACGGTGATTCTCTAATTAAAAATAAATAAATTATAAAAAAAAATTTGTGAATGGTCATACAATTGCACATTGGGTTCAGGAATACTTGCCTGAATATTTTTCCATTTCCATGAGCTGCAGTAATGTACCACGTTTAAACACAGAGATGAAAGACTAAAATATAAATGAATTTTCTCCCTATTAAATAAGGTGTTATCTATTTAGGCTGGAGCAATAGCACAGTGGTTGGGCCTTTCACGCGGCCGACCAAGGTTCGATTCCTTCGCCCCTCTCCGAGAGCCCGGCAAGCTACCGAGAGTATCGAACCCACGCGGCAGAGCCTGGCAAGCTACCCGTGTGTATTGGATATGCCAAAAACAGTAAAAATAAGTCTCTCAATGAGAGATGTTACTGGTGCCCGCTTGAACAAATCGATGAGCAACGGGATGACCGTGGCTGTTATGTATTTACCTAATAGTGTATTTAGGAGTCTTTTTTTAAATTTTATTTTATTGAATCACCATGTAAAAAGTTACAAAGTTCTTAGGCTTATGTCTCAGTTATACAATGTTCAAACACCATCCCTTCACCAGTGCCCATATTCCACCACCCAAAACCCCAGTATGCCTCCCACTCGCACCCCCCACCCCCGCCTGGGTAACTGATAAATTTTACTCTTCTCTTTATCTTGATTACATTTCATATTTCAACACAAAACTCACTATTGTTGGAGTTTCAACATAGACTCACTATTTTTGTTGGAATTTATCCCCCGAGAATACAGCCCTATTGACAAGGAAATATTTGATATTGAGTTTTCCACTGATGAGAATGAAGAGATAACCGCGGCCACATGGTTTACAATTTCTGTATTTTAGTAATTAAATCCAGGGAGATTAAAGTTGGAAATTGAATCATTTCCCTTCCTGGAGCAGCATGGAGCAAAAGCTTAGTTCACAGTCTGGATACATGGTTGCAAGCACTCTCTGGAACCCCAAGTCTTATAGCTGCCTCTGCTTCCTGCTCGTTCGGCATTCACACAGCTGTGCAGAGGCATGGCCACCCGGGTCGAATCTCAGCCGGAGCCCAAGCTCCGGCCCCGGCCCGAGCCTGCCCAGGTGTCCCGGTTTCAAGTTCAAAGCACACATTTTTTTTTCTGAGCCACAAAGTTCATACCTGCTCAAAGGACCCCTAAAATGTCGGACACCACGCCTTCTCCCCCAGGAGGGAGGAGAGACCAAGGAGTCTTTTGCAGTTCTGAAAAGTAAATAAACAAACAAATAAATAAGTAAATAAAACAGAAGTATAAGAATGTATCTGAGAGTATCCTCAAGAAAATATGTTATGATATACCCAGAGCTGTTCTATTGAATCATTCACAGTTTAAATGACAATAACTGAGAACATTTAAACTGTGAGTGACTTGGAAGCTTACTGTTAGTAGAGGTGACCTGATTTTTGTTGATGGTCTGTAGGGTGGCAATTATATGCTGTCTGTGATCCTAAACAAATTTTTATTCTCTGTGCATTATGTTTATGTGAATTAGCTTAATCCAAAACAAAATTATCCGGACATTAGTCAAGGCATCTTGTGAGCAGCAGAAAGAACCTGTTGCATACGGAATTTGGTTTCTTTCATATGTATCGGAACAGAAATATTCCCGCTAGCACAAGTTCCTCTTTCAATTATTCTGGAACTCACTATATTACTCTTATACTGGGACTTTAAGGAAAGCAAGAAAAACATCTTTTTCATATGAGTTGAGATGAAAATTAGATATATAAAGGCCAGGAACAATTTATCTTTATAGTGAAGTGTCAGTGCAATTATTATTGTTTTATTTTTGGAAATGCATATGCTGGTATAAAGTAATTGTTTTACCCTAAACATTATTGAACTGCTAATTACTTAAAATATTCACATATATCTATACACTACTTTATTATATGATACCAGTTTCTAAAATAAGTGGTGATCTTATCAGTTTCCTTTGCAATATTTATTAAGGTGTTTAATAATGAAAATATAACACAGTATCTTTTCTAACATCTTCCTCAAACAGCATAGCTTTCATTTGAGTGTCCCCTATGCCTCCTTTTTCTCATTCTGTTGCTAACCATTGCTAAATATTCCAAATCTGTGAATATTGGAATACATATTCTGAAATATAAAAATAGAAGAAAGAAATATCAAAGATGAAAAGTGATTGTTTTGAGTTTAAAAAAAAAGAAGTCAATTTTAGGAAAAACAATTATCAATATTAACTTCATGGTTCACTGTAATAACATTTTTTTCAATGTGAGCAGCAGAAAAGAACCCCCATAAAATAATAAAAAATAAAAACAAATGATTCAGAAATATTCAGAAAATATATAGTCTCATAAATACACAGAAACATTATCAGAGTAACTCTGTCTAGCATATGGAAGTGCAGAGCCAGAGAGTTGGTGCAGAGACAAAGGCGCTTGCGTGGCACGTGGCTGACCCCTGTTTGATCTCCACTACCAGGTCACACTCCCATTGCCTCCTGAACATAGAGCCAGTATGGTGCCACGTCATGTGTGGTCCCAGCCCACAGAGGCCTTCTGCAATAAAATGCCCAGATTTCACAATATACTAGGAAAACACTTTAATGGGTAAAATGGTGTTTTTGCTGTTTGTTTGGTGTTGGCTTATAGTTCTGAACTTGAAACCTTTCTGCTCCACTGCAAGGAGTTTAACCTTATCGAGTAACACCCAACACAGTGCTGCCAAAGAAATCCCATTTCCTCGGTATTTATCTTTAACGTCTTCTCTGTGCTCTGCTTTCCACATCTGTTAATCACTTACTCCCCCTGATCAGAACCTGTGACTTGTAAAGCCAGATTCTACAGAGGATTCTGGGTTTTGTATTTGTAAGTGAAATATTGTTTTTCTCTTTTCTTTATGTCCTTTGTAGTTTACTTTAAAGCAATGTCCTTTTTGTACAGACACAGTAAGACAGTTAATGCTATGCTGTTGTAACTTGATAATTAATTGACTTCGAATAATGTATATTTCTGCATATCTATCATATTTATTTGATTTAAACCTCAGTTAACTTTAGTTCCTAGCACCCCGAAAGAAGGATTCTGATGAGGGACTGACATGGACCCAGGGCAAGCCGTAATCTAGCCTGTCTTGAAAAGGGACAAAGGCCATAAGCTACCCTGGCATTGAATGCAGACAGGCCAAGTACCATCAAACTTATAGTATTGTTCAGAGCACAGTCATGGATAAACATTTTCATGACCCCAAAAGAAGTAACTAGGTAAAGCCCCTGCTGGGGTTAGGAAAGACTGACCTGGCCTGAGGACTATAGTCTGGGATATAGAAAGAGATGTCCCCAGGAAAACCACCCTTTTAACTTAAGATGTCTCTTACTATGTCCATACAAAAAACCTAAAGCTATTATTAAGTAATATTATTAAAATAACCTAAATATTATTATTAATAATAATATCAATGTTACTAATATTATTAAGAAATAAATTTAAGATGACTGCTTAAATTTCAGATTAAACAAGGAGAAATATGCTTTAAGATGTAATTTCACCCTGGACGGATCTCCTAGAAGGATGAGGTTTTGTCCTAGAATTAGCTTCCCCCCCCCCAGGAAGGTCTTTATATATACTGATCGTGTTATCACACCTATGTGTAATTGCTACCCCCAACCTTTGATTTTCTTTGCTTAACTAATGTTTGGAGATGGAAAGCAGGGATTGCGAGACTGGAATGAGGCACGTAGGGAGACTGGAATAAACTGCAGGATGGGGATTAGAAAAAAATGGTGCCTGATCACCTACCAGCCTGGCCCCCATATCCTTCTTTGTTCACCCATCACCATTGGCCATCTGGGGTGTGGTGGCGGCTTTTGGCCACCAAATGCATGCACTGTACACCCAGAATTTTTGAACTCAGTTTGGAGTTCAGAAAATATAGTATATTTTTCTTGAAAAAAAAAGAAAGAAAAACAAAGAATCTTGTGGCTGGAGCTATAGTACAAGATGTAAGGTGTTTGCCTTCCACAAGGCGGACCTGGGTCAAATCCTTGGCATCCCATATGGTGCCTCAAGCACCACCATGAGTGATTCCTGAGTACAGAGCCAGTAGTAACTAATGAGCATCTCTGGGTGTGACCCCAAAAAGCAAATAAATAAATAAATAAATAAATAAATAAATAAGCTGATGAAATGGTGATGATGAAATATTCTTAATAAAATATCTCAAAACATCATGTGACACAAAAACCAGTTTTAAAACTCGTTAGTAAACCATATTTTCGTCTTAGAGCTACGGGTATTTTCTTTGTGATAAACTATTATATTAACTTTTCTAATTAAAATAATGCTTGAACTGGGACTACTTAAATTGTGTATACAGAAAGACTATAACATTAAAAACACTTAAAGGTTTTGAAAGTTATTCAGTAATAATTTAAATGTAAAATAATGGAGCCAGAGAGAAAGATCAGTGGATAGGGTGCTTGCCTTGCATATAGCTGAGCAGGGTTAGATCCCCTGCACCATATATTGTCCAGAGCCTGCCAGGAATGATTCCTGAGTGAAGAGATGAGAAAAAGGCAAGCATCTCCAGGTGTGTCCTCCAAAATAAACAAATAAATTTAAATAAAACATCCTCTACTTGGAAGTTTTATCAGTCTTTCTACCTCGGGTGTGTAACACCTTTTTGTTACTCTGAAGTGAATAATCCAAATGGAGACTGGTCCCATCTGAAACTGACTTTTAAATAGTGCAGTTAGAAATGAGTCAGAAAGAGAGGGACAAACCTAGAATGACTGCATTCATTTGTGGAATATAAACAACATAGTATGAAACTAGCACCCAAGGATAGTTGACCCAAGGGCCGGGAGGATTGCCCCATGTTTGGAAACCTGCCTCATGAGTTGAGGGATGAGGCAGCTGGGATAGAGAAGGGATCATTACGTCAATGATGGTTGGAGGGATTGCTCAAGATGGGAGATATATGTGCTGAAAGTAGATAAAGGACCAGACACAATGGTCTCTCAGGATCTATATTGCAAACCATAATGCCCAAAAGTAGATAGAGAGTAAAAGGTAAATTGTCTGCCATAGAGGCAGGCAGAGGGGTGTTATGGTGGAGAGGGATACTGGGGCTATTTGTGTGGAAATGTACAATAGTGGAGGGATGGGTATTCAATCATTGTATGACTGAAACTCAAACATAAAAGCTTTTTAACTATAGCTCATGGTGATTCAATTAAAAAAAGGAAAGAAAATTTTAAAAATTAAAAGTGCACTTGATTTTTAAATTTTGTTTTGTAAAATTATTTTCAATTACTTCCAAATCAAAATGACTCAACCAAGTCACTCAAGTCACATTTTGAATCTATTTCTCTGAGCTAAAAGTAACAACATTTATAATTAGTGTACATATTGACATATTCCTTATTAAAATTTGATATTTCCCCATTCAAATTTATTAAATCTCTAAAAAGAGGTGACAGAAAAAATGCACATAAAGAATAATATCAATATCGAAGGTTTTGTTTGGGACCTGGAAAAAACACTTGAAAATTTGAGTGTTCAAAATACTTGTTTTCCTCTAATAATGTAAAGGACTTTGATGATTCATCTTGATTGACAGTGAAATACAAAACATGCATTTTCTTTATGCTAATTTTAGCTTAACATTAACACACCTTACATTTCCTTTTTTACAACTGCCAATTTACTTTTCTCTACTTTTGTTTAGGTATTTTATTCCCTCCCTACCAAGTGTCATGTCTTAGCACTTCAACTTTGTATCTCTTTGATGGTATCATTCCTTATAAATATCCTTCATTTATTTTTCTAGGTTAAAAATAGCAAAGTGATAAAAATATTTGAATGCATTTATAAAATGAGCAGCTCTAAGTAAATCATAATATCCTCAACTATTTCAATGCAGTTGGTTATACAAAGATTCTCGTGGTGATTAGATAAACCTGTACTGAAAATGAAAAATTATCTTACGTAGACTTGTTTTAAGTTATGGCTACTATAAAAAAATCAATATAAATTCTGGGAAGTAAAATAGTATACAAGTGACTGATATAGTCTGGCATACAAGTTCTGATACTGATAATTGCTATCATAATTGCTACAGCATAACAATTGTTTTGATAATTGTTATAGCACCTTAAAAATAAAACTTTGTTAGCTAGATAATAATTGGAATAACAATAATAATGATTGAGTAAAGGGGAAAAAAGCAATGCTCTTAAACATAGACCTGGATTTTAATTCTGTTTTGTTTTGTTAGGATTATATCTAAAATATTTAAACTGGCAGAACTTGAATCTTCCATCTGGTATGAAGTGAACATAGAGTGAGGATGACTCCTAAAGGGGTTGTAGAGCATGTTTTGCATGCACCAGGCTGTGTGGGCTCAATGCCTGCCAATACATACCTTCCATACGCTCCCAAGGGTGCCTAGAGTCCCCCAGGCACTAGCTGGGTGGGAGAAGCCCAAAGCACTGGCTGTGACCCCAAAACAAAACAAAGCAAAAAAAAAATGAGGAGGCAATCATCATTTATATAATCCCTTATGAAGCCATTATAGAAGATTTTCATATCCTGAAGCTCATTAACTTGTTCTGGTAATTCCTAAGCATCAGGTACTTTAGAATTCTCTCCTAATATGCTAATCCACTGGGAGATCTCAGACAATTTAGGACTCTAATGAGATACAAAAGAATTGAACATTTATCTTCTGAATGCCACTGGACTTGATCATCTAAAGAGTGTGGCATGTTTTTATCACATTCTTAAAATTTACATAAAAGTTAACTTAATGTACATTCATGTATATTTCATAAATGTATTTATGGAAAATTAATATTGACAAATTAATCATATGTGGTACAATCGTTCTATGATGTCTTGTGTGCCTCTATAAAATTTTGCCCAAGATCATTTCATAATCTCTTGTATTTTTCTCATTTTTTAGTGCTGCCCATTGAAGCACTAAAAAAGAAATAGTGTGTGTGTGTGTGTGTGCGTGCGCGTGTGTGTCAAACTCTTGGAAGAGGAAAAGAGAACACACTGCACAGATGTCTCCAGACCCTGCACCATGCTGTCTCATCTGGGGAAACCCTGAGAGGGGGTGGGTGAGTCCCATCCCCATCCCAACAAAGCCCAAGGATCCAAAAACATCCAGAACTCAATCGTCACCATGCTCATGGCTGATCTCCACAGGCTCAGATAAGCCTCATCTATCGTGAATCTGCTGAGAAGCCAAAGTATTTGGGACTCGTGACCAAAATCTCCAGGCTTGCAGGGAATAAGGAATAGATGACCTCCCCACGTCTCCCTGTTCTTCTGGGAGCCCGGCAGTCACCCCCAGGGATTGTCTCGGATCCCATACAATGTCACTAATGACCATGAGCCAAAGAGTCACAAATAAACCTCGAAAAAGAGCAACATGCTGCAGAGATGCCTCAGGACTCAAAGTCACCATTCAGTTAAAGCTTTAATTCTAGCTCTATAAGCTTATTAAAATCTTAGAATTCCTGGGTCTACATCTTATTCTCTATACCACTGATATGCAACCTATGTTTATATGTATACATACTAACACACAAGACTCAACCTTTAACAAGATGTTAGTAATCTCTCACATAAGGGCTTGATGGCTCCAGGATGAGATACAGCATTCTTAACACACTTTCTCTAAGTAAACTTTTGAGGATTATTTTTAACATATTTTTTATAACAGGCAATATAAAATAAAATATTTAAATCCTGTTTTGGGGACAGGCTTTGGTTGCCGGGGTGGAAAAATTCTAAATACGTTGGTGTGGAGGTGTAATGGTAGTGGAATTGTGCTGGAATATTGAATGCAATAAATTATTGTGAACAATATTTTTAAATAGGTGAGGGAGAAATACATGAGAAATTAATTCCAAGATTCCAGTTATTAATTCTAAAGTTCTCAGCTTGGATACTTTCAAATAACATCACAATATTTACTTGGCAAGGGTAATTAAGCAATGCTCCAGTTCACTGAGGCATATGACTCTACATTTTGAAATGTCTTTCACCCTAAGGAGAATGTGTCTTGACTTCTGCAACCATTTCTTGAACCAAAACATTCTAAATAAATAACTGAAATTCATCTTACGATACTAGAAAAAATTATTCACTATATGCTAAAACACACATTGCATGAACTAATATACGGTATCTCAGCTAAAATAATAGTACACATAACTCTGGGATTGAAGGGAATTTTACTTTGTTAAGAAATCATAATAAAATTGGTTTTGTTAATTTTGTTCAATATTATATATTCTTGGACTGGAGTGATAGTACAGTGGGTAGGGCATTTGCCTTGCATGCAGCTGACCCGGGATTGATTCCTCTGTCCCTCTTGGAAAGCCTGGCAAGCTACCGAGAGTATATGTGTATATCACTGTATCATTGTATCACTGACAACGAAGAATTTCCTACCCCCAAGCAAGCCTGTCTTCACTGGGGACCCTTGAAGAGGGTTGGGTTCAGTTTCCCTTCCTGCCCCAAGCAAAGCCCAGGAGCCAAAATCCTCCAGAACCCAGCCACAGCCATTCTCAATACCACTCTACACATGCTCAGACAAGTCCACATGAAGGAACTGACAGAGGAACCCAGGTATGCGGGACCCGGGGCTGAGATCTCCAAGCCTGCTCAGATCTGTACTGGGCCTCCTCCACCCAGATCGGCCATTTGACCTCTTATCGTGTAACGCACTGATGTACCTAAAGCAGCACACATGTGTTTGGTTTTAACATAGTTGCTTGTATTCTCTTATATATGGTCTTCATCCCTCTCAGAGATCCCGGCAAGCTACCAGTATCCCGCCCGCATGGAAGAGCCTGGCAAGCTCCCCATGGTGTATCCATATGCCAAAAACAGTAACAATAACGGGTCCATTCCCCTGACCCTAAAAAAGCCTCCATTACGGCACCATTGGGAAGGACAAGTAAGGAGAGGCTGCTAAAATCTCACAGCTGGGATGAATGGAGATCTTACTGTCCCCCACTTGAGCAAATCCATGAACAGCGGGATGACAGTGATACAGTGATAATGTGCTGCACGGCTGCTTGCGGTCCAAGAATATGTTGGCTCATGCGTGAAGCTCAGCCCGAGCATGTGGAAAATGGCCTGGAACCTAGTGGCAGTGGGCTAGTATAGGTCGGCTGTCGGGGCTGGGTCCCTTGGCTTGGGGAGGGCACTCACCTGCCCCCTCAATTGTCATATACAGGATTTATTCCAATGATATTAGGTCTCATAATTTTCATTCAGTAACTCTTAACTCTTCATAATGTTTTCAAATTTACCCTTTTCTTCCTATGTACTTTACCCATATATAAACAATCTCATCTAGTCCAGGAGACATGGAAAGATCACATTCTAGATCAGATCTCTAAAAGCAGGTTGACTAAGAACATCATAGATCAATGAGAGATGTTATTCCAATCAAGCACAGGGGACTAGGGACTTGAGAATAATAAAATAAATATTTAAGTGTGAATTATTTAGCTTATCATTGAACATCCTTCAAGCCATGGGTATTTTATGCCACTAGTTATTTAATTTTTGATTATGCAGTTTTTTTTCCTTTTTCCATTCAGAACTCCTTTTTTATTAAAACATTAATATTCCTGGAGCTTTTCTCAACTCTTATGACTGGTTCCTCATAACTTGCCTCTTCAGACAAAAGTTCTTTCTTGTTTTTACTTCTGTTTTCTTAAAATATTTAATTATATCCCAGGGAGAATGTCTTCCACTTTAATAAGAGTATTCGAGTATTGTATAATTATCATGTCATATTCATAAAATTTTATGGTAAAAATAAAGATCTTGAAGTCATCTTACTATGTTAGTTTTATGTATTTTGTGTCTGTTCTAAAAATATATATTTAGAAATAAAGGTAGCAAGCACAATTCTTTCACAGACTGTGTATCCACAGTGTAAAATAAGCAGTTCTCTGTAGAATCTAAAATACTGAAGATTACATTTCATTTGCATTTTTGTAATGTATTATTTTTAATCTGTATGCTTAATTAAGTGCAAGTGTATTAGGGGAAAATAGTGTATTACATTTCACTCAAGTGGGAGAAGGAATCCAGAGTTCTGACGTTCCATTGACAATCAAGGATCAGGGATGCTTCCTCATTTGCCAAGGAGTCAAAAATCAGATGGACCAGACATGAAATGCAATTCAGAGCCGACTGCTGGGCTAGAGCTGTTACCGACTAGATTCCATGGGACATCAAAAGACAGTGTGGCTGCCCACCTATGAGATGGTCAGACTTCTTCGTCAATACCCTGAATGAACGATTTGAGGCTCCCAGATGGAAGATTCAAGTTCTGCCAGTTTAAATATTTTAGATGTAATCCTAACAAAACAAAACAGAATTAAAATCCAGGTCTATGTTTAAGAGCATTGTTTTTTTCCCCTTTACTCAATCATTATTACTATTGTTATTCCAATTATTATGTTCCTGGAGTGAGCAGATGTCATTGGGCTATACTAACACACGACAGGGACAATGGAGACACTCGAGCAAATCGATGAGCAACAGGATGACAAGTGACAAAAGTATTAGGGAAAAGATTTTTAAAGTATATACTCTAGTGAGTTCCTAGAACTCTAAACTTGTTATCTCAATAAGTAAGGATCAGCTTTGCCTTCAAGTTATAGCTGATCAATAACAATGTTTTAGTTGTGATGAAAGATACCCAAACCTACTGAATAAAGATTGCATCTAAATTTTTATTATTACATTAAAACTCGCATGACATAAAAACAACCATAAAAGTTACTAGTTTTGTGGCATGTAATACATCTTAGATACATTTAAGATATTCACATTTTAAAACATTACCTCACAAAATACTCTAGTGATTTTATATCAAATTTATAGTTCCTATTTCTGATAATTTCTTTCTAAATTACCATGTGGGGCCTGAGATTGAGACCTCCAAGCCTGCTCAGGAATCGGGACTGGGCCTCTTCTGCCAAGATTCCATTTTCCAGTAGCTGGTTGGTCACACCCAGGGACTGCCCCCGGCATCATGTAATCCCACCAGTGGTCAACATCCAGAGTCTATAAACCCAAGCTCCTGAAAGCAACATCTTATAGCCTAGTTCTCCCTCTGGAGAGATAGACAAGCTACTGAGAGTTTCCTGCCCATGTGGAAGAGCCTCACAAACTCCCCATAGCATATTTATATGCCAAAACCAGTAACAATGATCAGTCTCATTCCCTTGACCCTGAAAGAGCCTCCAATGCGGCACCATTGGAAAGGACGAGTAAAGAGAGACTGCTAAAATCTCAGGGCTAGGACCAATGGAAACATTGCTGAGACTGCTCTAGAAATCCAACGACCAACGGGATTATGATGA
Source organism: Sorex araneus (assembly GCF_027595985.1). NCBI lineage: Eukaryota > Metazoa > Chordata > Mammalia > Eulipotyphla > Soricidae > Sorex > Sorex araneus. Next base: position 186,166,630 of record NC_073302.1, on the reverse strand, counting down.
TGATGATGATGATGATGATGATGATGATGATGATGATGATGATGATGATGATGATGATAATTTATGCATGGGCTGCAGTGATAGCACAGAGGGTTGGGTGTTTGCCTTGCACATGGCCGATCCGGGTTCAATTCCTCCACCTCTCTCAGAGAGCCTGGCCAGTTACTGACAGTATCTTGCCCACATGGCAGAGCCTGGCAAGCTCCCCATGGCATATTCGACATGCCAAAAACAGTAACAACAAGTCTCACAATGAAGACGTTACTGGTGCCCGCTCGAGAAAATCAATGAGGAACAGGATGACAGTGATACATAATACAGTGATATATACATACGTGTAGTATATTTTTCCATGTATGTGTTTTGGTAGCCAAAAAGCAAACAAGTCCTATAAGAATATTATAGATAAACAAAATGTCATTATGTGCTAGAATCATGACTTCATTACTAACTACCTATTCAACTGTTGCTTGGATATATTGCCTCTAGTAATCTTTTTTTTTAATTAAGGTTAATTCAGGAAATCCTCAAATCAACCAGAACTTTCAGGGCTGTGTGAAGATTACTTCAGAGCAAAAATCCTGTGGTTTTCACTAAACTGAGGGAATCATTTTAAAATAGATTCAACAAAATAGGAATATTAAAGGGGAAAAAAGTACAGTACTCAATCAAACAAAAATAAATTAAAGACTACGTGGTACACCAGAGTAGGAGAGAAGAAAATTCACCTCAAATAGAAGGAATTACATCATCAGTATAAAAGAGAGATTGAAAAGAGATTATTTTTAAATGAAGAATATGTATAAATGAAGTATATAAATGGGCAATATCAAGAAGAATGACTTCTGAGTTCTAGGAGATAGAGAAAGAGAAGAATGAGGAACAGGGAAGAGTAAATAGATAGTAGGAGAGATGATAGCTTGGTCACTGATCCCTGAGGCCTAAAGGGTACCAAAGCAAATAGCCCACATGGAGCACCTAGATCAGTAATAATCAAGGTTGCAACAATGAAAGAGAAGGAAACTTCTACATGGAAAATATAAAACTCACATCATTAGTCTCAAAATTCTACAAACAAGAAAGGAAAGGTATAATATGTTCAAAATACCAAATGAAAAGAGCATCCAAACAAGAATCCTCTACCCAGCAGGCGTATCATTCAGATATAACAACATGCTCAGACAAGCAACGGTTGAAAGCAGCTTCTCTAACTGAAACAGGTATGCAAGGGATATTAACTAGCCTAGTTAAAAAAAATACACTAATGGCAAGAGGTAAAAAAAAAGACCCAACTCTCATTTTAGAATTGACAAAGTCCTTCATATTAACAGTATTTCTGAATGTCAGTGGAACAAACTCTCCTACCAAAGAAACTAAATGGCTGACTGGAATATGACAAAATCCAATATTCTTTTGCTTATAAGAAATACGTTTGAATCCTCAAGATAAGCACAGTCTCAAAGTGATCCCGTTGCTCATCGATTTGTTCAAGTAGGCACCAGTAACATCTCTCATTGAGAGACTTATTGTTACTGTTTTTGGCATATCTAATATGCACAGGTAGCTTGCCAGGCTCTGCCGTGCGGGCTCAATACTCTCAGTAGCTTGCTGGGCTCTCCAAGAGGGGTGGAGGAATCGAACTCGCGGTGGCCACGTGAAAGGCGAATGCCCAACTGCTGTGCTATCGCTCCAGCCCTCTCAAATTGATAGTTTGAAAAACCCTTATATAGGTAAAACAGGATGGCTATACCCTATTTTGCCAAATATTATTAAGATAGAAATTGTAATGAGATCACCAAGTATTTTTTTTTCTGTCTCTAGCTTATTTACTCAACATGATAACCATCCAGTTTGTGAACATAGAGTTTCCTTATAATGAGCTAACTCGCAGTGATTCAATTAAAATATATATATATATATGTATATATATATATTTAAATAGAGATTCCACATGCCCAGCCCTAACAACCTACTCCGATAGAACACAAACTTTAATTTTAAAAAGATAGATTAACACCTTTGTTCATTTAGTACAATAGTCAGGATATGGAAACAGCATGAACATCCAAAAGCAAATGTAATGGCTAAAGATACCGTGGTACATATGCACAATGAGATACTATGGACTCACAAGAATACTAAAATCATGTAAAATCATGATCACCACAAATTTTGTATATGATTCTGTGACATAAGACAAATTTTTACAATCTGAGTAAATTATCTTCAGTGCAATATAACTGTAAGAAGTAAACATTTTTAATCATTTATAAAGTAAAAAAATTAATATAGAAAGAATTTTCATGTAGAAAAACTGCTCTATTACATTCAGATCTAGTGAGTTTTCATTTCTCATGTACACTTATGCCAACAGACATTAAATAATCTTGTCATTTCTATAACATTTAGAGACAAAAACAGGCATTTTGTTATCATCATGAAAAATGTAGCCAATTTTAGTTTAGAAGAATGGCTAGAAATTATATTATTGAAAATAATTAGGTCAAGTATATATTATTTTAAATTTTATTTTGTTACAAAAGAATTTGATATTTAACTTAAAAAACATCCATATTTTACTTTGACTTACACACAGATTTTAGAAAAAAGGTGAATTCCCTTTATTGCAAACCACAACACCTAATCAGAGAAAGAGAACGAAAGGGAATACCTTGCCATAGTGGCAGTGTGGGGTGGGGGGAGACGGGACTGGGGAGGGTGGGAGGGACGCTGGGTTCACCGGTGGTGGAGAATGGGCACTGGTGAAGGGATGGGTTCTCGAACTTTGTATGGGGGAAACATGAGCACAAAAATGTATAAATCTGTAACTGTATCCTCACGGTGATTCACTAATTAAAAAAAAATAAAAATAGAAAAAAAAAAGAAAAAAGGTGAATTCTAATTACTTCTAGTAATTCTAATTATTTTTTACTAATAACTTATATGTTACAATGTCTTATCATTTACCCTATTATATTAATAGCATTTAAGTCAAATTCAAGTGTAATAGTTTTTCAAAGAATAAATTAGTAGTATCTGTTATCTGTTAGGTAAATAGTATCTGTTAGGTAAGAAAAATGCTTATCAACACACACAAAAGTCTGTGATTAAAAATATTTTATTTAGGCCATTTTATTAAAAAAATGTATAATTCTTTGGTCTGGAGGGTCACATCATGTGATGCTCAGGACTTACTCCTGACTCTGAACTCAAGGACCAATCCCGATGAGGCTTGTGGGATTTTATGCGGTGCCAGGATTGAACGCAGGTCAGCAGTGCTCAAGACAGTGCCTTGGGGCTGGAGCGATAGTACAGCGGGTAGGGCGTTTGCCTTGCATGCGGCTGACCCAGCATCCCTTATGGTCCCTTGAGCACCGCCAGGGCTAATTCCTGAGTGCAGAGCCAGGAGTCAGCCCTGAGCATTGCCAGGTGTGACCCAAAAAGAAAAAAAAAAAAAAGACAGTGCCTTATCTGCTGTACTATCATCTAGCCCTAGGTTAATATTTGTAAACTTTCTGCCCTGCATATGATGTGTTATTCTAAGTATGCTTTTATTTTAGTTATAAAATTATCTTTAAATGAGTAAGAAACATTTGCCAGTTTCAACTGCGCAAATATCTTAGTTATCCTTATAAAAATAAATTAAGCTATGAATTTATTTTTATAATTAAATGTGAATTAAAAGTCAATTTAAAAAAGTTTCCAACACTATTAAAAAGTCAGAGTATTTTTATATCATTCGTGATTTTAAAAAATCCTAGTTTTTATGTACAGTTTTGGGTAAGGGTACATTCGAAACATTTCTACCACTTCTGTTTTTAAATTTGCTTCCCAAATTCCCATTTCAATGTTAAATCAATGTAAAGAAATCACTATTTTAAACTTATGTAGCTAATGATAATTCACTAACGTATGCCTCAGAGACCTGGGCCCTTCGAAAACAGGATGAGAACGCTATTCGGGTCTCCCAAAGAGGAACTGAAAGAGCTATGCTAGGAGTATCACGTCTCACTCAAGTGAGAGAAGGAATCCGGAGTTCCGACGTCCTTTGGCGGTTAAGAATCAGGGATGCTGTCTCGTGGTGTCAAAAATCAGATGGGCCAGACACGTAATGCGATTCAGAGATGACCGCTGGACTAGAGCTGTTACTGACTAGGCTCCACTTGACATCAAAAGAATGCGTGGCCACCCACCTATGAGATGGTCAGACTTCTTTGTCAAAACCCTGAATGAACGGTTTGAGGCTCTTCGTGTTCCTGGAACGAGCAGATACCATTGGGCTACACTAGCACGTGACAGGGACTAATGGAGACATTACTGACGCCCGCTCGAGCAAATTGAAGATCACCAGGATGACAAGTGACAAATGATACAAGTAGCTAATAATCAAGTTTAATACAAACCGCCTTACATGTGTCATAATTATCTTACATTAACTTCTGGGCTCTAATTTAATTTAATGTACTTTTATTAGTCTGTTTTGAGAATTCTACCCAAAATTTGATTCATGCAAATATATACACATATGTATACATGCATATATTATATCAGTGAATATTGTAGATATGGTGATCTCAGTGCATCAAGATATGCAATGATTTGAGCTGTTTCAACTTCTTTACAGACTTTTTTTAGTCTACTTTCTGCTTATAGCTCAAACTTTCTTTTCATTTTTGTCACATATTTGGGGGGATAGGGTGGGACTATACCCATTGTCACTAGAGATTGATCCAGAGTCAGACATACGCAAAACATTTGCCTTAATTTCTTATCTGTATTTTTTCTTTTTTTTTTTCTTTCTGTTTTGTCTGGGGCCATACACAGCTGTGCTCACGGCTTACTCCTGGCTCTATGCTCTGGGATCACCCTGTTTGGTCTCAGGGACCCTAATGTTGTTCCGGAAATTAAACCCAGGTCAGCTGCAGGCAAAGCAAATGTCTTATCTCCTGTAATATCTCTTTGGCTCTAAAAATACATTTTTAACCAATAAATCAAATATTACAAGTTTTATTAGCAGGGTGAATTATGAAGAAATATCATATAAAGCATAAAAACTGAGAACTTAAGGTGTTATATATGCCAAAGAAATTTGATAAGATACTTGAAAACTCAGAATCACAAATCTCCACGGAAACAAATGACTTTTCATTTTTGAAGAACCTTGCAATTTGAATATCAATATACTGAAGTTTTTATATCTCTTCTTCCATATGAATTCTTTCCTTAAAAGTTGGCACTTTATATCTGTTCTCACAAACTTGTTGTTATAAAAGAAATGTGATGACTTGAAGTGATCCCTAGTTGCTCTATAGACAAAAACAAACAAAATGCAAAATCAGTGCAAAGGCATTCTTAGGGCCATATTGCATTAATGCAGTGTAAAGTTTTTCTAAAAAAGTATGAAAATCAGTGTGTGGAAGAGTAACAAGATTCTGTTTCCTGTTAACATTGTGACTGCTACAATCAAATTAAATAAAATGTCTTCCAATTAGATATAGATATAAGGAATCCTATGCCCTCCCAAGGCTGAATCAGGAGAAAGAAAACTACACTAAGAGTCAAGCATGAAAATCAAAACACTAACTTTCAAAAACCCTCACCACAAACATAATTCCTGGTCTTGATGGATTTACTAGTTATTTACTTCAAAACTTTAAGAAAGACCAATTACCTACCCTCCTCAGAAAGGGAAAGAAACAGGAATTCTACTGAGCAGTTCATATGAGGCTAATATTACCCTGACCCCAAAAACAGAGTCATTTCTAACAAAGGCTATAAAAAATCAATATCCCCAATGAACATAGACGCAAAGGTCATCAGCTAAATTTAGTCAACAGAAATTTTATTTAGAACACATATTCAATGAATCATAGACCATGATCATGCGTGCTTTGTTTCAAAGATGTAAGGAAGACTTTAAGAAAAACCAAGTTAATACAGCATACCACACTAATATAAGCAAAGGTGAAAGTCATGATCATATAAATAGATGCATAGAAAGCTTTCAATAAGATCCAATATCCATTTATAATAGAAATTATCGACAAAATGTAATCACAGGGAACTTTATTCAGTAAAGACTACAGCTCTCATCAGATGAATGGTGTAAACTGATGACACTTCCTTTGACACCAGTTGCATGACCAGCATCTCTACTATCATTACTATTATTTAGCACAAGATTTGATGTTTTGGACAAGGCAATTTTGAAAGAAAGAAAAAATTAAAGAAATTCTAACTATAAAATAAGTCAAACTTTACTATCCTCAAATATTATTTTATTCAAAGAAAACCTTATAGACTGTCAAAATAACCTCTTAGAAACTAGCAAACAAATAAAAAACTTAACAGTAAAATAACAGACTTCAAAATCAATATGGTAAAATCTTCTTACATTTTTATATGCAAATAGTAAAGGAGAAATTAAGGCATTTTAACAATCCTATTATAACTGTGCTCTCTAAAATTATGTATCTGGGAATCAGCTTAATAAAGCAGGAGATAGACTTGCACAAAAGTAAGTCTAAATTACTATAAAAGAAATATTCGGGGCTGAAGTGATAGAAGGCAAGTGCTTGCATTGCAGTTGTCTAAGTAAATTTGATTCCCTACACTGCACATGACCCCCCGTGTGTCATCCTGAACACAGAGCCAGGAGTAAGCCCTGGGCACAGCCAGTGGTACCCCTACCAACAAAAGATAAAGCAACAACCAACAAACAATAGCTGAAGACATAGGACATAGAAGCATAGTCCTTGTTCATAAATTGAAAGGATAAACATAGTAAAAATAACCATCCATCCAATGCATTATACAAATACTATGAATTCCCCATCAAAATTTTAGGGACTCATAAAATATTGCTAAAATTTATATGGGGAAAAATGAAATTGCCACTGTAACTGAAAGATCTCTTGGGAAGAAAATATGGGAATCTTTGCTTTTCTTGAATTTAAACTATAATCTTGAATTTACACTTTGAATTACACTATAATCAAATAGTGATCAATGGTCAATGTCATGCAGTACTGGACTAAAGGCAGACTCTGAGAGTAATGGAATAGTTAAGAGTTCAGTGACAGAGTCTGAGACATATGGACATAAGAGCTAGGTGCATGTGCCTTGCCTGCGGCCAACCCGGGTTCGATTCCTCCATCCCTTTCGGAGAGCCTGGCAAACTACCGAGAGTATCCCGCTCTCATGGTAGAGCCTGGCAAGCTACCCGTGGTATATTTGATATGCCAAAAATAATAACAACAAGTCTCACAATGGAGACGTTACTGGTGCCCACCTGAGCAAATCGATGAACAATGGGACGACAGTGCTACAGTGCTACATTCTTTTTTTTTTTTTGGTTTTTGGGTCACACCCAGCGATGCACAGGGGTCACTCCTGGCTCTTCACTCAGGAATCATCCCTGGCGGTGCTCAGGGGACCATATGGGATGCTGGGATTCGAACCCGGGTCAGCCGCGTGCAAAGCAAACGCCCTACCCGCTGTGCTATCGCTCCAGCCCCACATTCTTTTTATATATTGTCTTTATTTTTAATACATCATTCTGAAATGAGGCAATGATCAAAGAAGTACCTCATTATTCCTTTGACATTTTTTACCTATAATAGTGTTATGTACTTTGCCAAATACTGATGATGTTATCATCTGAATAATCACCAATATTTACTGAATGCTTATTTTATGCTAGCCACTGGACTGAGCTCTTTCTGTATATTAGCTGATTTAATCTTCTTTAGACTAACTCTTGTAGGTTGTTATCTTCTTTCAGATGAAGTAACTATCAAGTTTGCAGTTCAGGATTTGAACCTTTATGTAGTGTGAGCCCAAATTCTTCACACTAAAGTGTTAACATTTTATTAAATCCTTAATAGGATGTGAAGCAATTTCTCTCAAGAATCTGACAGTTTTTTTTAAAAAGACTGATATATACTTGGACACTTTTAAAGAATTGCGATAAGTCATTTAAAGAAGAACAAGTGAAAAGTGGAAATTTTTAGTAACAGTAGAGCTAGAGAATTAAATTCAAGAAAGATATCACTGAGAAAAATTACAGACTTTTAATGAATAAGATTGCTACAGAGTAGTTTTCTAATTGCCAGCAATTTGATCTAATACTTAGCCCTACCTTGAGCCCCTGCTGAAAAGTGAACAGTATTATAAACAAGAAGTACCCTTTTTAGGGGGAGGGGTAAAGAAAAATTTTCTTTAATTTTGAGGCATGTCCCCAAAACACTGACTGAAAAACTTAGGTCAGAGTTTCAACCAACTCTTTTACACTTATGGGAGTGGAAATTAATAACTACTGCTGTAAACTAGTGGTATTTCAACCTAAAATGACTGTATAATGGCACCAGTCCGAGGACCAGAAGTTGAAAACCACTGGCTGATGCACACTTAGAAAGAATAATGGGATTTGGTTAAACTCTACTTCTCCTGGTATAAAATAGTGTTAAATTTTTTACTAGGATTACTTTATAGTGGTGAGAATTCCATATTTTTGTAATTAGATTTGCAACTTTGATTGCTGATAAGATATTTAGAATTAAGTCATAACTCTGTCTTAATAATAGCTATAAGGATATGTATTTGGATGCCAATAATGAAGAGGCTTACCATAAAGTAATATTTTTGTGTCGCCTTTTCATCACATATTTTGCAAATGCAGGTTTCCAAAGGAAGTACCATTAAATTACTTTTCTTTATCTTTGTAAAAAAAAAGAGCTAGATGCATGAAGTAAGAAAATTAAGTCTGCATTAGTAATGGTACTGACAGAGTTTTTAGTCACATTCAAAATAAAGATTCCTGGACATTCTTACAGTGTACATGAAAGATAACAAAAAATGAGTCAAATACCTTTGCATTAAACTAAATTTATAAAATATACCAAGAAAAATTATTGGTATAATTCTATAATATTTACTTCACCATTATCTTCAAAAATTTGAAGCCTGTTGGTTATGAAAAAGTTGCACTATAGCACTGTAGCCCCATTGTTCATTGATTTGCTGGAGTGGGCACCAGTAACATCTCCATTGTGAGATTTGTTACTGTTTTTGGCTATGAAAAAAGATGGAAAAATAAGTAAATGGAACTTATATTTAACTAGAAAGAAAAATAAGCAATGAGTAAAATAAAAGGGCACTTTACTGCATGAGATAAAATATTCACTTACTATATATCTGACAAAGGGGTAATATAAAAGACATATAAAGCATGTGCAAAATTCAACAATATCAATAAAACATGCCTCTTGTGAAAGGAGATTTTCCCCAAGAAGATATATAGATGACCAACATGTGTATGAAAAGGTGCACGTTATTTCAGATTATTGGATAAATGCAAAAAAAAAATCACAATGTGTCTATCAGCTCAAACAGTGAAACTGTCTTATATATAAAAGACCAGAAACCATTACTATTGAGAGGGAAGTGTTGAAAAATAAACACTCATGCATTGTAGGTAGAACTGACCTATACTTTGTGTTTGCAGCAAACAGCATGGAGACTTCTGGAAAATTTTAGAGCTCTGATTTCATATGATCCAATGATCCCATGAAGGCATTAATCCCAATGACACAAACACATTTATTTAAAAAGGTCTTTTGATTCTTACATTCTTTACATCATGATTTATAAGAGGCAAGATAATAAAAAAGTGTACTGTAGCACTGTCATCCAGTTGTTCATTGATCTGCTTGAGTGTGCCCCAGTAATGTCCGTCTCCATTGTGAGACTTGTTACTGTTTTTGGCATATCCAATACACCATGGGGAACTTGTTAGGTTCTGCTGTGCAGGCAGGATACTGTCGGTAGCTTTCCGGGCCCTCCGAGAGGGACAGAGGAATCAAATCCAGGTAGGCCAAGTGCAAGGCAAATGTCCTAACCGCTGGGCACTTCAGGCCCCAAACCTTCATGGTATCTAAAAAAGTACTAGCTACAGAATAGACATTCTTGGGGCTGGAGCAATAGCCCAGCAGGGAGAATGTTTGCCTTGCACACAGCTGATCTGAGTTAGATTTCCAACATCCCATATGATCCCCTGAGCACTGCCTGGGGTAATTCCTGAGTGCAGAGCCAGGAATAAGCCCTGTACATCGCCAGGTGTGACCAAAAAAGGAAAAAGAGAAAAAAGATATTCTTAATTAGAAATTTATAGATAGAATGCAATCTTTTTACTAACAATATTTCAAATAATAGTACTGTAGCATTATTGTCCCGTTGTTCATTAATTTGCTTGAGCGGGCACCAGTAATGTCTCCATTGTGAGACTTATTGTTACTGTTTTTGGCATACTGAATATGCCATGGGGAATTTGCCAGGCTTTGCTGTGTGGGTGGGATACTCTCGGTAGCTTGCCGGGCTCTCCGAGAGGGATGGAGGACTCGAACCTGGGTTGGCCGTTTGTAAGGCAAATACACTACCTACTGTGCTATGGCTCCTGTCCATTTCATATAGTATGCCCATATAATGAATTGTTCTTCTAAGTGCTACCTAAAATAAATTTAGAATAATAACTTGGCACCAGTCTTTTAACTGAGAGTAAGATTAATAAATTGGGGCTAAACAAATAGTGAAAGAGGTAAGTCACTTTCCTTGCCTGTGGCCAAGCTCAGATTGAAGTCCTAGACCAGCCATGTCCCTTAGCAACCCCAGAAACGATGCCCAAGTAGAGCCAGGAGTCCACCCTGAGCACTGTGGAGGTTGAGCAACATCTCACCAAGAAAAACTAAAATAAAGTAAAAACATTTTTTAAAGTTTATAGTTGCTTATAGTTTATAGTTTGCTCAAGGTAAGCTTGAGCAAAAGAAGACAAGCAGAAGATATTTAAAATTTTTTAGGAACAATCAATTAAAAAGACCTAGAGTTGGGGCTGGAACAATAGCACAGTGGGTAGGGCGTTTGCCTTGCAAGCGGCAGACCCGGGTTCGATTCCCAGCATCCCATATGCTCCCCTGAGCACCGCCAGGGGTAATTCCTGAGTGCAGAGCCAGGAGTAACACCTGAGCATCGCTGGGTGTGATCCAAAAAAAGCAAAAAAAAAAAAAAAAGACCTAGAGTGATTGCAACTAAAAACCAGAAATTGCACATTTACGTGATATTGAGGATTATAGATTTTTAAAACGGAGAAGATAAAGTTTATGATAAAATTTCTTACTAAAACACTAATGATATATTTTTATACTTTATGGCAAAACATTTACTGTGGGCCAGAGAGATCATGGAACGGGCTCTGATTCACCAAAGGGAGGTAGCCAGGAGAACTGCCAAGTGGGGCTGCAAAGGAAAAAGTGGCTGTACAAACCCTTATTGCACAAATGATAGCTAAAACATAGAATTTGGGAAAGTTTTAAAATGGATGATAACTTAATGACACTCACAGGACACTATGTTCATTGAAAAATAATTTGCATGTTGCTGGATTGCAAACCATAAGGCTCCAAAGGAAGCAGAGAAGAAAAGTGACTGAAACCCAGTCATGAAACACCTTGTAACTCTGTGTTTCACTGCAACTCAATTGAAAAAAACACATTGTGAAGGATTTGTTAAGAAAGTTAAAGAAAATAAAAGGTTGACTAACTGGAACGACTCTTTGGAGGGGGAATTTGTCCCTGGGAATGCAGCTCTCCGGAAGCTTCCTCTGCAGTGCGCGTTGCCTGAGCTCAGTGCTATCTATAGAACTTTCACTTCAGCGTTCTTATTGTAAAATCATTTGTATCAAAATCTCAACTAAAATATTCTTTGTTAAACAAGGCTATTGACTGCCAAAACTATCTTCTTGTTTTCTCAGTGAAAATTACTCACTGCAAATCAAATTCTGACTAACGTATGTCATTCACTTTGGTTTAGTTCTAAGTGAAGTCAGAAAAAATATCATTTTTATTTTTAGGGAATATATTTAACTTGGGTAGTGAAAAATATGTACACTCAAAACTAAAAAACATTGGTATTTGTACATTGCATTTAAAATATTTCCTTGTTAAAGTTAAGTAACTACTTTAAGTCAACAGATCATCAGCAAAAACACTTTTAGTTTTATTTTGATCACTTTTTAAAATTTCACATTATAATAATGCCCTAAATCACTCTATCCTCCTGAATTAACAATATCCATGCAAATATCCATAGTATAATAGAAGTTATTAAACTGCTTCTGAAAAAGAATATTTAATGTAAATTGCAAACATTCAACCCTAACATTTCTACATAAAATTACCTGATTTGGTAGGAAAAATAAAAAATAATGACACTAAAAATAGTTTTTAAAGTTTTATGTTAAGGGATTCTTTCTAAATCTAGTACTTTTAAGTTTAAGTTAAACTCAATTACAGAGTCTAAAATTTGGTTCTAATTAATCACATATAGTATGTTTCATGTGAAAAATCTTTTGTAATTTATATAATTCAATAGTGTCTATAGCTTTTAAAAAATTATATAGTTACCTATTTTATTTGTTAAAACTTAATTATTGAAGACAATTTTACATAAATGGGATAATGCAGAATGCTACATCAGTGTTCATAATTCCATGTTCATATTTAATCTCATTTTAAAATGTATTCATTGATAAGTGAGGGAAAGTAATTCAATTTTTTATTAAATATGCACCTAGAGACCATTCACTGTTCTAAATTCACTTCCTTTGCTGCAAAGCTAATTATAGATAATCACAAGGTTCTGAAATTTGGTCAGTGTTACTTGAAACTGCAAAATGGCAAGTCCCTTTGTTCTAGGGATTAAGAAGGCAGCTGAGATAGGAGAAAGAACACAGGGAAATACTTGGTTATATTGTTCTGATAAATCTTACATGTCAGCAAACAGGATGCCACTTATAAATTCTTTTTCCCAGCAGTTTGAAATATATACATTAAAAATCACAGCTAATGGAAAGTAGACAAAGGACCAAACATGATGGCCTCTCAGTATCTGTATTGCAAACTATAATGCCCAAAAGTAGAGACTAAGAAGGAAGGTATCTGCCACAGAGGGAGGAAGCGGGAAAGGGCAGGGGTGGTGGGAGGGATGCTGGGAACATTGGTGATGAAAAATGCACACTGGTGGAGGGGTGGGCATTAGATCAGTGTATGACTGAAACTCAATCATAAAAGCTTTGTAACTGTATCTCACAGTGATTCAATAATAGAAAAAAATCACAGCTAACTATCAATTGGTACAAACATCCTAAGGAATACAGCTACATAATATAGTTAGAGACTTTCAGAACAATGCATTTGGTTAAATATTAGTAGCATTTATTATTATACAAATGATAGAAATAAATTCTAAACATTTAGTAGAAGAGAATTTATTATAAATTTTAACAGTGTTCTTATTGATCTTCACCCTATGGACAGAGGGCTAGATATGGGCCTATCTTTTTAATCTCATTCTAATCAATAGCATTCCATACCTTAAATTTTGTTAAAAGCAAATTTAGTGGGGCTGGAGTGATAGCACAGCGGGTAGGGCATTTACCTTCCACGCAGCCGACCCGGGTTTGATTCCCAGCATCCCATACGGCTCTCTGAGCACTATCAGGAGTAATTCCTGAGTGCATGAGCCAATAGTAACTCCTGTGCATTGTCGGCCCCTTCCGAGGGGGCCTGGTGAAGTAGCCAGGCATGGGGGCAGGAGACTATGCCATTTCTTTTATTAAATTATTCTATGAAGCTAAAATCATGTTTTGTGACTAGAGTGCTTGTTCAGCAGGAACTATCACATGTGTCTTGCACATGACCAGCCATGGTTTGACCCCCTGCATCTTGTATGATCTCCTGCAACCCTGTAAGAGTGATCCCTGAGCACCAAGCCAGGAGTAAGCCCTATGCAATTCGAAATGCTACCCACAGGAGGATACAAAAATGAAAATTAAGATTAAACATATTTTTTAAAATCTACTGACTGGTTGGTTTAAAACAAATCAGATATGTTAAATGAACACCTTCAAATAGTCTGATCAAAAATTATTTTTATAGAGTCGGGCCCGTGCTCGGCTCCGGCCGGCCGGGTTTTCGGCCCGGGCGCCCATGCCCCTGCAGAGCCGGTGGATGTGGAACAAGCGGGAACCAGAGACAGCTTTAGGAATTGGGGTTCCAGCAAGTGCCTGCACCCATGTATGGAGACTGTGAATTAAGCCTTTGCCCCACGCCGGCTAACGGAGGAAAGAACCTTCCTTCTTGGTCTCTCTCCCCTCCGGGAGAAGGCGTGGAGTCCGACATTTTGTGGGTCCGTTGAGAAGGTACGAACTTGGTGGCGCGGAAAAAAAAAAAATGTGTGCTTTGAACTTGAAACAGCCGCAGGATACAGAGCCAGCCCTAGTCGGGCCCGTGCTCGGCTCCGGCCGGCCGGGTTTTCGGCCCGGGCGCCCATGCCCCTGCAGAGCCGGTGGATGTGGAACAAGCGGGAACCAGAGACAGCTTTAGGAATTGGGGTTCCAGCAAGTGCCTGCACCCATGTATGGAGACTGTGAATTAAGCCTTTGCCCCACGCCGGCTAACGGAGGAAATATGTAATTTCTGGCAGAATTTTCCCAGGACTTTATACAGAAATCCAAAACCGCGAGGACGCTGCCGCGTCCGCGCGACTTAACATTTATAATTGTCATCAATGTGAAAGGGTTCCATTTGAACAGGTCAGACTTGGGGGGGAAACTCCAAATAATAACAGTAAGTTTTTGTTGAAATATTGAAGGTTCTTAATGTAACAGCCACCTCTGGACTATGAGCTAAGCAAAAGCCCCACGCTGGCCAACGTGGCGTGGAGTACACCATACTATGAGGCGCAGGAAGGGGGATGAGGGGGAAAAATTAAAAAAAAAAATGTAAAAGGAAAAAGAGAAAAAAAAAGAGAGAGAGAGTTATGTCAACTATAATGAGTTTTGTGTTGAATTATGGAATGTAATCAAGGTAAAGAAAAAATGAAGTGAAATTCATTAGTTATACAGTAGGGGGTAGGGGGTGGGGGCGGGGGGTAAACTGGGGTTTCTGGTGGTGGAATTTGGGCACTGGTGAAGGGATGGGTGTTTGAATATTGTATAACTGACATATAAACCTGAGAACTTTGTAACTTTCCACATGGTGATTTAATAAAAATTTTAAAAAAAAATTATTTTTATAAAGCATAATCAAAGTAGCAATAAACCAACAATTATGAAAACTTATAGAATTTCCATTATGCATGTGGTTATAACTGAATAGCAAATTCCTCTGAGATTCATCTTTTGTCATCCTGAAAAATGGTGAATTCTTTGAAGACAAATATCCCATAAAATAAACCATGAAAAATATGCTGTCACATTTTTTTAAAAGGTGTGATTTGCGGCCACATCTAGTGATGCAAATGGGGTTACTGCTGGGAAGTGTTCAGGGAACCATATGTGTTCAGGGGACTGACTGAAGCCACATCAGCTACACACAAGGTAAGTGCCTTACCTGCTATGATATCTCTGCTCCCTAAAAATTACTTTGGTTGTATGACTATCATTAATTATTCCTTTGGATACTAACGAAATATCCTTTATTTGATGTTTTGTGATTCTGTCAAAAATATGTATGAATTGCCACTAATAACAATTTAAAAAATTCAGATTTCTGTGTAACCAATATAAACCCCCATACTAAATAATCAGACAAAAAAGATAATCTTTTAGTTTCAGCCAAATCTATAGGACAGGGGTCTATAACTGTATTATTTTTACAGAAGCAGAATTGGTAGAAGAATTGGCTGTGTGATACTAACCTGTTGTTTTAAAGGCTTTACTCAAGGTTACTAGAAGTTCTAACTAGATGTAATAAGGATCTCTGTCTCACTAATTTAAAATTAGCAATTTAACAAAATCAGATGCAATTAGAGTATTCAATATAATCATGAGATGTGGTTATTGCTCACATTTTATAATCAAGCATCAACTGTTTCAAAACCTTTCTAAAGAATAATTTTAAAAAGTCGACCTTTTCTGATTAATGCTACTTTTATTACCCAGTATTACTTCAAATCTGTCAGTTCTTCAACTTTTTTACTGCAATTCATATCATTAATAAAATTACATTGCTAAAGAGAAGTTATATTCTTAGTTTTAGTTTATTGAAACTGTCCTTTTTTGCCAGTATTTCCCGAATACAAATATTGATGACATAGCAAAATTTGACCACTTTGAAGTGACATATCAATGAGTCTTTACTTTCACTTGTCTGATAACAACAATTCATATTAGATATGCACATATATATGTACATATATATTTACATATGCATTTAGTGTATTATATTTTATTTATATGTACACTTATATGACACATATGTATCCATTTACACATATATGTAATAATTATAGGTATGCTTATTATAAAAACCTCTGTAAAATTCTTAGTTTAAATTAGTTTAAATGATAATTTTTACATTTATTTATTACTATTAGTTCTAATTTTTTACCTGCTATCCTAATGATAGCTCCAAACAAACAAAAATTAAGTTATTGGAATCTACTGTTTAGTCTGATGTCCTACCCTATGGAATTCAGATATGACTGCTAAATTGGCTTCAAACTCACCGGCTTTCAAAGTGTATGAACTACTTCTTGAAATAGATTTCATGTGTATATATATGTACATATATGCTTACATATATGTAAGCATACATATATGCATGCTTATATATGTATACTTATGTACATACATATGAAATAGAATATTTATATTTATTCCATTAGTCCTCTGTCTTCTCTACGTTCTCACTGATATACTCACTTCAAAGGAATAAAGTTGAAAGAGTTTACAAGTACTAAGAGATTAGGTTTTATTTTGCTTTAGTTAATAGAAATCCCTGTGTTTTCATCATCAAGGACTACCTATAAGAAGATGTGATTTGCTTTAGAGTGAAGATATACAAAGTCATGGAAAGCTAGTGTCTAGGAAAGAAAATTAGAAACAGGGTCTTCCTAGAGGTATATTTTATTATACAAATATAAATGAATACAAATAGAATATATTCAATATATATTTGAATACAAATAAAAGTGGTAATGATATTAATTACAAGTAGAAATAAGATGCCAAAATTCCTTAAGCAAATTTCAGTCAATTCACACTTATATTTATTTTACAGAAAACAGTTATGTATCAATATATTTTAGTTCATATTATAAGGGCTGGAGCGATAGCACAGCAGTTGGGCTTTCGCCTTTCACTCGGCGGACCCGAGTTCGATTCCTCTGCCCCTCTCAGAGAGCCCGGCAAACTACCAAGTATCGAGCCCAAGCGGCAGAGCCTGGCAAGCTACCCATGCATATTGGATATGCCAAAAACAGTAACAATACGTCTCTCAATGAGAGACGTTACTGGTGCCCGCTCGAACAAATCGATGAGCAACAGGATGACAGTAATGATGATGATCATATTATAAACAAAGCCTTTATTCTTAGTTATATAGATGCTATACATCTGTAATATCCCTTTATGTAAGCCCACATCATAGGTAAGCACTGGATCAAGGTAACAAATAGCATTTTTCATTCCCCATAGCTAGATGACAGTCTGGTAAGAAAATGAAATAAATTTCAAGAAAATTCACACACAATGGCTATATAAAGAAGGCCCTTAAGAAATTTCTCATGATCTATCAGGAAAATTACTCTGCTTACATAGTGTAGAGGGTTAGAGTATGTCCGGGCTGATGCAGACATAGAGCAACTGTAAAATGTGCAAATCAAACATTCATGTGAATCTAATAATTATCAATAAATGCTGTCACCTTTTGTATTGTGATCCCTTAACTCTAACTTTCTTAGCAGACAAATTCTGTGGACTAATAAAACATATCTCACTTTGTAGTCCTAAACAGGTGAGGTGTATTTCTTAACGCCCCTAGAGGTACACATACTCAGGGCTTACTTTGGAATTTGTGCTCAGGGGTCAGGAATCACACGTCTAAAGGCTTGGGGACCATGTATAGTTCCAAGAATCGAATCCAGGTCAGCCTTGGAAAGTGTGCAAGGCAAGCACCTTACCCGCTGTACTATTTCTGGCACCAGATTCTTAAGTCTTTTACCTGGTTAATACAATTGAAGAAATTCAGTCTGTAGTTAAGTAGCAGGAGAGATCAAGTTTTAGAAGAATAAGGTGAAATACCAGTTATTAAGATCTAAAAGACACACACAAAAAGTCATGTGTGGGTTTATTGTTGTAGAACGGAACTTGAAAAACCCTGTTAAAACTATTGTTGCCATTCCATAGTGTGAAGATAAATTATCTAACCCAAAATTTAATTCAGATATCCAAACTGATAGTGCCAATTACGCATAAAATTTATTACCCATATGATTAGACTAATGGTAAGAAAGTTAAGATGTGTGCACATCGGGTCAATTGGTGTCCAGAATAGAGGGAGAGTGATTAGCTTGGAGTTTTGTGCTAATTAGACAGAGGTCCAGAAATGCAGAGTTCAAAGTTTCTACTTTAACTGAAGGAAATGCAGTTAAGCTTCTCGCCATGAGACCCAGACAAGGGAAACGGGTGAAGAGCAAGAGGTGGGCTCTAAAGTAAATCTTTGAAGGCAACCAATCCATCATCAAAATGTGAAATACGCTTTTTTAAACTGAGATTTTAAAACTGAAATATGCATGTTCTATTTATTTTTATTTAAAAGTGTGAAGGCAAGTTATGAAGATATTCTGAACTTGTACTTACAAGAGCAGCAAAACTTCCTCTAAATGCCACTTCATTTTGTGGCACTCAGCAGTGAAGAAACCACAACACCAGAGGATTCTCTGGGCCCCATACAGAGCCAATGTCTCCGGCATACCCCAGAGGGAGCAGGTGCAGTCTCCCGCCTTCTACAGATGGAATCTGTTGCTATCAGGACTATTCCGCTGACCTTTCCTGATATGCAAAGTGAACGATGGAAAATAAATAATCTAGCATCTGCCCCTGCCCAAAACTAGAGAGAGAGTGGTGATATGCAGGACCTCACGGGATTAGGGTGGAACTGGCTCCTCTCCTCACCCCAAGGAGGCCCTGAGTCACAGCCCATGAACAGCTCCTGGTTCCTGAAAGACCATGATCCCAGAGGCACACAGACCAGTCTCGGAACCCAGCCACTTTTGGCAGAAATTCATCTAGACTGAGCACTAAACTATGGTGTCATGCCACCCTGGATGGGGAAAGGTGTTTGTCCCTTCTGCCTTTTCTCCCTGGCAGTGTGGTGGCCACCACCTTTCAGAGCCTTTTGAACAGCCATGTATGAGACTGCAGTGACGTGACACTCAGGGCCTCACGGGAATGGGGGTAGAACCAACCCCTCTCCCCACCCTGAGGCCCCGAATTGCCGCCCACAAACAGCTCTGGCTCCTGAAGAGCCATGATCCCAGAGGCACACAAACCAACCTCGGAACCCAGTGGCTTTTAGCAGAAATCCCTCAGACTTCTTCAGAATCAGCAATAGGAAACAAATTATCTAGTGATGCCTTTTCTTCGGCAGATCCAATTGTTGGGGGAAATTCCAAATAATAATGGTGGGTCTTTTGTCGAAATAATGAATGTTATCAAAGTGGAGAGAGAGAGTAATGTGGCAACCATCTGCTACAAAGGCAGGGGGCAAGATGGGAGGGGGCCTATACCGGGGTTCTTGGTGGTGGAAAATGTGCACTGGTGAAGGGATAGGTGTTTGATCATTGTGTATCCGAGACTTAAACTGGAAAGCTTTGTAACTGCTCTCATGGTGATTCAATAATAATAATAATAATAATAATAATAATAATAAAGTCCCATCATTGTGCATTTTTGAAATGTGAAATAAGTACTTTGATTATTCACTAATAGTGACTGATCTCTGGATGGCATAAGGAAGTTCTTAGTGAGGACATATACATTGAATAGGTACAGAAATAAATATGTCTTTGATTTGTATTTTTGAAAATGGTGTGGCAAGAAATTCCAGAGTATTTCACTCCAAAGGAAAAAATCTTGGATATTAAGTTTTCGCATCCATTTGCCTCATTGGACAATCATGTCAATGACAGTAACGTTAGTTTATGAAAGTGCTAGAATATCACTTATTAGTTTTTCAGGCTCTTCTATCCTAAAATTATAGCTCAAATCTTTTGTGATTTGAGAATTTTTCTAACATTTGGATGCTATCCTTTCTATGAGGTTATATATGTATATATATATATATGTATATACAAGCCTACATATAAGCATATATACACATAAGAATATATATACATTTAAAGTCTTCAAAAATCCCATTATGTGTAATTGTGACTATGCCATCCTTAAATACTGAAACTCCTTTTGTTTTTCAGGTGGAACTCGCCAGAAAGACAAAGATGGGTGATCAATCTCAGAACAATAGCATTGGTTAAGAGAAAGAATATTGCAAAGCTCCCCACTCTGAAAGATATGATGCATGTATGTAAACACAATGGGGCAGCGGGCCTCTATCTCTCTCACCACCCACATTCGGCAGTCTCACACTGCTTCCCCCACTCCAGGGAGGTCAATGTCGATGGGCAGGCAAAGAAAGGAATGAGGGCCAGGCTGGTTGGTCTCAGTTGCAGTTTATTCCATTCCCATATCCATTCTCCTCTGATTCTCCTCCTGCTTCTCCCTCCCCCATGCTACGTCGTTCTCCTTCTCAATTGCTCATCAATCACCTTCTGCCTCTCTCCTTCTCCTTCTCCTTTGGCCCCCAATCTGGATCCCCCCAGCCCACTCTTACAGCCTAGTTAAATCCTCAAGCATGAGGGGTTGGTGCTTACACATAGGTGTCATCATACAATCAGCAGATGTACGGTCCATCCCCCAGGGGAAGCTACTTCCAGGACAGATTCTTATCCAGCAAGTTGACTGGCCTAAAGGCAAATATGGGTGTGTTTCTCCTCTCCTTAGTCCAACAAACATATAAACATTCATAATCTTAATAATTTTGTATGGATACAGTAAGAGATATATTAAGCATATAGAATTGTTCTCCTGGGGCCATCTCGATCTCAGACTACAGTGCTCAGGCCAGGTTAGTCTTTCCTATCCCTAGCAGGGTCCTAGTCTCATTGTTACTTTTAGATCATGACAACATTTGTCCATGACCATGCTCTCAACTTATAGCTGAGTATCGTGGCACTTTGGCCTGGCCCACTTAGATGCCAGCTTGCCCTGGGTCCACTCAGTCCCTCATAGAGACCCTGCTTTTGGGGTGCTAGAAACCAAGGGCAACTGAGGCTTAAGTCAAGGAAGCAGATGACCCAAGAGGAAATAATATTTAAATCCAATTAAATCCCAAGTTACAAAGCATAATATTAATTGTCTTCCTGTGTCTATACAAAATGGACATTGCTTTAAACTAAACTATTCAAAAGACATAAGGAGAGGAGAAAGGCAATATTTCACTCATACATATAAAATCATAGATTTCTGGGGAATCTGATCTTACAAGTTAACAGAGTCTTATTAGGGGGAAAAGGTGACAGACCTGTTGGGGAAGAGAGCACAGAGAGGAGTCTACAGATAAACACAGTGGAATGGAAGTGCCTTAGGAGCACTGTGATAAACCTAAGCTTCCTGTGTAAAGGGAAACAGGACATACCAATGTTGTCCTAAAATGATTAGAGCTACATCCCAATAAACACAGAGGAATGGAGGTGCTTCAGGAGCACTGTGATGAGTATCACCAGATAAACCTAAACTCTTTTTTGGCAAGGAAGAAAGGACAAACCAACGATATCCAACAGCATGAGAGACTTCAGTTTAAGTTTTATGCTATAAGCATGGTTTTTGTTTATGAGATATTCTAGACGGTCTCTGTGCTTCTGCCAGGTTTTCTGAGCGCTTCCGTGAGTGTAGGTATAAGGGCACAAGATTCAGGGCCTCTGAGAGATGAGAGCATATGATTACTGATTGAATATATAATAATGGCTTATAATATAGGGTTAGGAAAGGCAATTTTTTGTATGGGAAGCCAATGAACAATATAAAGTCATTATGGATTCCAAAGATTCCAAAGAGATTTCAAAGGATAGGAGACTGTGTTTCTAATTTCCAACTTCTGTACAATGGGAAATTATTTATGGGCACTTAAAGAGAGTCTGTTGGATTACCATTTGGACAGATTATGTGGCATTGTTTTGTAAAGTTTTATTCAACTTAGACTAAGTTGTAAAGCGTTAATGTTCTATTTGGGGGTAAAAGGGCTCAGGTCCCACCCAGCTCAAGAGCTGTTTCTGTCTCTGTACAGGGAGCACTCTGGTTGTTCTCGGGGGACCCGATGTGGCACTAAGATTCAAACCAGGATCATCAAGTGCATGAAAAGTCTCTTAATCCCCTATCTCTCAGGTCTCAGAGCAAACATACATAAGTAAAGTAAGTAAAAATAAATTTATTGCCCCTAGGACACAAAAGTAAATAAAATATGAGCTTATATTTTGCTTGCTAATTTAAAGAACTCTGACTTAGAAAGTTACTAATAGTTGAATTCTGGATTTATAATTCTCTAGTAGCAATCCCATCATCTCCAATGTTAACCCCATGTTCCCTCTTGCCCTTCCAGGCTGCCACCTTGGCACACACATTGGAAAGTTCAGTGGTTGTAGTTCAGAACTCATATTCTCAGTGTTGTTGAGTTTGTGTTTTGGACTTATAGCTAGACCACTCTTCACATTACCAATATATACCAAGTCTGTGACTCCTGCTCTCCCATTACTTCCCTTTCTCATCTTTTTCCTTCTTTCATATCAATTGCTTTCCTGTGCTCTAGGGCCAAGGGTGATACCCTCTATTACACTACATTCCAATATGCAATTATCCTAAATAACACAGATACATTTGATCATCCAGTGTTTGTCCTTCTTCTGACTTACTTCACTCAACACGATATCTTCCAGTTCAATCCAAGTTGCATAAAATGACATGATTTATCATCTCTTGCAGCTGAACAGGTCTTATTACATTATATAGCATATCTTTATAATCCATTCATCTAGATTGGTTTCATGTCTTAGTTCATATGGTAAGTGGTACAGTGAATAATGGTGTGCATTATGACCTTTCAAATGAATGTTTTTGTGTCCTGGGTATTTTTTTAAAGCAGTATTGAGACATTGGCAATGTCATGAATAAATTGATTTTCAAATTAGCGAATTTTTAGGAATCAAATAGATTTTGTAGTAAGTTTTGAGGACTTACTATGCCTCTATGTCTTTTTCTAGTGTCAATGAGGTTATTGATTGAGTGTATCAACTGATTCTCTGAGGAGATCATCAATGCGATGTCATAGAAGCTCCAAATTGGACAATTTTGAAAATAAAGTTCTATAAATCCAACTTTGCAAAAGCAAGTTTTGCGCATTTACATTTTGAGTTGGAATTTTTAAATATTTTCTTTTACCTAATAGCACGTACTTTGCTGTCTATCTTCTATCATATAACCTAAATAAAACTGTTTTATTTCCCTCTTTATCTCCTCCTGAAATTGTTTTCTGGGATGATTAACCTAGAAAGTTCAGGATTGGTTCCTTTTCCTGCAAAGAGCAATCCCTCACTCCTGCTGTCACTCCCCGCAAAACTTGGATTATGGAGATAATTTTCCAGGCCCTGTAGATCAAGTGGAGATCCAGGAAGATCAGGGATAACCAAAGATCACATGCTACGTAGGTGCTCACAGCAGGCTTTACCAGTATATTCCTCACTATATCTTTAGGGAGTTTTAAGTGGGTCAAACAGAAAGTTAGTAGCATTCTCTGAGGCTATTTCTGTTGGTTTATAGAGAGATCATAGTATGAGTAAGGTCATGAGAGTATGAACTGAGGCAAGTAGAAATAAATTAGGGTAATAAATCTCCCTAGTCTTTAAATCGGACATCCAGCAGTGCGACACCAATGCCAAATTTTTAGTGAAGAGAAAATTCCACCCACTTTTATGTCCCTTTGTTATAACTCTGGGGAGCAAAGGTAAGTCAGCCTTAAGCCGAGCTAACTCTGTCTCATTCTGTGATTATTTTAATGCTTTAACATATCAAACTGTGGCCACCTATCAAAATCATGCCCACTGCTGCCATTCCAGGTTTACGGTTACTGTGGCAAACCGGGGAAGCAGCTAAATATGGTCAGGATCTTGAACCCCAACGCATCACCTCACACTTGGCAAGGGGATTGAGTGGCGTAGGAATGGCTGAACACCTGAAACCACAGAACAGGTGAAATAAGGAGCTGTGGTGTTTTCTTTGAGCCCCAGCTCCCATGGTGCCACCTTTATAGAAGTGTTTTTGCTACTTTCTCTCTTCCTTAAATAATGATTCACTTCAAGGCCAGCACCATGTTCTCTTTGCTTGCCTTCTTAAGTAAATGCTTATATTAAGCACCAAAAGCCTCCTTGGTGAGGAACAGAAATGAGGGTCGGGGGCAGTGGAGGTGACACACATTTTCCCAGTTTTGACACTAGAACAGACTCCCCAACACTGTGACACTCCCTCCCTGGATCCCCGTGCCTCTCACCGATATTAATATTTTATATCTAGGGCATAGCAGATAGGAAACTTGTCTTGCAAAGCTCTTACTGTGGTTCAATCTGCAGCACAGAATATATCTGAATATATCTTCCAAGACCGCCAGGAATGATCCCTGAAAGTAGAGACTAGACCAAGCCATGAAAAGCCTGGGTGAGACCCCCCTAAAAAGTAGCCATAAAATTTTTTATCTAAGAAAAAAATGTGTTTTATTTGTTTATTTTGGCAGCTCTAGGCTGTGGGCTGTGTTGTGGGGTTATCCCTTGCTCTCCTTTCAGTAATAACTCTTAGATGGGCTCAGGGGACCATATGCAGTACTGGAGAATTGAATCTGGGTGGGCCACAGTGAGTCAAGTTCCTGGCCCACTGCTCCTGAACCCCCAAATGTGCATAATCTACATGGACCCAGAGACACAATGTAAAAACATGCTATTGGAAATGAAAATATATGATAAACTTACTCTACAAAGGGTCACTACAAACTTTCAATTATTGCAAACTGCATAAATATGGAACACAAAAAGCAGAGTGCCCTAAACAAGGCGTGCATCCATTACAACAGAACAAAGGATCGCTGTGTTCTGCCTTCTAAAACTAGAAAATTATAACCAGGAATGCAAGGTCAGAGGTCACTGCCTAAGTTCCCGTGAGCTTGATATTCTAGATATCATAGATTGGGAAACATGTAGAGAAGACGGTGTCATTTCCCATTTTATGGAAGCTGGAAGTTAAAAATCATAGATATGGTGAGGGAACTCAGAGTGGACATTGCTGATTTCACATAATATATCCTCAAATAGAGAAAGAGTGACTTCATTCCACCATGAAAAATAGAAACTATAGTTAATTGCAAGAATTCCCTGCAAAATAAAGCTCATCAAAAATCAAATCTATTTAATTTATTTTTCATGAATTGATTTGTTCTGTTAGTACAAATATGAGCAGTAGCACATGTACCTTTAGGTTGGCAGGAGAAAATCAAATATTAAAGATTTGCAAACTCCACTTTTGGCTGATATACACACATGAGATTTAATACACTGGTTTCTGGATTTCTATTTCCTGTATCTTTACTCAAGGATAAAACTGATTAGATTATAGGAAGACTATTAAGATTATCCATACCAGCCATAAAATTTTGAAAAGCTTTGTTAACTTTAAAGATAATATAAAATAGTAATGCAATGTTAGGGGATGAATTAGGAAAGATGTAGTTTCAGCATTAAAAAAAAATACACAGTGCTGTTCGCAATGGAATTGGAAAAATGGTACAAAACTGATGGTTCTGTTATGCCAGACTGTTAAGCACTTCCTTCAGCATGGCTTTTTCTCAAGATGAACTTAACATTCTAAGTGTCTATAACATCGATGATGCACGGCAGTTGGCTTATCTGTTCAGACACTGTTTAGACTTTTATGGCCTTTCCTTTCTATTGCCAGTAGTAATGACTATCTCTAATCACTAAGCCTGTGCCTAACACAATGTGGGTGCTAAATCTAGTATTCAGATACAAATGGCTACCTGCTAGAATGCTCATTTTATAAAACGTAATTTTCTCTCCTTTTCTGCTAACTATAAAGTTAAATTCCCTTCAGTGCAACAAATAAACTGGCACATTTTCCCCATTAGCAATAATTCACGGTATTATAATAGATACTACTTAACTGTTCAAGTTTAGTAGTATCTCATTACTTTTTTCTCATTATCATATGTTATCAAATTCATTTCAGAAGTTTAATCACTGTTATTTCTGACTTACTATTCCATTTCCTGGTTAGGCTCCTAAAGCAGAGCGAATCTTTAAAAGGCTACATTATAAATTTTAATTATCATAGCCCTATTTATTTATTCTACAAGTATTATCTGCATATCTCCCTATGTTGACAGCATTAATTACACTGAAATATATCTAATGTCTTTACCTTCAGGCATCATTTTCTCTAGAACTTTCTGTAAATTCAGAATACACCAGCAGTATAAATTTGATAATTTTGACTATTTTGCATTGAACACATCTATTACATTTAAAAAGTCATTGTTATAAGCACAATAGAGCAATGAGACTGCAGGATATTCATAATTATTTAGATACGCAAGATAGTTCATAATTTTTATTTGATCCATTTCTAAATAATAAAGAAAAGATAGACATTTCATCCAAGTGCTTGAAAACTTTTAAGAATTCTCACAAAACTGCTAAAACCCTATCTCTATCTTTATTTCTGCCTCTCTTTCTAATCTACCTAATTAATATAACTACCTATCTACCTATATGTATCATCTGTCTTATATGTTGGATCATGAAACTAACACATTTATATATTCATAATAAGAAAGTTTAAAAGTTGCAATTATATATTCCTGTTTTAGACTTGATGCTTCTGGTATGAATCTTGAAAAGTATTATCAATTTACTCAAATTTAAGACTTGCTAGTTCAAATCCAATTTGTAAAAAGTGTTCTTACTTTGAATGACATTTAAGAAAAGCAATAGAGAGGTTTTCTATAGCACTAAAGTAAAGCATAAGTGTCAAGTGAAGGCCATGTTGGGCTTTTTGTCTTTTCTAAAATCAAATTTTCTAATCCATTGCAAATAAGAAAAGTAACAGCAAAAGCATATATATATTTTCCCAAGGTCAATGGTCATCAATTTATTTAATTATATGAGGCGGCATTAAAGATGTCCTTCAATCAATATTTTTGTCAATTATAATTTTCTTGTTTTGCAGTAGAATATGGTTGTCAAATGATCTAAATTATTTTCTATATCATTTATATTCATTCAATAGGTCATGTTAAATGGTACATCTTAGAACATACAGGCATCTTAAAACATACAAAAGGCATTACTTTGGCATGGTTTAGAATGAAAGGAAAACAGCTTTGCTAATGTTTCTACTATAGCACAATCATCTAATGTTGGATCTTTATGGATAGTGGCTAAGATTATCAGATCAGTATCAGATGTCTTCGATATTCTAGGAGACAAATTCTCCACTACTGAGGTGCTTATTGTGTGCCCGTGGATGCAGAGAAGGTGACTTAGTGGGGGCTTTAGGACCTAGAGGAAGAATGTACCACTGGAATCACTTGTCATTCCGCTGTTTATTTATTTGCTCCAGTGGGCACCAGCAATGCCTCCATTCATCCCTGTCACATGCTAGTGTAGCTCAAAGCCATCTGCTCGCTCCAGGATCACAAAGAGCATCAAACCGTTCATTCAGGGTCTTGGCGAAGTCTGGCCATCTTGTAGGTGGGCAGCCACGTGTTCTTTTGAGGTCCTGTGGAATCCAGTTGGTAACAACTCTAGTCCAGCGTTCATCTCAAAATCGCTTTATGTGTCTGGCCCATCTGTTTTTCGACACCTTGGCAAATGAGACAGTGTCCCTGATTCTTGATCTACGACAGAGGTCAGAACTCCGGATTCTTTCTCTCACTTGAGTGAAACATGATATTCCTATTCCGCGAGGCATCGCCCTCCCCAACCTCAAACTCCATTATAAAACAGTAACAATTAAACAGCATGGAACAAAGGCAGAGCCACAGACCAATGGAACAGAGCGAAATATCCCTACACACAACCCCAAATGTATGAACATCTAATCTTTGATAAGGGATCAAGAAACGTGAAGTGGAGTAAGGAAAGTTTCTTTAACAAATGGTGCTGGCATTACTAGACAACCATACCTAAAAAAATGGGCTTAGGCCTCAACCTAACATCATGCACAAAAGAAAAATCAAAATGGATTAAAGACCTCAACATCTGACCAGAATCCAGAAGGTACAATGAAGACAACATAGACAAAACCCTCCATGATATTGAGGCTAATGGCATCTTCAAAGATGACACCCCACTGACCAACCAAGTGAAAATAGAGATAAACAAATGGGACTATATTAAACTAAGAAGCTTCTGCATAGTAATAGATATAGTGACCAAAATACAAAGAAAAATCTACAGAATGGGGAAGAATATTCACCCAATACCCATCTGATAAGGGGTTGATATCAAGGATATACAAGGCACTGGTTGGAATCTCCAAGAAGAAAACATCCAACCCCATCAAAAAATGGGGTGATGAAATGAACAGAAACTTCCTCAAGGAAGAAATATGAATGCCAAAAAGACACATAAAAAAACGTTCTACATCACTAATCATCAGGGAGATGGAGATCAAAGCAACTATAAGATACCACCTCACATCACAGAATCTGGCCCATATACAAAAGTACAAATGCAACCGTTTTGACCTGGATGTGGGGAGAAGGGACCCTCTTACACTCCTGGTGGGGATGCCGACTGGTTCAACCCTTTTGGTAAACAGTATGGACGCTTCTCAAAAAAAAATTAGAAATTGAGCTCCCTTTGACCCAGCAATACCACTCCTTGGAATATATCCTGGAGAAACAAAAAAGTATAGTCGAAATGACATCTGCACTCATATGTTCATTACAGCACTGTTTGCAATAGCCAGAATCTAGAAAAAACCTGAGTGCCTGAGAACAGATCACTGGTTAAAAAAACTTTGGTACATTGGGGCCGGAGTGATAGCATAGCGGGTAGGGCATTTGCCTTGCACGCGGCCGACCCGGGTTCGATCCCCGGCATCCCATATGGTCCCCCAAGCACCGCCAGGAGTAATTCCTGAGTGCAGAGCCAGGAGTAACCCCTGAGCATCGCTGGTGTGACCCAAAAAGCAAAAAAAAAAAAATCTTTGGTACATCTACACAATGGAATACTATGCAGCTGTTAGAAAAGATGAAGTCATGACCTTTGCATATAAGTGGATCAACATAAAAAGTATCATGCTAAGTGAAATGAGTCAAAAAGAGAGACAGACATAGAAAGATTGCACTCATCTGTAGAATATAAAGTAACAGAATGGGAGACTAACACCCAAGAATAGTAGAGATAAGGACCAGGAGTTTTCATCCATGGCTTGGAAGCCAGCCTCACATGCTGGGGGAAAGAGCAGCTCAGATAGAGAAGGGAACACCAGGTAAAGTATGGTTGGAGGATCTGCTTGGGATGGGAGATGCGCACTGAAAGTAGACTATAAATCAAACACAATGGCCACTCAATACATCTATTGCAAACCACAACACCTAATTAGAGAGAACAAAAGTGAATGCCCTGCCACGGAGGTGGGGTGGGGTGGGGGGGGGGGGGTGAAGGGATACTGGGATCATGGGGGGAGGCTGGAGAATGGGTATTGGTGGAGGGATGAATACTCGAGCATTCATTGTATGGCTGAAACACAAGCACAAAAGTTTGTAAGTCTGTAACTGTACCTCACGATGATTCACTAATAAAAAAATTGTGATACTCCAAGCATAGCTCTTTTGATTCCTCTTTGGGATACCTGAATAGCATTCTCATCCTGTTTTCGTAGGGCCCAGGTCTCTGAGGCATATGTTAGTGCAGGAAGAATGGTGCAGTCCAAAAGATGTGCTTGGAGCTGGAAGTTCTTCTTCAATCTGAGCAACTCCTTCATTGCTCTTGAAAGCATTCCACAATGCTCTATTCCTCCTGCACAGCTCAGGTGCCAGGTCATTTGTCATGTTAATTTCTCGACCTAGGTACACATAAGTACTGCATTCAGAGATGTTCGTTTCATTGAGAGCAAATGGAATGTCAGGAACTAGTCCATTTCTCATGAACATTGTCTTCTTGAGATTCAGATGCAGTCCGAAATTTCCACACTCATGGTGGAAGTCAGCCAGCATTTGTGCTGCTTGGCTAATGTTTGGTGTTATTAGAGCAATGTCATCAACAAAGCAGAGGTGGTTTAATTGCAAGCCATCTATCTTCACTCCCATTCCTTCCAATTCCAATCATCGCGTGACATTCTCAAGGGTGGCACTGAAGAGTTTCCGTGAAATGGTGTCGCCCTGCCAAACCGCTCTCTTTACGTTGATGATCACTTCTTTGGAGAATGGTGATATTCTGGTGGTGAATCCATAACAGAGCTCACGGAGGAAGAATGTAACCTTTCAAATATCTCTGATTCCTCTCTCTAGACAGTGTCAATGAAACTGGAGCCAGATGGGAGTTTGAGCAGAGTCTGATTTGACACTTAGGGAATCTCTGCAAGGCAAGGGCCCATCCTCCTGCAAAAGCCACTATGAGACTCCTTGATTCTATTGGATTTTATGCTTCCTTGATCTGCCCAAGTCTCCAGGCTTTTCCATTAGATTGAAAAGGATGCGACCTTGGTGCAGAAATAGATGAAATCGTCCTTGAGTACAAACTGGATGAAATGTTTTCAGAAATTGTGGGTGAAATTTTCTTGCTTTTTCACTAGGCAACATCAGGGTGTCCTGTGTGGAATCACTGGACGGATCCCCATCTGAAATAAAATGAGGTCTTGGTGACAAGCACCCAGCTTTGATCAGACCAAGGGACTCATGGGTCAAAAGCCGAGCCTGAAAGCCGTTGCCCAGTGTGTGCGTCCCTCTCGGCTGGAGCTCCGTAACTTCCAGCGCAGAGGAGCAGGCAAGCTGTGGACAGCAGGGCCAGGAACCATCACTAAGGTTTGGGTCTGCCCCCTGCCAGACCAGCAGGAGTCACGGGGTCCAGAAGCAGGGCCCAGGACAGTTGTATTGCTCGTGCTACATGGACCCAGAGCTGCCACCTGCAGTGGCACCATGAGCCACGGTATCTGCTGAGTGTAAGATTGGTGGTTGGCTACTGCCATCCGTTGTGTGGGGAGCTATCCTGATGTGTAGTCTTTAGTCACTGCCACGGACAATGGCTTGCTACATTCTCCAGCGGCACAGGGAGCTGTCAGATCTCATGCAGAGGTGGAGATGTAAGTCACTGGCTGAGGTTAGGCTGGGGGATGCTGCCTGGGACAGGGCTGGAAGCGCTGGTTGGAATGCCTGGAGCAGGGAGTAAGGGGGGACATGAGGCTGATGGTTTGGGCATTAGCACTCAGAGTTGGGGCCAGAAGATAGTGAGAGTATACCACTGAATCACAGTGATCACAATTACCTGGCTCCTATTTGCTCAGTACTATTAACATTTTAGTGGTTAAAGCTTTCATTCTTTTAAGTTTTGAAAACTATGCAAACAAGTTTCCTATGTGATCATTTGCCTCTAGTTTAACTTCCTTGAAATGATAAAACAGTCTATCAGATATTTGCTATGCATATGACACTTAAGAAGAAACCACACCATAATGACTAGGTCTAGTTTTAATATTCCAATTTTATTGTTACATATTTAAAATAAAAATATTTACATTCTATTTGGGGATTTAACTAAGAGACTGAAAGCAAACATTCTCCATTAAATTAATATCTTTATCTGGTTCAGTTTATTAACAGGCAGTTCATTAAGTTTAATTCCTCTTGTGAAGAGCTTTATTGAAATACATTTACATACCATAAAATTTACCCATTGTAAGTGCACAATTCAGTGAATTTTAGTAAGCTTATAGACTAGTGTAGCCATTGTATTATCCAGATTTATAATATATTCATTTCTGTAAGAGAAACTTTATGCCATTTGCAAACACTCCTCGACTGTAGCTGCAGAGGCCCATTGTGGTGAGGCTAGTCATCAATAAACTCCTCTGAAAACTCATTACATACAAGTGAAGTCATACATTATGCCATTTTCTGTCTCATGTACTTTACATATTATTTTAAAGGTTTATCAATGTTTCACTCATTCATTAGAAACAGTGAAATAATATGTGTTTGTACTTTGTTCCTATTTATTACTGAAAGCATAGATAGGTTGCATGAGTATTTTGCTTTAACAATTATTAAACATTTTGAGTGCTCTCATTTTTGGTTATTACAAAAGTTGTTACTCTGAAGTTCCTGATACAAATACTTATGTACTTAGTTGTTTTCTTTCTTAGAGGATATATAGGAATGAAATTGTAGGGTAGTGCATTGAACTTCCGCTGAATTTTTAAGAAACTACCAATTTAGCTCCCATAACGATTTTCAAAACTGCCTATACTGCTGCTCTTGGAAGCTAAGAAACAATAAACGTTGTTGAGGATGTAGAGAAAATTAAACCTTGCACACTCTTGATGGGATATGAATGGATGAAAACAGTATGTAGTTTTCACTCAAAGTGAAAATACAACTTTAATATGATCCATCAATTCTATTTTTGGGTTTTTACCCAAAGAATATAAAATCTCCAAAGTTAGTAAAAATTTAAAAGTTTAAGAATATTACTATTTAAAGATTTATTTTTATGCATAAAAATAATGAATAGAAATTTAAAAGTTTATGGATTTTACTATGTTCATTGCAATAACACAAGTGACCATCCACAGAGGATTGGGTACAGAAAATGTAGTGCATACACAAAATGAAATGCTACTCAACTACTTTTTTGTTGTTTAGTTTTTGTTTGGGGACAGATCTGGCAGTGCTCATGGAATACTCTTGGCTTTGTGCTCAGGGATCATATGGAGTGCTGGGGATTGAACTCAGGTCAGGCACATGCACATTAGAAACTCGCCCATTCGATTCTTTCCCCTGGCTCCTCCAATGCTTTTAAAAACAAAAATAAAATGAAATGATCCCATTGTATCAAATGATGGTAATTTGGGGGATTGCACTAAATGAAATAGACAGAAGAGAAGCAAATACCACATAACTTTATTCATTTGTACAGTATCAAAAACCAAAGCAAAGGAAAAATACTAGCAGAAAATGCAATTACTTTATAAATTTGCGACAATGTTGACATGGACCTAATTGATTCATTTATTTATTTTTTGGAGGGAAAAAATTGGGGGCCACAAGTGGCATTGCTTGCTGAGGCTCTGCATTAAGGGCTCATGACTGGCAGACCTAGGGGATCCTATATGAGAGTAGCTCAGTCTGCTGCATGCACAGCAAGTGCCACACCTGTTGTTCTCTGGCTCTGGCCCCAGGTCCTCAGTCCTTAGTCAATATGATAATGCTGTTTCTTCTAATTCTAATACTTGTGTTGTGTTGTCTCATGTGTTATTTATTTGTATTATTCAAATGACTAAGCCAAACATCATTACATGTGCTTATTAATACATTATATATATTTCAGTCAAATTTCTAAGCCTTGTATAATTATTTTTCACCAAATTTCACGGAAGTGTCCTCAGTTTCAATGCTTCCAATGCTAGAGTTTCTGGCATGCTGTGTTCCGGTACCATGCTCTCCTCTAGGACATGGACTTCCGTCCACCAGTGTCCCAAGGTCCCCTCCCAACTCTCTCACTTTCATCAGGTGATATGCTCAGCCCTGTTGCCTTTGCCCATTTGTTATTCCCTTATTATTTTTGTTCATACCTTAAATATGAGAGGAAAAATACATATATTAAGTTGTCTTTTCATTTTGACTCTTAATTTTTGGACCTTCTCCATACTGTTGAGAGGACCAGATGACACTCTAGGCGACACTCAGCATGACTGTGTGAGTCTTGACTATGCTTGGACCAAGCGATTTGGTGGGCTCAGACTCAGTAGTGCCACCACTGGGCAGAGCATGGAGCCTCTGGTTCTATACCTAGAGGAGCTTTGGGAACCGTACAGTAACAGGCATCAAACTAGTTCCTTAACACATGCACTCTAGCCTCCTGAACGATCTCACTGCCTCTGTTTTCTCTATTATTGAGTTATACATGTATTCTGGCTAACAGTCTTTTATCAGACATATAATGCACATGACTTTCAGCTGTGGCTTTTTATTACTTTTCTTAGATTTATTTCTTGAAGTGTAACACTTTTAAAATTTGATTAAATCTAATTTATAAATATGCCACTTTGATATTTTCTATAACTTCATCTTTTTGTTTTATTTTTGGGTCACACCCAGCAGTGTCCATAGCTTTATTCTAGCAATGTGCTCAGGGAGCACTCTTGGCAGGCTGGGGGGGTCACATGGGGTGTCAAGGTTCAAATCCAGTTTGGCTATGTACAAGGTGAGAGCCCTCCCCATTGTACTATCTCTCTGTCCCTGAATAATTTTCGACATCTTTGTTCAACTCTAGATTTTGAACATTGTTTTTCTATTTGTAGTGCAGAACATTTGTACTTTTATCTCCTATATTTAGTTTTTTTAATTAATTTTATGCTAATTTTTCTAGTATAGAAATTCTTGTCAAATTAATTATGTAAGGAAGTGATGAAAAAGTAACTCACTTTGTAGTCCCAACGACATCTTAAAGCTAATAGAAATATTGAATTAAATAAAGTGTCATAACATAAAATAAGTACACGTGCATCAGCTGAAAATGTTTATTAAAAGAAAATTAAGAAAAATCAATTTTTTAAAATGACATCAAAATAGATAAAATACATGTCTTACTCTAACAAAAAACTGGAACGATAGCACAGTGGATAGGGCATTTGTCTTGTACGCGACAGACTCGGGTTTGATTCCACCGTCCCTCTCTCGGAGAGCCCAGCAAGTTACAGAGAGTATCTTGCCCACACGTCAGAGCCTGGCAAGCTACCCATGGCGTATTCGATATGCCAAAAACAGTAACAACAAGTCTCATAATGGTGACGTTATGGTGTCTGCTCGAAAAAATTGATAAACAACAGGGCTCCAGTGCAGTGCTACTCTAAAAAAGTGAATTTACTAAAATTAAACAGAAGACACAAAGAAATAGAAATATATAACGTTAAAGAACAGGAGGGAAGAGTGAAATGAAAGAATGAGGAGAGGAGAGGAGAGGAGAGGAGAGGAGAGGAGAGGAGAGGAGAGGAGAGGAGAGGAGAGGAGAGGAGAGGAGAGGAGAGGAGAGGAGAGGAGAGGAGAGGAGAGGAGAGGAGAGGGGAGGAGGGGGAGGGGAGGAGAGGAGAGGGGAGGAGAGGAGAGGAGAGGGGAGGAGGGGGGGGAGGAGGGGGAGGGGAGGAGAGGAGAGAAGAGGAGAGGAGAGGAGAGGAGAGGAGAGGAGAGGAGAGGGGAGGAGAGGGGAGGGGAAGGGGAGGGGGAGGGGAGGAGAGGAGAGGAGGGGAGGGAGGAGAGTAGAGGGGAGTGGAGGGGAGGAGAAGGGAGAAGAGGAGAGGGGAGGAGAGGGGAGTGGAGGGGAGGAGAATGGAGGAGAGGAGAGGGGAGGGGAAGGGGAAGAGAAGAGAGGGAGGAGAGGGGAGGAGAGGAGAGGAGGGGGAGGGGAGGAGAGGGGAGGAGAGGAGATGAGGGGGAGGGGAGGAGAGGGGAGGAGAGGAGAGGAGGGGGAGGGGAGGAGAGGGGAGGAGAGGAGAGGAGAGGAGAGGGGAGGAGAGGGGAGGAGAGGGGAGGGGAGGAAAGGAGAGGAGAGGAGGGGGAGGGGAGGGGGAGGAGAGAAGAGGAGAGGAGAGGAGAGGAGAGGAGAGGAGAGGAGAGGAGAGGAGAGGAGAGGAGTGGGAGGGGAGGGGGATGAGAGGAGAGGAGAGGAGAGGAGAGGGGAGGAGAGTAGAGGGGAGGAGAGTAGAGGAGAGGGGAGGAGAGGAGGGGGAGGGGAGGGGGAGGAGAGGAGAGGAGAGGAGAGGAGAGGAGAGGAGAGGAGAGGAGAGGAGAGGAGAGGAGAGGAGAGGAGAGGAGAGGAGAGGAGAGGAGAGGGGAGGAGAGTAGAGGGGAGGAGAGTAGAGGAGAGGGGAGGGGAGGAGAGGGGAGGAGAGCAGAGGAGAGGAGAGGAGAGGAGGGGAGGGGGAGGAGAGGAGAGGAGAGGAGAGGAGAGGAGAGGAGAGGAGAGGAGAGGAGAGGAGAGGAGAGGGGAGGGGAGGAGAGTAGAGGGGAGGAGAGTAGAGGAGAGGGGAGGGGAGGAGAGGGGAGGAGAGCAGAGGAGAGGAGAGGAGAGGAGAGGAGAGGAGAGGAGAGGAGAGGAGAGGAGAGGAGAGGAGAGGAGAGGGGAGGAGAGGGGAGTGGAGGGGAGGAGAAGGGAGGAGAGGAGGGGGGAGGGGAAGGGGTGGAGAAGAGAGGGGGAGAGGAGAGGGGAGGGGAAGGGAGGGGAGGGGAGGAGAGGAGAGGGGAGGAGAGGGGAGGAGAGGAGGGGTGGGGGAGGGGAGGAGAGGAGAGGGGAGGAGAGGGGAGGAGAGGTTGGGGGAGGGGGAGGAAAGGAGAGGCGAGGAGAGGAGAGGAGAGGGGAGGGGAGGGTAGGAGAGGAGACGGGAGGGGAGGGGAGGGGAGGAGAGGAGAGGAGAGGAGAGGAGAGGAGAGGAGAGGAGAGGAGAGGAGAGGAGAGGAGAGGAGAGGAGAGGAGAGGAGAGGAGAGGAGAGGAGAGGAGAGGAGTTTTTATAAACTCTTAAACAGAACTTAATTCAATGTGTTCTAAGAAAATTAGTAACTAAACCAGAAACCATTAAATGCATAGAAGAGAAAATACGTATTTTATACCGAAAATCAACATCAGGTGCTTTTGGGAAGGTGGGGTCATTGGTAAGCACACAAACATAATAAGAAATAGTTCTTTTTTAAAATAAAAATTGTTTTATACAATAAAATAAACTACAAAATAACCTCAAAATAAATAATTTTATATTCTATGTTTTGCAAAGCGTATATACCACAAATATATAACTACTCACACAACTTACTAACAAATGTACAAATCAATCAATCAGAAATATAATAGATACCTGAAGATGATCAAAGAAGTCACAGAGAAGTCTCCAGACATAGGGTGACATTTTACGATGTGTCACTTATTTTTAGTGAAATGCAAATCAAAATCATAGTGAATTATCATATCACAATTCTGATAATAGTCTACATGAAAAAGATGAAAACAGAAAACGTACATGAGAACATGAAGATTCCCGGCATAGTACTACTGTAATTTATGTAACTTAGTGCAGCTTCTATGGAGAAAAGTATAGATATTTCTTTAAAAGATACTAAAAGTAGGGACAAGAGAGGGAGGGATGTTGAGAAATGCCAGGATACGTCTCAGAGAGCGGGGTGAAAGGCGTGACACTCATATACAAAGGCCTGAGTTTTTAACCCCAGCTACAAAGTTGCTAGAGGCAGAACAGAAGTAGAAAAAATGAAAATAATATTTAACATGTATTCATCTTAACTAGAGTCTTCACTGTGCTTTGTTTTATTCTCAGTGAATGCAACTTTGCATTCATGAATTTCAACAATATACATTTATTCTGCTTTTTCTATTTAAATGATAACTGCATTTTCTCTTAATGTTCATAATTCATTGTTTCCCATTTATCCATATATAATCTTCTCTCGCCTAGAGCATGAACCCTGAATTCTCCACTTCTTTTTGAGCTGTGTTGTACTATGTTTTAATACAAATCTATTAACAGAATATAATAAATTTAAAACTTTCTATCCCAATATCACTCTGGAAAAAAGGTCATTTGATAGTTTTAAATACTTCTTTAACTTCATTTTACAGACAAGTAACCAAAAAAATTGAAAACATTTGTTGTATATGCAATCTATGTGCTGTTCCATTATATAGAGACAAATATAAGCCTTCATCAAGGCAATTAACTTATGAGAAATCAAATTGAAAATGCCATAATTAAGTGGGAATTTAACTGAGATTAAAGGTCAAAATTTTTAAATATGCAGTTTTGCCAAATAATCTTTTCTTTTTTTTAATCATGAAAAACATTAAGTGCTTTGAGAAAAAAATAAAACTGTGCTAAATTAATGTGAAGATAATTGATAAGATGAAATGTTTGAAAGAAAACATTAGTAAAATGATTTTATAAAGTCTGAGACAACCAAATAGATATTTATGTCAAGGTCTATCGCTGGGGCTGGAAAGATAGTACAGAGTACTTAAGTTGTTTGTCTTGAATGAAACCAAGCCCAGTTCAAAAACTGGACCTGTGGATTGTGTCTCCAGAATTTTCATGAATGATCCTGGTGCACAGAGCCAGGAGTAACACCTGAGCATAGTCAGGTGTGACCCAACAACCTCACCCAAATATTTATTTCTGCAAAGTGTATTTAGCAGAATTATGCAAAAGTGAATGTTTTTATTTAAGTAAGTGTTATTATCTTCCAGGCATTTTATTGTTTGTTTATTGTTGATTGCTCAGAGAATAGAGTAAGTAATTGAAAGAGAATGAACGGATTATGTTGCTTCAAAAACTGTAATGTCATTGAATTTTTTAAAACTATACATGTTTCATAAATATTCACAAAAGTCATAAAGCACTTATATTGTATAAAATATTCTTGTCAAGTTTGTATTTGATTGTATTATTATTATTATTAACTCCAATTGCTCATTTTATTTTATTTTATTTACTTTTTAAAATTTTATTGAATCACTGTGAGATAGTTACAAACTTTCATGTTTGGGTTACAATCACACAATGATCAAACACCTATTTCTCCACCAGTGCACATTCCCCACCACCAATATCCCCGGTGTACAGCCCCCTTTCCCACCCTCCCCTTGCCTCCATGGCAGACATTATTCCCCATACTCTCTCTCTACTTTGGGGCATTATGTTTTGCAACACAGACACTGACAGGTCATCATGTTTGGTCCATTATCTACTTTCGGCATGCATCTCCCATTCCGACTGATTTCTCAAGCCATCATTTTCTTAGTGATACTTTCTCTATTCCAGCTGCCTTCTCCCCTCCACTCATCAAGTTTTTTGCAGACTTACTAATTTTTGTGATTATGTTTCAATCAAACAATGTTTCAGTACCCAACCCTCCACCAGTGCCCATTCTCCACCACCAATGTTCCCAGTGTCCTTCTCGCCACCCCCACCCCTTCCCAACCCCTGCCTCTGTGGGGGTACATTCCCTCTTACTGTCTCCTTTTGTGTATTATGGTATGCATATATGCACTACACAGTCATCATGTTTTGTCCATATTCTACTTTCAGCACATACCTACCATCCTGAGCTATCTCTCCAACCATCATTTACTTAGTGGTCTCTTCTCCATCCCACCTGCCCTTTCCCTCAGCACATAACTTGCAAGCCATGGGGTGGTTCTCCTGGCCCTTATCTCTACTATTCTTAGGTGTTAATCTCCTATTATGTTACTTTATATTCCATAGATGGGTGCAGTCATTCTGTGTCTATCTCACTCTTTTTGGCTCATTTCTCTTAGCATGACACACTCCATGTTGTTCCACTTCTATATAAATTTTATGACTTCATGTTTTCTAACAGCTACATAGTATTCCATTATGTAGATGTACCAAAGTTTCTTTAACCAGTCATCTGTTTTTGGGGACTCGGGTATTTTTCCAGATTATGGCTATTGTAAATAGTTCTGCAATAAACATATGATTTCAGATATCATTTCTACTGTACATTTTTTGCATCTCTGGGATATATTCCCAGAAGTGGTATTTCTGGGTCAAGTAGGAGTTCAATTTCCATTTTCTTGAGAAACGACCATATTGTTTTCCAAAAACGCTGGACAATTCAGCATTCCCATCAGCAGTGAAGAAGAGTTCCTTTCTCCCCACATCCATGCCAACACCTGCTTTTGTTTTTTTAGGTGTGGGCCAGTCTCTGTGATGTCAGATGGTATCTCATTGTTTTTTTGATCTGCATCTCCCTGATTATTAATGATGAAGAGCATTTTTTCATATAGCTTTTGGCCATTTGGATTTCTTCTTTAAGAATGTGTCTGTTAGACCCCAGAGAGGCCATTTTCATCCTTGATCTGCGGGGGATGGGAATTGGGGCACACTACACACGCACTCCAAGATGCAACATTCCGGCCACCCTTTCCTCTTCCCATTCATATCTGGCCCATGTCAGGGCTCCTTCCCCAAGCCGTGATTCTAACCAGACCCCAGTAAGGCCGATTTTCATCCTTGATCTGCAGAGAGTATCATGTTCAGTGAAATGAGTCAGAAACAGAGGGACAGACATAGAAGGACTGCACTCATTCGTGGAGTATAAAATAACATCACATGAGATGACACCCAAGGACAGTAGATATAAGGG
Source organism: Sorex araneus (assembly GCF_027595985.1). Classification (NCBI taxonomy): domain Eukaryota; kingdom Metazoa; phylum Chordata; class Mammalia; order Eulipotyphla; family Soricidae; genus Sorex; species Sorex araneus. The sequence continues at coordinate 186,126,235 of NC_073302.1, read as the reverse complement.
CCAGGGGGATTCCCCATAGCTAGAAGCCTGCTTCATGAGTGGAGGAGAGAAGGCAGATGGAATAGATAAGGGATCACTAAGAAAATGATGGCCGAAATAATCAATTGGGATGGGAGATGCATGCCAAAATTAGATAATGGACCAAACATGATGACCTGTCAGTGTCTGTGTTGCAAACCATAATGCCCACAAGTAAAGAGAGAGTATGAGGAATAATGTCTGCCATGGAGGCAGGGGGAGGGTGGGAAAGGGGGAGTATACCGGGGATATTGGTGGTGGGGAATGTGCACTGATGGAGGGATTTGTGTTTGATCATTGTGTGATTGTAACCCAAACATGAAAGCTTGTTACTATCTCACAGTGACTCAATAAAATTAAAAAGAATAAAAGAAAGTGTCTGTTCATTTCAGCGCCCCATTTTCTGATGCGGTTGGATGTTTTTTTCTTGTAGAGTTCAACCAGTGACTTTCTTATCCTTGATATTAACCCCTTCTCATAGGGGTATTAGGTGAATATCCTTTCCCATTCTGTATAGACTGTCTTTGTATTTCGGTCACTGTTTCTCTTTAGGTGCAGATTCTTCTTAGTTTAAGATATCCCATTTGTTTATCTCTGTTTCCACTTTCTTGGCCAATGGAATTTCATCCTTGAAGATACTTTTAGCTTTAATGTGATGGAGTGTTTTGCTGACCTTTTTTTCAAATACCTTATGGATTCTGATCTGATGTTAAGGTCTTTAATCTACTTTGATCTGACTTTTGCGCATGGTGTTAGGTAGAGGTCTGAGTCCATATTTTTGCATGTAGCTATTGAATTTTGCCAGTACCATTTGTTAAAGAGACTTTTCTTGCTCCACTTCATATTTCTTGCTCCTTTATCAAACATTAGATAATCATATATTTGAGGGTTCGTATAAGATATTCAACCCTGCTCCACTGGTCTGTGGATTTGCTTTTGTTCCAATACCATGCTGTTTTAATTACTACTGCTTTGCAGTAGAGTTTGAAGTTGGAAAGGGTGATGCACCCCATCTATTTTCCCCCAAGAATTGCTTTAGCTACTCCTTGGGACTTGTTGTTCCATATGAATTTCAGGAGTGTTTGAAAAATTTCTTTGTAGAATGTCATGGGTATCCTTATAGGGATTGCTTTGAATCTGTATTATGCTTTGGGGAGTATTGCCATTTTGACAATGTTAATTCTCCCAATCCATGAGCAGGGGATATGTTTTCATTTTCCCGTGTACTCTTCTATTTCTTGAAGTAGCGTTTTGTAGTTTTCTTTATACAGGTCCTTTACCGCCCTAGTTAAGTTGATTCTGTGGTACTGGATTTTCTGAGGCACGAGTGTGAATGGGTTTGCCTTTTTCATGTAATTTTCTTCTTTCTCATTATTTGCATGCAGGGAAGTTGTGGATTTTTGCATATTGATTTTATAGCCTGTGACTTTATGGTTTTATGGTTTCTAGGAACTTCTTTGTAGAGGCTCTAGGGTTCTCTAAGTATAGTATCATGTCATCTGCAAATAGTGAGAGTTTGATTTCTTCCTTTCCTGTTTGGATGCCCTTAATGTCTTTTTCTTGCCTAACTGCTATGGCAAGTACATCCAGTACTATATTGAATAGTACTGGAGAGAATGGGCATATTTATCTTGTCCCTGTTCTTAGAGGGAAGGCTCTTATTTTTTCCCCATCGAGGATACTTCTTGCTATAGGCTTGTGGTAGATGGCTTTGACTATATTGAGAAAAGTTCCTTTAATTCCCATTTTGTTTAGAGTTTTCATCATAACCGGGTGCTGGATCTTATCAAATGCTTCCTCTGCATCTTTTGATAAGATCAAATGATTTTTATCTTTTCTTCTATTGATATGATGGATTATAGCGATTGATTTGCCAATGTTGAACCATCCTTGCATCCCCGGGATGAATCCCACTTGCTCGTGGTTTATGATCTTTTTGATGAACTGTTGGATTCTATTTGCTAATATTTTGTTGAGGATCTTCACATCCATGTTCATCATGGATATTGGGCTGTAATTTTCTTTTTCTTTTGTAGTATCTCTGTTTGTTTTTAGTATTAGGGTGATATGTGCTCTATAGAAACTGTTTGGGAGAGTTTTTGTTTCATGAATTTACTGGAAAACCTTGAAAATGACTGGCAATAGGTCTTCTTAAACTATTTGGAAAAATTCATCAGTGAATCCATCTAGATCTGTACTTTTGTGCTTGGGAAGACTTTTGATTACTGTTTCAATGTCTTTGAGGTGATGGGTCTATTCAGGTATTTCAAATCTTTTTGGCTCAGACTTGGGAGGTTATAAGAGTCCAGGAATTTATCCATTTATTCTAGGTTCTCTTGTTTCATGGCATACAGACTTTCAAAGAAACCTCTGATTATCTTTTGAATTTATTTTTATTTCTGTTGTGATGTACCGTTTTTCATTTCTGGTTCAGTTTTATTAGGGTTCTCTCATCCTCTTTTTCCTTGTGATCTTGCTAATAGTTTGTCAATATTATTTATTTTTTCATAAAACCATCTCTTAGCTTCATTGATCTTTCAGATTCTTTTTTGAGTTTCCATTAATTTCTGCTCTAAGTTTCCCTATTTCCTTCCTCCTACCTGATTTGGATTTCTTTTGTTGGTCCTTTTCTAAGATCTTGAGCTATTAAATCAGGTTACTTATGTGGGTCCTTTCTTCTTTAAGAAATGCTTTCTTCTTTAAGAAAAGCATTTGAGAAATGCTCAGAGATAATTTTTCCCCTCAACACTGTTTTAGCTGTGTCCAACAAGTTCTTGTAGCTCATTCTCATTTGTTTCCAGGTATCTTTTGATTTTTTCCTTGATTTCCTCCCTGACCCACTCATTGTTCAACATTGAGTCTGTTTAATTTCCTGGTGTTTGATTTGCTTCTCCATTTCTGTGTGTGGTTAACCTCTACCATAAGTGCATGGTGGTATGAAAAGAGAGTTGATACAATTTCTATCTTTCTGATTCTATTGAGGTATGTTCTGTGGCAGAACACATGGTATCTTGGAAAATGTTCCATGTGCACTGGAAAGAATGTGTATTCGGTTCTTTGGGAATTCAAAGCCCTGCATGCATCTATTAGCTCTCTCTCTTCCACTTCTTCCTTTAAAGCCAGTACCTCCTTGCTGAGTTTTAGTTTTGTTGATCTATCAAGAGGTGACAGGGCAGTGTTGAGGTCTCCAACTATTATTGTGTTGCTACCAATATTCTCCTTGAAATCTATTAACAATTGTTTTAAGTATTTTGTTGGCCGCTCATTGGGTGCATATATGTTTAGGAATGTAATTTCTTCCTGAGGTATATATCCCTTGATTATTAAAAAATGGCCTTTGCTGTCCCTTCTAATCTTTTTAGCCTGAAATCTATGGGGCAGATTCTAGTATGGCCACCCAAGCTCTCTTGAGGGAGTTGTTTGCTTGTAGGACTGTTTTCCATCCTTTGACTTTGAATCTGTGATTGCTCTGCCTGTTAAGATGTGTTTTTTGTAGGCAGCAGAATATTTAGTTCAGAATTTTAATCCATTTTGCCACTCTGTGCATATTAATTGGTGCATTAAGACCATTGACATTAAGAGAGATTATTGTCATGGGGTTTTGTGCCAACCTTCTGTAGAAGTTTGTTGTACTGGTAAGGTCTTTTCTCCTTTTTTTTGTCTTAGAGTAGCCCCTTTAGTCTTTTTAAGGTTGGTTTTGTGTCTATGAAATTTCTGAGCTGTTGTTTATCCATGAAATAGTGTATTGTTCTTTCAAGTATACGTGAGAGTTTAGCCTGCTAAAGTATTCATAGTGAGGTATTCATTTCATTGAGTTTTTCACTGTTTCCCCCATTGTCTTCAGGCTTGGAGGATGTCCTCTGATAAGTCTGTTGTAAATCTAAGGGGTGCTCCTTTGTATGTGATTTATTTCGTTGACCTTGATGCTTGCAGTATTGTATCTCTATCTGTGACATCTGTCATTCTGATTATGATGTATCTTGGAGTCTTTATATTAGGATCTCTTCTTACTGGTACCCTTCAGGCTACTTGGATCTGAATGTCCGCATTCTTCAGCTCTGGGAACATCTCAGTGTTGATATATTTAACTATTGATACTTCATTGGGGTTGCCTCACTGACCTTCTGGTACTTCGATGATTCTCATGTTGTTCCTCTTGAAATCATCCCCTAGGGCTCTGATTTACCTGAGCACTATTTTGAGATTTTGTTTCCATTATATCTTGTTTCTTGTATGCTTTCTGAAGCTCATCTTCAAGCTCACTAATTCTGTCTTCAGCTGTTGTCATTCTAACTCATTGAGGTCGCCCACTGAGTATTTAATTTCAATTTCATCTATGGAAACTTTTATTAGTGAGAATTCTGTTTATAGCTTTCTTATTTCTGCTCTCATTTCTCATTATTTTGTTGGTGTCTGTTCCATTATTTCATTCTCGTCTTCCTTTAATTCATTCGATGCTTGTCCACCATTTCTTTGAGCTCATTGAAATCCTTAATATTTTGTCTCTGAAATTTTTTCTCAGAGAGATTATATTTGTGAAAATATAATGTATATTTTCTCAGATAGATTATATTTGTGGAAATATAATCTGTTGAGGCTCTAGAGTGCTTTTCTTCATCCAATCCTCGTGGTGGTGATCTGTGCTGTTTATCAATCTTATTTATTTTCTCGAAGAACCAGCTCTTTGTTTCATTGATATTTCAGATTGTTTTTCGGGTTTCCATATCATTAATTTCTGCTCTAAGTTTTATTATTTCTTTCCTTCGATCTGGATTGGGTTCCTTTTGCTGGTCCTCTTCTAAGATCTTGAGCTGCGAAGTCAAGCTATCTATATAGGCCCTTTCTTCCTTCCTAAGGAAAACTTGCAGAGCTATAAATTTTCCCCTTAACAAAGCGTTAGCTGCGTCCCATAGGTTCTGGTAACTTGTGTCTTCATTCTCATTTCTTTGGAGGTGTTTTCTGATTTCTTCATAGATTTCCTTCATGACCCACTCATTGCTCAATAGTGAGTTGTTTAATTTCCAGGTGTTTGATTTGGTTCTCCGCATCTGTGTGTGATTAATGTTCATCTTCAGTGCATCATGGTCTGAAAAGATAGTTGATACAATTTCAATCTTCCCGATTCTATTATGGTATAATTTGTGACCCAGAACATGGGACATTGTGGAAAATGTTCCGTGTGTTGCTGGAAAAGAAGGTGTATTTTTTCTTTTTGGAGTGTATAGCCCTGTATAGTTCTATTAGCCCTGTCTCCTCCATTTCTTTCTTCAGAGTCATTGTTGCCTTGCTGAGTGTTGTTCTTGTCGATCTATACAGAGGTGATAAGGCAGTGTTGAAGTCTCCAATTACTATCGTGGTGTTAGGTATGTCCTCCTTAAATACTGTTAGGAGTTCTTTTAAGCATTTAGTTGGTCGTTCATTAGGTGTGTGTATACGTTTAAGAGTGTGATTCCTTCCTGTTGTACATATCCCTTGATGAATAGAAAATGATCTTCACTGTACCTTCTGATATTTTCAGCCTCAAATCTATGTTGTCGGATACTAGTATGGCTACCCCCGCTTTTTTGAGGAAATTGTTTGCTTGAAAATTGGTTTCCATAATTTGATTTTGAGTCTGTGTTTGTTCTAACTATTCAGATGTGTTTCTTGTAGGCAGCAGAAAGTTGGGTTTAGTTTCTGAATCCATTTTGCCACTCTGTGCCTCATGATTGGTGCATTTAGACCGTTAACATTAAGATAAATTATTGTCATGGGATTTTGTGCCATTTTTCTGTGGGGTTTGTTTTTCTTGTAGGATTTTTCCCCTTGTCTTATAGTAGCCCTTTCAGTCGTTCTTTTAAGTTTGGTCTTGAGTCTCTGAAATTCCTGTGCTATTGTTTCTCCATAAAATAGTGTATGGTTCCTTAAAGTTTAACTGAGAGTTTAGCCATGTAAAGTATTCTTGGTGAAGCATTCATTTCATTAAGTTTTTTCACTATATCCCACCATCATCTTTGAGCTTGGAAGGTTTCTTCTGATAGGTCTGCTTTTTAATCTAAGGAGTGCACCTTTGTATATGATTTCCTTCTTTGATCTTGCTGCTTGCAGTATTGTGTCTCTATCGACGGAATCCATCATTCTGACTATAATATGCCTTGGATATTTATTATTTGGGTCCTTTTAGCCACCACCCTTTGGACCCCTTGGACTGGATGCCTGCATTCTCTAGCTCTGCGAATTTCTTAGCAATGATATCTTTAATTTTGTTTTTTTCATTAGCATTGGTTCCCTGTGCTTCTGATACTGCAATGATTCTTATATTGTTTCTCTTGGGGTCATCGCCTAGGACTCTAATTCACTCTAGAGCCATTTTGAGGTCTTTTGTCATTATTTGTTGTTGCCTATATGCTTTCTGCAGGTCATCTTCAAGCTCACTGATTCTTTCTTCGGCTGTAGTCATTGTACTATTGAGGGCTCCTACCGAGTTTTCAAAAAAATCATACACCATGACCAAGTGGGATTCATCCTGGGGAGGCAAGGATGTTTAACATTCGTAAATCAGCAACATAATCCTTCATATCAACAAAAATAAAAATAAAAACCATATGATCATATCAATAGATGCAGAGAAAGCATTAGACAAGATCCAACATCTGTTAATGATAAAAACTCTCACCACAATGGGTATTGGAGGAACTTTCCTCAAGATAGTCAAAGCCATCTACCATGAACCTATGGCAAGCATTATCATCAATGGGGAAAAACTAATGGCCTTTCCTCTAATATTGGGAACAAGAAAAGGATGCCCACTCTCACGACTTCTCTTTAATATAGTACTGGAAGTTCTAGCAATAGCCATTAGGCAAGAAAAAGATATTAAGGTCATTCAGATAGGAAAGGAAGAAATCAAACTCTCACTATTCGCAGGTGATATGATACTATATATAGAGAAGCCTAAAGCCTCTACAAAGAAACTCTTAGAAAGAATTGACATGTACAGTAAAGTCGCAGACAAAGGAAAGGGACTTGAAAAAATCAATCCCATTCACCATCGTGCCCCAGAAAATCAAATACCTTGGAATTAGCTTAACTAAAGAAGTAAAGGACCTCTACAAAGAAAACTATAAAATGCTACTCCATGAAATAAAAGAGGACATGAGGAAATGGAAACATATCCCCTGCTCATAGATAGGGAGAATCAACATCGTCAAAATGGCAATACTCCCCAAAGCATTATACAGATTTAATGCGATTCCTATAAGGATACCAATGACATTTTTCAAAGAAATGTATCAAGCAATCCTAAAATTCATATGGAACAATAAAAGCCCACGGATAGCTAAAACAATTCTTGGGAAAAAGATAATGGGAGGCATCACCATCCCCAACCTTAAACTCTACTACAAAGAGGTAAAAATTAAAACAGCATGGTACTGGAACAAAGGCAGAGCTGCAGACCAATGGAACAGAGCAGAATATCCCTACACACAACCCCAAATGTATGATCATATAATCTTTGATAAGGGAGCAAGAAATGTGAAGTGGAGCAAGGAAAGCCTCTTAAACAAATGGTGCTGGCATAACTGGACAACCACATGCAAAATAATGGGCTTAGACCTCGACCAGACACCATGCACAAAAATCAGATCTAAAATGGATTAAAGACCTCAAAATCAGACTACAATCCATAAGGTACATCGAAGACAAGGTCAGCAAAACCCTTCACGATATTGCAGATAAGGTTTCTTCAAAAATCTCACAGAACTAGCAATCAAGTAGAAACAGAGATAAACAAATGGGACTATATTAAACTAAAAAGCCTCTGTATTGCAAAAAACAGTGACCAGAATACAAATGCAGTCTACAGAATGGGAAAAGATAATCACCCAATACCCATCGCTAAAGGGTTGATCTCAAGGGTATATAAAGCACTGGTTGAACTCTACAAGAAGAAAACATCCAACCGCATCAGAAAATGAGCCAAAGAAATGAACAGAAACCTTTACAAGGAAGAGATGCAAATGGCCAAAAGGCACATGAAAAACTGCTCTGCATCACTAATCATCAGGGAGATGAAAATCAAAACAACCATGAGATGCCACCTCACACCACAGAGAACGGCACACATCCAAAAGAACAAAAGCAACTGCTGTTGGAGAGGATGTGGGGAGAAAGGGACCCTTCTACAGTGCTGGTGGGAATGCCGACTGGTCCAGCCTCTTTGGAAAACAATATGGGCGCTTCTCAAAAAATTAGAGATTGAGCTTCCATTTGGTCCAGCAATACCACTTCTGGGAATATATCCTGGAGAAACAAAAATGTATGTCGAAATGACATCTGCACTTACATGTTCGTCGCAACACTGTAGACAATAGCCAGAATCTGGAAAAAACCCGAGTGCCCTAGAACAGATGACTGGTTAATGAAACTTTGGTGCATCTATACAATGGAATACTATGCAGCTGTTAGAAAGGATGAAGTCATGAACTCTGTATATAAGTGGATCAACATGCCATGTATCATGCTAAGTGAAATGAGCCAGAAAGAGAGGACAGACATAGAAAGATTGCACTCATCTGCGGAATATAAAATAACAGAGTAGGAGACTAATACCCAAGAATAGTATTATATATACCAGGAGGTTGGCTCCATAGCCTGGAAGCTGGCCTCACAAGCTGGGGGAAAGACATCCCAGATAGACAAGGGAAGACCAAGTAATATGTGATTGGAGGTCCTGCGTGGGAAGGGATATGTTTGCTGAAAGTAGACTAGAGACTGAACAGGATGACCACTCAATACCCCTATTGCAGACCACAACACCCAAAAAGAGATAGAGATATCAAATTGGAATGCCCTACCTCAGAGATGGGGTGGGGTGGGGGGGATGAGATTGGTGGTGGTGGGAGGGATACTGGGTTCATTGGTAGTGGAGAATGGACACTAGAGGAGGGATGGTCTCTCAAACATTGCATGAGGGAAAAACAAGCACGAAAATGTGTGAATCTGTACCCTAACTGTACCCTCACTGTGACTCACTAATTAAAAAATAAATAAATTTAAATTAAAAAAACGAATAGTGAGAAATTTGAAAAAAAAAAGAAATTTTCTACTGTAACTCAAATGACTACTAGATACATTGATTATGTACCCATGAATCAAAAAGCATTATCTGATTTACTCTAAATTTATCTCTTGCTTACTATAAATGATATAGTAGTGAATTATATTTTTTTGCTTTTTGAGGTATTGGAGAATGAAGTTTTTCCCTTCAACTTGTAAGAGGAAACTTCATTACACAATTAAACTTTTGAAATGTGGATCCAGATTTTATCTTCTTGAATCTGACATTTATCAGAATGCTGTGCATAATTGGTTTTATTTATTTATTTTGATTTAATGTAGTTTCATAGCATGACACATATGTTCAAGAAGAATATACCATGTAAGCAGCAGAACGTATGATGTCATATACTAACAGTTCAAGTGGATTTTTAAGGAAAAACATATTCAATTTGTCATGCAATCTCAAGTTTCTGGTACATTCGCATTATCAGACATGAGGGCTGTGGTCTGGAAATGTTTATTTGCCTGCCAAATATAATACAACTAAATGCAGATGTTTCGTACTCCATAAAGTGGTTTAGAAAACCACTCAGTGGACATATTTTCATCATTGTTAAAATTCAAGCCATTTCATGGCAATTGCATTTACAATACAACCCTCATGAAAAAACAGGCTACTGAACCTCAAATAACAGATCTTGTAAGTGGTACTCAAGGGTGCCAAGTCCCATTAAATAAGTCCTATGAGCTGCAGGAAACCAGCTACTTCCCTGTACTTCAGAATCTTTGCAAACTACAAGATTGTGATCATTTGTGTTTGGCTTTTGTATTTCAAGAGAATGAAGAACAGAAAAAAGCAGAGTTGCCAAAACCAAAATAATTAAAGTGTATTTGGAGAAAAAAAAATCAAACTGTGAGGGTATTCTTTACTGAGATTTTTTTGCTGATTTTCTCTATTGTCCATATTTGTCAAAAAGTCTCTTAAATTTTCTCAAGTGTGTGTCATTCTTTTCAAACTTATCTTAACTCTTTGGGTTACTTCATACCATAAATTATTATGTTCCTATACTAGGGCTGCCAACAAAATCTCAGTGGAGGATATGTCCAAAAGTACCTTCTTGAAATGTACCCATCATATGTTTGTAAAAAAGAAATCTTAATTAAAATCATAATATTTTGAATATATTGTTTGAAGAACATTAAATAATTAAAAATACATCCCAGTTTCAAATGTCTGTTATGGAATTTGAGTTCCACACTGAATTGATTATGACAAATTAACTTTACCTTGATAGAAAGCGTTGTAATAATTAAGCATTTTTTTCAACCAGGCACAGTATCTGAATTGCTATGAGGCAGAAATAATCATTGTTTTTCAACAAGTGATAACCTGACTCTAGGAATATGAGGCATAAAGAGACCATACAGCAGCACAGTGCTTGCCCTGCACCCCCCAGGGCGCTGCTGGGAGTGATCACTGCACCAGAGTCAGGAGTGAGCCCTGAGAGCACATGTGGAAGAGCTTTGGAATGTGGTCCAAACCTCTACCACACTATTCTATAGAAGATAAGCCAAATTTGATTGTAGAATTATGAAAGAAATGTACCTAAAACCACTTTTAAAGATGTGGCCACTCATTTCTTGTTGATTTGGTTTCCCACACGCCATTTTGTAGAACTGTATAGTATAAATCTGTCACAGTTGTGCACTATATGTTATGCAGAACTTTCTGAAATTTTCTCATGAAAATATTTCTTTTAACTTGCACTTTCAACAGGAGATATTGCCTTTCATCTCCAGTGGCTGAATTATTTGAAGCTGATGAGTCATATAATAGTTCTTGACTTCCCAAAGCACCTCCATTATAGAACAGTACTTCTACACTGTCATTTGCTTCGTGAAATATGAAATGCCTCCATGTGGCTTTTCAGAACGTCTAAAAGAAGAAAATATAGATGCCAATTGCTCACTAGAAAAAATCCTAGAAGAATGAACTTATACTTTCCTGTTGAATTTCTCAAGACTGATATCACTAAAACTTAGGGTTTACAATCATCTGTGAATATTGTTCTGTAACATTTCAAAACTGTGTTGCTAAACATAAAATTTAGTTTCTTAAAAAATGTTTTCAGTCTCTTTATTTTATAAAAGGTATATCATAGGAATAATATAATAAGGGCTAGAAAAAAAGAAGAAAGTAATAATGGCTGTAGTATAAACTTGATTTGAGTATCACAGGTAGTTTAAAAATCTAACAAATGTCACCATTTATTTAAAGCCAATGTTGGTGGTAGAAAGTTACTAAGCAAACATGATTCAAATGAAGAGAATGAAAATTTGAGACAACTGAGGGGCATTTTTGTACATGCTTTTAAAATAATTTCAAATAAGTACAGGGAAAATGTGAGAAAAGTCAAATTTATATTCTAGGTTAATGTTATATTTTCTGGACAAATTTGTGTTGTTTAAACTTATTTGCTTGAATCCTTAAATTGAAGTTTTATCATTGTATTACTACATTTCTTCTCTCTGATCCATTCTTACATTATTTCTGTTGATGTACATAGGAGACGATGAAGAGAAAGAGGCAAAGTAGAATTTTGTTAACTTAATGAAAGTAAAGTGAAAAGTTAATTACAAATGCAGAAATTGGATTATCTTTAAGATAGTATTGATAAACGTATTTGAATACTAAGAAGTAAGTAGTTAATTAGTAAGTAGTTAGTAAGCAGTTACTTAGGACATGAAAGATGACTCACCCCTGCCCTACAGGTGTGAAGTTGCAAGGTCAAGCCCTAGGGCAGACCACAGATGGCAGGTTAATTATAATAGTTCTGCTTTGCAGGGTTCCAGTTGAGGAGGTAATGTGACTGGAGTGTCATATCAAGAGGTGTTCATAATTAATAAAAATAAAGTGTTGATACTCAGGTTCAATTTTCTATTATGATATTTTAAAGAAAATATTCAGAAAATATTTAGAATACTGTCTAGTGGTTTGAATACCAATAACACAGCGGGTAGGGCATTTGCCTTGCACACAGCCAACCTGTTGTTTGGTTCCTCTGTTCCTCTCAGAGACCCTGGCAAGCTATTGAGAGTATCCCACCCCAACGGCAGAGCCTGGTAAGCTACCCATGGCATATTCAGTATGCCAGAAACAGTAACAACAGATCTCACAATGGAGATGTTACTGGTGCCGGCTCGGGTAAATCGATGAACAACAGGATGACAGTGCGACAGTGGGACAGTGCTATACCTACTTGTGTTGGAACTATAGTGTTTGTGTTATTATTTTGTGTGATGGAGTGAGGGGGGAAATGGTATAGAGAGGAACCAAGAATTACAAATCTGGAACATATACATGAAATTTTAATAATTCCCTTCAGTCATCATAGAACTATTTTCAAATCACTAGATAAGATTATGGTTTCTGGGAATATTATACATATCCATTTACCTACTGTGGGGTATTTGGGTTGCTTCTAAGATTGGCAACAATGAATAAATCTGCTATAAACATCCATAAGGAGGTTTTTTGTGCAGATGTAATTTTTCATCTTCTCTGCTTAAGTACCAATTAGTGAGATTGCTAGATCATATGGTTAGAGCATGTTTAGGTCCTTAAGAAGCTGTCAAATTACTTTCCAGAGTGGCTGTAACACTTTATAACCTCTCCAGCAATGAAAGAAATCCTGCTGTCCCCTATCTTTGCCAAGATTTGGTATGCTCAGTGTCTGCAGATAAGTCATTCTAATTGGTGTTTAGTGGTGTACTGCTGCTATTTTAGTTTTAACTTTCCTATTGAAACACGTTGCACAACACCTTTTTATATCATACTTTTCTTGATACAGATTTTTCAATATGAGGGAATTAAAAGAAGGGCTCAAATGTGAGGCTCTGTACTCAGGAATCACTCTTGACAGGGCTTGGAGGATCTTATGTGGTGCCAAGGATTGAACTAAGGTCAGATTCATGGAATGCAACTGCCATACTCACAGTTCTACCTCTTCAGCCCCATTTAGTCACCTGATTAGCCGATTTTACCTATCTTTATCAGTTACTTAGAGAGCTGAACTGTTTTTCCTTAATAGTAAGTGACTGCGTTGGATTTCATTTTAATTTATATTTTTTTATTTTTGCGTTTGCTTCATCAGGTTTGTATCTTTAATTTCTCTGCTGGCAGGATAGAGGAAGGGTGTGAAGGAATCCACGGCTGCAGTTGAGAAGGGGGGGTTTGACTAGTATTTTGCTCCAAGAGTGTTCTTCTCTCAGGACTCAGATGTGAAACTTGCCCTCTGTACTGTCATCCCTGCACATCTGAAGGTCAGAATTCTTCCAAGAGGTTGAAGAACAGAGAGCTGCTTAAAATACTTTCTGTTCTACTTGCCAGAGCTGAGCATGCATGAAAGACCCACCTCCTCCCATGGGCTCCCCTTGGGTCAGGGGTCCGCACGTCCAAACCAGTTTTACTTCCCCTCCCAGTTTCCCTTGGTCAGGGCTGCTGCCCTAGTCTCTCTGCTCCCCTCTCTGACCCACATCCTCCATGCATTTTTCTCCATCCCCTTTCTGTCTACAACCATTTCCCAGTCTCCTTCTGGCAGCCTGTCAGGGCTGCTCTCTGAAGTCTCACAGAGTGAGAAACTGTTGCAGTATCCTTTCTGATGGATTCATTGGTCCCCTTGAGGGTGAAGCAAAGAACCTCCTCTGTGTCCATCTTATTCCCAGATAACCAGGAATTAGAGTGACTGCCTTGTAAAGAATTAATGTTCTTAATATTTAAGAATCTTTATATTTTTGTGCATGATAAAATGATAGAGCAAAAATGTTTCATGCCTTCCACCTTTCAACTTATTACAAGCAATCCCACTATATCAGTAGTTTTAAACAATATATATATGCATATATATATATATTTGTTGTTGTTCATGCTACCTATCTGCATGCAATAACACAGCGGGTAGGGTGTTTGCCTTGCATGCAGCCGACCTGGGTTCAATTCCTCCACCCCTTTCAAAGAGCCCGACAAGCTACAGAGAGTATATCGCCAGCAGAGCAGACCCTGGCAAGCTACCCGTGGCGTATTCGATATGCCAAAAACAATAACAATAAGTCTCACAATGAATATGTTACTGGTGCCCGCTCGAGCAAATCGATGAGCAATGGGATGACAGTCAGTAACAGTGACAGAACTATCTGCATGAAGGGATGTGGGTTATGCTTATATACACTCAACCTTCTATGATGAATTGAGTTTTTCCGTCTCACTACATATTTCCACGATGATCAAGGCAAGAAAAGATACACAAGGGCTAGGGAGATAATACTGCAGGTAAGGCACTTGCCTTGCATGCTGCTGGCCTATGGTTCATCCCTAGAAATCGGTATATTCCTCAAACCCTCCAGGAGTAATTCCTGAGCACAGAGCAATGAGTAACCTCTGATTCGCCCCAAAACCAAGAGAGAAAAAAAAACATGATAAATGTTTTTATTCTTACCATTTCTATCTGTATCTGCCTGTTGTCAAAATACTTCTCTTTCATTGTTCAAAGAAAGTCAAATGAAAATATTTAACTTCTAGGGGACTTGTAATTGGAGTCTTTTATAATATCTAACATAGACTGAGCCTGAAATATATGGTGAGCAATATGCTATTCATACATTCTTAAAAACATGATTTTTATATAGAACTATACAATAGCATATAAAATTATAGGCCAAATTGAAATTCTTTATTTTGTTAGGGAATTTTAGTTTAGGCAGGTGAAATTTCAAACTTTCAAACATAAACAAAATATTATCCTCTTTCTTCCATAAAATCTGTAATAAAATTTCTGAAATATGTAAAAACATGTAATAACATGTAGGATCTGTGCCAGGAATTAAGTTTCACTTAGAAAAAATTTTATATGATGATATATATTACTTCATGACTATAGCACTGCATTGTAGCACTGTCATCCATTGTTCATCTATTTGCTCGAGCAGGCACCAGTAATGTCTCCATTGTGAGACTTGTTGTTACTGTTTTTGGCATATCGAGTATGCCATGGGGAGCTTGCCAGGCTCTGCTGTGCAGGCAGAATATTCTCGGCAGCTTGCTGGGCTCTCGGAGCGGGATGGAGGAATGAACCTGGGTCTACCACGTGCAAGGTAAACGCCCTACCTGCTGTGGTATCGTTCAAGCCCACTTCATGACTACATAGATTTTTTTCATGTCAAGTGATAACTTTCATATCAATGTTCACTTTTTATTTATTTAATTATATTCTTTTTTATTGTCCAGGTATCATGTTGTAAATAGTGCTAATGCAAATGTTTAGGGTTCCAAATTTATTCCACCTTTACCATCACTAACCTAACAAGCGTCCTCCACTATTATTCTGATGATACTTCTAGTTCTCCACTTTCTTCTCTCTCTCCTAGTTCTGCTCTGAAGATGGGAAATTTAGTTTTGCTGTCAATGTCCAAGGGTTTCTCTTTCATTGGAAACTGAAATTGTTTTCAGTGAAACTTCCTTGTTTTATTTCTTTATATGCTGAATATGGGTAAGACCATCTGACATTTGTCCTCCCTCCACTCATTCTCTCCACATGGTATCCCCAAGTTATTTCAAAGGAAAATGTTATCTTTACAACTACTAGTTCAACTGATTAGTATTTATTGTGTATACATAGTGCAATTCTTTATCCATTCATCTGTCCTTTGGCATCTGGGCTATTTCCAAATCTTGGTAATTGTAAATAGTGTTTCAATGAACATAGGTGTGTTTTAGAATTATTGATCTTTTGTGCTTTGGGGTTATATTATTAAAGTGGAATCACTAGGTAAAAAAGGGAGTTCTTTATTTGATTTAAAGAAACATGTACAGTTTTTTACAGAGGTCAAACCACCTCACATTGCCAATGACATTTATTCAAGTTTCTTTATCCATCCCCCGTTCCTGTCAACAGTGGCTGCTCCCAGACTTCCTGATAGAAATCATTCTCTCCAGGGTAAGAGCATATCTCAGTATTTCAACTTTCATTTCCCTGAGAGAAAGTGATGAAAAATAATTTTGGTATACCCACTGGTCATCTATGAGTCTTTCTCTGAGAAAGTGTCCAGTCAACACCTCTCCCCATTCTTTGATGTGTTATTGGTTTTTGTTGTGGAGTTTTCTGGTGCTTTATAAATTTTGGACATTGCCTTTATCAGATGTACAATATTTTCTCCAGCAACAGTAGGATGTCTTTTGATTTTTCCTATTATTTTTCAGTGCATAAAATTCAGTCTCTTGTCAAATTTGGGTATATTTTGCCTTTACTTTGTTGCTAATGGAAACAATTTTTGAAAAGCACTTCATGCTCTTATCATAAAAAGTTGTGTCTTGTTATGTATTTGTGAAATGATTCTAATATTAGGTTGTTGACCATTTTCAACTGCTATTTTTGGTATGGTAAGAGCTAGGGATGACAAATTTTTCTTTTATTGCAGTATAGCTATGCAATTTTCTCAGCACGATTTTTTGAAATCTTTAAAAAACAAATTATTGACTCACAGTGAGAAACTCAGTTACAAAGTTGTTCATGATTGGGTTTCAGTCATATAATGTTCCAACACCAGTCCTTTCACCAGTGTACATTCCCCACCACCATTGTCCCCAGTTTTCCTGCCATTCCCTTCCACCTGCCTCTCTGTCAATTGCTTTTTTCCTCTCTCTCTCTCTCTCTTTGTCCCTGTCTCTGTCTCTATCTCTCTGTCTCTGTCTCTCTGTTTCTCTCTCTCTCTCTCTCTCGCTCTCTCTTTCACAGTCTTTCTCCTTGCTTTGGGCATGATTGTTCATGGTTTGCAATACAGATACTGAAAAGTTATCACATATGTCCCTTTCAACATATGTTAATTTCAACACTCATTTTTTTGTCTAGAGTAACCATATATAACTATTATTGTCATCGTGTTCCCTTCTCTTAACTGTCCCTGTTCCATACACATTTGTGGCAAGCTTTCAACCATCGGCCGACCTCCTGGACCCAGTTTTCCATGGCCTTGGATATTAGTTTCATATGATATTTTTGATATTCCACAAATGAGTGCAGTCATTCTATATATGTACCTCTTCTTCTGATTCTTTCCATTCAGAATGATACTCTCCATGTCCACCCATTTATAAGCAAATTTTATTATTTCATTTTTCCTAACAACTGAGTTGTATTCCATTGCATAGATGTATCATAGTTTCTTTATCCAGTTGATCCAGTTGTCTGTTCTCAGGCACTTGGGTTGTTTCCAGATTCTGACTATTGTGAATAGTGTTACAATGATCATAGAAGTGCAAATGGCATTTCTGCTGTGTTATTGGTCCCCCAGGATATATTCCCAGAAATGACATTGCTGGGTCTTATGGAAGTGAAATTTCTAGCTTTATTGAGGCATGACATATTGTTTTCCAAAAAGGCTGAATCAGTTAGCATTCCTACCAACAATGAATGAGATCCACTTTCTTGCTGCATCCACGCCAGCACTGATTGTTCTTGTTCGTTTTGACGGGTGCCAGTCTCAGTGGCATGAGATGAGATCTCTTTGTTTGGACTTCCATCTCTCTAATGATTATTCAGGCACCATATTTTGAAAAGCCTTTTATTTGCTCCACTTCATGCATGGAGCATCTTTGCCATGGATTAACTGTATGAAATTCTGAAAGTTCTTCTGTGGGCTCTCAAGTCTGTTACATTGATCTGAATGTCTGCTTGCATTTATCAATCACAGTATTTTGTTTATTATAGTTATGATATATAGCTTATTATAGCTTAACATCATGGAATGTGATGCCACTTAACATATTTTTTGTCAAAATGTGTTAGAGTAACTTAGAAATTTTAGTAATGTTTTTCTCTGTACATAAAACTTTTATTTGGACTTTCATTGAATCTATATAATGCTTTGGCTTAGATAATCATTCTAGCAATATTAGTTCTTTTAATGCAAAAGCATATAATATACTTTTAATTTCCTGTAGCCTCATATCTTCTAATACTGACATAGCTTTTGATTTATGAGTCTTTCACATCATTACCGATTTTTTTTGGTAGACTAGATGCTTTTATACATATTTATAATGTTTTTAAAATTATTTTTTCTCTGGTTCTTTGTTTGCATACAGAAGTTGTAGCAGATTCATATGATTTGATTTTTGTAGCCTGAAACTTTATTTTTCCCTAATAATTATTTTAGTTGAACCATTAATATTTTCTATGCATATTATTGTTTCATCTACAATTATTCACTAGTCTAATATTTTCCCAATTTGAATCCTCTTAAATTAATTTGATCTCCTCACTGTTTCCCAGGGATTCCAATTCTATGTTAAATAATTGTGAAAAAAGTGAAGACCATTGTCTTGTGCCTGCTTTTAGAGAGAAGACTTTTAGGTTTTTTTTTTTTTTTGTATTGAGTATGATGGTCACTATGTGTTATTCACATTTTCTTTTTATTTTTCAATCATTATTTCTTTTGCATATACTAAACCATGGGCTGAAGTGATAGCAGAGCAGGTAGGGCATTTGCCTTACATTCAGCCAACCTGGGTTCAATTTTTCCACCCCTCTCAGAGAGCCTGGCAAGCTACCGAGAGTATCTCACCCTGTAAGGAAGAGCCCGGCAAGCTACCCATGGTGTATTCGATATGCCAAAAACAGTAACAACAAGTCTCACACTGGAGACATTGCTGGTGCCCGCTTGAGCAAATCGATGAACAATGGGACAAGAGTGCTACAATACTATACTAAACCATATTTCATCCCTGGAATAAATTCTACTTTATTATGTTATACATTTTTAATTATTTTTATTTTTGGAAAGGGGGGTGTTTGGGCCAGAATTATATGACTCTAGCTCTGTACCCAGGGGTGATTCCTGGGTGGGATAAGAGAAACATAATGATACAGAAGATTGCAACTGGGTGCACAGCATGCAATGTAGGCTCCCTACTGATTGTACTATCCACTAGCTCCTGATTTTTCAACATCACTTGTATCACTTGTCATCCCATTGCTCATCGATTTGCTCAAGCGAGTGCCAGTAACATCCCCAACCTTCCTTGTAGCATGCAAGTGTAGCCCAATGGTATCTGCTTGCTCCAGGAACACAAAGAGCCTCAAACCAGTCGTTCAGGATCTTAATGAAGAAGTCTGACCATCTTGTAGGTGTGCGGCCCTGATGTTTTTAGACATCCTGTGGAATCCAGTCAGTAACAGCTCTAGTCCAGCGGTCATCTCCAAATTGCATTACATGTTCAGCGTTGATTCTTTTTTTAATTTTAATTTTTTATTAGTGAATCACTGTGATGTAGTTACAAACTTATGAACTTTTGTGTTTGCATTTGACTCATACAGTGATCGTTTACCCATCCCTCCACCAGTGCCCAGATTCTTGACCATCGACAGAAGTCAGAACCCCAGATTCCTTCACTCACTTGAGTGAAACATGATATTCCAAGAAAAGCTCTTTCGATTCCTCTTTGGGAGACCCAAATAGCGTTCTCATCCTGTTTTTGTAGGGCCCAGGTCTCTGAGGTGTATGTTAGTGCAGGAAGACGGTGGAGCCAAAGAGATGTACCCAGGGCTGGACGTTCTTTGTCCTCTTAACTCCAAACATTAGCCAAGTGGCATGAATGCTGGCTGACTTACACCAAGAGGGTGGAAAGGTTGGATTTTTTAATATATTATTGAATTTGTCTCCTAAGATTTTTGAAGATCTCTGCCTCTCTGCTTATTAAGAATATTAGTCTGCACATGTTCATAGTAATGTCTGTGTATCTTTGGTACAAGGATAATACTGGCATAATAGTAAGTATAAGGAAGAATTTTTGTTTCTTCAGTTCACTGAAAGTGCTTCGGTAGTATAGGTGTTAGGTCAATGTAAGGTCTGATTGAATTCAGATAATTACAGTTCAAATTTCTAAATAATTAGACTCTTTTCTGTTTCTACTTTTTCCTTCATCTTCAGAAGTTATATGATTGCAAAAATTTATCTATTTCTTATAGTTTCTCAAGCTTAGTGGCATAAAACTGTACAAAGTATCATTTTAAGGTCTTTTGTGTTTATGAGGCACGTATTTTGGCTCTCACCTTTAATGGATTTGATTTATTAGAACTTTATCATTTGGTGATCCAAGTCTAGGTAGTTTTTGAAAATCTTGATATTCTTAAACAATCTGCTTTGAGTTTCATTGGACTTATATAAGATGTATACAACTGTATATTTCTTAATTCCTACATTATCAGTTTCTACTCTACTTTTTTATTATGTCCTCTTTATTGCTTGCCTTGAGCTCATTTTTTGTTCTACTTATAGTTCCTCAAGGTGTGAGGTTAGGGTTTTTTCATTTTTTTCCTTATTTCTTGGTGTGTATTGCTACTATATTTCATGTTATTTCTGCTTTTGTTGTTCTAACAGTTTGTATCTTCAGTCTTCATTAATCTTTTAATTATTTTATTCCCTATTTGACCATATATATATTTTTATATATATATACTCATAGGCAGTATTCACACACACACACACAAATATTAGTTTCCAGGGTTTTGCTTTTTGTTTTTTTTTGCTTTTGGCCACACCCAGCAGTGCTGAGGGATCACTTCTAGTTCTTCTCTCAGGGATCACTCTTGAATGTGAACAAGGGACCATATGGGGTCTTGGGGATCTAAACTTGGGTTGGGGGGCTGCCTTATTCTCTGCACAGGGTTTCAGTCTCTAACTTTCAATTATTTGAGCTTTTACTCTTTTTCTTCTTATGATCAATTTTTTTCTTCAAAACACTATGATAAGGGAAGATATTTGATGAGATGATTATTTTCATGATTTTACAGACACTTCTTTTGTGTTCCACCATATGATCTATCCTGGAAAATATCTTACTTTCATTTATTTATCTATTTATTTGTTTTGCTCTGGAGAATGACTATTAAGCTCTGGGGAGTTGCAGAGTCTATATGTGTAGCACTGTCTTCCTGTTGTTCATCGATTTGTTCAAGTGGGCACCAGTAACATCTCCATTGTGAGACTTGGTACTAGTTTTGGCATATCGAATATGCCAAGGGTAGCTTGCCAGGCTCCACTGTGCAGGCATGATACTCTCGGTAGCTTGCCGGGCTCTCTGAGAGGGGCGGAGGAATAGAACCTGGGTTGGCCATGTACAAGGCAAACACCCTACCTACTGTGCCATTGCTCCAGTCCATGTAAAGTGAAAAACAATAATTCAAGGATTAAATGAACTCAAAAAAACTATATGCTCATATTTGCAAAATTGAGCTGGTCTCTGTCTCTGAACTGGTCTCTTATAGTTTGCCTGTGCCTCAATTGCTGCTGATTTTGGATCTCCTGTACACTAACTACCATGATAGCACCAACGTCTACATAGCACCAGGTCTATAAAGCCTGCACTTCACATCAGCGTTCAAAGTTGCTTATATCTGGCAACAGATATCAAAAGTAGAAGCGCGACTCAGAAATTGGGGACTGAGATCACTTGTACCCAATTCAAAGACCTGATCTTCATAGTTACTAAGGGATGTTGACTTTCCTGTAAAAATTGCAAACGCAAAGGAAAAATTCCACAGACTTTTGTAGCAAGCCAATGTGTGAATCTGATTGTTGGGTAGTTCTGTTGCACACAGCTATAGAAGGCATTTGCTTCTGTTAGGTGGGCTGATTCACAAATGCTCTATATGGCATGCCAGTTCTTGCTGCTCTGGGACAGGTGTAGTGAGTTGATCAGGTCTTTTGAGCTTCCATATATACTCTCATCCCACAGAGTCTTTCACAGTTTTGAATGATGTGGCAGCAGTGAACAGAGCATTCAGGCTTGCACAAGGCAAAGATTTGTTTGTTCTTGGTGGTGGGAGGAGGATGAACTTCAAATCAGAAATGCCCAGAGGTTTCTGTACATCTATATGGAGAGCCTAATTGGTGGCTAGGGAGTACCTTATCATCTAAGCTTGACAGACAGAGCCTGCCGACATCTGCTCTGCCTCACAACATCTGGCCTCCATGTTCCACAGAATTGATCACGAGCCCTTTGCTCACAGGAAGTAATTCCAGAGAACTTATCTGCTTGCAGGGTGAGCATGGAGGGTTTAGGACAGGGGCAGAGAGAGGCAGTGATAATCTTCCAGGCCTTGTTCTGAGGTAGATTCGTAGGGCATGAACTGTGTCTGCTTGTCCGCCTCAACTATAGTCTGTAGCAACAACCCACCAACTGTTGTTTAATCTTAATGTTGAAGAAGTCAATTTTGCATCTGTTTAATTGCTTATCTCCCTCCTCTTTATTGTTTAGTCTTAGTTTTGGGTCCCTACTGGCTCTGTTCTCAGGAATCGTTTCTGGTGGAGCACAGGGGAAAACAAGGGATTTCGAGGATCAAACCTGGGCCAGCATGTGAAAGCAAGCACCCTCCCACGTTTCCATTGCTCTGACCCTCCCACAGCTTATCTGGAGACTTAAATTGATTAAAATCTTCTTTAGTAGAAATATACATGTATATTTACACATAGATAATTTTTTATTTTGTTATGTACTATTTATACCCCAAATTCCCTCTCAGAGAGCCCAGCAAGCTACCAAGAGTATCGTGTCCACATGGCAGAGTCTGGCAAGCTACCTGTGGCGTATTCAATATGCCAAAGATAGCAACAATAAGTCTCACAATGAGAGACATTACTGGTGCTCGCTCAAACAAATTGATGAGCAACAGGATGACAGTGTCAGTGACAAGGACAGTAATGTACTATACCAACAGAGTAAGCATGTTTATGAAAGAGCTTTTATCCTTGACAGTAACAACTCAAAAATTAAAATCATTCTAACATGACAAGTAATAGAACGAGGCATTCAAAATATATTCTTAGACATCAGCCTGAATTGTCTTGAATATATACTCATAGGAAGTATAAAGTAGGGGTAGTAACATCTGACTCTACAATGTACTTAAAATGTATTTTTTCATTCAGTAAATTACATGTTCTAAAAAGATTTCTTCACGATCATGATCACAAAATTCTGTTAATCATCGATTTCTCAAGTGGGCTCAGTAACCTCTCCATTCGTCCTATCCCTAAGATTTTTAGAAGCCTCTCTCCACTCAGCCTTCCCAAAGATACTGCATTGGAGGCTCTTTCAGGGTCAGGGGAATGAGATCCGGCTTGTTACTGGCTTTAGCATATGAATACACCATGGGAAGCTTGCAAGGCTATCCCATGTGGGCAGGAAACTCTCAGAAGCTTGCTAGTTTCTCCCAGAGGGAGAAGTAGGTTGTAAGATATCGCTTCTGGGAGCTTGCTTTCAAGTCTCTCTGGATGTTGGCCATTGATGGGATTACACACACCTGGATTCCTCTGCCGGTACCTTCATGCGTGAGGCTCCTCTGAACGTGTGGAGAGGGGCCTTGAGTATGGCTGTGGCTAGGTTCTGGTGGTTTTCGGCTGCTGGGAGCTCTGCTTGGGGCGGGGAGGGAAGCTGGAGCCGATCCCCTCCAAGGGAGTCCGGGGAAGATAGCCAGGCGTGCAGGCAAAAGACTCAAGAAAAAGATTTCTTAAAAGAAAGATTTTTCTTTGGAGCAATTGTGGGAGAGAGTTGGTCTATGTTCCACCCTACTAAAAACCCGGCAACCACAATCACACCTCAACAGCTGCAGTTGGACTGCCCAATTAAATATTTTGGATTTTCTGAAATGCTTGGATGCATTCACGGCTGGACAAAATCCCCAAACTCTATAATATTAACATTCCAGTATGAGCACACCAGACTGGAGGGGAATCATCATCATCATTATCATCATCATCATCATCATCCCGTTGATCATTAATCTTCTCAAGCAGTCTCAGTAACATGTCCATTCGTCCTAGCCTTGAGATTTTAGCAGCCTCTCTTTGCTCGTCCTTCTTAATGGTGCCACATTGGATTCTGGGCCAGGGGAATGAGACCCATCATTGTTGCTGGTTTTGGCATATGAATACACCACGGGAGTTTGCCAGGTTCTTCCATGTGAGCAGGAAACTCTCGGTTGCTTGCCAGGTTCTCCAAGAGGGAGAACTAGGCTATAAGATATCTATAAAACTGGGATCTTGGTTTTCTAGTCTCTGGATGTTGGCTGTTGATGGGATTACACGGCACTGGGGGCAGTTTCTGGGTGTAACCACCTAGCTACTGGAAAATGGTTGATCTGCATAGAAAAGGCCCATTCCCAATCTGATCAGGTTTGAAGATCTCAGTCCCAGGTCCCACTTAACCGGTTTCCTCTGCTGGTTCCTTCATGCATAAGGCTCATCTGAACGTATGGAGGGGGCCTTGAGCATGCATATGGCTGGGTTCCAGAGGCCTTTAGCTACGGGGGCTCTGCTCAGGGCGGGGATGGAAATTCAACCCACTCCTTCTGAGGAGCCCCAGTGAAGACAGCCAGGTGCAGGAGCAAGAGACTGCTGATGGGAATAATGTAGAAGTCAATTAAACTCGAAAACAAAAACATTAACATAGCGGACTTACCTTGCAACAGCAACTTATTCAACCCTCAGACAAGGACTCAACACCCCCATTGTGAGGTACAGCAATTTCCACAAAATATTTTTTTTAATTTTTTTAACTTATTTTATTGAGTCACCAAGTGAAAAGTTTACAAAGTTCTCAGGCTTATATCTCAGTTATACAATGCTCAAACACCCATCCCTTCACCAGTGCCCATATTCCACCACCAATAAAAGCAAACAAACAAAAAACAAAAACAAAAACAAACAAAAAAAACAGTATACATCCCACACCTCACCCCCCAACTCCCCACCCCGTGCGTGAGTGATAATTTCACTTCCTTTTCTCTTTACCTTGATTACATTCCAGATTTCGACACACAACTCACTATTGTTGTTAGAGTTTCAAAACAGACTCACTATTTTTCTTGGAATTTATCCCCCAAGAATACAGCTCTATTAACAAGGAAATATTTGATAATAAGTTTTCACTGATGAGAATGAAGAGATAAAATGTCGTGTGGCCACGGTACAATTTATGTATTATAGTAATTATGTCCACGGAGATTTAAGTTGGAAAATGAATCATTTCCCTTCCTAGAACAGCATGTAGCAAAAGCTTAGTTCACAGTCTCCATACATGGGTGCAAACACTTGCTGGAACCCCAAATCCTAAAGCTGTCTCTGGTTCCCGCTCGTTCCACATCCACCAGCTGTGCAGAGGCATGGGCATCCGGGCCGAAACCCGGCTGGAGCCGAGCACGGCCCCGGCTGGGGCTGCCAAGGTATCCCCACAAAATATTTTTTTTACTGTTGTGTTTTTTGATCATTCCATTAACCATTTAGTAGCAGAAGGCAATATGAAATAAATTGCTGTGAGTCTATGATGGGGGAAGGTTTGATGTTGGTTGGGAAAATGGAGAGGATATAGAGGGAAGATGACAGCGGTCATGAGGTTGAAGTTAAAGTATTTAATGCCTATAAAAAGTCATCATAAATAACTTTGTAAACCACGCATTTAAATAAAGTGGGAGGATGGATGTCATCTCAGATAATTATGGTTTTCTTGTACTGTCTATGAAAAATTAATGATATTTTAGTAAAGTACATAAGATGATTCATTGCTGTACTGAAGGACTTTAACAAAAAATGTAAGATGAAAGAAAATAGTGTCCTCTAAATCATACAAAAGTTAAGGTAAATAAGCTATAGCCAGACATTATATTCAGCACTATCATTGTACATGGGAGAAAAATATACAAATAAAATTATCTCTTTCATATTTAACTATAAATTTCAAGGGTTGTTATAACAAGATATCTAGAGATACAATTGGTTTGTACAGTCTCATAGTTTAGGAGACTCAAATTTAAGACTGTAATTCCTTTATAAGATTCCTAGGGAAAATCTTTTTATATATCTCCTATTTTCTTATTGCTTGCTGACTAAAAATCTTTGGTGTTCTTTAACTTCTGCTGAGCTCTGCCTTCATAGTTTGCCAGGTGTTCTCATCTCCTAGTGTATTTGGCTCTGTAAATATTTCCTTGCTTTGCAAGAATACCAGCAATACTTGGACCACCCTCGGAGTATGGTTTCATTTTAACTAATTCTACTAGTACTTTCTCTCTAAGCAAAATTACATACCAAAATATTTAGGGAGTAAAAATTTAACACTTATTTTATAAGGAAACAATTTCAATCATATATTAATGACATTACTCAGACACAATTTTTAATCAAAGATTAATTTCGGTTCAAAATGTGGTATTAATTAGAATGACATGAGGGACTTTTAAAATTATTGTTCAACTCTCAGGGACTGTTGTTCAATTGTTCTGAAATGAGAAGTTGATTGTCCACATATTTTATAATTTTATGCAAATTATACTTCATGCATATTTTCTCTCATTGACTAATTTAAATTGTTAGATACAAAGATGATATTCAAAATAGTCGTGAGTTGATAAAAAATAGATCTGACACAACACATTCAATGTAATGTCATCAACAAGGAATAGATCTGACACAACAAATTAAGTGTAACATCAATAAGGGGAAAAAAGTATCTATGAACAATGAGAAGTCACAGTGTTCGCAAACACTGGGGGTCATTCTGACAGTTTAGGCCGAATAAGATGATACTGCATTGTTAACAGTGTTGGTTTCACCAAAGATGAAGTATGTTTATTTTAGCCATTTTACACTTACCAGCCATGGAAGTTTATGATGTGTCATATAAGTCTACATTATCCATTTGGTAGTTTTAATTCTAAAATATACTGCAAAACTCTAAAGAAATCATATTTTCAATGCTATTTTTACATAACATATTTCCTCAGACTAAAAGAGAGAGATGAAGCTAATCAAAATAATGAATGTATTTGTAATAGGCAACCCTATTACAAAACCTTTTACAAAACATTATTATTTCTATTGTATAACCCGAAGGGTAAAAAGACTAAAGGCTAAACGAGGACTCAAGTTTGTGACCATGTGTGAATATAGATCTAATTCCTCACAAAACTGAGAATAAATTATGTAAATACATTAGTTTAGTCTTCACTGATATAACTCAGGTGAAAATTTCAGTTGTTGGTGGTGAAAATTTTAGATAAATAAAACAGGAGTAATCTTAGAAAAACTGTTACCTGTGCTAAGCTTTTATCTTCATCCTTAAACTTCATTCTTCATTTTTGTTGTATCATATAAACAAAATAAAACAAGCTTACAATAAAGTGCATGCGAATCACTGACATTTGGTATAAAGCCAAAAGATATTGAGGAGCAAATTTTGTTGAGGAAATTACTATTCCCTGACCATAAAATCTTTTCAGACTATTGAACATTAAAGTATAACATTTTTTCTTTAAAATATCTATTAAGCATAAGGGGAGGTAAAATGATAGACCTCCCTCCAACCATGAAAAATACAGATCTACTTTGTCTATAAAATCTCTACTCAAGGGAATAGTTCAGTATAATTTCCACTTTAAAATAGTCTGTAACAGAAATCATCATATATGAAATAACCTAGCTCAAAGAGCTGAAACCAGGCCTTTTGTCATATAAAATATGTTATCTTAGATATAAGAATCAAATCAGTTCATTCTCTCTCATTCTCTCCCCGAAGGTAACATGGTGGGTCTTTATTCCATTGATATAACACCCCTCTGATGTGCAGTAGTTCTATACAATCGTTCTTGAAACATTCTGAATAATCCTTCAGTTGGCTATCGTTTCAGATTAAGCTGAAACCAACTCATTAACGTATGCTTTCTTTCTTATTCTGCCTAACTACTCCTTTTCCCCTGTTTTCACTGAGATTTAAACACCCGGCAAAGTAGTTTTTTTTTGAAGTTTTGTGTTAGTGAGAGATTACAATGTCTGTTATTATGCACAGTGTTGACAAAAAAAACATAGAGCACCATTGCAGTACTCATAGGAAAATAGGAGAAGATAATGTGAGCGAAAAACCATTGTAGAGAGGACCCAATATGCATACAGCCACTGACAAAATATGGCCTCAGTAACACTGACGCCCACCCAGCCCAGCACTAGCCATGGAATGAATTCCTACTCCCCGTGCACCCCCTACACAGCTACCTACTAAGCATAGCCCTGGTGTCACGGATGCCTGTCCAACCCAATACACTACACAAGTGAGTCCCAGAGCTCCAGGCCAACCCTGTGTGCAGCCATTGAGGTCGCGTAGTCTAGGCCAGCAGGACTCCTGGAGAGCAAGTCAAACCCATCCCTTTGAGATAAGGTCTGCAGGAATGAGCAAAGAGTCCCACCATCCAGACTGCTGGACACACAATAGAAAAGTGAAAATACTGCGTCAAGAGAGGGTGATAAAATCTCAGAAATACCACTAACTAAAATTAACCTTTTCATATTCTGGTCACTGTTTCTTTTGCGGTGCAGAAGCTTTTTAGTTTAATGTAGTCCCATTTGTTGATCTCTGTTTTTACTAGATTGCTTAGTTCCGTGTCACCTTTGAAGATACCTTTATCTACAATATCGTGGAGGGTTTTGCCGACCTTGTCTTCAATGTACCTTATGGTTTGTGGTCTAATGTTGAGGTCTTTAATCCATTTTGATCTGACTTTTGTGCATGGTGTCAGGTCAAGGTCTAAGCCCATTTTTTTGCATGTGGTTGTCCAGTTGTGCCAGCACCATTTGTTAAAGAGACTTTCCTTGCTCCACTTCACATCTCTTGCTCCATTATCAAAGAAAGACTATGCACAGAATGGGAAAGGATATTTACACAATACCCATCAGATAAGGGGTTGATATCAATGGTATATAAAGCACTGGTTGAAATCTACAAGAAGAAAACACCCAACCCCATCAAAAAATGGGACGAAGAAATGAACAGAAACTTTACCAAGGAAGAAATATGAATGGCCAAAAGGCACATGAAACAGTGCTCTACATCACTAATCATCAGAGAGATGCAGATCAAAACAACCACGAGATACCACCTCACACAACAGAGACTAGCACACAGCCAAAAGAACAAAAGCAACCGCTGTTGGAGAGGATGTGGGGAGAAAGGGACCCTTCTACACTGCTGGTGGGAATGCCGACTGGTTCAGCCCTTCTGGAAAACAATATGGACGATTCTCAAAAAACTAGAGGTTGAGCTCCCATTTGACCCAGCAATACCACTGCTGGGAATATATCCCAGATATGCAAAAAAGTATAATTGAAACGACATCTGCACATGTATGTTCATTGCAGCACTGTTTACAATAGCCAGAATCTGGAAAAAACCCGAATGCCCTAGAACGGATGACTGGTTGAGGAAACTTTGGTACATCTATACAATGGAATACTATGCAGCTGTTAGAAAAATGGAGGTCATGAATTTTGTATTTAAGTGGATCGGCATGAAAAGTTTCATGCTGAGTGAAATGAGTCAAAAAGAGAGAGACAGACATAGAAAGATTGCACTCATCTATGGTATATAGAATAACAGAGTGGGAGACTAACACCCAAGAATTGTAGAAATAAGTACCAGGAGGTTGACTCCATGGCTTGGAGGCTGGCCTCACATTCTGGGGAAAGGACAACTCAGAGAAGGGATCACCAACTATAATGTAGTCGAAGGCCATGTGGGGGAAGGGAGTTGCAGGCTGAATGAGGGCTAGAGACTGAGCACAGTGGCCACTCAACACCTTTGTTGCAAACCACAGTGGCAGGGTGGGGTGGGGGGAGATGGGATTGGGGAGGGTGGGAAGGATGCTGGGTTTACTGGTGGTGGAGAATGGGCCCTGGTGAAGGGATGGGTTCCCGAACTTTTTATGAGGGTTGCACAAGCACAAAAGTGTATAAATCTGTAACTGTACCCTCACGGTGATTCACTAATTAAAAATACATAAATTAAAAAATAAAAATAAATGAATAAAAATAAAATTAACCTTTTCAATTGCTTGAAAACGATTTTAGAAAAATTAATGATTTTTGAAATTGCTGAATTATATGATAAAAGGCATTTGAACAATGAATCGATAAACTTAAAGACCACTTGATAGGGAGCAAGTAAAGAACGCATGCAAATGAAATAAAGGAGCTAAGGAAACAGTACCAAGTCTCATGAGCAGGTCGGGCAGAGCTGAAAATCAAATCACTGACCTCAAAGATAGGTACAGAAAAGCATCAATAAGGTAAAGTCTGTAAGAAATAAAATAAGGTGGCAGGAGGATAAGATGCACAACAGTTAGGTTAGCATGTGTCCAACTGAAGTTCAATTCATGGCACCATATGGTCCCCTATGGAGCAGGGTGCCAGACACTGGTGCAGATAAGACCTGACCTTACAAAGTAGTCCAGAAGCAAAGCCTCGCAAGAGGGAGTGTCTGGGCAAAGTCAGCAAGAACAGGAGGTCAGCGAGCACTGGGTGTTCAGCCTTGAGCCTCACTCAACCTCCTGGTCACATGAGCCCTAGACACAGAAACTGTCACGTATGCTTAGCAGGTCATCCTAACCACAGCGTCTAGCCTTGATTGGGATTGGACGGGGCAAAGCAGAGTTGGAGAGGTGACGGGCCAATAGTGCTAAACTTTATGCGATTGGACCTTCTTGTAAGCCGAGACCACCTATAAAATATGTGTGTACTTGGCAATAAA
Organism: Sorex araneus; assembly: GCF_027595985.1. Classification (NCBI taxonomy): domain Eukaryota; kingdom Metazoa; phylum Chordata; class Mammalia; order Eulipotyphla; family Soricidae; genus Sorex; species Sorex araneus. Next base: position 186,095,553 of record NC_073302.1, on the reverse strand, counting down.
GAGAATAGCCATCAGCTGCTCCTGGAGGGGGTTTCTCTCGTACCCTTCACCCTTTGCTCCATGGCTGTCACACCCGGTGCGCAATGTGTCGGGGCACCGTTGTGGCAGAAAACTGTTCTCCAATGTATCCTGAGCATTTGGTACAGTCCTGAGGTATCTGGATCCTGGTGCCTCGGTACCCCAGCACTTTAGGGACTCACCAGCACTTGTTTTGGTCTGAACCATCAATGTGGTTGGTCAAGAATCTCTGGTGGAATCTCTGGATTTCCTGAATACTGCTTGGGAGAACAAAGGGGAAGAAAATGAGACAAAACAAAGAGAATAGAAGAGATATTAACAATACTAGAAGGAACAAACTCAGAATCATAAACATATCAGAATAAAAAAAGAAGACATAAGAATAGTTACTTTAAGAAATAACAGACCCATTCGGGCTGAAAGATGCCGAATGTAGACCATAGATGGAACACAATGACCATTCAATGCCTCTCTTGCAAATTACAAGACCCAAAAGGAAAGAGAGAACAAAAGGTAATGCCCTGCCACAGAGTCAGGGTGAAGTGGGGAGAGATCGGGAGGGTGTGGTGGGAGGGGTGCTGGGACCATTGGCGGTGGAGAATGGGCACTAGTGGAGGGATGGGTACTTGATCATTGTATGACTGAAACACAAGCGGGGAAGTTTGCAAGCCTATAACTGTACCTCAAGATGATTCACTAATAAAAAAAAAGATAAAAAAGTAATAATAGACAAGATTCCCCAATCTGAATAAGGAGAAGGAAATAATTATCCAAGAAGTCCAAATAGTTGCACTTGGAATAAATCCAAACAGAACAGTACCAAAATAAGTTGTGATCAAAGTATCAAGACTCTAAGACAGATATAGGATCTTAAAGCAGGAGGAACAAAAGGAAGCTTCATGTACAATGGAAGGAATATAATATTTACAGCATAATTCTCTAATGAAAATATATGAAAGAAGAGAGTAGAATATATATATATATATATATATATATATATATATATGCATCGCATCAAATGAAAAAGCCACCAACCAAGATCCTCCAGTTAGATCATCAATCAGGATTGAGTAAAGAGTAAAAACATTCTTAAAAATAAAGAATAATAAAAATAAAAAAACATAAAAAATAAAAGATAAAAAATAGATAATACAACCTAAAAAATAAATAAAATATACTCCCATGACTTTGCAGTTTTTAGTCTTTGGAATAAAAATAGGTAGCCTAAAAAATAATGACAGTTGAAGGCATTTATAACATCTAAACTAGCACTGGAAGGAAGGTTTAATGGTCTAATACAAAAAGGCAAAAATCAGGAGCTAGATAGATGGCACATTGTGCAGGGTATTTGCATGGAGCCAAACCCAGGTTCATTCTGTAGCAATCCATATGGTCCCATCTAGCCTCAATGGGAATGACCCCTGAGCACAGAGCCAGGAAAATCCCTGCACATTGTTCAGCGTGGTCCAAAAAACACAACAGAAATCAAAGAATGAATGGCATATACAACTAAACTCTTCATAAATATATGACTACAGATTTCTTCATGCAAAGAATTCCTGCTAGTGGAATGAATTTTATTCTAAAAAGGCACAGTGTGGTTAGATAAAACAGAGCACAGCCTAAACTTCTCTTATTTAAAAGAGACACATTTGAACTCTCACAATAAGCAGACTTAAAATGAAAGCTTGAAAAAGAACTATACAGGATAACTGGAGTGTAAAAAAATAACAGGAATGACCACACTTGTATCAGCATTCAAGCTGAATAAAACTATAAGAGAAAGGATAAATATTTATTCGACAGAAATCTATATTAAGAAGTTTTAACTCTTATCTTAGACTAAATAAAACAAAAGCAAAGTTTATAAAGCAAATCTTCCAGTAAATCTGAGGAGGTACATCAGTAGCAATACAAGAAAAGTTGAAGACTTTAACACCCCACTCTTGTCAGTGAATAGATCAACCATACAGGTGATCAACAACAATAACAACAAAATAGAAATCATCAACAAAGGATCAACAAGGAAAGTTCTAAATGATTTTTAATACCCCACAAATGAGATCATTTTGGATAAGAACTTTGTGCTTTCAAACATCATATCAAAATGGATTAAAGACCACAACATCATACCTGAATCCATAAGGTATATGAAACAAAACATAGGAAAAACCCTCCATATTAAAGTTAAAAGCATCTTCAAAGATGAAAGCCACTAGCCAAGCAAATGGAAGCAAAGATTAACAAATAGGAAGACAATAAACTATGAAACTTCTACACCTCAAAAGTGGCAGTGACAAGATACAAAGACAGCCCATGGAATGGGAAAAACTGCTCACCCAATACCCATCTGATATGGAGATATTATTAAAGATATAGATATGCAAGCTATTAGTAGAACCGTTAAAGAAAAAAAATACAACCCCATCAAAAAATGGGGAAAAGAAATGAACAGAAACTTCCTCATGGAAGAAATTTGAATGATCAAAAGGCAATGATGAAATTTTATACAACAAATTCTCTGCAATCAGGGAGATGCAAATCAAAACAACAATGAGATATCATCTCACACAACAGAGACTGACCCACATCCAAATGAACATGAACAGGCCAGTGCTGGCGAGGATGCTGGAAAAAGACCTCTCACTCCCTGCTGCTGCTGGGAATGCCGACTGGTCCAGCCCTTTTGAAAAACTATACGCACAGTACTCAAAAAACTAAAACTTGAGCTCCCATTTGACACAGTGATACCACTTCTGGAAATTTCACCCTGGGGATTCAAAAGCACACAACAGAAACACCATCTGCACTTCTGTGTTCAATACAGCACTATTCACAATAGCCAGTAGCTAGAAACAAACTCTCCAAACAATAATAGTGAGTTTTGTTGAAATATTGAATCCAATCAAAGTGAAAGTAAAGTGAAATTTATTAGTTACACAGGCGCAGCGGGGCTAATGGTGGGGCGTGGGGTGGGGCGGCTAGGGGTGTGGGGGTGCGGGGTGGAACTATACTGTGATTCTTGGTGGTGGAATATGTGCACTGGTGAAAGGTTGGGTGTTTGAGCAATGTATAACTGAGATATAACTTAAACATGAAAACTTTGTAACTTTCCACATGGTGACTCAATAAAAAAATTAAAAAAAATAAAATAAAATAAAACAAAAAAAGAAACTATGGCACATCTAAAAAATAGAATATTACACAGCTGTTAGGGAAAATTAAGCAATAAAATTTGCTTATAAATGCATGGACACGAAGAGTATCATGCTGAGTGAAATGAGTCAGAAGGAAAGGAACAGATACAGAATGGTTGCATTCATTTGTGGGATATAAAACATAGTATGAGACTGATATCTATGGCCAGGAGAACAGGGGCCAGAAAGGCTGGTCAGTGGTTGGAAATTACTACAAATGTGCCTGGGGAGGAGAGTAGTTAGGATGGAGGAGGGTCCAGTATGACAACAATAGTTGGAAATGATGATCTGGACAATAACTGAGTGTTGAAAGTAGGTAAAGGGATATACAAAATAACCATTCAACATCTGTGTTGCAAACCATAACACTTAAAATAGAGAGAAAAAGAAATAGAGAGAGAGAGGGAGAGAGAGAGAGAAGAGAGTTGCCTGCTTATAGGCAGGCTGGGGTGGGAGGGACTTGGGGAGCTTGGAGGGAAACTGGGGACATTAGTGCTAGAAAATTATTAAACTAGTGGAAAGATGGGTGTTGGAACATTGTATGATTATAATCCAATCATAAACAGATTTATAATCATCTACCTCACGGTGATTTAATTAAAAATAAAAGTCAAAAAAAAAGATACACAGACAAAAATAAAAAGACCTGCACGCTTAAAATAGGTAAAGGAACAAGCACAATAACCTCTCAGTATCTGTATTGCAAACTCAAATGCTGAAAAGGAGAATGGTGGAATCGAAAAGATGTGCCCGGAGTCGGAGGTTCTTCGTTCTCTTAACCACTTCTTCGATGCTCTTGAAGGCATTCCACGCTGCTCTCTTCCTCCTGCGCAGTTCTGGCACCAAGTCATTCCTCATGTTGATTTCTAGACCCAGGTACACATAGCTGCTGCATTCGGAGATGTTCATTCCATTGAGAGCAAATGGAGCTTCAGGGACTAGTTTGTTTTTCATGAGCATCGTCTTGTTGAGATTCAGCTGCAATCTGACCTCCCCACACTCGTGGTCGAAGTCGGCCAGCATTTGTGCCGCTTGGCTAATGTTTGGCATTATGAGAACAATGTCATCAGTGAAGCAGAGGTGGTGTAATTGCCGACCATCTATCTATTTGAAGATAGACAAATATCCATAAAGTCACAAAGTGATAAAAAGGTATCATGTATATTTTCAGTGTCTCAAAGGTAGATTAGTCATGAAAAAGATGGGTGAAATTCCAGAAATTTGAACTAACAACATGTTGTTAAACAATTGTATCAAAGAGGAAATCAAAGAAGAAATAAAAGGTTTCCTTGAAATTAATGACAATGAAAACTGTCAGAATCCATGGACACAGCAAGAGCAGAATTAAGGTGAAATCACATAGCAATATAGGTCTACATATTATTAAAACATGCATACAAAGTAACGTTTTCTGCACTTACCGATTAGTCTATAAATGTTAGTCAAGTTATTTGATGACATTACTCATGCTTGCTTCCAAATTCCCAATTAGTTGGTGTAGTCTGTAAATAGCTAAAAATAGTATATTAAATCTTTCATATGGATTTTTTATTCTAGATTTTGTACAAAAACAAAACTTAGATGTGAGTCATTATAAAAATTGGATTTCTGAGTAACCATACTCAAACTTTTTTAAAAAATTCCATTTATTTAAGACTAGAAAATATGTAATTCTCTATAATAACTGATTCCACAGAACATCAAAAGAACACGTGGCCACCAACCTACGAGATCGTCAGACTTCTTTGTCAAGACCCTGAATAAAGAGTTTGAGGCTCTTTGTGTTCCTGGAGTTAGCAGAAGCATTGGGCTAAAGTAGCACATGACAGGGACGAATGGAGACACTGCTGGCACCTGCTCGAGCAAATCGATGAGAAACGGGATGACAAGTGATACAAGTGGTCTATAATAACTAAAAGGCAATCATTGATTTCCTGTCACTCAAAGTAAAACAAAGAACACACTTCTTGGTAATCATTAAGTTTAATTGAGTTTAAATTATAGAAGGTGGTATAATGATATACAAATTTACTCATGTACAAACACATTGTACCTCACCTTTAATGTGCCACTAGTCCCCTTTGCCTCAGCTTCACCTCTAGCCCCACCTTCATTCCGTATCCTTTCCCCCACTCTACTTGATATTTGGTTTGATACTGTCATTATCCAGTACTGTCTATTACTTGTTTTGTCACTCTTAATACCACAGATGAGTGAGATTGCCTGTCATTTATTTTTCTCCCTCTAACTTATATAACTTAACATGATAATAGCAGTTCTATCTATGTTAGAGTGAACTGCAAAATTACATCTTTTATCTGTATAGTATGCCATGGAATATGTATACTGCAACTTCTTAATCTATTTATCTGTCATTGTTTGGTTCCACATCCTGGCTATTATACTTAACAATGAAATGAGAGCATGTGCATATTCATGCAAGCATGTGTGAATTTTTTCGCATTCATGCATTTATATTTGGGGTAGATGCCAATAAGTGAGATCATTATATCATACTTATCCTTACTTCCTGAGTAATTGTCAGATCACTTTCCATAAACACTGATTCAGACAACATTACCACCAACAGCAAATAAAGGTATGTTATGTAGCCCATCCCACTAGAACTGGTTGTTTCACTCCTTGATTTTAAATTATACTATAAAGCTACAGTACTTAAAATTATGTGGAAATAGAACAAAAGTAGACTTTCAGAAAAATGGTACAGAATTGAGAGCCCAGAGACAAACTTCATATTTATTAATTGTTTCTCTATGACAAGGAAACTGGAGTGTATGAAGGTAAACAAAGAGTATCTTTAACAGATGGTGCTGAAAACTGGAGAGTAAAATACCAAAAAAACAAAAAGAAGAAGAAATCGTATCAATATTTCACAATACACACAAAAGCCAATTCTAAGTGGATTAAAGAGTTTATGATTAAACCATAATCAATAAAATACATTCAGGAAAATACAACCAACACTCTCCTCTGAGATGTTTTCAGTGATTTTATTTTAGAGGGAAAGACAACAAAAGCAAAAATAGACAAATAGGACTGCATAAAAAAAAGCTTTGCAGGGGAGGTTTTTTTAAAAAATAAAAGATGAAAATGTTATCTTGACTATAGTGTTAATTTTATAGGTGCTTAGCAGTGATTTTCTTACTAAAATATAAATTCTAGTTGTAGTTTGTTGTTTGTTTTACATTAGTGTGTATGTGTATTCTCTCTAATAATATGTATTATTACATAATAATATGTATTATTACATATGTATTATCTAATAATATGTACTATTTACATGAATTCTTCGGAATGCTTTACTTGTAAAACCTGCTTATAGCAATTCAACATAAGTGAAGATATCCAAATGACACAAATGCCTTACTATTGAGACAAAAAATACAATTTTAATAAGAAAGTACCACATTTCATGCTTTTAGGATATAACATTCTGATCAGTTCTAACCTGTAATTAACAATTTTAAATAGGATTGGCGGTAATGAATTATAAACTTCCTTATAAAAATTTATCATAATTTGTATTTTACAAACTTTCACTTTTAGCCAAAAACCAGTTGAAGCTGAAGTTAGTGGATTAAAGTAAGTTTGGATTAACAAAGAAGTTGGGGGCCAGAGAGATAATACTGAAGGTAGGGCACTTGCGTGCAAACAGCAGAGCTAGGTTCAATCACCAGCAATAGTTCTGAGCACTGCTGAACATGCGCCACCTGCCCCACAACGCGCGTGCGGATACACACACACGGTTTGTTCTTTAAAAAAGTTGAGTGATGGTGGCCATCAGCTTCCAGAATCCAGTGAGAAGCTCAGGTACGTGGGGTCAGGGACAGCAAACACCAGGCCTCAGGGGATAGGGGATGGGTGTGTCCTCATCTCCCCATCCCTATGGGACCCTGGAGGTCACACCCTCAAACTGCCTCTAGCTGCTATTTAAGGTCCATAACGGCCATGATCCAGAGACACACAAAAGAATCTCAGAACCAAAGAGCTTGCTACTAAGATTTCTCCAGACCTTAATTATCTAAAATTTTAGAGTTCTAGGATTGTGTGGCTTCTCTTGTGGCTGTACAACATCTTATACTATTCATAACAAGTAATACAAAATAAATTATCTATCATCTGCTTTTTTTGGCAGGTTCGAGTGGTGGCAGGAAAATTCAAAATAATGGTGGTGGGAAGGTGTAATGGTGGTGGGACTGGTGTCAAAACACTGAATTTAATCCATTATTATGAACAGCTTTATGAAAAGAAAAAAGAAAAAGTTGAGTGAAAGATGATTTGTTCATTAATCAGCTTATCATCCTATTTTAATAAAACACTTAAAATTCTGGTGCTTATGAAATATTTAAAGTGTTTTTTAAATTTTCTTTGTGGGGTTTTTTGGGTTGTTTTGGGGGGCCACATCCAACAGTGCTTCAGGGCTTATTCCTGGCTCTGTGCTCAGGAATCACTCCTGGTGGGCTCTGTGGTCAATATGGGATGTCTGGGATCTAAGCTGGGTGGGCCAACTGCAAGGCAAGTGCCCTACATGCTGTACTATCACTCCGGACCCATATTTTTAAGTTTTAAAAGTGAGAAAGTCACATCGTGGACAGATATTCTTGGTATAAAAAATAATAGTGATCAGAGCTGGGCAAAGAGCTGAAAGTGTCTGAGCGCATGATTTGAATGCAGGGACCCTGTATCGAGTCCCCACCTCCTCACCTCGACCCACCCCACCACACTGTAGACTGAACTCTAGCGATACTTTCACCAACTTCTAAACTGAGATTAACCCTCTACAAAGGAAAACAAAATAAACATAAGGAAAATGTGAGAAGCAAGCCTCACTCTAAAATAAAGCTCTTAATTGTAAAACAGCCACTGTGAAGTACGGCTTCACTATCACTGCCAATTAGAATCATGTCTGTTAAAATTGAAGATGATCACTTCACCCTTTGAAAATGAGATTTAAAGAAGTGGGTTTGAGTATCTTGGGAACAGATACCCAGGTGTACACATTGACAACTCAGATTTCACTTATTGGGTGTTTGGAAAAAGCAGTTTAGCCGGTCAAATGGATGGAAACAGTTTATCATTAAGCAGCAACTGCTCATTTAATTTAAATTAAATAATTCCAAGATTTTCCATAATTTGAGCAAATAAATTTTTAATAAAATTTGACTATAAATATAAACTTTAATATAGAATGCATTTCTCATTAACATAATCCCAAATAGCAGATTGTTTTTTAAATAAATATTCATTTTTTAATCACATTTATCATTTAAGTTTAAATATTCTACTGTCAGCTTCAAATATTTATTTGTTATACTGAAGCAGGAACTCACATATTGTTTGATTAGAGGTATTTAACCAGCACCTGTGTCCTTTCTTCTTTTCAATTTTCATGTTTCAGACTTCTGGGATTTTTTTTGCAAGATATAAATACAAATTCATTTAATATGTCATACTCTGAAGTAATTGTATCTATTGTATCTATTTGTTAGGGGAAAATATAACCTTCTTAAACAAATAAATTAATACTAGTATTATAAACAACTAACAAAAAGAAAAAAACATATGATGAAGTCCATCATAGAAACACTAAGTACTTGCTCAAGGGCTACATGATAAATGCACATTACCTTTAAAGCTAAGAGTAATTATACAAATGTAAAGGTGTATCCTCTAACTTGAAAAGTACGTGTTTGAGGAAACTTAATAAACTAAATTAAGTAAAATACACAAAATTCAAATCTAAGCTTCTGAGCCTTCAAAGCCTATTATTTAAATTTTATTTGAACCATATTGCTACTGGAGATAGTGTTAGACCAGTTTTTGTATCATTGTTTTGTTCATTTTTGTATATTGTTTGTCTATAACTTTTAATGATACCTCATTAGGTCAATTGTAGGATAACATTGGGTTTGTCCTTTCAGCCTTGCCACAGAGAACTTAGTCTACCTTAGAGCAATGGACTTTCTGTATGTTAAGTTAATATTAAGTTAATTTTATGCTTTGTAATTTGGGAGCCGGTTGACTCCAATAATATTTACTTCTGGGCATTTGCTTTCTCAGTTGCCCTTAGTTCCTAGCACCCCAAAAGCTGGGAAGCAGAGACAGAAGATACAGAAGCAAGAGAGAAGACACAGAAGCAGAGTCAGAGAGAGGTTGGAAGAGATCTGAGAAGAGACTACAGAGACAGAGGCAGAGATAGAGAGACAGAAGAGAGCACAGCAGAGAGAGAGAGAGAGAGAGAGAGAAAGAGAGAGAGAGAAAGCGCCACCCCAAGAGCCCTCGAACAACACAACACACATCACATCACACCCTCCCGAGCGCTCATCTTTGTAATTTTTTACAGTCAACAACATGGCACCTGTTCTAAATAGATTATGTTCCCATTGGGCTCAAAGAGTACTTGATTTTAGGAAACTGTCCTTGACCACAAGTCAAACAATGACAGTCTCCATTTCAGTCAATTTCAGAGGAGTGACCACACATTTTTAAATGTAGTTTTCCACCATCGCCTTTTCTCTCAGAATCTAAAGATTCTGATTTCTCCGCTTTTTGTTTTCTCAACTTAGTTTAGGTTGTAAACCTTTTGAAGGCAGATATTACATTTAAATTTGTGATCCTAATAACAAGCAACTATCACAGAGGTCTCCTTATATTTAGGACTCTACAAACGCTTATGGAGTAAGTTGATGAGCAACTTTTGAGATGATCTAAACCAAGATGGCCCTGGTTGGATACATAGCATCTTAGAGAGCTTTCTCCAGGTCATAGTATATCCCAAATTGTCCCCTCTTCTCAAATTCAATATTTAAAATAAAGAAACCTGGGAATGGAATAAAATGCAATTTTATTAAAATGTATTTGCATATGAGAAAATATCAAGAAAGTATTTAGCTTCAGTATGAAATATTTCATAGTACCTCAGGCTGGAGAGATAAGGTCTCATTCCTTTCATGAGCTGACCTGGGTTCTATCCCTGGAATCACATATGGTCCATTGATTCCTGCTAGGAATAATTTTTAAGTGCAGCACCAGAAGTAAATCTTCTCTATCACCAGCTGTGGCCCCCAAAGAAACTTATTTATAGCTAACTACACTATAGACTGACCCAATTCAATAATTAGCAAACTTCCATGGATGTTCACCAATACATCTACATCACTTATCATAATACTTTTTCAAAGTGAAAAATATGGTTTTAATTGTTATGTTAATTATTTCCATGTAGTACCCAAGTAAAACAAACACAATGGAGCAGATAGAATCCTCAATGTCAGGTCTGGAGAATAGTAGAGTGAGTAGGCCGCTTGCCTTGCACACAAAAGACCCAGGTTCATTCCCCAGCATCCCAAATGGTTACCGAACACCACCAGAAGTGATTCCTGAGTGCAAAGCCAGGAGCAACCCCTGAGCATTTCCGAGTGTGACCCCCAAAATAGCCAAAAATAAAACAAAAACAAGAATCCTCAATGTCTAAATGTCTGTCTTTATTCCATCACACACCTCCCCTAACACACAGATACCTTTCACCTATTTCTGGAGCTATGTGGTACTCAGGCATGTCTAGCTACAGAATTTTATTTAGAAGGAAAATCTCAATCTCAGGATTGAGATTCATAAACATCCTGAAGAGACTTCAACTCTTATCAGAGTAAAAGGACAATATAAATGCTGTTTTCTTAGATACAATAGGAAAATCAAGATAGTATGAGCCAAAATTACTGGTCACATCAAAGAACTATAGGTATCCACATGCTGCTTATATGATCAAAGGTCAGTATCTGAAAAGATATTCTGCTGCAACAAAGAGTCTCCAGGTTGGATAGATACATTTATATCCCTCTATTTCTTGCCCTTAGACTAAAAATTTACTTGGGGAAATAGTAAATTCTGGAACTCATTAGCAAGTAGAAAATTGAGTTGAAAGAAAATGAAACAAAATAGTAATAAAACAATGTTAAAAGAAATTTTTCCATAGTGTTATAAGACTTCAGCAAAAGGGTGAAACTAAAGATGAAAATAAAGCAGCAATTGAGACTGTCCACAAAGATGTCTCTACTGAGTGACTGGTAAAATTTGCAAGCCCTTTATATAGTCATTTTTTTCTATTGATAATAACTAAGTCAATCCAATAAGAAGCTTCTCCAATATAAAGGGAAGCTATTGCATATTTTTAATCACTTCCTTTGAAAATAAGTAAAATATCTGGAGATGAGATGCAGTAAAAGAAGAAAAATGACAGAAATCATCAAAAGTTGTAGGAGAAAACATAATAACCTTGCCAGGAACAATGCAGAGATGGCCATGGCTGAGACCCAACTCCAAACCAGAGAGTTGAAACTATGCCAGGTGTCTCTGACTAGACGTCTAGAAAGGACGTGGAGAGACAAGAGGGCATAGCCAAGTATGAAAAAGGTTGGAAGTCTATGTGGGAGAATAATAGTTTCCCACAAAACTCTGGGAAACTGTTTTCAGTGAAAAATATACAGATCTGTCCAAAGAGCTAAATAGGGTCCTAAGTAGTTGATTTTAGAATTCTAACAGAAAAGTCAGATGGAGGGTGTATCTTTCATTATTAGCAAATGCAGGCCCCAGAGAACTCTCAGGTGTTGATGGAGATACACCAATAAAAAGAAAAGTAATAATCTAGGTTGTATTTTTAGCAAAACCCCAGAAACTATGAAATGCATACCCCCATACAATAAAGAACAGAAAGTGTCAGGTCAACCCCAACCATCCTTACGGCTCTCGGTACAGCCTGCCTGTGACCGAGCACACAGTCCTCTGTAAACTTCTTTAAACCAAAAACTCACCAGGAAGTTTGCCTGTAAAACTGATTTCAGAGCTAAAACGCAACCTGAAAACATGCAAGGGCAAAGTACATAATTAGTAAATTCTTTTCTGAAGTTGAAAGGGAAGTTCTCTTCTTTAGTTCATAAATGCAATCTCCAGAGAGACTTGCGCTACAGGCAGTCTATAGAGCCAAACCCTTCACTTCCTGTTTTATCAGTCATCACACACTTGGCAAAGTTCTTGGGTCACTAAAGTCAATCAGTTCCTGATTTTCCATTGCCTTCATATGTCAAGAAGATTCAGTCTACGTAACAGAAAGCTGTGCATTCACTGCCAACATCTTGGGCCAATGTCTTGCAAACCTGCAATTTATCACATGACTATTATCACTGAGACTAGGAAGGAAAACATGTGGTCTATCTCATGGAAGTTAGTGTAAAGCATCAAACATAAATAAGATAAAAAAAAAACTATCCCCAGATAGATCAAGAAAAGACCCTGGATAAAATATTATATATACACATATATAATATGTGGGCTAGAGCGATAGCATAATGGGTAGGGCATTTGCCTTGCACACAGCCGAACCGGGTTCAATTTCTCCGTCCCTCTCGGAGAGACTGGCAAGCTACCAACAGTATCCTGCCCACATGGCAGAGCCTGGCAAGGTCCCCGTGGTGTATTCGATATGCCAAAAACAGTAACAACAAGTCTCACGATGGAGAGATTACTGGTGCCCACTCGAGCAAATGGATGAGCAATGGGATGACAGTGATGCCTTGAATAAGCAATCATATAGATTCTTACTAAAATTAGTAAAATTATCAGTGATAAAGAAATGTAAGCAAGAGCAAAGAAAACAACAAAAATTTGAATACAAGTTATAGAACTAAAGCATAAAATAGTCAAGCTAAAGCATAAAATAATGGACTCAAAAAAAGAATAGATTATGTGAATGATATTATTGCTGAACTCAAAGATATGGTAGAGAAAACTATTCAAAGATACAGTGAAAATTAAACATTAAAATGAAGACAAAATATTTATGGACCATCAAGAACAACATAACAAAATAAGAACTTTAAAAAGTGTGACAGAAAGGATCAGAAATTCCACTTCAAGAAATAACATCTGAGACCTCCTCCAAGTTTATAAAAACAATATTCAAATGCAAAAAGCTCTAATTTCCAAATAAGACAAGTTCAAACATACCCACTCACACAACAAGATATAATTAAAATTTCAAATATCAAAGATAATATGCTGAGAGCATAAAGAGAAATAGCAATGAATTCTCATGAGACTGTCATAAGATTTCTCATGAGAAAATCTTTATGGGCCAGAAGGAATTGATACCATATATTCAAAGTACCAAACAAAATGATCTCCAGTCATGAAAATCTACATTCATACACAGATTTAAAGAAGTGATAAGAACTACACAGAGGACCGTAAGAGCTTTGGATGTAATTGGAGGGGAGGTTCTATTTGTTCACTCAAATAGGGTGGATTTTTAGAGGAGTATTTTTTTTCTCTGAAAAGGGCTGATTAGGACTAATATATGAGAGCCTGATTTAAACTCTAGCTATCTATAAGAACAAGGAGTTAAAATTGCGGCTTTTCCAACTTTCAGTTTCCTTTTGATTCTGATAATAAAGAAGAACTCCTATGCAGAGTTTTTTCTCTGAGTTTACCCAGTAAAGAACAAAGTCAGCTGGTGAAGGAAGTGCCCTTCTAAGAACTTTTGTTCTTTTTCCTTAAATCCTGGTTGTCATCTCAGCAAAACTTCATACAAAACAATACATTTAGCATGCATAAATCGAGAGGTGAGTGGGCATACTGCTTTTATTTATCCAAATTTTTTCTTATTTCTGCTAAACAGACCAAAAATAAAAGAAGAAGAATCTTGTGCAGGGTCCTGGAGTCTACACACAGTTACATGTCGTTTGCATGCTTGTATATTGATTATGTCATGGAAGGTCTTGTGACATGAAACCTTTGATGGATTTGTATTAAGAAGAACTTAACTTTTTTCTATGGATGATGAAACATTCCATTGTCTTCTTAATAACAGGTCTAGGCTGCTGACTTTCCTTTCTTAGAGCTGGTACTACAGAAACTGTGATTTCTTTTTCTGTCTTATTGAGGTGTAAATTTTCTAAAAACCTCAGACCAATGTTCAACTCACTATGTCTATCACAAAGACCTGGAAATGTCCCTTTGAAATTCAATCATCTTTTCACACATTTTTTTAATTAAAGCACTACAATATACAAAGTTGTTCATAGTTGATTTTTAGACATTCTCCCCAACCCAGACTGCCTCCCGACAGGCACCTTTTAACTTTGGTCGCTAGCTAGTTTGGGTCTTTTGACTTCGGTGTTGTTGACCCTAGTTGGGACATTTGACACTATGATTCCTTAACACCACTCTGGGACCTGGTTCCTCAGACCTGGCCTCTGCTGTTTCTCATCTGTCTCTTTTTTCCCTCTCCTCTCTTCTGTCTTTCCTTCTCCTCCTATACTCTGGGGTCAAGGTGGATCAGAGAATTCTTCCTTTAAAACATTGCATGCCCTCATCCAGTTTCCTAAATACCACATATGAATTATATATCCTGTGTTTTTCCTTCTTCTCACTTACTTCTTTCAACATGTTGTTGTCCATCTCCATCCATGTTGCCATGAATCAAATGATTTCATCATTCCTAATAGCTGTGTAGTATTCCATTGTGTGTATATAACACATTTTTATGATCCACTTATCTGATGTTTGACTCCCAAAGTCTGTGCAGGTTAAAAGTCCAATTTAGATTATTTACATTTAGAACATCTTCCAGCTTGCTGTACTACTTCATCATAAACATGACATAAGAGCAGATGCTACTATTGGATCCCAAGGGACAGAACAGAGAGCAATATACTTTCCTTGCACGGGGCCAACCCTAGTTTGTTTATGGTCCACAGTACTGTTTATGGTCCCATGAGTCTGTCAGAAGTGATCCTTGATAGAGTAAACCCTGAAGACACAGACTATATATTATATATATATATATTATATGTAATTATATATATAAGTATGATTATTTGAGGAGCTAGAAAAAGAGTCCATTATTAAGAAACTTGTCTTACAAAATTGCACACCTGTGTTTGATTCCTGGCACCATGTAGGGTTCTCTAACATCACTATAAATGATCTCTGAGTACTGAGTCAGGAATAAGCCCTGAATATTGCTAAGTGTAGCTGCCAAACAAGCAAAGAATTATTATTAATTGAATATAATCAACTAGCAAATATAGATGGGTTTTATTTTTATGCCCCAGCTCTCAAAAATTCTTCAACCCTTTCTTTTAAGCACTGTTGATATCAGTCTCTCCCAGATCAAAATAATCTTAAAATATTCCGTCTTTTTAAGTTCATCTGACTTTCTGCTCATATTGTAAGATTGAAAAAAAAAGATGATACTTAGCTTCTCTCAGATTTTTTTCACATTGAAAGGATATGAGTGGCAGTTTCCTGGAGAATTAATATATATTTTCTGAAACACTAGTATCCTACCAGACCTAATTGGCAATTATACAAGCAAATCCAACACAGTACACTTTCTGTTTACTGCACATCTCATACAGATTTTGATCTTATTTTTGAACACAGATCACACTTAAAATATTAAGACACTCTAAATAATATAATATAGATTTTTTTCAATTGAGACATAATTGACATGTATTCATATGAAATATTCAACATAGTGATTAAATGGTTCCACATAAAAAATAAAATAAGTCAACTATATATATATACCTATAATTTGCTTTGTGATGAGAACTTATAAGATTTACTTTCTTAGAAACTTTACAGTCTAGGGTCAGAGCAATAGTGCAGCAAGAAGGAACTTGCCTTGCATTCAATTGGCCTGGGTTCAATGCGGGGCATCCCATATGGACCCCACGCATTTCTAGGAGTGTCTCCTGAGCAATGTCAGAGGTTGTTCCCACAAAAATATAAAGAGGAAAGATACTTTCAAATATCAATTACATTGTTGTTTATAGTCAGAATGTTCTGTATTACATACTTATAACTTTATTTTAAATTTAGAAGTTTGTCCTTCACCTGTCCTTCGCCAGGATGACTCCCTCTGACATCCTGATGTATCTATCACATCTTCCAGAAGGGCAATGCAGAAGGTTATCTACGACTTCTACTTGGATCTCTTCAATAGCCACATCCACCTGCCCACATACTAAATTCCACAGAATGGATATATCGTTCCCAGCATTCTCCTTTCTGAAATCTGACATGCCATTTAATTGGTAAAGAAGTGTACAGCACCTGATCCAGACAAGGTCAGACCCAAACACCTGAAGAATCTGCTGCCAGTACTCATCAGTACACTAGCTTGGCTCTTCACATGCTACCTGTCTGAATGCAAGGTTCCGTCCCAATGGAAAACTAGCAGGAAGGTCCTGTTGTACAAGAAGGGAGACATCCAGGACATCGACAACTATCGCCCAATCTGCCTGTTGTCTGTCGTCTACAAGTTATTCACTTGAGTCATCCTGAATAGGATTGGCAGAACACTAAATGAAGGACAACTATGTGAGCAAGCCGGGTTCCAAAAAGGATTCAGCATGATCAACCATATCCACACAGTGACCAAGCTCATTGAAGTTTCATGAGAGTTCAAGATGCCACTCTCTCTAATGTTGATCATTTTAAAGTAGGCCTTTGATTCTGTTGAGACTGAAGTGGTCATCGAAGCCCTAGCCAAACAGGGCATTCAAAGTCAATACATCAGATCCTTTGTGAGCTGTATCAAGGAGTCGACACCAGGATCTCACCATTCTACAAGAAATGATCATCAATGTAAAGAGAGGGTTTCAACAGGGAGACACCATTTCCTCGAAACTCTTCAGTACCACCCTTGAGAACATCATGCAAGGACTGGAATGGGAAAGAATGGGAGTGAAGATAGACGGCTGGCAACTATACCACCTCTGCTTCGCTGATGACATGGTTCTCATAACACCAAACATTAGTCAAGCAGCACAAATGCTGTCCAACTTCAACCATGAGTGTGGGAAGGATCTCACAAAAACAATGTTCACGATAAATGGACTAGTTCTTGAATTTCCATTTGTTCTCAATAGAACGAACATCTCTGAATGCAGAAGTTATGTGTACCTGGGTCAAGAACTCAGTATGACAAACGACCTGGCACCTGAGCTATGCAGGAGGAAGAGAGTTGCATGGAACACCTTCAAGAGCATCGAAGAAGTGGTTAAGAGGATGAACCTGTGGCTCCAGGCATATTTTTCCGACTCCACCATTCTTACTGCACTAATTTATGCCTCAGAGACCAGGGCCCTATGAAAACAGGAAGAGAACACTATTCAGGTCTCCCAAAGAGGAATGAAAAACTATGCTTGGAATATCACATTTTACTCAAGTGAGAAAAGGAATCTGAACTCCCAACCTCCGCCAACGATCGATAGTCAGGTACACTGTCTCATTTGCCAAGGCGTCAAAAATCAGATGGGCTGGACATAATAAAATTTGGAGATGACCTCTGGGTTAGAGCTGTTACTGACTGGATTCTCTGGGACATCAAAAGAACGACTGGCCACCCACCTAAGAAATGATCAGACTTCTTTGTCAAGTTCCCGAACAAACAGTTTGAGGCTCTTTGTGTTCCTGGAGCGAGAAGACGCCATTGGGCTACAGTAGCACGCGACAGGGACGAGTGGAGACATTACTGGTGCCCACTCGAGCAACAGGATGAGAAGTGATACAAGTGATACAAGTCATCTTGTCCCACCAGCACAATCCCACCTCTAGAAATCACCAGATTATTTTTTACCTATATGTGTGGGTTGTCTTGGAATATTTTGTCTTATTTTAGATTCCATATAACAATGAAATAATATATTTATCTTTGTCTAACTAATTTCACCAAGTATAAAGCCTTCAAAGTTTATGCATGTTTTCACAAAATACATTTTTTTTTCTTTTTTGTGGCTAAATACTATTTAACTGTGTGTATATTCATATATATCTATGCGTTGCTTAAATACAATTGTACATTCTCTGCAGGATCAGGAAATTTTATAATTGGTTAATGTTATAGAAGTAATTAGACAAATCTGCATGGTATAGTTTCATATACTAAAGTATATTAGGAACACCTCTGTATTACATTTGTCTATAATCTATCTTTAATTAAGACTCCATTAAATTTCATACTGCTTAAATATGACACATTTACTTTAGATATTCATAACATGCATAATAGACACTTAGGTTGTCTCCAAACCTGGGTTGTTGTAAGTAATGTTGCAGAAAATAGTGGTGCATTGATCTTTTCAAGTAGATTATTTGTTTTCCTTGAACAAATATCCAGAAGAGGAAATGCTGAATCAGACTATAGTTCTGTTTTTGACCATTTATTTAGGGACCTCCATCCTGTTTTCCATAAAATCTATGGAAGTTTTATTCCACCAATTTTGTCCAGGGCACCACTTTATCCACATTCTCATCAATACTTGCTTTTCATTTTTATGATGATTGGTGATAGTCATTCTAACATATATTAAGTGATGTCTCATGAAATTACATGCATATTCCTGATTACTAATGATATTTAGCATCATTTTATATAGCTGTTGGCAATACAAATGTCTGATTTGGGGAAATATCTGCTCATATTTTCTTCTTAAGATTTAATTAAAATGTCTAATATTTATTGTAGATTAATATATTTGAGATATTAAACTCTTATCACACATATGGCTTAAAAATATTTTCTTTCATTCAGAGATTGCTTTTTAATTTTACCAATAACTTCCATTAATATGCAGAATCTTTGCAGTTCTGTATAGTTCTACTTTGCAGCTCTATACTGTTATTTTGCTTATGCTGCCTTGACTTTTGGTTTCAGTGTCAAATAATCAACACCAGGAATATGTAAAGAAACTTTCTACCTATATTTTCTGTGTCAGTCTAACAATTTCAAGTCTTACCTTAAAGCCATTCATCCATTTCAATTTTATGAAAGATATAATATAGTTATGTCCAGTCCCACACTTTTGCATGCGACTACATTTTTTCCAAAACTCCTTACTAAAAAGACTGTTCTTCCCTTATTGTGTATCCTTTACTATTTTAACAAAATTTATTTGTAATTTATGAACAATAAAATTAATAAATCAGTTTTTAAATATCTCAAAATTCATTGATGCATACATATATATTAATTTTATTGAGTCACCGTGAGATAGTTACTAGCTTTCATGTTTGGGTTACAATCACACAATGATCAAACACCCATCCCACCACCAGTGCACATTCCCCACCACCAATATCTCTGGTACACTCCCCCTTTCCGAAACTCACCCTGCCTCTAAGGCAGACAGTATTCCCCATACTCTCTCTCTACTTTTGGGCATTATGACTTGCAACACAGACACGGAAAGGTCATCATGTTTGGTCCATTACCTACTTTCAGCACACATCTCCCATCCTGACTGATTCTTCCAGCCATCATTTTCTTAGTAATCCCTTCTCTATTCCATCTGCCTTCTCCCCTCCACTCATGAAGCAGGCTTCCAGCTATGGGGCAATCCCGCTGGCCCTTGTATCTACTGTCCTTGGGTGTCAGCCTCTGATATATATATATATATATATATATATATATATATAAAGAAACGTGTTAGTCAAGCAGGTAAAAAAGTACATCTAAGCTTAAATTAAGATATATTTAATTGAATAAAAGTTAAAATTTTAGTTGGTGACAAATAGCAAAAATATTGTAAGATAAGAAACCAATACTAGATGCTTATATTGCAAAAGAAGAACTTATAAAATAAAAACCGCAACCTACAATTTAAGTAATTGAAAAATAAAAAAACAAAATAAACCAAAGCAGCAAAACAAATCTCTAATTATTATTACCCAGAGGACAAACTAAAGACAAAAATCACAAACACTTGTTTTTCTTAATTTGAATCATTTATTCACAGAAAAGTAATGCCAGCAAAGGTCCATTTAAATAATTAGTGGTTAAAAAATTATATTTACTCTCCAATCTTCTTACAAATGTCTTTTTTTATGGGAAATAAGCAATTCTAAAGTACTTCAGGCCACTCACATTGTGAATCTAGTCTTTACTCACTGTAAATATCGTGAGTAAAGACAACCCTTCGGCAAATTATATTAGCCCCTGGGATGAATAATGATTCTGAACTACTTGACTACAGATATCAATGCTTTTAATGTTCTCTGTTAATAGAGATTTATTTAGTAAATTAACACTGCATTTTACACCTCATACATAAATAGATCCAATAGTCATTTTCAATTTCATAACAATTTAATAATCCAACTATCTCCTATTAATGTATTCTCCATCCCTCTCCGAGAGCCCAGCAAGCTACCTAGAATATCCCGCCCGCAAAGGCAGAACCTGGCAAGCTCCCTGTGGCATATTCAATATGCCAAAAACAGTAACAAGTCTCACAATGGAGACATTACTGGTCCCCGCTCGAGCAAATCGATGAGCAACCGGATGACAGTGACAGTGACAATTGAATACATTATGAAGCACACGATGAAGCAAAAAAAAAAAAAAAAACATTGACAGGAGAAAAAAAATATAGCAACACCAAGTGTATGTATAAGACAAGATCTGAATGACAGTAATGTAGTATTTTGACACTTGGATACTTTGGAAGAAATGTTGCAAAGCTCTGTTGAAGTTCAAAGCCAGCAGGAAGATACATGAAAAACGTATCACCTCTGCCCCCACCCTCCCACTGTGGCAATGAACTCCTAGGATGTAATAAAACCAGTCGCCCCAAGGGTGTAAAAGCCCATCTTGGGAGCACAGTAACTAAAGCCCGGTAAGACCTTTGGCTGGCTCCAGCACAGACCCAGAGAAGTTTCAGCAGGAAGGAGGCTAGGAAAGGAAATTCAGAGACCGTCAGGTAATCCCAACTCTGCTCTCCTGGCAACCACCCCAGCCACAGTCTTCCTGAGGTAGAAAGCGCCACCTGGGTAAACAGGAAGAGATCCTTGACAGCCAACTGAACAAAGGTATCTCCTGCATATGCTGCCCCGGCCACGTGCTGTCTGTGCCCTGTGCTGCAGCTGAGCACAGGTGATGCGGGGAAAGTGTGTCGCCCGCGTGTCCCCTCTTGAGATGTGTGCTTCATACGTTCATATTGAATGCTGGAACCTTTCAAGAAGACTGTTCTCTCTTGACATATTACTGTATCCTCCTCTTCCTCCCTCCCCTTACTAAAAACCTCCAAATAAAATAGTTTTGTTTTTTGTTGTTGTTTTGTCTTTAACTCCCCGTCTCCTCCTGAAATTTTTTCCGAGAGAAAAAGACAAGTACCCAGCCGCCCTGGGTCAATCTACCACTGACGTTCCTTTTTCTGCAAAGAGCAATTCCTTGCTCCAGCCTAAGCCCAAGGCTTCCTGAGAAATCGAGTGGTGGGAATTAACTCCCATGTCGGAGAGAACAAGTGGACATTAGGTCCAGCTCGATGGTCCCCTAGTGGGGCTTGCAGTGTGTGAGATCCGTGCCGTGAAGGAACTCGGGTCAGACTTTATCTGGTCCTAGACTTTGCCACAAGCTCCTGAGTGGAAGAAGTAGATCTGTAGAAAGTTGCTGTGTCTCTCCTCCCTGCTTCACAGAAATTACCAGGGACCCCACCAGCATCAAACACATTCACACCAAAGTAAAATTTAAACTTGTAATGATTATGATTTTATATATATATATACCATGTCAGGTATGATTAAATGAGACTAGAAAGTACCATTAGTTTTGTCTTTTTAGTAGAGGATAAAGAAATTTCAGGCAAAATCTCTAAAATCAATAGAAACAGGTACATAAATTAAGTTTCCATATTCTATAAACAACATTGGTCACATATTTTGTTGTTTTTGATTTTACTCCTGACTATTCTCGGGACTCACTTTTGGCAGGTTTCCGGGGACCATATGCTGTGCTAAGGTCAGGGTCTCAGGCTTTCAAGACAAGAGTCCTGCTCTCTGTGGTTCACTGTTTAAAAGAGGAAACTAAAGCATGTTTTAATTAAAAATATTTGATTACAGCATTTATAGAATTAATGTGATTATTAATTAGGATAGGGGAAAATTCCCTCTAGTTGTAGCAACAATTCTAAATTGCTAAAGAGATCACAGAAAAATAAATGAAAATATCCAAGATATGACTAAAAATCACATGAATTCTATAAATGCAGTTTTGCCTCAGTTCTATTGTGGTAGTAAATAGAAAGTAATATTTATCACTTATTAATATTTATTATTCTCATTCTCATTGGTTTTGTTTTGTGCTTAGAGCCTATCTGAGAACTTCTGGGGCTGTGCCCGGCTAGGGACCTAACCCAGGACTCATGCGTGCAGAGAATGTGCTCCAGCCCTCTGGGCCCCACGTACTTTGTTTTTAACTTAATTTGTTTTCCTATTTTTCTGTTTTGTCATTTTGATGGAATTAAGACAGTAGGCAACAAATCATAGAGAGTGATATATATATATGTGTGTGTGTATATATATATATCACTCTCTATGATTGTGTGTATTTGTGTGTGTATACAAACACATATATATACCTCTGTGTGTGTATACACACACAAATACACACACATATATATACATATATATACATATATATATATACCTCTGCCCTCCCAGGCAAGTACCTGTGGTGTATTCGATATGTCAAAAATAGTAGCAACAAGTCTCAAAATGGAGACGTTACAGGTGCCTTCTTGAGCAATTAAATGAGCAACGGGATGACATTGATACAGTGATAAAGTTTTATATATATATATAGGTATATATACATACTTCTGCCCACCTGGGCAGAGACTGGCAAGCTATCCATGGCATATTAGATATGCCAAAATCAGTAACAATACGTCTCATTCCCCTGACCCTGAAAGAGCCTCCAATCACTGGGAAAGATGAGTAAGGAGAGGCTGCTGATCTCAGGGTTGGGAGGAACAGAGATGTTACTGGTGCCTTCTTGAGTAAATGAATGAATAACGGAATGACAGTGACAGTGATACAGTGATGACAGGCAATTACCTGTGTAAGCAAATTAAACATATAACAATAGGACCACTGTCTATGTATAGGCTGTGTTATGATTTGCAAATGTAATCCCCAGAAGATGCAAATGAAAGGAAGAAAATTTTTTGGAATAGAATAAAACCAAATGATACATTTAATTCAAATATTTTCTTAACTCTGTATAGTCATTTTTACTGATGATTATATTCATAAAAGATTGAGAAATTATATAGCATTTATGAAAGGAATTATTTTTTTCTCACTTTGAAAAATTCAACATGTCTGCACTATTAAATTCACTACAAAAGTCCAAATAGCTCTTTCGACACACATTTGTCTTCTCCTCTCTGTGTTATCCAGCCCCTGTGACCGCTTCCCTTCAGATATCATCCTGCTCTCAAAGCCTGTGCTATACTGAGTGACCTCTCTGAGGCTTTTTTTTTTGCCTTTTGGGTCACACCTGGCGATGCACAGGAGTTACTCCTGGCTCTGCCCTCAGGAATTACTCCTGGCAGTGTTCAGGGGACCATATGGGAGATGCTGGGAATCAAGCTCAGGTTGGCTTCATGCAAGGCAAACGCCCCACCTGCTGCGCTATCGCTCCAGCCCCAGAGGCTTTTTATAAGCAGGCATTGTGGCAGTATTGGTGCTCTGGAGTCACACCGGTGTGCTGGTTGTTGGAGGGTGAACATGGTCTCACAGTGTGGTTTGAGCATGGAGGTGAGGAGGCGGCACACGATGCTGGGATCAAACCCAGGACCTCACACAAGGCCCAGGCACCACCAACAGGCGATATAACTAGGGACTGAGATCCTCAAAGTCAGCAGATGCCTCTTTTTAGATCAGCACCCAAATGCAGATGGAAAACATTCTAATTCAAATGTTGATAAAAAGAAATTATTTTCATTTTCTGAATCAAAACAGCATCTTATTGTTATTTAATTTTTGTTTTGTTTTGCTTGGGGACAGCTCTGTGCTCAGATGTCACCCCTAGTGAAGCTCCCAAAACAAATCAAAGGAACCTTATTTGCTGCTGGGGATCAAACCCAAGTCAATAGCATGCAAGGCAAATGTGCTACCCCAAACAATATCTCTCCATTCCTACCATTTCATTTTCTAAAAAAAAAGTGCTCTTAGTAACTATGTCAATTTAAGTAATTAACTATTTTGTTGCTGGTGTAGTTATTATTGCGAATAGAAGGTCACGCCACCCAGCTGGCTTCAGGACTTACACCCAGGTCTGCACTCAGGAATCCCAGTGGCAGTGCTCAGGCGACCATTTTTGTGCCTGGGATAGACCCAAACAGCCACATGCAAGGCAAGTATGTTATCTGCTATCCTATCTCCCCAACCCAGACATGGATTCTTTTGGACTAATAATTTTCATATTAGGATTAGTTTAAAATATATTTATTGACAAACTCTGTTAATATATATTTCTGAACTTTCAAAATTTTAATGTCTTATTGAGGTTACAATTGAAATTTTGAGACAAATTAAATTATTTATCATTTTTTATATTATGTTGTTATGCAAAAAGGATTTATATCAATGTTGGAGTCTGAATTTATAAAATAATTAATGTAATCAGAGTGACTATAGCAATAAATGTAGAAATCATAAAGCTACAAGAAAAGCCACTTCATTTCTCAGAAAATTAGAGGTATTGCAAAAATCATCACTGAGACAAATATAAAAAGCATGCTAGACAGATATAAAACTACTAAGTATAACTTTATGTATCTACCAAAGGATGCTGTATATTTAAGAAACAACAAATTTCACTTTGACTCCTGCTTTAACAGCTACCAGGGAAATACCTTTAATTCCTGGCATAGATTTATGATCAAACTGTTACTCCAGTGAAAAACTCTACACCCTGAATACGTGGGAAAATTGATTTATTATTTATGTGTGGTTAGTCTGCAAATAGTAGCACAAAAATACAAGCATCAGGATGCAAGTAAAATAATTAAATGTGAACTCTCAGGGGGAATGAGGAGGGGAGGAAGAAGAAAATAAAACTCCTATAAATTCTATTGTTTGCATTTTTTTAATTCTAGAGAATGTGTTATATTTGTGATTAACTTACATTTTGCACAAATAGTTTTAGAGACTGTGTTATTATACATTGCTCTACACTCTTGCAAATGCAGAAAACAAATAAAATATATGTATACTCAGTGAATTTACATATTGGTAGAGCAATTACAAACAAAAATATGCTTATAGGTCTAAAAGGAAGATATGTAAGACACTAAAAGGAGGATATTTATCTTATTTATCTTAAATATATCTCACTGACAACTTCAAAATAATTAATTCTAAATTTTAGCCTAACTTTACTTGATATTTATGAAAATATGTGTGTTTGACTATCTGAAAATAGTCAAATACTGTTTAATACTGTAATTACGTTTATAAAAATACTATGAAATAAATAAAAGTGTTTATACAATAGTTGAAATTGTAACGTAAAAGCAGTAAAGAATTTTTAATGAGTACAGGACATAACATAAACTGAATACTGGATCAGAATTAACTAATGCATAGAAATTAGTTAATACACAGGATATATAATTGAATACATTGGTTTCTATTTTAGTTACTGTGATTTATAATACTATTAATGATAGAGTTTAATGTGTGCATTATTGTACCGAACTGAACATAACATAGTCATTAAGAAAAGCATAAAATCATTAAACATCTAAGTACTAGGGTTCATTTTTTATTTGTATACAGATTTGACCATTGTCTTTAACCCTTTGGTATTCCTTGGGCCTATTTACATGTAGCCTATTTATATTTCAGCAATCATGATATGTAGGTGAACTATAGCAGTTGCATAATCTGTGTCCAAATGCAGAAAATACTGCATTATTTTACATCAATTTATGAGTCCTGGCATTAAAAACATCACAGCTTGGACGATTCACCTTCATGATTCCTTTACTATTCCTTGCCCCTTTCCTATTAGAGTTTTAAATGTATTTGCTATTTGATAATACGCCGCTTGCTTTACCATATTTTCTCTGCTTGTGCTTTGCTATTGTGTTTTATTTACTGGTGGTTCCAATGGCCCGTTGCTTGCTGTTTTCATCTCAGTGTTTGAGCTTGCGGCTCCCTCAGAAATGCCCTGTGAAGAGCTAAGCCTACTGCTCCTTTTCTTTTAGCTCTCGCACCTCCCAAGACATGCTCATGGCCCATGTGAGACACATCATGGAGACAAGAGGAGTGAAGATTTGAACTGGAGGGCTGCCAGCAAGTTCTCTGGGACTTTGGGTGGGAGGCTGAGTCTGGCTGAGAGCTCCTAGGGCTCCATTGGGACTGTTTTTGCTGCTACCGCATAATGAGAAGGTGTTATACCTCCACCACATCCCCCTGGTGTATGAGCGTCTCTGTCTCAGCAGCTGACCCTTTCGTGGTTGCATCCTGTGGTAGATGTGTGGGAGTGGGGGTGGAGAGGACTCCCTAACCGTGTCTCTGTGGAACATGGAATTCTTCCTGGTAGCAAAGCAGAGGCAAAAGTGGATGTTTCCCCTCTCTGGAGCAGAGCACTCATCCCGCATGGCAATTCTGCAGTAGAAGTTGACCTTGAGGGCTACTGAGGTGATATTTTTAAAGCAATAGCACACTGGGTAGGGGCGTTTGCCTTGCACGCGGCCTACTGGGGCTCAATTCCCCTCTCAGGAGCCCGGCAAGCTACCGAGATTATCCGAACTGCATGGCAGAGCCTGGCAAGCTACTCGTGGCATATTCAATATGCCAAAAACAGTAACAAAAAGTCTCACAATGGAGATATTAGTGGTGCCTACTCGAGCAAATCAATAGCAATGGGATGACAGTGATACAGTGACAGCTAACTACTGGACCGGAGCGATAGCACAGCGGGTAGGACATTTGCCTTGCATGCAGCTGACTCAGGTTCGATTCCTCCGTCCCTCTCGAGAACCTGGCAAGCTACCAAGAGTATCCCGCCCACTCAGCAGAGCCCAGCAAGCTCCCCATGGCATATTTGATATGCCAGAAACATTAACAAATCTCACAATGTAGACATTACTGGAGCCCACTCGAGCAAATTGATAAACAAAGGGAGGGCAGTGCTACTACAGTGCTACTTTAGAAGATGATTTTGGGTGCAGGAGAAGGAGGGGATTTCCAAGCAATGTTCTGGATTTCCAGGGACCTCTCTCACAAATATTTGACTATGGGTGGGGAGGAGAGATTCAAAGCTAAGGCCTATTCCTGCCATGCATGACTCCTCGGGGAGGTGTGCGTGCAAAACAAAATCAGACAAAAGCCTTAGGGGATGAGGATGGAGACATTGGTTACAGGAATGACCAGGGACCCCAATGATGCTCAGACTTCCAGGCCGCAACCAGCACTGCTCAGGACCTCTAGGGCCATGCCTAGCCATCCCCAGGAGGCATGCCGTGTCAGGGAGAAAGCAGGGGCAGGGAATTTTGTTTTTTTCCTAAAAATTGTAAATACTTAGAGGAACATGTATATTCATAGGATAGAGACAAAACATTTTTATTCAAAATATGTCAGCTGCTCTATGCTCCTGGCAGCATATGTCTTCCTTGTCTCTGCACAGCCTAACACTTACAAATGGAAAATCCAGAGTAAGCGGAGACCAGCTTAGGAAACCACAGATATTGGATAGTTTTGATTATAATCCTCAGCTGGCGCTCAGGCTGGCTGTGCAGTGACACGATACCAAGTGTCAGGCCCCATCAACAGTGACCTCCGAAGCACAGGACAGTCTGGCTCGACTACGGGGCTGCAATAGCCACAGGACACTAGAGACCATACAGTGAAAACCGGAGCCAAAATAACCAGCTGAGTAGCCTAAGAGTACTTTAGTCACTTGCCTTCGCATACTGACAACTCTGGTTTGAAGCCAGGCATTGCATATGGTCCCCTGAGCATTGCCATGAGTGAACCCTGCGTATAGAACCCAATGGGTACTATATTGAATAGGAGTGGCGAAAGCGGGCAACCTTGCCTTGTGCCCGATCTTAGCGGGAAGGCTTTCAGTTTTTCCCCCATTGAGAATGATACTTGCCGTGGGCTTTTGGTAGATGTCTTTGACTACATTGAGGTAAGTTCCTTCGATGCCCATTCTGCTGAGAGTTTTCATCATAAACGGGTGCTGAATCTTCTCAAATGCTTTCTCTGCATCTATTGATATGATCATGATGGTTTTTATTATTTCTTTTATTAATATGATAAATTATGTTAATCAACTTGCGAATGTTAAACCATCCTTGCATCCCTGAGATGAATCCTACTTGGTCATGGTGTATGATCTTTTGGACGAGTCATTGGAATTCTATTTGCTAATATTTTGTTGAGGATCTTTGCATCTGTGTTCATCCGGGGTATCAGGTCTATAATTCTCTTTCTTTGTGGCATCTTGTCTGTTTTTTGGGTATCAGGGTGGTATTTGTTTCATAGAAACTGTTGGGAAGTGTTTTTTGATATTTCAATTTCCTGATTGCCCCATAGCTGGAAGACTGCTTCATAAGCAGAGGGGAGAAGGCAGATAAAATAGAGAAGGGATCACTAAGAAAATGATGGGCTAGAGAAACCAGTTGGGATAGAAGATGCATGTCGAAAATTGACAATGGACCCAAATATGATGACCTCTCAGTGTCTGTGTTTGCAAGCTCTAATGCCCAAAAGTAGAGAGAGAGAGTATGGGGAATATTGTCTGTTTTAGAGGCAGGGGGAGGGTGGGAAAGGGAGGGTATACCCCGGGATATTGGTGTGTGGGGAATGTGCACTGGTGGAGGGATGGGTGTTTGATCATTGTGTGATTGTAACCCAAACATGAAATCTTGTAACTATCTCATGGTGATTCAATAAAATTTTAAAAATTAAAAAAATAAATAAGAGAACCCAATGGGTATGGCAGGAGGGCAGGAAAGAAAAGAAGGAAGGAAGGAAGGATAAGGAAGGAAGGAAGGAAGGAAGGAAGGGAAGGAAGGAAGGAAGGAAGGAAGGAAGGAAGGAAGGAAGGAAGGAGGAAGGAGAGGGAGGGAGGGATGGAGAAGGAAGGAAGAGAAGAAGGAAGGAGAGAAGGAAGGAAGGAAGGAAGGAAGGAAGGAAGGAACGGAAGGAAGGAAGGGAAGGACGGAAGGATGAGGAAGGGAAGGAAGGAAGGTGGAAAGGGGAGGGAGGGAGAAAGGAAGGAAAGAAGAGAGGGAGGGAGGAGGAGGAAGAGGAAAGAAAGACAGAAAAAAAGAGAGAAAGAAAGAAAGAAAGAAAGGAAAGAAAGAAAGAAAGAAAGAAAGAGAAAAGAAAGGAAAGAAAGAAAGAAAGAAAGAAAGAAAGAAAGAAAGGAATGAAGGAAGGAAGGAAGGAAGGAAGGAAGGAAGGAAGGAAGGAAGGAAGGAAGGAAGGAAGGAAGGAAGGAAGGAAGGAAGGGGAAGGAAGGATGGAAGGGAAGGAAGGAAGGGAAGGAAGGAAGGAGGGAGGGAGGGAAGGAAGGAAGGAAGGGAGGGAGGGTGGGAGGGAGGAGAGAGGACAAGAACAAGAAAAAAGAAAGAAAGAAAGAAAGAAAGAAAGAAAGAAAGAAAGAAAGAAAGAAAGAAAGAAAGAAAGGAAAGAGAAGGAGGAAGGAAGGGAAGGAAGAAGGAAGGAAGGAAGGAAGGAAGGAAGGAAGGAAGGAGGAGGAGGGAGGAGAAAGGAAGGAAAGAAGAGAGGGAGGGAGGGGAGGAAGAGGAAAGAACAAGATAAAAAGAGAGAAAGAAAGAAAGAAAAGAAAGAAAGAAGAAGAAAGAAAGAGAAAGAAAGAAAGAAAGAAAGAAAGAAAGAAAGAAAGAAAGAAAGAAAGAAGAAAGGAAAGAAGGAAGGAAGGAAGGAAGGAAGGAAGGAAGGAAGGAAGGAAGGAAGGAAGGAAGGAAGGAAGGAAGGAAGGAAGGAGAAGGAAGGAAGGAAAGAAGGAAGGAAAAGAAAGAGAGAGAAGGGGAAAGAGAAAGAGAAAGAAGGAAAGAAATTGATTTCAGCAAAAAGATTCATATTTCTGCTTGAGCCAGTTAGCATTCAGAGCTACACTCCTTGACAGCAATGTGTGCTAGGAATAGTGAAAAATACTAATGAAAGAATTTAGCTAGTCCGCTCTCTGCCAAGATGTGATCCGAGTGGCCGCATGTGTGCGGCCTCTCCTTTGCTGGATGACCATTCATCCCCGGAGGCCAGCTAAACTACTTTTGGTACCAGCAGCTTCTTGCAGAAATGTTTCAAGACTGTGAACTAAACCACAGCCCCATGCCGCCCCAAGAGGGGAAAGGTTTTTCTTTCTCGGCTTTTTCTTTTGTGGGTGGGGGAGTGGGGAAGGTTGTGGCGATCTCCACCTTATAAGGACCTCTAAAGAAAGGTACGAGTTTGCAATGATGCAATTTCTGGCAGAAATTTCCCTGGACTTAGTTACTTAAATACTAAAATAACAGAAATCCAAAAACCTCATATCTCTTCATTCTCAGCAATGGAAAACAAATTATCAAATGCTTCCTTTTCAGCAGGTCTGATTTTGAGGGGAAACTCCAAACAATAATAGTGAGTATTTTGTGGAAATATTGAATTCAATCAAAGTAAAGAGAAAGTAAAGTGAAAATTATCAGCTACACAGACAGGGGTTGGGGGTGGGAGGAGAGGTATACTGGGGTTCGTGGTGGTGGAATATGTGCACTGGTGAAGGGATAGTGTTCAACCATTGTATAAACTAAGACTTAAGCCTAAATGCTTTGTAACTTTCCACATGGTGATTCAATAAAAAAAAGAAAAGAAAAAGAATTAAAAAGAATTTACCCACATAGATACATAGATGGATGGAAAAAAAATCTCAAGAATACCCCATCTATGTAAGAACTTTGCAAAGTTTTTTGAGGGAAACTATAAAGCAGTGTTTCTTGCAATAACAGGAAGGGATGTGAAGAAATCAAGGGAAGAAAGCACGAGCAAACATGATGAGGAGGTGTTGAAGAAATGAAAACAGAAAAACTCCTTTAAGCAGGAATGAAAGAGATAAAAAGAAAGGCACCTTAGATCATAACTTAGTATCCAAACTCAAATGCAAGACACGGGGCTTAAGAGTGATCCTGCTGGTAGCCGATCCTGTATCGGGGTCCTGGCCAGTGGACCCCCGCACACTGGGAATGTGATCCCCCCCCCAGTCACCAGACTCACTCTCTGTGGGAGAGGGAGTGGGAAGGGGAGAAGGTCCTGCTTGGCCCTCTGCTCTCTGCAGGATTCCTTCCACCACCGAGAAAGAAACCGACTGAGAAGGTCACCGAGCAGAGGGGGAGGAGTCTGGTGGTCAAGCAGGCTCCGTTTATGGACTCTTACACAGGGTTTTTATGCACACAATGGGGGGAAGGCATTCCACACATGCATCACGCTTATCTCGTCGAGCTCAGTACAGCTGCTAGTTAATGGTTTGTATTCCCCAATCTCAGGGCCAGGTTACTTAGCTCAGGCAAATGTTAATTGTCACTCCCCTCATCCCACTGTCTCCTCAATCAGAGAGCCTGTGTGTGGAGTGAAAGCAAGCCCCTGGACCCCTATAAACAGGGCCGGGGCAGGGGGTTTGGTCAAAGTCTCAGGCTGGCTGCTGAGACCCTGACAACCCTGGTGTAATCCTGGCACAGCATATGGCACGGCACAATTTTCATAATTCCTTAGCTTCACTAGGAATGATCCCTGAGCACAGAGCCAGGAGGAAGCTCTGGAAAGCACCAGATGTGAACATCACCCAAGAAAAAAAGCAGTACAAATTAACATTTGTGATATGGAGGACTAGTACATGACATTTCTAATAAATTAGAGGGAAATGAATAAATAAAATAAGACAAATGAAGAGACTTTAAGATATTTATGAAAGGACATTATAGAAAACCTCTGCATGATAAAAATTACAAACAACAAATTACATGTGAAAATAATCAAGAATAAACTCCACTTAATCTCTTAAAATGGTGTTCAAAATATCAATATGAATCAATGTAAAGATGTTAAAAGACACACATTTAAAATTAAATAAGAAACATGAGGATACAAGAAATTGAGAGGTACCCCACTCATATGAATCAAAATTATCAAAATATAGAATGCAAGCCTTCTACAGATTCAGTATATCCTTATCAAAATTCCAATGGCATTGTTCATGGACTTAGAACAAACACCGCCAAAATCTGTCTGGCATCATAAAGCTCCCCAAAGAGTCTAAGAAAAATATGATAAGAGCAAAGCACCTCCCTGACTTCCAATTAGACTACAAGGATCTAGTGATCAGGACTACTTGGTACTGGAACAAAAGCTGAAATTTAAACTAGTGAGAGGCTATAAATACACCCACAGGTGTATAAATCGCTACTTAATGAAAAGTTAGATAAGTTAGTTAAGGGCATTAAATGGAGGAAAGTCTCTTCAACAAACCATGTTTGAAAAACTGTATGGCTTGGGGAAAAAAAGAACCTGGGAATCTATCTCAGCTTATGCACAAAACTTAATTCAAAATACATTAAATTTCTTGATATTAGGCCAGAGTCCATACAACAGCTCAGGGAAAATACAAAGCTCTCCATGTGTCAACTCCATTGGCAAAAATAACAAAAACAGTACGCCATACAAAATATAAAAATTAAAGGAATTTTATAGAGTGAAAGAAATTAGGAATAAAACTAAAAAAGATATCTGACCTGGAGTGATAATACAGAGTGTAGGGCACTTGCCTTGCACATGCCTGAGCCTGGGTTCGATTTAAGAGTAAGGCCTGAGAAGTTCTAGGTATAACTACCCGCCCCCCACCAGCCACACCAAAAAACTTAGAAACATCCTACTGAATAAGAAAAGATATTTGAACTTCATACATTCCTTAAAGTTTTAATATCCAATATACATGTTTATAAAATATTCATAATGCTCAAGATACTAAAGGAAAAAATTGCCTCATCAACAATGGCAAGAAGAGATGCACATATAAAGAATACATATGGATGATCAGTAGGTGTTAGAGTGTTTATCATAACTTATTATCAGGGAAATGAAAATTAAAACAACAATGAGATACCATCTTACATTAGTGAAATGTTCTATATTAAAATGGCCAAAACTGACAGTGTTGGTGGATTTGTGGAGACAGAAGGACCCTCAAAACTTTCAACTTCTATTGAATAGGGTAGGGAGAATTCTCAAAAGATAAAATATATAATTTTCATATAAGCAAATGATTTCAAATCTTGGTATCTATCTCAAAATAACAGAATATAAAAATGCACATTAATGCTTATTACTAATTATAATGGCCAAGGTATGGAAACAACTTAAGTATTCATTGACATGCAAATGTCTATAGAAGCTATGGTATATATACACAATGGGATATAATAAGAAAAGGCATTTTGGCTTTTACTACAACATGGATGAATCTGTAAAGGGTTATGTTGAGTCAAATTTGTCAGAGGAAAAGGCAAAAATACTTGATGATCTGATTCATATGTGATATATAAGACCAAAAGAAAAGGAGTAGACAACATCAAATGACAGTTTCCTGAATTCTGAATGTAGAATAGAGGTTTACAGGTAGGAGAAAATGGTGGGCTAGAAATGGCACTAGTGTTGGGCTGGTGTTGATGAGGGCAGTAAGTTTCCACACCACTAACAAGAACATAAAGACCATTGTTGCCATAGTACCTCAACTATGTAGCACTGTAGCACTGTCATCCTGTTGTTCACTGATTTGCTAGAGCAGGCACCAGTAATATCTCCATTGTGAGACTTGTTGTTACTGTTTTTGGTATATCCATTAAGCCAGGGGGAGCTTGCCAGACTCTACCTACAGGTGATATACTCTTGGTAGCTTGCTGGGCACTCTGAGAGGAATGGAGGAATCAAACCTGGGTCAGCCATGTGCAAGCCAAACGCCCTACCCGCTGGGCTATTGCTCTAGTCAAAAGCTTTTTCCACATATAATATAATATTAAATTAAAATAACATTAGGAAAATTAAAATTTAACACTGTAGATTTATGATTTACAAATTATTTTATTTTACTTTTTAATTTAATTTTGTTTTTATAAAGTAGTTTATGATGATTTATTTCATCAATATTGCATTGCCAATTCCACCACCACTACACCTTCCCACCACCACTATTTCCAATGTTCCCAAACATTTCCCAAGCCTGCCCCAATAGCAGGTTCTAAATGATTTATTTTGTATTGCTTGCTATGATTAATTCACTAAAAATAATCACAAAAGATTTTTAAAAAGAAAGTGTGTGAAGATTGTTGTATCTTTGTTGGAGCAATGAAGCCCTTGAATAAGAGATCACTAAGCATGTTGTTACAGGTTAAGCCTAGTGTGTTAATATTTGCTTAATTAAAATTGGTTGCCTTCTACTTTACCTCCCATCCTACGTGGTGTGCTACTCCTGGTATATCAGTGGTTTCAAATATGAGATGTCACACAACTATGCTCTAGAGGAATTCTAAAATTTTGAATGGGATGATAACAGCTTGAGTTAAATTTTTAACTAGATAGTGCTTTGGGGGTCAGGAAGTGTATCTGCAGTGTGTTGATCTCATTCAAGAATTATTTATGAGTCTCTGGACCATGGCCGGTTAATGGAGCTGAGCTCACGTGGCACCAAAGGCAGCTATATTAATTTAAAATGCATTTTAGATTGATTAAGGGTTTCACACACTGAGTTTTTATTTAAAAAAAACCTAGTTTTAAATGTTTGATTTTAGCTCTAAAATAACATTGGGAGAGTTTGCACCATCACTCTAAAATGAAAACCTATCAACAATATAAACAAAATAGAAATTGCATCAACTATCTTCTCAGACCACGATGCGCTGAAGATAGAAGTTAATCACACACAGACACAAAGAATCAAAACAAACACCTGGAAAGTAAACAGCTCAGTGTTGAAGAATAAGTGGTTCAGGAAGGAAATCAAGGAAGAAATCAAGAGATACCTCGAAACAAATGAGAATGAAGACACAAGCTACCAAAACCTATGGCACGCAGCTAAAGCTGTGTTAAGGGGAAAATTTATAGCTCTGCATGCATTCCTTAGGAAGGGATAAAAGGACTACATAAATAGCTTGACTTCACCGCTCAAGTTCTTAGAAAAGGACCAGAAAAAGAAACCCAAACCAGACCAAAGAAAAAAAATAATAAAAATTAGAGCAGAAATTAATGACACAGAAACTCAGAAAATAATTCGAAGGGTCAATGAAACCAAAAGCTGGTTCTTTGAGAAAATAAACAAGATTGACACACCACTAGCAAGACTCACAAAGAAAAAGAGAGAAAGAACCCTAATAAACTGAATCAGGAATGAAAAGGGGGATATCACAACAGAAAGCAATGAAATTCAAAAGATCATATAGAGCCTAAAACATAAAATTAAAAGCTTGTAAGCTGCTCTAAATAGATAGCAATTATAGACTTTGAGAATCATTCTCGTGAGATCTACCTATACCTAATATTAAAACTAGCCTACCCGCAGATAGAAACCATAGAACCTAGGCCGCGTTCTATATTGTCTTCATCCTTATGGAAGAGTAAAAAAGCAGAAACTGTAGGGCGGGCTGGACTAGGTCACAGCTGGAGACAACCGGTCACCTGAAGTCATTAGGAACCTGAGATTGGGGAAGTGGCCTAGAGAAAGGAACATTCCACATCCCAGTGCCTCTGTTCAAGCATTGGCAGTCTTTGGAGGAGGATTAAATTTGTGGAATTCTTTGGTGATAAACTCTCACCCTTCACAGTGTTGGCGTTTAGACTAGGTAAGCACTCGGCCTTCAATCATCTGAAGTGGTGCAGAAGTGATGTAGGCAGGCAGGTCGACAGGACGGCCCTCTCCCTCAAGGCAATGGCAGCAAATTTTCTGGAAAATAATAATATCAATAATCCTAAAGTTGCAAGAGGTCACCTTTGCAGAAAACAGGAACTAAGGCCTGGTAAGACTTCACCTGGCACCAGCGACAGACCTGGAGAAGGCTGGCAGCCCCTTTGAGCGAAGCTCCAGCTGAAACAAGAGGCCAAGAAAGGTATTTCAAAGACCATCTACTACTCTAGCTACAGACTTTTACCTATTTAGAAGCCCCACGTGGGGACAGGTTGGAAAAACCCTACAAAAGCCACCTTGAACAAACTGAAGGGGGCACATATGCTGCCTGAGCCCATGTACTGCTTGCGTCCACATGTCCGAGCACATGTGGTGCCTGAGCACTTGTGGTACCCTCACCCCCCATCTAATGCTGAGATGTGTACAGAGGTGCTCTGCCCTTTGGGAAGCCTGGGTCATCTTTTGAGTGTGTTCCTCTCTCTCTCCTCTCCCTCATTCCCCTTCCTAGAAAACCTCCAAATAAAATCTGTTTTACTTCACTTCTAATCTACTCATGAAATTCTTTTCGGTGAGGCAAGACAAGAATCCCTAAACCCTGGATCACTGGCTGGCAGAGGTGAACGCCTCTCTCCTTCCTGCCTCGCGTAAGCCACCCATGGGGGTTTACTGGCTTCAGTAGCATCACTTAATAATGTCACAGCATATTGAGGCCATGATATGCTGAGAAAAACTCTTCAAGATTATATCCTGCAGCCACAAATATGATTCAGAACTTTCACAGATTACCTGGGAAAAGCAGTTACTTACCTCACCACATGGAGTTAATAGGAAATAATTTCAAGATGATAAAATAAGAAATACTCTAACAATGACAGGGAAAATAAAAAAATGGAAAGGTTTGCAGTGGATCTGTCCAAAGAAGTGTTGCTTTTTTTTCTTTTTTGGCTTTTGGGGGTTACACCGGGCGATGCACAGGGGTTATTCCTGGCTGTACACTCAGGAATTACTCCTGGCAGTGCTCAGGGGACCATATGGGATGCTTAGAATCGAACCCGGGTTGATCACGTGCAAGGAAAATTCCCTACCCACTGTGCTATTGTTGCAGCCCCAAAAGAAGAGATTTTAAGAGGTTTTGAAGATGTAAATAAAATAAGAAAAATAATGCATAAATAAATAAGGATAAAGAAGATATTAAAAGTTTAAAATACAAATAATTGACAACAAGTAACTGATGTAAATTGTTATAGAGTAATTTAGCAATAATCAAGACAGAATTAGAGTTAGGAAATATGGCAGTGCAAAATATTCAAAGTAAAATATAAGCATGAAAAATAATTATAAATTATGAAAATGTTATAATATCCCGGTGATTATAGACCAAATAAAAAATGATAAATTCATTATAAAGATTACAGAAAGAAATCGAAAGATATAAATACTATTTAGAGAAATACAAAGATCCCCCCCTCACCAATAAACTTGAATAATCTCACCTGCAAACGTATTATAATCAGGGGGTTGAATAAATATTCCATTCTGAAGACACCCAAAATAAAATTATACATAATGGACATGCCCATAAAATTTTCCATGGAGGCGCTGGAGCGGTAGCACAGCGGGTAGGGTGTTTGCCATGCATGTGGCCAACCCAGGTTTGATTCCCAGCATCCCATATGGTTCCCGGAGCACCACCAGGAGTAATTCCTGAGTGCAGAGTAAGGAGTAACCCCTGTGCCTTGCAGGGTGTAACCCAAAAAGCAAAAAAATCCCAAAAGTTTCCATGGAATTTTCCAGAGAAAATATACTGAACAGAAGGCAATGAAATGAGATGCTCAAAGGTCTGAAGGAAAAAGACTTCAACCAAAATCCCTCTGCTGGCGACAGGAGCAGCAGCGCCCACGTGGCATCCGCCATTTTCTAGGACTCACAACCCAGAGGTACTTGCTTGTCATGACACGGTGCGCAAGAGATCATGGGATGACTTATAGAAATGCATCTAGACTGTAAACTGAGCTAAAATTACAGAAATCCAAAACTGCGTGGCCGCTATTGTGGCCGTGCAAGCTCGTATAATCTTCATTCTCAGCAATGCAAAACAAACTATCAAATGATGCCTTTTCAGTGGGTTTGATTGTTGGGGGAAAATTCCAAATAATAATAATCAGTTCTCTGTTGAAATATTGAATGTATCTAAAGAATAGAGAGAATAAAATGAAGATCATTGGCCACTCAGATGTGGGTAGGGGGAGGGGATATATTGG
The DNA here is from genome assembly GCF_027595985.1 of Sorex araneus. NCBI lineage: Eukaryota > Metazoa > Chordata > Mammalia > Eulipotyphla > Soricidae > Sorex > Sorex araneus. Next base: position 186,057,301 of record NC_073302.1, on the reverse strand, counting down.
GGTTCTTGATGGGGGAACAGGTGCATTGGTGAAGGAATGGGGGTTTGATCATTATATGACTGAGACTAAAACCTGAAAGCTTTGTAACTTTTGTCACAGTGATTCAATAAAATAAAATTTAAAAAAACTCTGCTGGCAGACTATATTTTGGAATAGAAGGAGAGTTTTACAGGTAAACAAAAAAATTAAACAATTTTTTACTATCATGTTATTTTTGCAGAAGATGCAAAGGATCTCTTATAAAACAAAAAGCAGCATCAGCCACAAGATTTTTAAAAACCAAAAATCACAAAAATCAAACAACATTTGGAGTAAGGCCTGGGTGAAAAGAATAAAATTATGTCCAACTAAAATAAATGTAAGATTAATTCACTTAATATGCCGCAAATATTTAACTTTACATATAAACCTTAGAAAACATTTTATTTTTTTTTTATTTAGTGACCAAACCTGACAGTGCTTAGGGCTTACACCCTAGCTTGGTTCTTAGGGTTCCACAACTAGTGGTTGGGATTTGAACCACCGTTGTCTATTAACAATGTGCGTGTGTTACTTCCTATACTAACTTTCTGGTCCTCAAAACAATCTTAAAACAAAATCTACAGAAGAAAAATGTAATAAAAGCCTAAAACTGGGAATAAAATGTAGTTAGAATGATGTTGAATACAAAGCACAAAAGAATGAAAAGTCAATTAAAGTCATAAAAAAACAAAGAAGAGAATGCGATGGACCTATACTTTAATAACCACGCTGGTCAAATGAATTCAATAACAAAAAGAGATAAAGTGTCAGCATAGTTCAGAAAAAAAAATTCGAGAACTAGGGAAGCAGTACAGTAAAGGCTGTGCCTTAAATGTGGTCAACCCTGGTTGGTCCTTGACATCACGTGGTCCTTCAAGCATCGGCTGTGTACAGCTCTGGAGACCCCGGCGGACTCAGGGCCTGAGTGGCCAGGCACCCTCTCATTAAAACACTGCTCAGATTGGTCAGGAATTCTTTGAGGCAGGGCTGCAGCAGTAGTGCGGTGAGTAGGGTACTTGCCTTTCTGAGGGCCAGCGAGGGTCCAGTCCTCCCCAGTGCCCCATATGGTCCCCCAGACGTCCAGGAATGATCCCTGAGCTAGAACCAGGAGTGTGCCCCGAGCATCGCTGGGTTTGGATCCTCCCCATCCCCACCCCGCCAAAAGAAATAAAATTGCTGGAGGGTCTCCCCAATCTCCAGAGCTTGCCTGGGACGCTGCCCTGCCCCAAACAAACAGCAAATCTAACTATGTGCTGACCTTAAGCCTGTGGCTTAGCTCTCAGCCAGGGAGTAACTCAGGAGGTGGAATGTTTGTTGTTTTTAAATATATTACCCCCCCCCAAGAAAAAAATCACTAGTTGTGGTTAATTTACTCATTTGGTCTTCCAGAGACTTTTGTTTTTTTTTGTTCTCTCTCACATATAATGGGGGATAGAGAGTAATCAATCCATAAATAATAGTTAAATAAAAAGATAGATTAAATTAGATAAAGATACAGAAAGCAATTGATAGAGACAGTTTCTAATGACTCATTGTGAAACAGCTGGGAGAGGTAATATTTGTTTTCTAGTTGTTTTATGCCATTTCATTTGCAGCACTGTTCTTACAGTACAGTTAATGATAGGGCTTCCTGAGTACAAGGGTTCCACAGGACACAGATGCTCCTCCACCAGAGCATCTACTTCCTGTACCATTGTCGCCAGGGCCTCACCCAGTCACCCCAGCCACTGACCCCCATCCCCATCTTCCCCTAGGTAAATCCAGTTTTAACATCTGGTGCTGGGCTCTATTGCCTTTGAACTTTTGTTGTCTGGAGGTCTATTTGCTTTTGTGTCCGTTTAATGACACATTTGCATTTGAGTCTGTTTAATAATAATCTTTAAGTAAAGAAAAGTAAAATGTCTTAATTTCCTAGGGGAACATTGAGGTAGGGGATTTTTTAAAAAATTCTCTTAAAATTTTATTGGATTTGTTTGTATTATCTGACTGGAGTGATAGCACAGCATGTAGGGCATTTGTCTTGCACATGGTCGACCCGGGTTTGATTCCGTCTCTCTTGGAGAGCCCGGCAAGCTACCGAGAGTATCCCTCCTGCACAGTAGAGCTCCCCATGGCGTACTTGATATGCCAAAAACAGTAACAAGTCTCACAATAGAGACATTACTGTGGCCCACTCAAGCAAATCAATGAACAAGGATGCCACAGTGCAGTTTTTATTATCAGTATTCTTCTTGAGATATGTGTTAGTTTGTGAATTTCCTAAACAAAAATTAACCGAATCAATTCAACTGAGTAAATCTTAAAGGCCTCATTCACTTCACATGTTAGGTAAGTACTAACCTAGCAGAAAAGAATGCTGAGGGGCTGAACTTAATGAAAAACCTTCTAGGCAAAAGAGGATGCAAGCAAGAGAGACATACTAGTTTCTAAAACAGGTTTGTTACTGCCAGCTCACTGAAGGGGAAGGCTGAAATCTATCAGTCAGATTAACTAGCACTGATTAGGTGGTTCTTGATTGGCTGGTTTAAGTTTCATTTGAATTGTTTCCAGATCTTGGCTATTCTAAGTAGCATTGCACACACATAGGAACATAGGTGTCTGTGTATCTGTGTATCATATTTAAAAGACTATTTTTTTTAATGCTTTGTTTAAAACATCTTAGAGTTTGCCTGAGTTTATATTTTATGGGACCCTCTCTTTGAGTCTACCATGTTTGAATGTTTAATTCCTTCCTGCAGTTAGGAATATTCTCAGCTATCATTTCTCCAAAGAAAATTGTACTTATCCTTCTGTAAGCCCTGTTCGAATTCAGAAAATTTTCATGGTGCAGTAAAATGATTTTCAGTCTTCTCTCTGTGGACCAGTGGCAGTTCACAGGTATAAAGAGGGTCGAAAAGCATTCATTGTTATAAAGTAACAGAGGAGTCTTACACCCAAGAATAGTAGAGATGAGTACCAGCAGGATTACTCCACAGTTTAGGAGCTGGCCTCACATGCTGGGGGAAAAGGCAGCTCAGATAGAGAAGGGAACACCAAGTAAAGAGTGCTTGGATGGCCTGCTCAAGATGGTGACGTGAGCTGAAAGTAGACTATAGACCAAACATGATGGCCACTCAGTACCTCTATTGCAAACCACAACACCCAAAAGAGAGAGAGAGCAAAAGGGAATGCCCTGCCACAGAGACAGGGTGGGGTGGAGGGGATAGATTAGGGGGGTAGGAGGGATACTGGGACCATTGGTGGTGGAGAATGGGCATTGGTGGAGGGCACTCGATAATTGTGTGACTGAAATATAAGCATGAAAGTTTCTAAGTCTGTAACTGTACCTCACAGTGATTCATTTAAAAATAAATAATAATAATAAATAAAAAGAAAAGCATTCATTGTACAGCCTTTCACTATTTTCACAATTTATATTTAAAATTTTTCAAGATTTAAAGGAATTTTTTTCTGCCTCTTACTTTTGAATTGCATTTGTTTGCATAGCTTACATGAGGGTCTTATAAGAAGCATATAGTTGCCCTTTGCTTTTAATCCATGCTGCTACTCTTGAACGTTTAATGAGTTAAGGCCACTTGTCATGAAAGGTGATTCTTGAGAGATGAGGCCTTGATCCTACAATTTCTTCTTTTTGTAAATACTATCAATTCATCACTTCATCAATGATGCCAGTGGAGCCCTGGTGATTTATGTGAAACTGAGAGGAGAGGGATGGTCACTTTCTGCCCTTCCCCTCTGCCACCCTGGGGCCAGCTGGGAAGTCTAGGACTGATGAAGTCTAGGCCCTGAGTCCCACCAGACCTGCCAGCAGCCATCAGGCCACACTGAACACCCACTTGTTCTCTGTCAGGAAAGGAAAGTCAATCCTAGACTTGCCCTGGCTCCTTGGGTACTTGTTTTTCGCACAGCAAAGAATTTCAGGAGGAGACAGGTAGTGAAGTCAAGTAGATTTTATTTAGAGGTTTTTGAGGAACAGGAGGAAGAGAGAAAGAGAAAGCAATGTCCTCTAGAGGGAATATGGGCTTCCCCAAAGGTGGGGAGAGCCCCCGAACACATCACATACATGAAAGCATGAATGGACACATCTCGAAAGAGGAGATGCGAGCCACACATGTGCTCCAGCAGCACGTGCACCTGGTCAGCACACGTGGACTCAAGCAGCACATGGGCTCACACAGTGTATACATGCCCTTCCTGTGTTCAAGAGGCTTTTAGAGGGTTTTTCTCAAGCTACCCCACACTGGACTTTCTGCAAGTGTCCACTGCTAGCGTGGAGCCCCTGCAGGGTAGGGGTAGGATTAGCTGATGGTCTTTTTATGAGGTCTTAGTTCCTGTGTCCACAAGATGAGTCCTGACAGCCTCAGGGATAGTCAGATTTTACTTCCAAGGACTTCCATTGTCATGGAGGCCCTGCCTTATCTACCTGCTGCCACATTAACATTTTTTATATTTTTTTCTTTTATTCACATAGCAGAGTTCTTCTTAGCACTTTTTGCAAGTAATATGATTTATGATAACAACTGTTCAGCTTTGCTTGTCTGGGAAAACCTGTTTCTCTTTCAAAGCTAAAATTTGCAAGGGACAATTATTTTTACCTGCCAGTTTCTATCTTTGAGTAATTTGAATCTGCCATTTTATTTGCTTCTGGCTTATAGATTTTCTCACAGGAAATTTGAATATAGCCTAATGGGACCACTTTTGTAAGTTGCAATTTTTTCTCCTACCATTTTTTTTGTCTTTAATAGTTATCTTTCTCTTTCTCCTTGCAATCATATAATCATCCAACTATAGTGTGGCCCTCCAAATAATTTTTTTATAGATCTATCTGAAGAAGAAATTTTATAAGTGGGAAAAGGGTGGAATAATAATAAACCTTTTACAAATAGTACTATCTTAGATGAAAAACTTTAGGTAGGGGCTGGAGCGATAGCACAGCGGGTAGGGCGTTTGCCTTGCACGCGGCCGACCTGGGTTCGATTCCCAGCAACCCATATGGTCCCCTGAGCACCGCCAGGAGTAATTCCTGAGTGCAAAGCCAGGAGTAACCCCTGAGCATTGCCGGGTGTGACCCAAAAACAAAACAAAAAAAAAAAACTTTAGGTAGTATTTTTTAATTTTTATTCTAAATACAGTAAAAGATACCCATCTTAAATGGCAATAAAATTGGAGAACTGACAAATGTAAACAAGTAACCACCCATGCCATTAAGATATAAAATAATCTTTTGCAAAAATGTGTTCTTGAGTTCCTTCCCAGTCATCCCCACCCCCCATTGAGCCTAAGTCAGCAATTACGCTACATCTACAAATAAAAATTACATGACATCTTCTATAGTTTAACATAAATAGATCTATACAACAAGAATTCTTGCATCTGGCTTCATTTACTCAGAATGATTTTGAAATACACTCATGTTGTCCCGTCTATTTGTAATCTGGTTCTATTTTCAGTCCATTTCAGGCAACTATGTATATTGTACTCTACACACATTTTATTCAAACCAAATTGCTTTCTGATGCAAAATATTGTAATGTATAGTGATTTTTTTTCAGTCTGACAAATGACAATTTGGTAGTCAAAACTTTTTATTGAGCACTGCTACCCTAGGAAGACAGGGCTAACTGGATAATAAATTGTTGGTTGATGCATTTCTGTTACATAAAGGAGAATTTTCCTCATTCAGAATTTGATAACTAAGTTCACTCCATAGAAATTGTGTCTTAAATTAGTAAGAAGTATGATTTTTATCAGCTAATAATTGTTTTTAACCAACTTTTAACCAATAAGTTTTCATGTTGATAAGAATATATGCTTCTATTTTCTTCATTTATTGATGAATTTTTCTTTATACTTCGGCTACAGGTGAGACTGTATTTTTTATTAATATAGGGCACCAATGTCTCTTTCAAATAATCATTTTAGTTTATAGGAGACAGGCTGACATCTAGGCATCGTCTATGGCTTCTTTAACTGCTCTTTTTAATCACTGCTACTATGACAAAACAGTCATTTTTCTTAAAAAAAAAAATTCCTGGGGCCGGAGAGATATTACAGTGGATAGGGCACTTGCCTGACAGGTGGCCAATGTGGGTTCGATCCCTGGCACCCCAGATGGTCTCTCCACACCCTCCCAGGAGTGACCCTTAGTACAGAGCTAGGAGTTATGCCTGAGCAACAGATTTGGCCTCAAAACAAAGACACACACACAAATAAGAACAGAAACAAAAAGAAAGACAATTCCTCATGAATCGAAATGATATGTGGTTAGAATAGTTACAGAATTTAGCAAATAATGAATTCTTACATAATAATGTACATGATTAATATAATTTGTAAGACCTCTTCACTCACAATATTTCTTTTTCCATGTCAATCTTATTCAATAAATATTAGTAAGGGTAACAATCTCCAAATTATAAGCCAGAGTTAATAATCTAAAGGAATAATGATTCCTTAAACACATAGAATTTTATACAATGGATATTTGTTATTTGTGTTATCAGTGTTACACCTAATATAACAGAAATTATCTGTGAAATAGATATTCTGTTTTAAATCAATATGCTACACTTTCCTTTTCATATATTCTCTTCATAATAGTTTAGTATTCATGAACTATTTATGAATAGTAATTGTCAGTGAATTGTCGATTGGGACAAAGGAGTGTCCTAAGGCTTTGTGTAATTTCCAGCATGTATAAGAGAAGACTTCAGTCTTAAAACTATCCTAATGCTTCTTAATTTTTTTTAGTACTTGCAAATATTAAAAAAATGTAAAATTAAATTTTAAAAGCTGAAAAAACATATTTTTCGTGGGGTATGATCTCCATGCTTACAATTATCCTATTTATTACTACCCAGGCATATCTAAAATGTTAGTTATTTATTTTTTAATATATTTCTGCATAGTTAGCATGCATAAAGAAGAGAAAGTGTGTTTACTTCTACAAAACATTTCTTCAATTTTCCATATTATATTATTAGGTGATTGGGTGAAATAACCTGCAATTTCTTGTAGGAGCCAGTACTCCAATTTTCTTTTAAGAACATCTTTTGTTACATAAGAATGTCTCATTAAGCTGTACTTTTTGTAGGAAATAAGATTTTCCTGGGGAACAAGGAGGCAGCAGGTGATAGCAAAATAAGATTTTTAAAGGCGATAATTGTACCAATAAAAATAAGTTACAAAATACACTTTTTAATTAGGCATTTTCTTAGATTCAAGTTATGCATCTGCTTATTTTTTCTCTAAGAATTTCAGGTAATTTTTCCTTTATGAGGAGGCACCCTAAAATGTGTTGACATTATTAAGTCTGCTAAAGCCTATTTCTAAATTCAGGGCTACCTGGTAAACTGACAAAAGAATAATTTTTCTTTGATTAGAGTCAATAATATAGAAACTTGTCTCTTGGAGTTTTAATATCCTGTATTTATCATTTTTATTCATGATTCTGAAGTGAAGTGTTTTGTGGCCTTCAGGCAAAGATATTATAGACAAGATAAACAGTAAAATGAAAATCTAATTGTATATTAAGTTTTCACGTATCAGAAAATGTTCCATCCACAAAATGGTGTTCCTGAGTAAAATAGCATAGTAGATATAAGTTCACATCCTTTCAATTCCAGTTTGTGATTTGCACTCATATTTTTTAATCTTTAACTGTTAAATATGCCTCTCCTGTTGCATGTTTGTGGATTTTTTAATAATATATTCCTAAATCTTTTATAGATATTAAGATTTAGAAGTTGGTAAAAATTAATGCATATGGTTTTCCTTTTTTCCTAGGATTATGCTTAAATACTTCTAATCATGTAACTCCTAAAATCTCAATTTAACAAAAGTTAAAAATGGACTGACAAAGATTAAAGACCTCTTTTTCTTTCATATTGTCCTTCTTCATCTCAAAAAGACAATGTGACAATATATTCTACAGCTCTATTCAAACTGGATGTGTATTTTCATAAATACATGCAAGTGTTGCTATTTCTGGGTGGCGGGGTGATCACTGGCCCATCATGATGACCTGAGGGTCCCCTGGATCCGTCCAGGGCTGATCACTATCCACTCACCCCAGCTTTCTGAACAAAGAAGGGCGTGGGGGCCACCAGGCTGGTCGGTAATCAGTGACTGTTTACTCAAGTCCCATAGCATTAGTTACAGAGGAATCATGAAGGGTTGGGGTAGCAATTACACAGAGGCGTGGTTGAACGTTATCATAAACAATGAGCAGATGTAAAGTCCTTCCTTCAGAAGTCCTAGGAGATGTTCAAGGACAAAAATTTCATCTTAAGCATTGAGCACCCTAGAATCCTGCTAGGAAATCCATCCAAGAATGGAATTCCACCTGAGTAATTCCTTTCCCCTTTCTTAGCCAGCTTCCATTTAAACAGTCATCTTAAACTTAATTCTTCCTGTCTTAAAGTTACCTGTCTTCCTGTATCTATACAGAAAGGACATTGCTCTAAAATAAACTATGCAAAAGACATAAAGGGGAAAAAAGTTATATTTCACTTAAAAACACAAAATCTGGAGTACTCAGAAGAATTTTACTTACAAGTCAGAGAGTCTGATGTGGGGATAAAATGATTAACAGAGAAAGAAGAGAACAAAGGAGAGGTTAATGATAAACAAAGAAAATTGGCAGTGCCTGATGGAATTGCGTGTGCCTCAGAGCACTGTGGTGGGAGTAACTCAACAACCTAAGCTCTCTGCGGGATAAAAAAGCACAAATGTTATTCCACAAAAGCTATGCATAAATCTAATATTATTGCATGGAAGCATTCATGAAATAACTATAGTTTAATGATCAATAATTTGTAACTGGAATCAGGATATATGAATTTTCTATGAACCATATTTGTTAGTGAATTAGAAAGTTTTCCCTATAATATATATTATTATATATACTTTATTTTATTTTTAATACTTCTATTATATTTTGTATCAAAGTGTAATAATAATTCTGCTTATTTTGTCAATATGTAAGTTTATATTTAATAAAAATAACAATTTTTCTTGTGCAGAGTTTTATTTGCATGATATTAAACTCAGAAAATGTTTCCATGTGATGAATTAATTCATTGTTAATTAATGAATTAATTCCTTTCCATTAATATATTAATAATATACTATTAAATGCATTAATACATTCAATATAGCATATTGAATGTATTAATATATTTAATTAAGTCATATATTACACACTATATTATATTATATTTATTATATTATATTGTAATACATATACTATATAGCACTGTCTGTAGCACTGTCTTCCCATTATTCATCTTTTTGCTCAAGCAGGCACTAGTAACGTCTCCATTGTGAGACTTGTTATTACTGTTTTGGAAATATCAAATACTCCATAGGTAACTTGCCAGGTTCTGCCGTGCAGGCAAGATACTCTCAGTAGCTTGCCAGGTTCTCCAAGAGGGATGGAGGAATCAAACCCGGGTATAAATATTTAATATATTTAATCAAGTAAATATAAATAATTAATTCATCATATGGAAACATTTTCTGAGTTTAATATCATGCAAATTTTAAATATAAATATTGTAATGTTTATTGTTGAAAATATTGGACTGATTGATATATTTTTTAAATGTTAGAGTCTTTCTGTATCTTGACCAATTTTGTACACTAAAATGCATCAAATATCTAGTATAGCTATTCTTTTCTTTCCATTTCACAATTGGGATAGAAAAACATGTTTTTACTTCCTCAATAAAATGTGAGATTAAATATTGTTATATATTTAAAATTAATTTTAATTGGACATTAATTGTTTGAAACTTGTACATTTCTGGTTCACTTGGTTTTATTTTGAAGCTACATCTGGCTGTGTCCAGGGCTTGCTCAGCTCTTTGCTCCGGAGTCACGCTGGGCAGGGCTGAGGGGACTACACTCGATGTCAGAGTCGAACCAGAGTCAGACATGTGCAGGGCAAGTGCATCATATTCTTTTTCTAGCTCCAACTTTTGTGTATTTTTAGTATCACTGTCATCCCATTGTTTGTCGATTTACTCGAGCAGGCACCAGTAATGTCTCTATTACACTCAGCCCTGAGAGTTTAGCATCCTCTCCTTACTCTTTCCCAACGATTAATCTTAATCTTTCCCAATGGTTGGAGGCTATTACAGGGGCAGGGGCAGGGGCAGGTATTTTTAGTAGTGTATTTATTTTCTTCATTGCATTATTTTCTTATGTTTTGTTTTACTCATATGTGCTTTAAACACTTTTCCAGCCTATAATTAATTTCCTAATTATTCATTATTAATTTACAGTAACATATAATTTCATAAGTATAGTTTTATACCTTAATACATATATTTGCTAAGCCAAATTTCTATACTACTAACCTTTACATTTTTTCTGACGTGTTTTCATTGTTAAGGAATTATGTCTCCATGTGAGCAACATAGAACATACCTTGCTTTGCTTTCCCTCAGGGAAAAATAGTTCACTGACCAAAAAATGGAGCACCTGAGGGATGCACACAAAATGGGGTGCTGCTGAACAACCTTTTCCATATCAGGGACCAACACAAACTATACATTGAAGGGTAAATTGGATCTATCCTCACATATGTGTGACAGAGGTGGGTGAGAGAGAGGGTGGAGACGGCAGAGCAGGAGAGAGGTAGCAGGGTGGAGAACCTATATCCTTGACCCAAGAAAAGCATGGAGTGGAGATTTTGGCTATCTGAGGTGTTCACAACAGCCAGCATCCCAGGTGGGAAAGCAGAGCTCAACCTCCAGTACATTCTTCCTCCAGCATCGGTCAGGATGTTGCAGGCAGGTAGGCAGGTCAGAGAAGTACCCTAAAGAGAAGGATAACAGTGTGCAGCCATGTCCTCAAGGCAAGGTTCCACTCAACACCTTTATAATAGAAGCAAACAACCACCTCCACAGTCTTCCCCCATCACACTGACAAAAGAAAAAATTAAAAATCCTTTGATCATCTGTGCAATTCAGAGCATCTTGCATTAATAACAACAACAAAAGCATGGTCTTGCCTGCTAGAAAAAGATAAGGGGTAATTGGGACTGGAGCCGTAGCACAGCGGGTAAGGCGTTTGCCTTGCAAGCAGCCGACCCGGGTTCAATTCCCAGCATCCCATATGATCCCCTGAGCACCGCCAGGGGTGATTCCTGAGTGCAGAGCCAGGAGTAACCCCTGTGCATTGCCAGATGTGACCCAAAAAGAAAAAAAAAAGATAAGAGGTAATTGACAGTTATAAGATTCTGGTACATATTTAACTATAAAAAAAATTTTGATCCCAAAAATTAGTAAAGAAGTTATGTTAGCATTACCACATTCTTCAATATCAAAGGCTACATACATAATAATTGAAAGCAAGATGACATTGTCATAAAAAGAGATACATAGATTAATCAAAATAATCGAGAGATCAAAATAGAAAAGTTATATATACACACATCTATCTACAACTACAACTGGCAAGAAGATGTAATCAATAAAGGGAAATCTTATAAATCATTTATGTGACCACTGGATCAAAACAGTGTATCAAAGAAATAAAAATATTCCTACATACAAGTATGAATGAAAACACAAGCTACCAGCACTGTTGGAACACACACAAAATATGTACTAAGAAGTAAATTCATATTAGTACAGGTGTTTATTAGGGAATAAGAACAGAAAAATGAGTTTAAATAAATAACAAATATTTTAAACAAATAAACTTAATCTCCTATTTCAAGAAATTTTTAAAAGAACAACAAAAGGAATCTAACATAGAGGGAAAAATAAGAAGAAGAATAAAATCAAAGACAGGGAAAGTTTAAAAGTACAAAGGATTAATGAACCAAAAGCTAGTTTTTCAGTGGGTTAACAAGGTAAACAAGCCCTTGGCCAAATTCAGATAGTGAAAAAACTAATAAATGAGATCTAAAAGAAAAGAGGAACTGTAACAGATGCCTCAGTAATATACAAGATCATGCTAGACTTCTATCAACAACTTTATTCACTAAGTTGGAGCGTTTGGAGTAAATGGTTAAGTTTTTAATATCTCAAAACCACAAGACTGTGTTAAGACATATAAACTTTGAAGATACCTTCTACTATTGAAGAAGTGAAAACAGTAATCAAAATCTTCCCAAAAACAAAAGCCTAGGATCAGAGGGACCACTAGTGATTTCTTCTAAACCTTCATTGAGGACCTGTATCCATTATTGAATTCTTTCAGAAAGTGGAGGAGTCAGAAATCCTACTGGATAGTTCCTGTGAAATCAACATCACCTTGATAGCAAAGCCTGCCAGAAATGTCACTGAAAAATTAAGTTAATGTACAAATACGTGTTATGCATCTTAAGGATAAATAAGAAAGATGTTTTTTAAAAAATCTATCCATTTATGGGCTCCTTTAAGATTAAGCAAACAAACACACAATACTACAGAAACATGGGACAAACACTATAACAATAACCTCTCTAAATACCAATGGTCTAAACACACCAATTATAAGACACAGAGTGACAGTATGGATCTGAAAATTGTACCCAAGATTCTGCTGCCTGCAAGAAACACATCTGAACAGTCAGAGCAAATACAGAATCAAAGTCAAAGGATAGAAAATAATTCTACAAGAAAATATCTCCCTCAGAAAATCTTTTTTGCTTTTTGGGTCACACCTAGCAATGCACAGGGGTTATTCCTGGTTCTGCACTCAGGAATTACTCCTGGCTGTGCTCAGGGGATCATATGGGATGCTGGGAATCGAACCCGGGTCAGCCGCGTGAAAAGCAAATGCCCTACCCGCTGTGCTATCGCTCCAGCCCCTCCCTCAGAAAATCTGAGTGATCATTCAAGTATCAAGCCACCTAGATTTCAGACTGAAGAAGATTACAAGAGACAGTGAAGGTCATTTCTTATTGTTCAAAGGAGCTATAAATCAGGAAGAATTCACACTCTAAAATGTATATGCACCTAATTAGGGACCAGAAAATTACTTAAAACAACTGCTCATAGACCCGAGGAAGACACTGATAGCAACACAATAATAGTCAGATATTTTAACACCACTTTATCATCTCTTGATAGATTAACCAGACTCAAGGTCAGTATGGACATACTTTACCTGAGGGAAGAAATGAAAGAAAGGAATTTAGGAAATATATATAAACCCCTTATATATGACATATATATGTCATTTCATCCCTCAAAAACTTAATACACATTTTTGTCAACTGTGCATGGGCCATTCTCCAAGATAGACCACATGTTGGGCTACAAAATATACCTCCATAAAATTGAGAGGATAGAAATTATATCTGAGAGGATAGAAATTATATCAATGATCTCTTCAGACCATGACACGCTGAAAGAGAAATGAATCACACAGAGAAACAGAAATTCAAACCAACCACCTGGAAATTAAATAGCTTACTACTGAATTACCAGTGGCTTTGAGGAGAAATCAAAAGATTCTTGGAAAAAATTGGGAATGTAGACAAGAGTTACGAGGAATTATGGGACATGATAAAAGCAGCATTGAGGAAAGTTTATAGATAGACAAGCATTCCTCAAGAATAAAGAGCAAGCCCACATAAGTAGCTTAACCTAACAGCTTAAGATCTTGGAAAATGACCAACAAAAAGGAGCCCAGACCAGGCAGGAGGAAGGAAATAATTTAATTTAGAGCATCAATTAATGACAAAGAAACCATAAAAACAACCCAGAAGATCAATGAAACCAAAAGATGATTATTTTAGAAAATAAACAAGATTGATAAATGACTAACAAGACTAGCAAAGAGAGAGAGAGACAGACAAATAAACAGAATCAGAAATGAGAGGGGAACATCACAACAGAAACAACAGAAATTCAAAGGATTATCAGAGATTACTTTGAGAATCTTTATGATACGAAACAAGAGAATGTCGAAGGAATGGATAAATTCCTGGACCCCTATAATCTCGCAAAGCTGACCCAATAAGTCTTGGAATACCTGAACAGACCTATCATCATCAAGGAAATTGAAATAGTAATAAAAAATCTCCTGAAAAACAAAAGCCCTAGGATGGAATTCTAGTGAATTCTTCCAAACCTTAAAAGGGGCCTACTCCCAATTCTGTTCAAGCTTTTCTGGGAAATTGAAGAATCAGGAATACTTCCAAACAGTTTCTCTGAAGCAAATATTACCCTAAGAGCAAAAGCCAATGAAGACACCACAAAAAGAAAATTACAGACCAATATCTCTGATGAATACAGATGCAAAGATCTTCAACAAAATGCTAGCAAATAAAATCCAATGACTCATCAAAAAGATCATACAACATGACCAAATAGGATTCGTCTACTAGGGGATACAAGGATAGTTCGACACTCACAAGTCAATCAATATAATACACCATATAGATAGAAGGAAAGATAAAAATTATATCATATGAATAGACACAGAGAAGGTATTTGACAAGATCCAACATCCATTTATGATAGAAGCTCTGAAGAAAATGGGAGTCGAAGGAACTTTCTTCAATACGGTCAAAGCCATCTACCATAAGCCAAAAGCAAGCATCATTCTCAATGGGGAAAAACTAAGCCTTCCCTCTAAGATCAGGGACAAGAAAAGCTTACCCACACTCACCACTTCTATTCAAAATAGTACTGAACGTTCTAACTGTAGCAGTTAGTCAAGAAACTGAGATCAAGGGCATCCAGATAGGAAAGGAAGAAGTCAAGCTATCACTATTTGCAGATGACAAGATACTATACTTAGAAAATCCTAAAGGCTCTACAGAAAAGCTCCTAGAAACAAAAGGTTTGTGTAGAAAGTGTCAGGTTACAAAATCAAAACCCAAAAGTCCATGACTTCCCTATATACATATAATGAAAGAGAAGATAGGGATATTTAAAAAAAAAAAAAAAGATCCTGTTCATCTTAGTGCCTCAGAAAATCAAGTACCTTGGAACCAGCTTATCTAAAGAGGTGAAAGATCTATACAAAGAAAACTACAAAGCACTACTTCAAGAAATAGAGGGCACTAAGGAAATGGAAATACTTCCCCCTTCCCCGATCATGAATCGAGAGGATTAACATTGTCAAAACAGCAGTACTTCC
This sequence comes from Sorex araneus, assembly GCF_027595985.1. Taxonomy (NCBI): domain Eukaryota; kingdom Metazoa; phylum Chordata; class Mammalia; order Eulipotyphla; family Soricidae; genus Sorex; species Sorex araneus. The sequence goes on along the minus strand of NC_073302.1, from coordinate 186,042,193 downwards.
CAAGACCTTATACAGATTCAATTTGGTCCCTACAAGGATGTCCATAACATTGCTCAAGAAATAGTCATAACACTCCTGAAATTCATATGAAAGAACAAACCCCCACAAACAGCTAAAGCAACCCTGGGAAAAAGAAGATGGGTTGCATCACCTTCCCCCAACTTCAAACGGTCCTACGAAGTAAAAGTAATTTAAAAAGATGGTATTGGAATAGAGACAGACCCTCAGATCAATGGAATAAAGTTGAATATTCTGACAGAGCCTCTCAAGGATTTGGTCACTTAATCTTTGATAAAGGAAAGTAAATGTGAAGTGGAACAAGAAAGCCTCTTCAACAAGTGGTGCTGGGAGAATTGGACAGCTACCTGCAAAGAGTGGACTCAGACCTCTGTCTAACACTAAGCACAAAAGTCAGATCAAAATGTATTAAAGACTTTAATATCAGACCTCAATACATAAGGTACATGGAGGAAAATATAGGCAGAACTCTCTACAATATTGAAGCTAAAGGCATCTTTAAGAATGACACACCACTTGGCGTTGGAGTGATAGCACTGCGGGTAGGACGTTTGCCTTGCACTCAGCTGACCCGGGTTTGGTTCCCAGCATCCCATATGGTTCCCTGAGCACGGCCAGGAGTAATTCCTGAGTGCAGAGCCAGGAGTGACCCCTGAGCATCGCTGGGTGTGACCCCAAAAGCAAAAAAAAAAAAAAGGAGTGGCAATAAAATAAAATTTAAAAAAAAAAGAATGACACACCACTGACCAAGCAAATGGAAACAAACATAAACAAATGGGACTACATTAAACTAAAAAGCTTGTGCACCTCAAAAGAAACAGTGACCAAAATACAGAGAGAATCCACAGAATGGGAAAAATTATTTACCCAGTACCCATCAGATAAGGTGATGGATATTATACAAGACACTGGCAGAGCTTTAAAAATAAAAATATCCTCCAACCCCATCAAAAAATGGGGTAAAAAATGAACAGAATCTTCCTCAAAAAAGAAATACAAGTGGCCAAAAGCATATGGAAAAAAAGATGCTCTACATTGCTAATCATCAAGGAGATGCAAATCAAAACAACAGTGAGATATCATCTCACACCACAGAGACTGGCACACTTCAAAAAGAATGAGAACAACCAGTGTCCATTGTCAGAGTATATGCTGGGAGAAAAGACTCTTATTTATTGTTGGTGGGAATGCCAGCTGCTCCAGCCTTTCTGGAAAACAATATGGACATTCCTGAAAAAACTAGAAATTGAGCTCACATACGACCCAGCAATACCAACTCTGGGAATATATCCCAGGGAGCAAAAAAAGCACAATGGAAATAACATCTGCACTTATTTGTTTATTGTAGCACTAGTCACAATAGCCAGAATCTGGAAACAACCTGAGTGCCCAAGAACAGAGGACTGGAAAAAGAAACTTTGGTACATATACACAGTGGAATACTATGCAACTGTTAGGAAAGATGAGATCACGAAATTTCCGTATATGTGGATCAACATGGAGAGTATCATGCTAAGTAAAATGAGTCAGAAAGAGAGGGGCAGATATTTAATGACTGCACTCATTTGTGGAATATAAAATAACATAATATGAGACTAACACCCACGGACGGTAGACACAGGGCCAGGAGGCTTGCTCCATGCTTTTGAAGCCTGCCTCATGAGCTGGGGAAGAAGACATATGGAATGGAGAAGGGACAAATAAGTCAATGATGGTTGGAGAGATCGCTCGGGATGGAAGATGTGTGCTAAAAGTAGATAAAGGGCCAAATATGATGGCCCCTCAATATCTGTATTGCAAACCCTGATGTCCGAAATTAGAGAGATAGTAAGAAGGAAGGTGCCTGCCACAGAGGCAGGGTGTGTGATGTGAAGTGGATGGTGGAAGGAAGACTGGGGACATTGTTGGTGGAAAATGCATATGGTGGAGGGCGAGTGTTTGTTCATTTTATGACTAAAACCCAGTCATGAAAGCTTTGTAACGGTATTACATACCTATTTAGTATAATACCTATTTAGTGAAGAATACAAATAAATTATGAAATAAAATAGAATGCAAGGGAGTAGAGATATATTCCTAGTCCAAGAAATTGATGGAAACAACATTGTTAAAATAAAATACCCATAGTAATTTATAAGAGCAATATAATCCCATTTAAAATTTCATGGCATTCTTCAAGGGCATAGGATAAATATTTCTAAAATTTGTAAAGACCCATAAAACTCCTAGACTAGTCAAAGCAACATTGAGAAAAGTGACGCAATTCATTGAAATTCCAGACCATAAATTGTACTACCAAGCTATCATAAAATAGTAAACTTAATATAGTGTGGTTGGAAATGTAAGATAAAAGGTTCGATGCAGAAGTAAGAGATGGAGAGTCCCTTCCTCAAATGGTGTTGGGAAAACTGGATAGCCACAAGAAAAAAAGTAAAATTAGAAGCCACTCTCATAGTCTACACAAACATTAATTCAAAATACATCAAGGGACCCAATATCACAATTATCTATGAATACATTGAGGAAAACTTAAGCCGGGCTCTCTACAGTAATGACCCCAGAGAAGTCATCAATGATACAAACACATTGGCAAAGAAAACAAATGCAGAAGTAAAGTCAAACAAAAAATCTTCTGTACTGTGAAAAAAATGAAGATAAAAGGACACTCTAGTGATTGGAAAACCCATTAAAAAATAAGGAGAGGAGATGAACAGATGCTCTCTCAAAGAAAACATACAGATAATCAACAATCAAACATAACAGCAAACCTACTACTCAGCATTTCAAAGGTAAAATTCTGTCATTTGCAAATACTTGGTTGAATATGAGCAGACCAAATTGCATGAAATAAATATATGATCTCACTCATGTTAGCATTTTATGTTTGGTATCTAGAAAAACAAAAAAAATACAACTAAACTAATTAAAACAAATGCTTTTAGATTATAAAGCCAATTTTGTGATTGCCTTAGGAGAAAAGGAAATAGGAGATTCTCCCAGTGGTGCTTCGGGACTATGTGATAGCAGAGATCAAACTTGGGCCCCTGCATGCTCAATGACAATTTAATATACAATTTGCATAAAATATTTGGGATTGTGTAGTCATTCATAATAGTTCCCTTTTGACTCCTAATCTTGTCTCTTTTGAATCAGTTTTTATATTCCTTATTTATGAATAATAAATATTGTGAATTCATCTTGCTGTGAACATATGAACATATCTTGCTTAATTTCTTCCAATATTTTAAAATTTTGAATTCTAAAAAAAATTTACCTTCTATATCTAGTATTCCAGACTTAAATTAGGAAATGAAAGATCAAATTGCAACCCTTTTCTCTACTAAAAACAAATAGCTTACATCAAATTGTGGGGGTTGAATGATAGTACAGAGAGTAGAGCGCTTGCTTGCCTGCACATGACTAATCCAGGTTTGATTGCTGGCACCACTCACGGTACCCCAAGAACCATCAAGAGTGATCCCTGAGCACAGAGCCAAAATTAAAACCAAGGACCACTGAGTATATCTCAAAATAAAATAAAATAAATAAAATCATGGTCTATTATTCATTTGGAATAAAGTTCATTTACATTTGGTGTGAGATAAGGGTTAAATATTTTGTTTTATTTTTATGGAATCCATGTTCCAGAATCACTTATTTACATTTCCTTTTCTATTCTGGCAAGTATGTCAGGAAAGGAAAAGATCAGGGTATAATAAGAGGAGAGCAAAGTGCCTGAGAGAGTGTTAATGATCAGAGATGTTGACCTAGTCAGTAGTTTACATCAAGATTACACATGTGAAAGTGAAAATACAAAGCAGGCCAGAGAAATTGGACCTAAGAGTCCAGTACTACCTTTCATGCAGGAGTTTAAATTCCTGGTGTTCGTGAGGTAAAATTCCTGGTGTCCCACATGCACTGGTCATGCATATCTGCGGTTGGGGTTCAGACAGAGCACTGTCCATAATCTCTGGCGCTGATATGATTGGCAGCTGCAGGATAGCCAAGTTCACTTAAGCTTCCCTTCGAGATCTAACTTCCAGCAAGAAGCACGGCTTAAAACATGTCTGAATCTCACAACCAGTAAGTGTAATTTCCAGCGAGCATGTGTGAGAGTACTGCAGAAACTCTAGTTGCACACAACAGCTATATCTTTTGTCTCAACTAAGAGTAAAATTTCTATTAACCACATGTTTAAGAGCCAGAGATAAAGGAATGCAAGCCTCAGTGAGCACATTGTGTAAGCACCAGAACCTAATACGTGACCTCTGAACTATGTATGAGAGCTGAAAATGTGTGAGCAACGCAGTCCCTAATCAACAACAATAAATGAAGGGTATGCAATTAATAAATTAATTAAAACTGTGTATAATGTCATTCAAGATATATTGAAAACTGAATATTGACTTTGATAGAATTGACTTAGTTTACTCTGACTTAAGCTGTTTAAATATATCTTGAATCTTGTGAGAAATAATAAAAATTCCATTTACACCATATAGTGTTGTGAGGAAATTTGGGCAAACAGAGTATGGAATATATTACTTCTTGCAGCTTCATGAAAACTCACATTGTCATAAAATAGAAGTTCAAAAAGTACTATTTGGAAGTTGGCTGCTATTGGCGTGATCCATCTGGGTTCCTGTCCCCTGGATCTCTGGGCTTAAAACTGACTTTGCCTGAGCCTGGCCTTCCATATGACCCCTTAATACCATTTCAGGGAATATACCCAAAGGGTGCAAAAAAGCACAGTAGAAATGACATCTGTACCTGTATGTTCGTTGCAGCACTGTTTACAATAGCCAGAATCTGGAAACAACCGAAGTGCCAAAGAACAGACAACTGTTTAAAGAAACTTTGGTATATTAATACAATAGAATACTATGCAGCTGTTAGAAAAGATGAAATTGTGAAATTTTCTTATAACTGGATGGATTTAAAGAGTATCATGCTAAGTGGAATGAGTCAGACAAAGAGGGACAGATATAGAACTGCACTCATTTGTGGAATATCATGTTATTTTTAACATAATATGAGATTAACAGCCAAGGATAGTAGACAAAAGGGCCAGAAATATTGCCCTGCAGTCAGAATCCTGTCTCATGAGCTGGGGAAGAGAGAAGGCATCTGGAACAAAGAAGGGATTGCTAAGACCATAATGATTGGAGGAATTCATTCAGGATGGGAGATGTGTGCTGGAAGTAGATAAAGGACCAAATGTGATAAGCTCTCAGTATCTGTATTGCAAACCATAATGTCCAAAAGTAGAGGAAATGGGGGAGGGTTGGAAAGGGGAGTATTCCAGGGACATTGGTGGTGGGGAATGTGCACTGGTGGAGGGATGGGTGTTTGATCATTGTATGATTGAAATTCAAACATGAAAGCTTGTAACTGTATCCCAGGATCATTCAATTAAAAAGAGTACTATTTGTTTGTTTGTTTTATGGGGGGTATGAGTCATCTCACTACCCGTTCACTAGTCTTACTGTGTTCTTTCTCAGAAGTCATTTCCAGTGGTGCTGAGGCATAAGTGATGCCAGGTGTCAAATAAATAATAAAATTTAATACGATTTAAAAATACAATATGTTGGGGCTGGAGCGATAGCACAGCGTGTAGGGCATTTGCCTTGCACACAGCCGACCCGGGTTCGATTCCCAGCATCCCATATGGTCCCCTGAGCACCGCCAGGAGTGGTTCCTGAGTGCAGAGCCAGGAGTAACCCCTGTGCATCGCCAGGTGTGACCCCAAAAGCAAAAAATAAATAAAAAAATAAATAAATAAAATATGTTAACAAAAGACAAGAAATGAAAAGGGCAACTTTTGGAGAATAAGTTGCTGCTAAGTTATTCAACTATTTCATGTAGTTTGGCCCAAAAGATGCAAAACAGGTGAAGAGTCAGTGGGAATTAGTTAAGACTTTTATAATGGACTAATTGACAATTAAATTCTTTAAGAAGAGATATTTACTTCACATCTCCATCCAGCATTGGTTTAATGATTTGACTCCCCAGTTAATTAGTTCAAACAACCTATTCTGTAAAAAGCTACTTAACCAGTTGGGCATGCAAATGGAATGAATAAAAATCCAGTTGCAACAAAAAAAGTAATTAAGTGATTAATTTAATTAAAGTACCATTTCCATTGCTATTTAGTTCATCATTTTGAGCAAAAGTTTTATCTTTAGAAAGTCAGTAAAATATGCAGAGAAAGCATGGTGCAAAGAATTTCTATTAGATCTTTTAAAATCACATTGATTACATCCATGTGAATTTTTCAACAAGGTAGAAGTACATTGAATATCCAACATATTTTTCATTAGTCAGACATGATTTATGATTAAATTATTCCTTGTTTGAAGTTAGGATCTTTTTCACTATATATCCCCACACAAATACAAATGTTAAATAATAATGGTAATACAAATGTAGCTTGCAAATTATAAACTGCTTTATATTGTATCAAATATTGCACTTCTTTGTTAAAGTAGTTTAAACTTCACAGTTCAGAAGAAAAAGAACTCAATGATAATCTATTAAGTCTATTCCCAAATCACATTTGAAAAATGAAGGAAAACAGGCATGGATATTTCAATTGTGAAGTTCAGAATAAAGTCAAGATCTCCTGAAACTATCAATAGTTTGTTAATTGGTCTTTCTATTTAGAAAGTCACCCAGTGTTGAGTTTCTGATTCTACATAAATTCTACATAACTCCAAATGAAGAAAGTTAGTACTTATAGCGTGAGATAAGGTTTTGAACATTGTTCATATTTTCCTCTTGTTTTTTTCTAGTATTAGATGTTTAAATATATACATGCTCTCATTTAATTCTTATACAATAATTGTAAATATGTGTTATTCCATGTAAGGTAAATGAAATAAAGAAATATATCCTAAAACAAAAAAGTACAGATGATTAATGTTTCAAATATGTCATAGCGACATAAAGAGAATAGGGGATTTTTAAGGCATACTACACTTTGAACGGCAGGATTATAATTTTTAGTATATTTGAATATGTAAGCAACCAATGAAAACCACTTTGCATTACATGTGTACTCTAGATTGTTCTTGTATATGAAATATATAAACTTTCAGAGTTTAATGGAACTATAAAAGTGATATAAATAACAAGTAACTTATCAACTAGGATACTATAGACAGAAAATAACTACAATCCTTCCTTTTCCCTCTCCCAGCTCTCTCTCTATATATATCTCCCCACCACCCCCGATCCCCACTTTGTATATCTGTTTGGAAAACTGCTCAAATTGTAGGTTGTTCTTTAATATACTATTCATGAAAACAAACAAAAATAAATTTTTAAAAAATAAAATCTAAATGCTAATCTAATAAGGATTATGTTTCTGTGGTAGCACTGTAGCACTGTCATCCTGTTGTTTATCGATTTGCTCAAGCGGGCACCAGTAACATCTCCATTGTGAGACCTGTTGTTACTGTTTTTGGCATATAGAATACGCCACGGATAGCTTTCCAGGCTCTGTGTGCGGGCAAGATACTTTCGGTAGCTTGCCGGGCTCTCCGAGAGGGACGGAGGAATCAAACCCGGGTCAGCCGTGTGCAAGGCAAACACCCTACCCGCTGTGGTATCGCTCCAGCCCATGTTTCTATGACAACATTAATAACAGATAATTAATTTTAAATATAAAAATATGAAAGTGTACAAACCTGTCTACAAATTGAAACATGCTTACTGTCTGCAAGTCTAAAATAAAAATCAAAAGAGCATAACTTTGGTAACACACTCAAAAAATTGCTGCAACTATCTTACAAAGATCAAAGACAATAAGATGCAGTAAACAAGATGTGAAGATTGTTTCTGGGGCTCTCAAAATGATGGACTCTTCCAGCTCAGCTCCTTTTGATGTCCTACCATTGTTCCAAAAACCCTTGTAACAATTTGAATAAGATTTGTGGTGGGCTTCTAAGAGGTTCTTCAGTAGTCAGATGGGATTATTATGATGATTATCCCTTAAATTTGCAGGAGCAAATAGATCACTTTTCCAGATGAGATGAAAGTCTCTCCCAGTTATAAATCAGTGGCTTAGATGCAGTAAGTGCCATGATTTACACTATTTTCCCATTTTTAAAAATGAATGGGACAGTTTAAGATAAGCTTACTTATAAATGACAAGTGTCATTTTCAAAAGCCACATGTCCACAGCACAGGACATGGGTACTGTCTCTCACACTGTTCTCCTTCCTGTTTAATTAACACATTGAATCTATTTGAAGTTTAATAAATATATTCTGTCAAGTTACTTGCAATTTTGGTGAGAATCATTTGCCTAAAGTTAAGATAAGGAGGCTCATGATAGTAATTTTCAGCAACATTTTCTGAGGTATTTTATAGGTATAGGATTTGGAATGTTTATCTGTTCTGGTTCTTTTTAATCATATTAGAGTGAATACATTTTTATAAATTATATTTACCTGAATATAAATTGTATTTACCCAGCCACCGCCACGATCCAGGCAGCTTTCCATATGCTAGGGTCTCACACATGAGCAAAGGCCCACAGAACCCAGGTAATGTGAAACTTTCTAATCTTGGACTCTGGGCTCAACAGGACCCAGGAGCAGAGATCCTCTGCCTGCTTCCACCAGTATCCAGCGACCCGGGGGTCACACCCATAAGCTACCTCCTTCCGGCACCAGTTAATCTCATCATCGCCACCCTTCAGAACTCACGGCTGCTTCTCCGGGAAGGGAGCATAAAATGAGGTCCCCATAACCATGCCACTGGACTCCGCGCCAGGAGAGTGCCCCAGAGGAGGTCGGGAGAGAGCCCTCCCCACCCCAAGGGACCCAGCCCCGGCAGCCGACCTCCATTACCCAACTGCCACCATGCTCCAGGCTGCTTTCCACACACTCAGGCTGAGCCTTATATGTGAGTGAACATATTCCTGGACTGTGCAGCTGCTTCACACATTGTCATAGAGGGAAATACATATATATATATATATACACAGATATACATACATATATATCTGTATATATATATATATATATATATATATATATATATGCCTCTCGGACAGCCTGCAGCCTGGCAACCTATCAAGAGAATCCCACCTGCATGGCAGAACATGGCAAGCTCCTCGAGGCATATTCAATATGCCAAAAACAGTAACAATAACAGGTCTCATTTCCCTGACCCTGAAACAGCCTCCAGTCATTGGGAAAGATGAGTAAGGAGAGGCTGCCAAAATCTCAGGAAAGAATGGGCTGGAAAGAATGAAGACATTACTGGCACTGCTTGAGCAAATTGATGATCAAGGAGATGACAGTGATACAGTGATATTTACCTAAGAAAATATGAATAGAAATATTCTACTCTAATTCATATAATTGAGATAAAGAAGACTTAGAATGAGTGACTTAGAATGTGATATACTGGGGCTGGAGCAATAGCACAGCGGGTAGGGCGTTTGCCTTGCACGCGGCCAACCCGGGTTCGAATCCCTGCGTCCCATATGGTCCCCTGAGCACCGCCAGGGGTGATTCCTGAGTGAAGAGCCAGGAGTAACCCCTGTGCATCGCAGGGTGTGACCCAAAAACCAAAAACTAAAATAAAATAGAATGTGGTATACTGTAAGTCCAGTACTACAATGCAGCATTTTTACATATGCAGTTCTTTATGTGAGCACATTGTTTCCATTACAAGCAGTTCTTTAATCGTATGGTAGGCAAAATAATGGTGTCCCAAGTCTTCATGTCCTATCTTTAAAATAGGTGAACATTCTAGTTTGCATGGCAAAAGAAATACTCTCCATTTGGTTGCATTCAGTGTCAAATGATGTGATGAGAGATCATGGTATTATTAAGAATAAAAGGTGGTAGACCATAAGAATTGGAGATGTGTTAAGACTTTCCTTACAAAACTTATTTTCTGGCTTTTGATTTAAAACGAGGGACACTTGACTCTCTTACTTGGATACTTAGAGGCCATTGTTGGGTGGACACTGGGGCAGAGACACCCGAGGAGAGAGGACCCAGTAAGGCCAGTTGGTGGAGCAGTCAGAATGGATACAAGCATGGGCTGTTGGGTGTTAACCCTAAGTGCTTTAGGCTTCACCAGTGATTCGTCCCTTTTGCTGCCCCCCAGAGGAATGTACAGTGCTCTTACAAGTCCCCTAATCCCCTGAGATTATCCTTACCCTTTCCTTTGTGTTTTATCTCTCATTGTCACAATTCCCCAAATCCATCTGGTTAGTTATGTCAAAATTTTCTGGTAACTCTGGACTTTGAATTCTAGTGAATTACTTGCTCCTCTATTTCCTCTATAGCCGTTTTATGTTTTACTGTAGAGCAATATTCTTTGCTTAAGCATAGAGAGACAGATAATGCTATGCTCCTAATATTTGGGAGGTGATTGGCTCAAATATATCGACTCCTGTGCATTCATCATAATTACTTGACTCAGGCTTTGGTTGCTGTAGTTTCTAAGACCCCACAAAGGAAGGTTCTGCCGTGGGACTGAGATGAACCCAGGACAAGTAGTGAAGTTATGCCAGCATCAAAATGGGACATAAAAACACTTGATGCAAAACGTTATGACTTAAGGAAAAGGACCCCCATGGGGAAGGAGAAGCTGATCTGGCCTGAAGTCTTAGTCTGGGATTTTTGTAAAAGACTTGCTTCCCCCAGAGCCCAGAGAACGAAGATTTGGAATATGTGTGTCTACTGTGTTAATCCAAATAATTGCAAATATTAATAAAAAGTAAACTTAATTGGTTAGTGTGTATAGCTAAAGAGAAAGAGGAAAACAATATAGATGTTCCTGGGAGACAGAGTGTCTCCTTGAGTTAATCCCCCAAGAGAATGCCTCCGTGGAAATGTTTTACCTCTGTAAACGATCAACCACACCTATGTGAGTCCTATACCGCAAATCCCTTCAGATGTTCTCTAAATATGCGAGCAGCTTTGCATTAAACAGGCCGGTTTGACCATCAGTCTGTGGCCTCCTGTTCTCTTTGCTCCTCTGCTAAGGAAGCTAGTAAGGCAGTTCTCGACGACAGAACATACGCATGGTGCACCCACGTCTGCAACTCACAGCTTATTAATGGAGTCATCTTGTGGTGGCCCCAAACTACACCAGTAGTAACATCAAAGATCATTTATAGTCAGGCAGCCCAAAAGATAGAATAGTTACAGCTTCAGAAATACTTTTAGAATTAGCAAAATGTGACAGAGACATAAGGGAGCATATGATGCTGGAAAAATAACACCAAAAAACCTATTCAAAACGAGGTTAATATCAACCTTACATTTTAATGTGGATGGAGCTATAAATCAGTTAGGAGGGTCCTTGCCTTGCATGCAGCTGCCCCAGGTTTGATCTCCATCACCATATATGCTTCCTTGCTCAGGAGTGACCCCTGAGCACAGAGCCAGCAGTCAGCCCTGAGCATAGCCAACTGTGGGCCCAAAATAAACAAAAATATTAAAACTTTAAACATTAATGATGCAAAATACTTCTGCAATATCAGCCAACAGAGCATGATACAATGGGTTGTGCCTGTCAGACAAATTGATAATCACTTTTCACTTTATAGAGAGAACAGCAATGAGATCCTAATAATCTCATGCCATATATCATGGTGCATTCTGAGAGCAAATAACTGCACTTGCATGTGATTCATATATCCACAACAATAAAATGATAATGTTACCTTTTTAAAGAAGTCGCTCAGAAGAAATTCAAACATTGGAAGAGCATTAAGAACATCCAGGATGATTTTGGATGTGTGGGGTCAAAGACACACAGCAATAGATAGACAAAGGGTCAAATGCACCCTAATGAGAGACTTGATTTACAGATGGTGTGTTGTGTATGTGGGTTCTTGAGAGGACGGCTGTAGGAAAATTGATGATAGTGGTGTTGGAGCCACGTACATGGGAATTCATCATTAACACCATTATAAATCACAGAACTTGACTAGTTTACAAAAGTTCTAAAAAATACTTTATACAGACCCAAGGTCCTCCTCCTATAATCTTCTTCCTCCAAACCCAGTTCCTAAGTGTCTGCACTAGTCTGTCTCTCCTGCTGTCCCCTGCCCTCAATCACTATCCTGCAGCCTGTGCCCAGTCCTGATCAGTGCTTCCTCCCCTCCTCCTCCCACTTACTGGCATCTTCTCTGAGCCTGTAAGGACCCAGATTAGATTCCTACCACAGATTGGCATCCCAAACACTGGAAGTTGTAGTTCTGGAGGTTTCTAAGCACCACTCCTAAATCCCTGTTGGTTCCCAGTACCACAGTCTAAATAGTACCACATCTCTAGGTGCGAGTGGAGAATCCAATCTACTCAGATGAGTATCTGAGAACCAGTTCAGTGACCCCTTCTGCTCTCCAACTTTTCATTTAATTTTTAAAGAAAAAAATCAATAAATAGTAAGTCAAAATACCTAAACTACTACCTCGTTAACAAAGATGGGAGGATTAAATATATACGTGTGTGTGTATAACAGATACTTGACAATGTCTGTTTTGAGAGAATTACAAATTTCAGTGAGGCAGCATGAGATAACCTACAGTAATAAATTTGAACCAGTAACTATAGTAGCACCAAATATCAGAAAGGGTGTAGAGAAAGAGGAATTCTCATGAAGTCGTGGGAATAAAAATTAAAAAGCATTTGGAAAAATTGAAAAACAATTTGGCAGTTTTTTAGAAATATGTCTTTTTGTACACCATATAGTTCATCAATCCTTTCCAGTCAGTGATTTACAAACCCAGGTGTACATTATTTATTAGTGTCACAACTAAATAAATCTATAAATATTTTATTATTCAAATAGATAAACTGTATACATCCACTGAATAGACTATTATATAGTGATGAACAGATATCAACAGACAATCTATGAAAGAACATGGAAGAGACTTAAATGTGCATTTAAAGTCTAACAGGCCAGTCTCAAAAATCTGTAATACATGATTCTAATTATATGACATTCTAAGAAAGTAAAACTATAGGATTGGCAAAACATTTTAAATTTGATAAGCAGGATGGACAAAATAGGAATATTTTTTAGTAATCAGACTATCCTGCTAGGTGTTTAAGTAATGGCAGCCAATGTTAGGATATGCATTCAAGCTGGAGTCTGAAGGGGTGATTCTATTCAGATGCAACAGTGAGTGAAAAGCCCAATGTTTATGGCAGAGAAATTCAGAACAAAGCACCCATGAAACTTCCTGCACATATAAACAGGCTCTTGGTCCTGACAACCCACAGCACAGTCCTTAGCTCAAAGTGCCCTGCAAATTCTGAAAAATTTATTTCTAACCCAGTTTCCTATTAATCCAAACTGCAGAAAAGTCTGGCAAGTAGAAACTAATTTAATGTTTGTTAATATTTTTCTTTTTCCATATGAGCTAATGTATAAATCCATCTGTATATATATAGGTTTTCTTTCCCCTTTCCTGAGTACTCAGAAATCATCCTTGTTCTCCCTCCCTTCACAACTATGTGGAGACAACTTTATTTCACAACTCTATCTCTTTTCTGTTTTTATCCCTTACCTAGACATTTTCCAGTCTGTTCTATAACTTATGACAATCTCATATTCGATCTATCAGTTACATGATATTATACATTTGCTCAAATGCTTAAAAACTATAATCATTGAAATCATGAAACTTAAAATCATTAAAAAATAAATATTAATATTTAAATTTTAAGTAATATTAAGGGAAAATACAATCCAATTATTAACTACAGGCCATAACAGAAATATCTATCCATATCATCTAAGCAAAATTAGTGAAGGTGGTTGATAAGTAAATGGACTCACCTTAGCAAGTTTACATATGAATAGCTTCTGGCAGTTTAAAAACAAAAGAAACTGAACATGATACTACACTCTAAGTAATAAAGATGTTTTCCATAGTAGTAGAAATAAAAAAATTCTCATGCTGCTATGCATCCTTACTGGAAGTTTGAAATGAAATGTATTGTGGTGAAGAGCCAGGTTTCTCACTGCCAGTATACACATTTAGAGATAAGAAAAGGAGTAACTGAGAATCACTGTTCTTATAATGTACTTGAGTTGCAGCCATTGTTATAAATTCATGTGTGCTTCAGTAAGAATATGGAAAATGTCTCATTCATTTCTTATAGATGTATGGATGCATGAAATGTACAATGAGCACATGAGTTTTTTGCTCTTTCTGTTGAGAGTCTAAAGGCAATGAGAGCTTTACAATAATGAAGACACACAACACCCAGACTTTGATTTCTCATAACTTTTCCAGAAAGAGAAACCTTAACATTTTGTAAATACTGTCAGGAAATAAACAAGATCTTTGGCATCCTGTATTCTCCAAATAAAAGGTAGATACCCTAAAAGTATATGCAAATATACACGTCGACACATCAAAAGGGATATGTGCTGAGGGAATGCAGAAATCAGTTGAAAGTTCCCAGTTGTCATAGATAAAACAATCTAAGCAAAAATGAATTAATGTCAGAGTAATACATTGAACATAAGATAGTCATGAACTCAGGTATTTTTAAAGTGTGAAAAGAGTAAGTCCTACACAATAAAATTACAAATAATTCATGTTAATTTTATATAACCAGAAAGAATATGACTTCTTTTTTTTTCAAACTACTTTTATTCCAAACAGTTCATTTTGATGTACAGAAAGGATGGAATAGGGGTCAATTTATTGTGAACAAACCTGAAGATAACTACCTTTTCTAGGTAATTAAGGCTAACATCAGTAGTGGTAAATTATCTTAGCAATGCATAAATAATATGGCATAATGGAATTGTCAATTTAACTCTGTTGGTTTCCCCATACTGAAATCCAACCTCAATCTCATCATAAAAAAGCAAAAAAAACTTACAACCAATAAACACAATACTCAAAACTACCAAGGCCATCCAAAAATGTTTTGCAAAACACTGAGAAAATGTCAGAATCAATAAAAGCACAAGGAGCTAAACTAAAAAATAGATAATATTGTATCTTCTATGGCACCCTGGAAGAGATAAAGTACACTAAAATTTTTTAAGTAAATGTGAATAAATAATCGACCCTAGTATACTATATTTGATCATTATAAAAGTGAAATGTTCTAATTAAGATATTAATAGAAGAAACTGATGTGAGTTATATAAAAAGTTCTAGCATTTTCTCATTGTTTCCAAATCCAAATTTCTTAAATAATGAACTTCATATTTTTGAAGTTAAGGTGGAAAAACACAAATTTAGAGAAAGATCTAAGAAAAACAGAAAAAAACAACTGCTTTTGATAAAAATGTGTTAATATTTTTAAATCATTTAAATATCTGAAACTATTGATTTGCAGAACTCTGAACTAAAAGATGTTACTCATCAAATGTCAACAATACAAAATATATTTTACATTAAAGAAACATTTTATGCAATTAAGTAGTATGTAATATTAAAATGACATTGCAATCACTTTATTAAAAGATAATTAACATTTGTTGGCTCTTAAAAAGAATACTATGACATATATTTCTATGATATAAGGAATTTTATTACTAGAGATTATTTCTTGACCATTAAAAACAGCATTTTATTAAGTCTGTTCAAAGTTAAAATTTGCTTAAGATTACATTAAAAATTTAATATTTATGATAAATAATCTTCATTCTGTATATTCATGGAGTGCCATATTTTTAGATTTTGCATATAATTTACAAAGTTTATCAAATTTTATATGTCAGTAATAAATAGACTCATTTTTCTTTTTTAGAAATCTCTAAGAAATGTGAGAGAAGAGAGAGAGTGTGTGATAGAAAGTGAGAGAAGAGGAAGAGTAGTCCTAGGCATTCAGAATCTGATCTGACACAAAATTAGGTAATTTATTCTCTCAGTTAAACAGTTTCTAAATGAAACACTTTCAACAAATTCACCAAGATATGATCAAATTATAAAACAAACAAAAACAATATATAATGCATAGCTTTACTACATACAAAAATAAATCTAACTCACTAATTTACTACCCCTTAAAAAAATAACCTAGTTATTTACTCTTGTGACTAAATGAATTTCTAGTGCATCTTAATCAAATAATATGATTGCAGTGTTTCCTGGCAGTGCCTGTTTCAGAGAAGCATCTATTCCTTAGATCACCCTTCCACCAAATCACGAAATGAAAACCCAAATCCCGAACATCATTCTGTAACATTCATTATGACACATCGGTTCCCCAGGGTGCACTGGCTCCATTGTAGCCTGAATCCAATTTGTTTACTTCTATGTCTTTTCATGTCTTTGGTTGGAAGCTATTGGTAGAAATAACAGAAGTGAACCATAGAGGATATATATATATATATATATATATATATATGTTTTAGAAGCTCTCATCTCTAAATTATAGTTTAGAAGAAAAGTCCAGTTAGCTCATAAGTTCTTTCAAAATATTGATATAACCCCCACTGTGTAATAGAATGTATTATAATAAGTGACATCTTGCTGTTGCATGACAAAGAATGCCATCCCTCTTCATCCACTTGGCCAGAATCTTTTTTATTTTTTTCAGATTAAAGGTCTTTTTTTAATTAATTAACTTTTTTATTAGTGAATCACCGCGAGGTACTGTTACATATTTACAAACATTCATGTTTGTGTCTCAGTCACACAATGATCGGCGACCCGTCCCTCCATTGGTGCCCATTCTCCACCACCAATTATACCACCAGTATCCCTCCCATCCCCCACCCTCTCCCCCCATCCCATCCTCTGTGGCATCCTCTTTCTCTCTCTCTCTCTCTTTCTCTCTCTCTCTCTCTGTCTCTCTCTCTCCTTTTGGGTATTGTAGTTTGCAATAGAGGTATTGAGTGGCCATCGTATTCGGTCTACACTTTTTGGCAGCTCCCAACCTGAGCAGGTCCTCCCAGCACCATTTACTTGGTGTTCCCTTCTCTGTCTGAGCTGCCTTTTCCCTAAGCATGTGAGGCCAGCTTTCAAACCATAGGGCAAACTTCTTGGTACTTATCTCTACTATTATTGGGTGTTAGTCTCCCATTCTGTTACTTTTTACTCCATAGAGAAGTGTGATCTTTCTATGTCTGTCCCTCTCCTTCTGACTCGTTTCACTTAACATGATAATTTCCATGTTGATCCACTATATGCAAATGTCATGATTTCATCTTTTCTAACAGCTGCATAATATTTCATTGTGTAGATGTACCAAAGTTTCTTTAACCAGTCATCTGTTCTCAGGCACTCGGGTTTTTTCCAGATTCTGGCTATTGTAAACAGCGCTGCAATGAACATAGAAATACATATGCCATCTCTACTATACTTTTTTGCCTCTCTGGGCTATATTCCCAGGAGTGGTATTGCTGGGTCAAATGGGAGCTCAATTTCTAATTTTTTGAGAAGTGTCCATACTGTTTTCCAAAAGGGCTTAACCAGTCGGCATTTCCACCAGCAGTGAAGGAGAGTCCCTTTCTCCCCACATCCAGGCCAACACCAGTTGGTTTTGTTCTTTTGGATGTGGGCCAGCCTCTGTGGTGTGGCCAGAATCTTTCCAACCAGAATGTTTTTTTCTCTTTGTATCACTTATCACTGCTTTTGCTCTCCCATTAAATTCTCCATTTATTTCATTCACTGCTGATTTAGACCAGGCAATTACAGAGACTGACACAGTTCTCTATTAAGATAAACATTCAAAGATTTCTGAACTAGGAAGGAAACATGTGCTGTTTTTACTCAGATGTGGAGGATAAAGAGTCAAAGCAAATAAACTGCGAAAACATAATAAAAACAACAACAAAAATTAGTTTCTGTAAAATATGTTGGTTATTGAAGGGAAAAGCAAAAGGTGGGAAGAATGGGTCAAAGGGTCATTTTGATGATGCGATAACATCAGAAAATCGGTAGTGAGACTTAGCTTATATGAATTCAGAAGTGTGACACTATAGTCCCGTAATGAAATATGTTGTATGGTGAACCAAAGTTAAATTTAAAAAATATTTTTTAAATCTTCTGAGTTTTATTGGGAGAAGAACACACAAATATCCCAAACCTGTAAGAAATACATTGTCAAGTTTTACAGAATATAATTTTTTAAAAACATAGACGCAAAAGCCATGATTTTGGGTAGCATTTAATGTTCTGCAGTTTTTAACTCTTCTCCCAGAGACAAAATTTCTGTCCTTCCATCTAATTAGTATGAAGGCTTTCTAGTGTACTTAATTCTAGGTAGTCAGAGTTCGTCTAACAACCATTAGATGGTTAGTTAGCTACTTGGTTTCTATCTGACTTCTCATTTATCTTTGATAGTTTAAGTCCTTGTTTTAATAGTCATCAACTGTACAGTGATTTGACTGTATTGTCTAACCTCATCTCTCACCATTCTTCATTCTACTCATTAGAAAATGGATGTATTCTGGCAAGTTATCACTGGGGCTTAACATGTATTTTATGCTGGGAAAGCTCATAAACAGACTTGCCATCACTCTGATTTTCCTGAATTCAACCATATTTCTTTCTAGAAATCTCCTAATACTTTCCTAAACTCATGGTACCTCTCCCTGATACTCCCCAGTCTAATTCTCTTTCATTTTATGTGTAATACACGTGGCATATATTTCTTCTTATTTCTGCATTATACTCATTTATTTTGTACCCTTTCTATATTGTATGTATTTACTTGACTTTTACTCGATCAACACATAAGTTCCACTAGGGCCAGAGTTTTCTTTGTTGGTCCAATACAGCAGTTACATGTCTAGACTTATCATGTCTATAGAAATCTCCGTTATTTTTTTCTCAGATTTATGGAGCTCTTGAGAAGATATAGAGACAATACAAGTAAAGTGCTTTCAACTAACTGTAGAATGGACAGCAGCCTAAAGAGACGGCATATGCAGACTTGGAGTATTTCATATCACAATATGCATGCAGGATTTAAATAATTGACTTTAAGTACTTAGAAGTCTTGGAAGATATTACTGTCATTTGTTGTTATTACTGAAATTGAGTATTACACAATATTGAAATGCAAAAAAAATCCACATAAACTCTATGCCTTACCTTCATTTTTCCCCCACTTCACTTAAACACTGCATTTTACAAAGCTGCTCATGATTCTTTGTTACAGGCATTCGATATTCCAACACCAATCCCACCACCACTGTCATCTCCCCCCAACCATTATTTATGTTCCCATCACCACGCAGGCATGTCACTGTAGCCAGCCCACAGTCATTTATTTTATACTGCTTGTTACTGCAAAATGGCTAACTGAATGATTAAAAAAATATCGTAGAAGGAAATTTGTGAAAACTGTTGTATGTCACCATGAGGACATCAAGTTCCTGTCTTGAGGGTTTAGCTAAGTGGTTATTGCAAATCAAGCCTTTGGGAGTTGATGCTTTTGTTAGTCAAGACTGGTTGGCTTCTCCACCCCACCCAGTCGGCTGTGCTCCTACCAGAATCTCAGTGCTGTGGAGCTTGGAGAGTCACTCCTGGAAACCCAGAATATTCACCTGGGCAGTCTGGGCAGAGGCACAGCAGCAGGTTGGGGGCGAGGCTGATGCTCCTGAGGCTGTGGGGCCCAAACCCCCCCAGGCACTCTCTGGAGTGCTCAGCCGGGAACGAGTGTCTAAGAAACTTTTGTGGCTAGCTGATATCTTTCAAGATTTATGTATGAGTCTGAAACAAGGCTACAGATGAGCTTACAGGTGACATCCACGGGACACGGGTGTGGCTGCGGGGGCTTCTGGATCATGGGACGTGGGGGATGGCGGCCCACCCTGGCTCTCAGACGTGTGTCCTCGCTTCTGAAACTGTGCCACTACTCCAACCTTTACAGTCTGACTGTAAAGCATATTTCCTCAGGATGTATTAACAGTGTTTGATTTGCGAATCTATCTTTCTATGCCTCTATACCTAGAGTTGTATAAAAATTTCTGTGGTCAAAAGGGGTGAGTGTGCAAAATGTTTAAGAAGCCCTATATAGGACATGATTAGAATTCTGCTAGATTACGGTTTTGAACATCTTTACTTTGAATGCATAAAGTCATGATTTAGATAATACATAAAAATAAATTTAAATTACATTTAGATAACTGTAACTCAATTGTAATATCCATAATCAAGTCAGAATCATTGCAGATGAATGTAGCTTTAATAAAAGCAATGCAGTCAATGAACTTAAATTTTCAAATTACTGCATTTAAATAATGATTTTGTATTTTCACCTAATAGATAAAAGCAACACGCTCTGTAACAAATATCAATAAAAACTGGATTTATCATAGGGTTAATTTAGCAACTTTTTAGTGTTGAAATATAAAAAATAAAACACATGATTATCTAGTGTGACATAAATAATAGCAGTGACATCAGATTAATTTATCATATGACTGAATTTCTTAAAATGGTGAAACTGCAACCTTCAATTGCACAATTTTTCATTTACAAAATGCATTACCAATTGAAATATAAATCATGAGCTATGCTACAACTTTTATTTAATGAAAAATGGGTGCAGCAAGTATACAGAAATAATATATGGTTGTTTCTAAGATCAGATGCTTATCAAGGACAGTAATATGAAGCAAGCATATACTTTGGGGAAATACAAAGACCCTCAAATTTAAAAAACTAAAACTGCTAAATATACCCTCTTTACTGAACTGCTAATACTTAAACTGCTATTAAACTGCCAGTAGCCTCTAACAATGATTTTTTTTTTCTTTTGGGGGAAGCTGCTGTGCAGTGTGAGGTGCCCAGGGCCATATCGAGAGGTGCTGGGTGACCATCTTTAGGGAATACCTGTCATTGTGTTTTAAGGAAACACGGTGCACCAAGAATCGGACCCGGGTCACAACCCAGTCACACCTGTGCACTTGACTCCTATACATCACCCTAGACCCTTAGAATTTTAGACGATAATGGTTCTCTTTTAGGCCTGAAAAATATGACAAAATCATAACATTTAAAATTCTTCTTCTCTATAAAATAGCAATAGTGTTATTATTTTCATAATTTTATACCTATAATATTACTCACATGCATTATTTTTGTCTTTTTGTTTTTTTGTTCTTTCTACAATTTTTTTTGTTCTTTCTACATTATTTTTGGACCACACCTGATGGTGCTCAGGGGTCACTCCTGGCTCTGTACTCAGGATTCATATGAGGTACCCGGGATCGAACCGGGGTCTGCTACATGCAAGGAAAGTGCCCTATGCACTGTCTGATCTTTCCAACCCCATACCTTTAGAAAACAAGGCACTGAAGGAGCCAAAGAGATAGTGAGAACCAGCCCTGGATTCATCCCCAGCACCACATTGTCCTCTACGCATCACTGGGTGTAGTACCGAAGACCCCCAAGCACTGCTGGTTGTGGCCGGTGTCACCTAGATAGACAGGGGAGATGGCCCCAAACTGCAGAGACCCTCACATCACCACATCCTCCAGCTGAACACAAATACTCACAGGGTCAGTCAACTATTGCCAAGTGGTACCAACCCCAGGGCCTCCTAGCTCCCACCTGGAAGATCTCCAGAAAGTAGTTAATGAAAAGTAGGAATACTTCCAGATTTGGGTATTGTGATTAGTACAAATCAAGTGCCCAAGAACAGATGACTGGGTAAAGAAACTCTGGCACATATACACAGTGGAGAACAACTTGTCAGTAAGAATAGGTCATGCAATTTGCTGACACGTGGATGGCTCTGGAGAGTATTATTCTGAGTTATATGAATTAGAGGGTGAGGAACAGACAAAGAATGATCTCACTCACATGTGGGATATAAAGAAACATAGAAAGGGAATAACTAATGCCCAAGACAATAGAAACAAAAAGCAAGAGAACCTGTCTGCAGTAGGAAGCTCGCCAGTGAGTAGAAGGGAGGAGACAGGAGAGGGAAGCAACACTAAAGCGATGTGAATGATACCCTAGAGGTAACAGTAGTGTAAATCACAGGACCTACACAAGGGGAAGAAAAATGTGCCTGCCCAGATCCAGGCATGGGTGGTGGGGAGGAAAGTGGCAACAGTGGGGTGGGAAGTAGGCACTGGTGAGGGTTTGGTGCTTAAACACTGTGTGACTGAAACTCTAACAGGAATAAATTTGTAATTCACGGTATTCAATTAAAAATAAAGTAAAGGGAAAGAAGTTGTCATAGCTGTTACGGTCATGGTTATAGATTCACATTAAGGTAAAGGCTACCCTCGCCAGTGAAATCTTTGATAGTTTGATAATTCACAACCTTACATTTATAAGCCTTGTGCCTTTACAGGGAACAATTGCAAAGTAAGAAAGCCATCAGCTTCAGTGCAGACTGATTAAATCATCAGCCACAGCATAGCACAAGTTCTGTGGTCTCCTGAGAATTAGACTGACATAAAATCTATTTTGTTTATCCCATACTAGACTATACACATCAGGATAGTAATCTAATTAATACAAAATTCATACACAATGCAAAACAGCTGAATGTGCCATTCACTTTCTTATTACTTCATATATGTTGCCTATAACCAATGTTTATTGGCAACATACAAAATAGGCAAGCCTATGTCATCAACCAACCTTTTCTATTATTAAACACCTCTTTTAATTTGCCTTGCTATTTAAGACAAAGTCTTCTTCACTGATGATAGAGTTTCTGCTATGGGTATTCAAAAGAAACCTGTTTCCAAATTAAGGGCTTAAAACAAATTACTTTATTTGAAGCAGAGAATTCTTACCTTTTGTGAAAGGGCATACACATTATGGCATTATCTTGTTCGTCTATTTTAAAACAAATTTCAAAAATAATATTTCAAAGCTCAAATCAATGAATGTAAGAATATGAAAACTCTTTCAAAAGCAATTTCAAACCAATTTATTTTCTGCCAACAACTTCCTCAGAAATATGGAACAGAGTTAACAATTATGTTTTCTAAATGTAGACATTGAAGAATGAGAAAATATTAAGCAGAGTAAAAGACATTGGATAATCAGATTGTAAAAAACATGGAATAAATTTTCTGATTGGGGACCGCTAGAGATTCCCACAGAAATAGTGAATACCCATTATTCCTTATAGATATCTGGAAGGAGGCTGTGATACTGGGAATTCCTATCTTTACTTTTTGTTCTCATGGAGATTATGATAGAGCTTGATAAAGCTATTTTAAAGTCTGATTTAAAAGTGACAGTGACCCTGAATTTTTAAACTTACAGCTGCTGAAAATTCTCTAACCATACAAATTTTTCAAAATTTTAGTAATGCATCAATATTTAAAACTCTTGATATCTAGCTTAACTGAAAATATATAACAAAAGTTCATTCTAAGCCTTCACTGATCAAATCTTAATTTCAAATTTACTCTAGAATTAGATATGTCAGTTACTTAGACATATTTCCATTCTTTTTTCTGGCAGGCCATCAATGTGATGGTTCTTAAGTGAAGTCTTATTCTTGTTTTAAATTTACATATTTATTATTACTAAGAATTCTACATGGCTGCTTCTCCCTGAAGGGAGCATAAAGTGAGCCCCCATAACCATGTCAGTGGACACCGTGCCAGCCTGTTCCCACTCGAGGTGCCCCAGAGTGGGGCAGGTTAGAGCCCTGGCAGCCCCGACAGACGACCTCCACTACCCAACCACCACCACGCTCCAGGCCACTTTCCTCACCCTTGGGCCGAGCCTCACATATAAGTGAACATATTCCTGGACACATTATCATAGGGGGAAAATATATATATGCCTCTCGGAGAGCCCGGCAAGCTACTGAGAGTATCCCGACCACATGGCAGAGCCTGTCAAGCTCCCCATGGCATATTCGATATGCCAAAAACAGTAACAATAACAGGTTTCATTCCCCTGACCCTGAAAGAGCCTCCAATCATTGGGATAGATGAGTAAGGAGAGACTGCTAAAATCTCAGGGCTGGGACAAATGGAGATGTTACTGGCGCCCGCTTGAGTAAATCGATGAACAATGGTATGATAGTGATACAGTGAATAATTCTGCACTTTACCTTTTTTGTCCTTGAAAAAAAAATTACTTCATTCTCCTGAAAATTCTTTTAATACCTCTTAAATGTATCTGTATTAGAAATACTCTTTTAAGAAATTTCTCATGTCCCATGTATTCATTTTTTAGTAGATTTTGTATGTTATGTGTTGTATATTTTTTCCTTTCTAAATGTTTACATTAAAAGTAAATCTATTTTGACATATATAAGAGGATTTGTACTTTATTTCTTCTTTGGGCTCGTGCTTTTGAAATTTTCAGTTCTTTCAGAGCCCGGGAAGTGCAGTACATTTTCTTCTATTAACTTTGCAGAGCTCCCGGCGGCCGAAGACCTCCAGAACCCAGCCACAGCCATGCTCAAGGCCCCTCTCCAAATGCTTGGACAAGCTTCACACATGAAGGAACTGGCAGAGGAATCCAGGTATGTGGGACCCGGGGCTGAGACCTTCAAGCTTGCTCTGATCAGAATTGGGCCTTCTCCACCCAGATTTCCCATTTCCCAGTAGCTAGGCGGTCACACCCAGGGACTGCCCCCGACGCCCTGTTATCCCATCCACGGCCAGCATCCAGAGACTTAAAGGCAAGCTCCTGGAAGTACACAGCTGCAAAGTGGCCCCGTGATATCTTATAGCCTACTTCTCCCTCTTGGAGAACCTGGAAAACTACTGGGAGTTTCCTGCCCACATCAGAGAGCCTCGCAAGGTCATAGGCCAAAACCAGTAACAAGCTGGGTCTCATTCCCCTGACCCTGATAGAGCCTCCAATGCGGCATCGTTGAGAAGGATGAGTAGAGAGAGGCCTCTAAAATCTCAGGGCTAGGACGAATGGGAGAAGTTACTGAGACCGCTTGCGAAATTTGACTATCAAAAGGATGATGATGATGATGATGAACTTTGCATTTTTATCCTGAGTTTTGGTCTTCAGGAAAGCCGGTAGTACAGTGGTTAAGGTTGCATGTGGCCAACCCAGTTTCTGCCCCCAGTAGCTCATAAGGTCCCCTGAGCCCTGCCAGGAGTGAAACCTCAATATAAACCCAGGAGTAAACCCAGAGCCTCTTGCCCCCATGCCTGGCTGTCTTCACTGGGGCCACTCCGAGGGGGTGAGATGAGTTTCCCTTCCCATTTCGAGCAGAGCACCAGCAGCCGAAGACCTCTGGAACCTAGCCATAGCCATGCTCAAGGCCCAGCTCCACATGTTTGGATGAACCTCATGCATGAAGGAACCAGCAGAAGAACCCAGGTGTGCAGGACCCGGGGATGAGACTTCTAAGGATGCTCGGATCAGGACTGGGCCTCCTCTGCCCAGATTTCCCATTTCCCAGTAGCTAGGCTGTCACACCCAGGAACTGCCCCCAGCTCCGTGTAATCCCATCAGTGGCCAATATCCAGAGACTATAAAACCAAGCTCCCAGAAGAGAGTGACGCAGAGAGTCTCTTGCCCCCACACCTGGATGTCTTCACCAGGGCCATTTTCCAGTAACTAGGCGGACACACCCAGAAACTGCCCCTGAACCGTGTGTAATCCCATCAATGGCCAACATCCAGAGACTAGAAAACCAAGTTCCCGGAAGTGACATCTTACAGCCTAGTTCTCCCTTTTGGAGAACTTGGCAAGCTACCAAGAGTTTCCTGTTCACATAGCAGCGCCTGGCAAGCTCCTTGAGTTGTATTCATATGCCCAAACCAGTAACAATGATGGCTCTTATTCCCCTGACCCTAAAGAGCCTCTAATGCAGCACTGTAGGAAAGGACACGTAAAGAGAAGCTGCTAAGATCTCAGGGCTAGGACGAATGGAGACGTTACTGAGACCACTGGAAAAAATCGACGATCAATGGGTGATGATGATGATGATGAAACCCTGAACACCACTGAGCATGGCCCAAACTCAAAATAAATAAATAAATAAATAAATAAATAAATAATTTAAACAAAATTAAAAAACTACTTTCAGGTCTTTACTGTTTAATCCACCTAGAGTCTTCCATTTTATGTTATATTAGCATTAAAAATCTAATTAACAATAAAATTAAGCAATAAAAATTAAGAATCAATTCTTTATACTGTCATTTTATTTCATTCTGATGTTAAAATTTTATGTCAAAATTCTATGGTACTCCTGTAAAACAGAACAATATTTCTATTGCTTTGACATTGATTTTAGTGTATTACTTGCTGTGAACTAGTAATATAGAAAATACATAGATTGGTGCTCTGTCAAGCAAAAGATTTAACAAACAATACACAATTTCAATTATTCTCTATCTCTATTATGCTTCTCTCCATGAAAATAATATATTCCCAATTACTGTATTCATTTTACCTCCATTTTAGAATTTTAAAAATAAAATACCAGAGCAACCCATAATCCAAAGTGGCCAGTCTCACCCAAGACAAATTTTAAATTGATTATCCAATTCACAATCAAGAAAAAATAATATTTGCTATAGTAATCAACACATAAATCTTCATTTTTAGTATTTTATTCTCATAAAATATTTCAGTCAGAATGACTAGAAGTATAATACACTTAGAATTTTCAGAAATATCTACAAATAGGTATCCTCTATAAAATGATGTAAAGCTACTGTCTCTGTGTTAAAGGATAATCTCAGGGTAATTGTGAACATTTTAAGAAAAACTACTTTATTTTCACTCCAAAGTACATCACATTGCTCTAAGTACATATTGAAATGTGAAATACAGGCATATTTCTTAACACTCTCAACTAGAGAGTTTTTAAATCACAACTGTATTGTGCATACTTTGGTAGTTCAGATGTGTCCCATCCTGAGGGACTCGGTCAACGTGGGTAGCCGGGAGAGGGTGCGCATGTGAAAAGGAGACAGACACAAGTAGAGAGAGACAGACACACAAGAGTGAGACAGACACAAGAAGAATGGGAGCAACTCCAATTTTTATTTCTCCTAAGCTAGTCTTTCATAATTGACTATATGAGGAATAGCAAAGAATGCAAATGTTTAACGAAACTGGATGTGGTCCCTGATGGCAGTTACCCTGGGCATTGTTCTGCAACCTTTAAAAGGTACTTTGATATTTTTCCCAAGAAGCGGTTGTTCCTTAGTTACAGGTCAGTTTGTAATGACATATTGGTTCCTAGACATTGGTTCCTGGCATGTAGGGAGCCATTTTACAAGCCCGGCTCTTATCCTCTAGTCAAAGACTGGGCTGCTTACTTTACAGTCAGCAAAACACATTTTACCTAAATTACCCAGAAGGGATACCTTTTAGATCAAGATTAGAATACATTTACTAGATCACTGTAGAATTTGAACTTGCTATCACTAGTCTGAAAGCCATCTTTCATGGGAAGGAACTCAGAACTGTGCTTTCTGTTTCATTAATGAACCTAGAGGAAATTCTGGGCTTCCTTTCCTAACACTTGTTCAGCATCAAGAAACTCATCAAGGAAAGGATTGGCAGCTTGACATGCAAATTATCAAACACTCATTCAAGGTATAAATATCTATTGGTTCCAATTGATAGCTTCAGTGGATGGGTAGCTTTTCCAACCTGAAAAGTGGCTTGGTGCTTCTAGGCCACTAGAAAAATCTGGACATAGGAAGTCATTTTCTATCAACCAATGGGTGGAGCAGTTATTCTTTTCCATTGTTTTTATGACAGAAATGGGTATGGCATTATGTTGCTTTGGTTTCTGTTGCTTTAACTCTTATGTTTCCTAAGACAGCAAACTATTTTGTCCTTACTAGATCAGAAAGGACCTTCCACATCTCCAGAGTCTAATCATTTCAAAGTGCCATCCCTCAGTCTAATTGATCTGATCTTTTCTTCAGGAACCCAACCAGTTCATTGCCTGGTGCCCACTAAAACTAAGGTAGCTTGAGGTTTCACCCCTTGTGCAGGAAGGGTCTGTGCCCCTCTGTCAGCATGAAGCAGCTTCAGAAGATGGATCACCGACCATTTTCCCCTTAAAGATTTAAGGTGGTGAAATCTCTAGGGGGGAATATGATGTAGGCAGGTAGATAGGGAAAGGCCCTTGGCAATGAAACAGATTAACAAAGTCTCTGGGAAGGAGAATCCTGAGACTGACCCACCCTGTGGATACAGAAAACAGACCTGATAAGACTTCCTAAAGAAGACCATCACCACTCCCAACCTCTCTGGTAACCTCCTTAGCAACGGACTTTTACCCGGGAAGAAGCCCCCACGTGGGGGCAGGTTGAAGAGACCCTATAAAAGACACCTTGAACAAAGGAAGCGCGTGCATATGCTGCCTGAGCCCATGTGCTGCTTGTGCCCACGTGGCCGAGCACATGTGTCGCCCGCATCTCCCCCCTTGAGATGCGTACTTTCATGCTTTCATGTTTGTGTCACAAGGGATACCGGACAATGCCTCCCCTGACCACATTTAATTTAAAACAAAACAGGGGGAGATGTAGGGAGCCATTTTACAAGCCCAGCTCTTATCCTCTAGTCAAGCAGAGGCTTACTTGGGATTCCTGTAACAAGGTCACCACTGCTGACCTTACTGATCTTATCAGTTCGCCGCCATGCCTCTCTCACTAGCCAATGCCCATGCCTGATCTGCATTTTACTATTGTTCTTATGGGGGTCCAAGAATGCATACCGCTCCCTCCCACCAAGAGGTATAAGTATTGTAACTGCTGTGAATAAACTCTCTCTCCTCCTCCTCCTTCTGGCTCTGCGTCTCTTTGTTCAGTTGTGTCCCCTCCTTAGCCCCAGGAAGGGTCCTCCCTGCGGGACAGGATGATGCCCGCAGGGGGGACCCCCACACTGGCACACATGAGAAAGTTGAAGTTAGACTCGCCAACTGACTAAGTTTACTCATCAATAACTAAAGACCCAACTATAGGACTTTGTGCAGTCATTTTCTGAATCCTTTCTCAAATTTGCAGCAAATTAAATAGTCAAACCTTGACTGGTAATCATAACTCTGAGCCTTGAAAATATTCTATTCATTGCTCAGCTTCTTCATTATTTGAGTAATTTAGTATACCAATGACTTTGATTCACCTATTTAGAAATTATTATTAGTATTGTCTGTAGCAATGTTGTCCTGTTGTTCATCGATTTGCTCAAGCAGGCACCAGTAATGTCTCCATTGTGAGACTTGTTGTTACTGTTTTGGATATATCAAATACGCCATGGGTAGCTTGCCAGGCTCTGCTGTACAGGCAGATACTCTTGGTAGTTTGCCGAGCTCTCTGAAAGGGACAGAGGAATTGAACCTGGGTCAGCTGCATGTAAGGCAAACACACTACCTGCGCTGCTATCGCTGCACCTATTTTTATTAGTATTAATATTATATTGATATTAATAATTAGTATTATTTTATTCGTACTTGTTAGTATTAAACTATTTAGTTTTACTAGTATTAAACTAATATATATGCTTTATACACTGGTACTATAGAATTCTATCAAATTAAGATATATAAAATTTCACAATTGTTTCATTGTTTTATATATTTTTCCACTTGTTCCCCTTTATTTATGTAAAAATCTATCTATTTAAGTCTTTTATAAGAACATTAAAATTATATCATTGCATATGTTATTGCATAGATCACAGTAATTAAATTGTCCACTATTGTCATCCCAAGGCACCACACAATGAACCAAAATAACCTAATAAATATTTAACTTATCATCATCATCATCATCATCCCATTGATCATCGAATATCTCCAGTGGTCTCAGTAACATCTCCATTCATCCAAGCCATGAGATTTTAGAAGCCTCTCTCTACTAGTCCTTCCAATGATGCCATACTGGAGGCTTTTATAGGGTCAGGGGAATGAGACCCAGCTTGTTACTGGTTTTGGCATATTAATACACCATGGGGACCTTTTGAGGCTCTCCCATGTGGGCAGGAAACTCCCAGTAGTTTTCCAGGTTCTCCAAGAGGGAGAAGTAGGCTATAAGATATCACAGGGGCAGTCCCTGGGTGTGACGACCTAGCTACTGGGAAATTGGAAATCTGGGTGGAGCAGGCCCAGTCCTGATCTGAGCAGTCTTGGAGGTCTCAGCCCCGGGTCCCACACACTGGGTTCCTCTGCCGGTTCCTTCTTGCATGAGGCTCGTCCGAACGTGTGGAAAGGGGCCTTGAGCATGGCTGTGGCTAGGCTCCAGTGGTCTTCGGCCGCCAGGAGCTCTGCTCAGGGCGGGGAGGGAAGCTGGAGCCCATCCCCTCCAAGGAGGCCCCGGGGAAGACTATTTAATTTATAGTTCATTATATTCTCCTATAACATCTTGATTTTATCTTAATAAGGATCATTATCAATATAAAGAATAGTTTTACTTTATTTTCCATAAACTCACAAACTACCATAATAATTTATTATCATTTAACAGGTATTATATGGCCAATAATAATAACCAGAAGATGCTGAAATATTAGAGTAAAATTTAGTACTCTAAAAATACATTTCTCAGTACCAGGGGGATGGTACAGTGGGTAGTTTGCCTGGCACGTGGGCAGCCAGATCTGATCATTGGTGCCCTCAATGGACTCCGGGGCCCATCACATGATCCCTGAGCGCGAGCCAGGAGCATGCCCTGAACAACACCAGGTGTGGCCCCAAAACCAAAATAACAGAACAGAACAATTTCTCAGTTATGAAAAAATTATGCAAGCAGGTAGGAACTTTCCTCTGTTTCATGATGACTTTCCTAGTTGCCAGTATGAACAGGGCAGAAGAGAGATGGAGAAAAGAGGAAGTAATATACTGACTGTTAAGTGTCTCTGTCTAGAGGTGATTCCTTGCTTCTTCTCCATTACTTAGTGACGTGGTTGGTTCTCCATTAACTCTGAATTTAGCTTGCTACTGTTGCTCTCCTCCCAGCATGAAATGAAAATGATGAGATGAACAATCAGAATTGTCTTCCATAAGTTAGAAAAATATTTCACCATTTAAAATCCATTCATATTCCTAGGAACTTACTGTTATGAACAGAAATTCAGACTGCAATAAATTTCACACATATTTTTTATAGTGAATCACCATGGGGATACTGTTACAGACTTGCAAGCTTTCGTGCTTGTGTTTCAGTCATATAGTGGTTGAGTACCCATCCCTCCACCAGTATCCATTTTCTACCACCAATGGTCCCTGCATCCATCCCACCACCCCTGCCTTGTCCCTCGCATCCACCTCACCCTGCCTCTGTGGCAGGGCATTCCCTTTTGCTCTCTCTCTCCTTTTGGGTGTTGTGGTTTGCAATAGAGGGATTAACTGGCCATCATGTTAGGTCTATAGTCTACTTTCAGCCCACCTCTTCCATCTCGAACAGGCCCTCCTACCACCCTTTACTTGGTGGTCCCTTCTCTATCTGAGCTGCCTTTTCCCACAGCATGCAAGACCAGCTTTGGAGTAATCCTCCTGGTACTTATCTCTGCTGTTCATTGGTATAATTCTCCCATTCTGTTACTTTACACTCCACAAATGAGTGCAACCTTTCTATGTCTATACCTCTCTTTCTGACTCATTTCACTTAACATTTCTGACTCATTTCACTTAACATTTCTGACTCATTTCACTAAACTTTCCATGTTGCTCCTAGATGCAACTTTTGTGACTTTATCTTTTCTAACAGCTGCATAGTATTCCATTGTGTACCGAAGTTTCTTTAACCAGTCATCTATTCTCGGGCACTCGGGTCTTTTCCAGATTCTGTCTATTGTAAACAGTGCTACAATGTACATGTAAGTGCAGATGTTGCTTCTACTATAATTTTTGCATCTCTGGGATATATTCTCAGAAGTGGTATTGCTGGGTCAAGTGGGAGCTCAATTTTTAATTTTTTGAGAAGCGTCCATATTGTTTTCCAAAAAGGATGAGTCATTCGGCATTCCCACCAACAGTCTGTGCGTGGTTGATTTCTATCTTCAGTGCATTGTGGTCTGCAAAGGTAGTTGGTACAATTTCTTTTTTTTTCTTTTTTCTTTTTGGGTCACACCCGGCAATGCTCAGGGGTTACTCCTGGCTCTGCACTCAGGAATTACCCCTGGCCATGCTCAGGGGACCATATGGGATGCTGGGAATCGAACCCGGGTCCGCTGTGTGCAAGGCAAACGCCCTCCCCACTGTGCTATCACTCCAGCCCCTAGTTGGTACAATTTCTATCATCCTGATTCTGTTGAGGTATTTTTGTGACTGAGAACATGGTCTATTTTGGGAAATGTGCACTGGAAAAAAATTCGCATTCTTTCTTTTTGGGATTAAAAACCCTGTATAAATCTCAAAGCCAGTGTTCCCTTGCTGAGTTTTAATCTTATAGATCTATCTAGAGGTGATAGGGCAGTGTTGAAGTCTCCAACTACTATTGTGTTGTTAGCAATGTCCTTGTTAAAATCTGTTAGCAGTTGTTTTAAGTACTTATCTGGTCCCTCATTAGGTACATACACGTTTAGGAGTGTGATTTCTTCCTGCTGCACATATTCTTTGACTAGTAAAAATTGACCTTTGCTGTCCCTTTTAATCTTTTTAGACCTGAAATCTATGTTGTCGGATACTAGTATGGCCACTCCGGTTTTTTTTGAGGGAATTGTTTGCTTGCAGGATTGTTTTCCAACCTTTAATTTTGAGTCTGTATTTGCTCTGACTGTTCAAATGTGTTTCTTGTAGGCAGCAGAATGTTGGGTTTAGTTTCCAAATCCATTTTGCCACTCTTTTTCTTCTAATTAGTGCATTTAGACCATTGACATTGAGGGAGATTATTGTCATGGGTTTCGTGCCATCTTTCTATAAGGGTTTGTTTTGCTTGTAGGGGTTTTTCTTGTCTTACAGTAGCCCCTTTAATCCTTCTTTTAATTGAAGTTTAAATTCTTTTAAGTTCTATGAAGTTCCTGAGCTATTGTTTATCCATGAAACAGTCTATCATTCCTTCGTGTGTGAATGAGGCTTTAGTTGGATGAAGTGTTCTTGGTGAGGAATACATTTCATTGAGTATTTTCACTATATCCCACCATTGTCTACAGGGTTGGAGGGTTTCTTCTGATAGGTCTGCTGTGAATCTAAGGGGTGCTTCTTTGAATGATTTTTCCTTTTTTGACCTTTCTGCTTGCAGTATTGTGTCTCTATCTGTGGCATCCATCATTCTGTCTATGATATGTTTTGGACTCTTTTCATTAGGGTCTCTTTTAGCTGGACTCTTCGGGCTCCTTGGATCTGGATGCCTGCATTCTCCAGCTCTGGGAACTTTTCAGCAATGATATTTTTAATTGTGGCTTTTTCATTAGGGTTGTCTCCCTGTCCTTCTGGTACTCCAATGATTCTAATATTGTTCCTCTTAAAATCATCTCCAAGGTCTCTGATTCGCCTAAGAGTTATTTTGAGGTCTTTTCCCATTGCTTGTTGTTGCCTATAAGCTTCCTGCAGTTTATCTTCAAGCTCACTGATTCTGTCTTTGGCTACTACTGGACTACTGTCCTAGTGTGTTTGAGATGGCCAGGACAATCTCCATAGAACTAGGTGATGGAAATGAAAATCTAATTTCCCAGAGCCAGGAAAGGGGAAAATAACTGTTGCCATGAGTGGCTGCTCAGCCCCAAAATAGGCCATGTCCACTACCGAGATGTGGGTGGGGTGCAAGTTGAGGGGGTGGGAAGAAACCTGGGAGAGGGAGAAAACCAGAGCAGTGCTGGAGTGTGGCTCAGGGGTGGTTGGGATAGTGCTCGGAGCAGTGGGGCGGCTCAAGGTCAGAGGAGAGGCCTGAGGCATGGATATGAGGGGAAGTGGTATCCTGGATTCGATTACTGAGCTGGGAAAGGGAGAAATCCAGGAGCGGTGCTGGAGGGTGGCTCAGGGGCTGGTGGGATCCAGATTTTTATTCTGAATTGGAATTACCTGCTCTACTTAACACAAACTGAATAAACATGGGATTTGTCTTTTTTTAAAACCTTTTGGTAGGAGGAGGGACACTATTGATGCCCAGAAATCACTCCTAACTCTGCATTTGGGATTAGTCCTAGAACAGTTTGGGATTAACCGAGGTTGGCATGCACCCTAACCACTTTACTATTGCTTCAGTCCCTATTAATCAGCTTTCAGAATGCAATGTACGCCCAGAAACAGACTGAGAACTAGACATCATCATGTGACACAGCTGGATTTAACCCCACTTACATATTTTCCATTATAAATATCTTTGTGAAATCCAATTTTGGGGGTAGGTCTGCAAGCACATACTATTAAAAATTATGATCACAGATACATTAACTATTCAATGTCAGTACGGATAAATAAAAAGTATCTAGTAGTCATTTTATAATAATTATTATAAAGTGTTTTGTAAAGTGTTTTGTAAGAATGGAAATGTAGAAAGAAAAATTAGTACATGGAAAAAGGCAAAGCAAAGAATGAGCAATGATAACCATAAATTAATAGAATGAATTGAAACAGAGGAGAAATACCCTCAATATATCTAACAAAACAATACCTCTGACTAAGCTTATAGCAGATAATATTCATTCTCATGTCTTTTATATTTTCTCTTTGTTCATCCTTTACCCTGGCATTTGTCTTATTTGCAATTATATAGAAATATCACTAAAAGTGATCTTACTTCTATGAAACTTAAAAGTGTGATTTCCATCATTGGATTTAGAACCATTGTTAAATTCATTTTTCCTAAGAGGTAAAGAAAATAAAAGTGAAGTAAAATAAAAATTATAAAACTTAAATAAGATTTATTCCTCCACACTGACTTTCTGTACTTCAGACCCTTCCCTTTCACCTTTATAAAATTTATTGAATTAACATCATGATCTTCCCTTAGAATGAAGGATGAAAAAAATCAGACTCTTAATAGAAGCCTCAGAAGAAAGCTGAGTTCAGGCAGTCATGAACTTCTGTGCCCTACATGCTTGACACACCTATTTATCTCTCTATTTTTGGTGGCAACATGCAAAGTAATTTCAGCAGTTATAAAAAAGCCAAATGACTTCCCACAACATTACCATTAGAGCATTTTATGTTATCATAAAAGAGGCACTAATTACCACAGGAAGTCAGGGACAGCTTTATATTTTTCTCTCTAAATGACATAAAACATTGTAAGCTCTATAGTTAGTATCATTTTTTCATGAGATTTTTTTTAAGGTTTAAATATAGAACATTTCCAAGCTCATTTGCAAGGCTGATGTTTGAAAAAAGCATGAATGACATATTTACAATATAAGCATTTCTTAAAAATAGACAGTTTATTTCAGTCCAGAACAACAAAAAACAGTTCACTTATGCTAAACAATCACAGGGACATGCGTATCCTAGTCTCTGATTTCTACTTGATTCCTTTTTGGTGGCAGTAAACTTTTTCTGAAAAGAGCAGGTAGCAGACTCGTAGGTGGTAGAATGATCACTGTGAACTGGCTGCCTCTATCAGGAAATCTAAGAGATTCTTCAGACTAAATGTGCAGTCTACACGAGCCTTCCATTTTTCAGACTTTTGGATGAAAATCATGAGTATTACTGAATCTAACATCCAGGTTCTTATTCTAGGAGGTAACAAAAGGTTGGGCAAGAAATTAGAGATTTATTCATGTGCTAGTATTCAGAGATGGTAGAAGGTCTCCCAAAACCTCGTCTCTCCATGGTTATAAGAGAAAGAAGAGGGGGGCATCATTGCTAGGTAATGTCAGTTATAGACCAGTGACCAGTTAAATTTCTGGTGGGCTGTTTCCCTGAGGAGCACTGCATCTCTACAAAACTTAAGTAAGTAGTTTCTGAGTAAATGTTCAATGTGTTCTCAGGCTCTGAGGGAAAACACACGATAAAGAAAACTGTCCTTAGGAGAACAACTTACTGTTTCAAACATTTTTTTAATTCAGTTCTAAATTCATCTGGTTCCAACGGGTCCAGTTTGAAGTTGATTTCTAGCACCAGATGGAAGCTAGAACAATGTGTTCTTAGATGTAATAGTTTCCATGGCAGCATCTTGAGATTTATTTTTTGTTTGTTGTGTTTGGGGGTCACACCCTGCAGTGTTCATGATTGACTTCCAGCTTTGAGCTCAGGGATCATAGCTGGCTGGCTTTGGGGACCACATGGGTTTTCCAAGATCAAACCCCGAGTCTGTGTCATGCAAGGCAAGTGGTCTACCTGATCTACTATGGTTCCACCTTACATCCTGTTTATTGTTACTTATAAAAGACATAATGTCACCAGAAGCACAACTTTTGTGACCTTGTTCAAGAAAGTTTTCCTGGTCGTTCAGAAACATAACTGCAGGCCCTTCCATGACTTTGCAAAACTATAGTTTTCTCTGTTTGAATCCAATTAGATGAGCTAAAATAGTTTCTATTTTCTACAACGTAGTCTACGGTCATAATGTCAACTGGTGCCCATTTTGCTCATTTTAATTGGCCTTCCATATACTAAATCTACATATAGAGACTTAAAATCACATGGGTAAAAGATATAACTGTTCAACCAGGGATTAATTTATGAATCTATGTTGAAGATTCATTCATTTGAATCTTAGATTGAAGAAAAATTTATCTTCAATCTATGTTGAAGATAAATTCATTTATCAATCTCTGTTGAAATAGTCAAAACCATAAGGATTCTTAAATGAATTTCATGTATAATCATACATTCTATTTCTTATTTTAGTGTATATAATAGTATTTTAAAGCTCATTAAAGTTAATGGATATCCTTTATAATGTTCTGCATATGCTGATTAACCTATGAGAACAGAGGTAAAAATAGAAACAAAAAAACAAATTCAGAACATTGTTCGCTTTTAAAAGTCATTTTTTTTTAGTGAGGCAAGGAGTAAAGAATGCAAGTAGGTCAATAAATTTGAAGTTAATTAAAATGTCCTCTTCCTCCATTATTTGTAAAGAAGCAAAAGATAAATCTTGCATCACAGAATAATTTTTTCAGCTAATAAGCTTATGGCTATAGTTCCTGACCATGTTTAAACAGCAAACCAAAAAATTTATTTAAGTTGGATATACAAATTAGCATAATGACTTTTTTGTTTTGATATTTTTATTTAAACACATGGCTTATGAGGTTGCTCATAATACAGTTGTTTCAGTTGTTCCTTATTCGAACACCAATTCTACCTCCAGTGATTTGTCCCTTTCCCCAATATCCCCAAATTCCCACCAACTCCACCAACCCCGAGCTTGCCCCCTCATCACACTACAGATATTACATCATACTGCTTGTTACAACAAAATGGCAAAGGGAATGGTCAAAAAAATTAATAAAAGAGAATTTGTGGTCATTGTCATATCTCACAGTGATGCTACTGATGTTATTGCCAGAGGATTTACTGAGCTGGTTAGTGCTAGCTGAAACTTCTGTTATTATTTTCAAAAACAAACAAAAACTGAGTTTTGAGAACTCATTTTTTCATGCATAATCCATTTTCAAGTTAGCGAGTACTAATATGTATGGCATAGAGGAATACTGGAGATAAATTATTTCATATACAAAGTTCTTTTAGCAAAAATAATTGTGGACATTGAGAAACATTGACAAAGTTGTAACTTGCACATGTAGAATTTATAGAATGTTAGTAAATATATGCAATGTCTGACTGGCCAACGTGACACGCTAATAACATTGATAAAGCATCAGTGTGACTAATAATAGGATAACTTAGAAGCTATGAGTCAGATCTGGCCTTTAAAGTTTAGGTACATTGATGAAGTGACACTTATAAACTTTCTTAGGAACCAACATATTTTACCATATTGATTTTACTAGAAAACTTAAGCAATTTCTTTTATTTTCTATAAGAAACTACTAACTTTATATTCCTTAATTTCATAATATATTTAATCAGACTACATAAAGAGTCATCCAACTTCTTACTTAAAACATCTATCCTAAGTAAGACTAGATCTAACTAAGAATAGATTCTAAGTAAGAATCTCAACAAAAATTGTCCACTGAGAGTATTCATAAAAAATATAGGAAATTGGAGCATTTGTTAGAGAGAGCATCAAAAATAATAAACAGAAAATAATTAGAGGTGCAAAGGATTTGTATTATACTCTATGAGCCATTGGTAGAGACAGCCAACACAGTTAAAGAATGGTATTGGTATGAAAAAGAACTTTCACCCACCATGGTTTGGAATGCTGAATGGTCCAATCATTTTGGAAAACACTTCTCAAACATTTAAGAATTGGATTATTGTGATTGCACTTCTCAGCATCTATCCCAAGAGCCCAAAAGCACTATTTCAAAAAAACATGTGCACCCCTGTGTTCAGTAGGCAGAATTAGAGTTTTTCTTATCCGAAACACTTTCTATCTGAGAACTCAGTTTTATAGCAGGGAAAATATTGAATTACAGGGCGTCTGTCCTTACATTTCTCCTTGCTGGTTTATTATTCAGTATAAAACACAGGAGCCACCAGATGGAGAGCGGTGCACATAAATTCTGGGGAAGGTGTGCAGGACCCTCATGCCATCTGCAGGTGCACCCCACCCCTTGTACATGTGTCACTCTCACAGATGTTAGCCAAACCCCTTGTTGAAGGATTGTCATGGAGCCTGTCTAGATGCACAGGCAAGATTAATGTAGTCTTGGTCTTTTTAGTATGGCTCACCATTTTCTCATTACAAGTCGGCTTGCTCTGTCCTTGAAACCCAAGGCTATCCAATTTCTTATTTCAGGATGCATGTCTATTTTCCTCACTCAAAAGAAGCCTCTTAATTCCATGTAGATTCCCAATGCATACACAATTAAATTGATCTCTTCTCCTGCTAATCTATTTAATGCTGTTCTAATGCTAATTCAGACCAGCTGAGAAGAACCCTGAAGAGTAAAGGGGCTCCCTTCTTCCCTACCATTAGTAATAGGAAAATTTCTGTTTCTGCTACCAGTTTCCTGAAACCCAGCCTTCACAGGCTAGCAGAGCAAACGCAAACTCAAGTGTCCATTAAGCAAACTGGAGGCCACACAAAAAATGCTTTCAATCAAACGTGACAGAACTGAAGATGACTTAGGGTAGCAGCAACTGACTGAGTATCTGATACCCCACTCGAAGAACTGAGAAATTATATTTCTCTCACAGTGGAGCGATAGCACAGTGGGAAGAGCATTTGCCTTGCATGCTGCCGACCCGGGTTCGATTCCTCTGTCCCTCCCAGAGAGCCCGGCAAGCTGCTGAGAGTATCTCACCTGCATGGCAGAGCCTGGCAAACTACCCTGGCATATTCAATATGACCAAAACAGTAAAAACAAGTCCCGTAATGGAGACGTTACTGGTGCTCACTTGAGCAAATCGATGAGCAACGGGATGATAGTGATACAGTGATTAAAACAAAGTAGTATGAGACAGAAAATTCAACAAAGATTCCTTTGAATTTTATTCACTGCAAAAGGAAAACAGCAACAATTTTCTAAGTGTAATAATAATGAAAACACTTGTTTACCTCTACTCTTCTAATCTTTGAACTACTTTCACTAAAGCAATTATATTAAAATCTTAAAATTCAATGCTAAATCAACTAGTTCCTTCACTAATCTTATTATTAATGTTATATAATCATTCCATAATCATAGAGCCCTATTTTATTTCTACTGATTTATGTCACTGCTAGAAGCATTTTACTTTTATTTTAAATATGATAATTTACATTCCATAAAATCAGGGATTTTTAAAATGCTCTCTGCAATTTTCTTTGGTTGATTTGATTAAATTACTCTAAAACTCACATTAATTTTACTTTAGTCAAAATCTATGGTAGATTATATAAAATAACTATAATCTTATTGTTTTGTACCTCAAACCAGATTAAAAATGGAACACATTGAAATCTTTATTAGGTTGGTATTTTAATGTGCAGTTTTCATAACTCTGTGTTTTAAATTTTGATACCTGTACAGTAATAATTATTGTCAACTAACTGAAACAAAGGCATTGCTTAATATTTCTTAGAAAACTACAAAAAATTATTTGGAACATAAATTGTTTTGTAAGTATTCAGAGGATGATTCTGAGTATACATTTTGCTAGGAGATAATTATTTCATAACTACAACTTTATCTAGAACATTAACTTCCTTAAGAGATATGTGTTTTAAGTAAATGTGTACAAATTTGTCCTGTTTTCCTTGATCAGGATGTCTTCTAAATTTTTATTATTCTTTTTTCTACATTATATTTGGTGATTTGTATGTCTAGGTGATGAATAAAAATGAAATGAAATTTTATTACTAATATGAAAACTGTCACAGTAAAAATTTTTATTTTCAACCTTTACAGAGAAAAAATTCTGATTAAAAATCTATGTACCAGGGCTGGAACAATAGCACAGCAAGTAGGGCGTTTGCCTTGCACGCGGCCAACCCGGGTTCGATTCCCAGCATCCCATATGGTCCCCTGAGCACTGCCAGGGGTAATTCCTGAGTAACCCCTGTGCATTGCTAGGTGTGACCCAAAAAGCAAAAAAAAAAAAATCTATGTAGCAAAGACTATACTTTACTTATCATTTATATAGCTTGCTAGTAGAGAAGTTTCTCTGGGTAGTTTGAACACCTGACCCTGTGGGGAGCCAGAACATTATCTCCCCAGGGTGAGGATGCTGGTAGGTGTGGAGTTTGCATCTGCCTTCTTCCATTGGCGACTATTCGTCTTTTCCCTCAGAACAGG
The DNA here is from genome assembly GCF_027595985.1 of Sorex araneus. Lineage (NCBI taxonomy): Eukaryota > Metazoa > Chordata > Mammalia > Eulipotyphla > Soricidae > Sorex > Sorex araneus. The sequence continues at coordinate 186,001,560 of NC_073302.1, read as the reverse complement.
GAGTTTGCAGTCTCAGGGCTTTCTTAAAAAACAACAACAAAAAAACCCGAAGGTGCCCTGGGGCAATATTTCTAACAACATTTATACCTTGAGATGTTTGCTCGCACAAGCTAGTGGATGTGGTCATGAAATATTTAATCTTTTATTAAACATTATTTGCCTATTTATCACATCAGTAAACATAGAAGTATAAATCATTAAATAACACCACATTCCAAACTTCTGTGCTTTGGTGGGGGGGAGGTCAAAAAGGTAACAGCAGGTCAGATTCTTGCCTTGCATGTGGCTCAGGAGGGCCACACATAGTCCTTGCATGTGTCCAAGAGGTCCAACATAGATCACACATTGCCTCCTAACCAATACCTGGTGTATTTTGGGTGCAAAGTCAGAAGTAATTCCTGAACACCACAGGGTGTGGCCCAAAACAAAACAAGCAAGCAAAAGTATTCTGTGTTCTGGGGAAGGAGGGGGGGTGAAAGTGGTAGTGAGTGTAAGGAGAAACTACATGTCATAGAAATAAAATCAATGCCTTAATTCTATTCTTATCCACATATTTATTTAGAAGATAGAGGAGTGAATACTTGTAAGCATGCTTTCAAGACATTTGACCCTTTATATGAATAAAATTTCAGAGATATGTTTGTGTTCTGTTTTATAAAGATAGATCACAGCTCATATAATATTTTGCTACTTTAATCCTTCAACACCTTGTTTTGGAATCTTACCAAAAGCATTATTTGTACTAACACTTTTACTTTTATATTTAACTTTATATTTTACATAATTGTATAGCTTACTCAATACAGTGTGTAATCCCATCGAAGGCCAAGATCCAGAGACTATAAAACAAAGCAAATGTGTCTGCGTGACCCCTTATAACCTAGTTCTCCCTCTCAGATAACCTGGCAAGGTACTGAAAGCATCCTGCCCACACAGCATTGCCTGGCAAGCTCTCTGTGGAATATTCGATATATCAAATATAGTAATAATGATGGGTCTCATTCCCCTTACCCTAAAAGAGCCTCCAATGTGGCATGACTGGGACGAACAAGTAGAGAGAGGCTGCTAAAATTTAAAGGTATAACAAATGGAGACATTACTTGCGCCTGCTCAAGCAAATTGATGATCAAAGGATGGCAGTGATACAGTGATACAGTATAGTTTATGATACATAGAGTTTTTCATATTGGGACTATAGTGTGATACATTTAATCATCCATACATCATGTATTGGTTCTCCATATCAGGATAATAGTGTGATGTATGGCAATAGTGTTATGAATGTAATCAATCACCATCTGATATTGGGTTTTTCATATCGGGGCAATAGTGTGATGTTTGGCATTAGTGTGGTGAATGAAATCAATCACCTTCTGATTAGAATTTAAATTTTCTTTCTTAAATTTCTACATTTGTGACTCCCTTTGGTGAGTGAATCATATATTTATTTTAATGAGGCACAATTTTATTCTTTCTTCCCATCTGTCCCCATGTTTTATAGTTTGGGTGCTTTAGGAGAAATTGCTTTTAATTTTATGAGCCCCTTTGGTATTTGTTACAAGGCCCATGTGATGGTAATCAGTTACTTAATTTTTGTTTATCTACAATTATTTCATTGTTCCTCTCTACTACATAACCTGGCAAGACAGAGTGGTCTTGGCCACAAGCCCTCCTGTTGGGCCTGGGGAAATAGTACAATGGATAAGGCGTTTGCCTTGTATATGGCCAACCCATATTATGTCCTGGCACCACATATGGTCTCCCAAGTTGGTCAAGAGTGATCCCTGTGTCACAAGCCAGCAGTAATCCCTGACCATCACTGGGTATGCCCCCGAACCAAATTAATTAAGGAATTAAAATTAAGTTTAAAACTTAAGTCCTCTTTCTTTAGGATGTTGAACTTCCAAACCATTTTTCTGTGCCACGTATGGTCGCTGTGAACAAGTCTATAGACCGTCTAATGGGGCTCCTCTGTATGACATTTGTTTAGCCTATCATCATCATCATCCCATTGATCATTGAATTTCTCGAGCAGTCTCAGTAATGTCTCGAGCTCTGAGATTTTAGAAGCCTCTCTTTATGCGTCCTTTCCAATGATGCGCATTGGCGGCTCTTTCAGGGTCAGAGGAATGAAACCCAGCATTGTTACTGGTTTTGGCATATGAATACACCATGGGGAGTTTGCCAGGCTCTCCCATGTGGGCAGGAAACTCTCTATAGCTTGCCAGGTTCTCCCCACTTCCGGGAGCTTGGTTTTATAGTCTCTGGGTGTTGGCCATTGGTGGGATTATAGGGCGCCGGGGATACTCCCTGGGTTTGACTGCCTAGCTACTGGAAAATGGGGAATCTGGGCAGAACAGGCCCAGTCCTGATCCAAACAGCCTTGGAGGTTTCAGCCCCGGGTCCCACACACCTGGGTTTCTCTGCCGGTTCCTTCATGCATGAGGCTCGTCCAAACTGTGTGGAGAGGGGCTTTGAGCATGACTGTGGCTAGGCTCCGGAGGTCTTCGGCCAAGGGGGTTCTGCTGTGGTAGGGGAGGGAACTGAAACCCACCCCCTCTGAGGGGTCCCGGGGAAGACAGCCAGGCACCAGGCACGAGATTCTCTGCTTATAAGTCTATAAACTTGTAATATTTTGCTCTTATCTTTGCTTTTCAAATTTTTATTTGTAATATGTCTCAGGGCTGTTTGATTTTTGTTTGTCTGAGACTCTGGCACTTTCACATTTGCATGTTCAGTTCCTTTCCAAAATCAGGGGTCTCCTCAACTATCATTTGTTCAAGCAGATGATAGTTGCTTGAACAAAAGGGGTTTCCACCCCTTTTATGCTTCTGCTTCCAGACTGTGGTGCTGGAGATACTGTTTGTCCCAATGTCTCATGGGGCTCTTACACATTTTCACATTTTACACTTGTTCTTCTGTGCACTGCTCCTCTTTGGATTGTATATAACATTTCCAAATTTTCCAACTAACATACTCTAATAGTTTTTTCTTCTGCTTGAAGATTTTCAATAGCTTTTGGCCTTATATAAATCCTTATTTTGCTTTGTTTTGGGGGTCTAACTTGGTAGATCTCAGGGTCTTCAGCTGACTCCTGGCAGGGGCCTGGGGATCACATGTGGTGATGGAGATTAAACCAGGATCAAGCATTTGTAAGACAAGCACCTCACCTTACACTTCAGTAGCTCCCTTGCCACTTGTCCATAGTTTCTCTTTTATTTAAAGTTGTTCTATTATTTATCTATTGTTTTAAATTGTTCTTCAAATGCATTACCAAATTTGAGTACAAACTAGCCTTCCCACAAGTTTTTGTTGTGTTCCATCACTAGGGATTTATTTTTTCATTTTGTTTAATTCTGCAGATATTATTTGTGTTGAGTTGAGTGACTCTCTTTCCCTGATTGCTGTGTTGACTAGTATCTGAATTGTAGGCTGTAAGACAGAGCCAAAGACATTTATCCCAGATCTTACAGTGTTTACTTTCTCTCTGCCAACCTTTCTGTCCCTGCTGAGTGCATTGTAGCTCTAGCGCCAACACAGCTCACAGGCAGAGGCAGCAGAGCTTGAGAGGTCACTGCAGACAAAGACCCCGGCTGTGTCCTAGTGACTGAGCTGTCTGCAGTCTGGGCTTACCTGGCTGCTTTCAGCTGTCAGGTATGTCCGGCTCTGTAGGCTCTGCCATCTAACTCTCTCAGGAGGGAGCCAAAGAGAGGAGAGAACTTTAGGACCTTTAACTTTGGACTTTCGCCAGGAGATGCTCTCAGTAGTAGTGGAAACAGTGAGGATAATTTCTCCATCCAACAGTGTGGACCACTCAGAGGCAAGGTATGAACAATTTGAAACAAAAAAAAAGTCTGTGCTTTGTTTTCACCTAAATGCCTCAAATGAGTAACTTGGTGACAGTGGCGGAGAGTTGTGAGCACTTTCTGGCGATGAGGTATAGTAGCTTTGTATAGCAAACAATAAACATGGGCCAGAGAGAGAGCACAGCAGGAAAGGAGCTGGCCTTGCTTGTAGCTGACCTGGGTTTGATCCCTCCCCCTTCATAGGGTCCCTTGAGCCCCACTGGGAGGATGCCAGTTGTGCCCCACAAACATCCATACAAAACGAACCTTAAACTTGAATACTATCACAACCATACTACTTAAACTAAAATGGAAATTAATTGATATATTAAAAATGCCTCCCATATAACCTGCACCCAAGACTGGAGGCTCTGGCTAGAGCTGGAAAACATAACCCCAGTCCCGGTGTCAGATGGGTTAGTACATAGAGGCAGGCAGGGGATGAGGGTGGGAGGTGATGGGAGGCAACCTGGGAACACTGGTGCTGGGAAACTTACACTGGTGGAGGCATGGGAGTTGGCACATTGTATTACTGAAATCCAATTGTGAACAGCTTTGTAAGGGTCTATCTCACAGTGATCCAAAAAAGCACTGTAGCACTTTCATCCTGCTGTTCATCGATTTGCTCAAGCGGGCACCAATAATGTCTCCACTGTGAAACTTGTTACTGTTTTTGGCATATGGCATACACCACGGGTAGCTTGCCAGGCTCTGCTGTGCAGGCGGGACACTCTCAGTAGCTTGCCAGTCTTTCTGAGAGGGACGAAGGAATCAAACCCGGGTCGCCCGCGTGCAACGCAAATGCCCTACCCACTGTGCTATCACCCCAGTCTATAAAAAAATTTCAATAAAAAAGTTTTAAAAATTTAAAAACTTAAAAATAAAATAAAACCCGAGGCCAGATGCAGAAGAGCCTCCCTGAGGGGGCTCTGGAGTCAGAGCTCCGCCAGTCCCAAAAGCTGCAAAGTGACACACCCCAAGATCTGAATGACAATTGTGTAGTCTTCAGGGTTGCGGCTAATTTTCTCTCAGCACCTGGACAATGGCTTTGCTAGCATCCAGAAAAATATCCAGTGGCCTCAGATATCTGCAATGACAGGGAATGGGCATTTCCCTCCATAGTCTTAGTTCCTTGGCTACCCGCTGCCTGCCTTGGAACCGGCCCGTGCCAGGCTTATCTCCCCCCAGCACCCTCAGGCCCTGGCTCTCTCTGGTCTGCAGCTCTCTGGAGGAGATCCTGGCTCCCTGTGCTGCCCAAGCTTGAGACCAGAGACTCCTCCCCTTTGAAAAACCACAGTTCTCTTAGGCACACTGGATGCTGTTTCTACATTTCCCTGCCTTTCCCGGAAGATTCCAGCAACTTCTCACTGAGATCACTGCTGCTCCAGCCATTCAGAACTTTTCAGGGATTATATTTTGATTCTTTGAACATTTTGTTAAAAAAACTGGGAAGAAATGCCCAGTAACTTTCTTTAATCATTATTGTTGCCTATAAATTCATTCTTTAAATCATTATTATTTTTCTATGCATATGATGCAATGGCGTTGAATGCCTAAAAATTAATGTGAACATATGGAATTTTAGGGCATAACATGGTATACAAGGTTTGATTTTCTTGTAATTTCATAAACAGTACAGCTACCTAAGACACATGGCATGACAAGAGACAAATGGGGATTTTTTAAAATAAAAATCAATCCTTAGTTTAAAAAAAAATTATTTCTACATAAACACTAGCTCAGTACTGATTTATGCAATGTGCTCCCTTTGTTTTCTTTGAACATTTTATGTGCATACATCTGAAAATGATTTTAATAAATATTGTTTTAGAAGCCACTGCCCCAGGGAAACACCCATTTAGAACTTGAAATTGAAGGTTTCTTTTGTTTTGGAAGGTAGCAGGAGGCTTCTCAGACAGTGCTCAGGGAACTAGGTGTCCCTCCTGGTGGCTAGTCCAATGCTTATGTCCAGCAGTGCCACTTGCAGGTAGAGTGACCACATGGGCCCAGGGATTGAGTGCGGGCCCCTGCACATACTAGCACATGCCCCTAACCACTGGGATATCCCAAATGGAAGGCCTCTATCTTATATTTCAGTTCCTGTTTGCCTATATGGTGACATTGTAGACTAAAATCATCCCTAAAGGATAGATATTATAATACTTTGGTATACGAATATTCCTAAGAGCTGTAGTCTTCACTACAGTTACTTGACATATATATATATATGTATATATATATATATACATATAGATGTATATGACTATGTCACTGTCATCCCCTTACTTATCAATTTGCTCGAGTGGTTACCAGTAACGTCTCCATTGTGAGACTTGTTGTTACTGTTTTTGGCATATCGAATACACCATGGGTAGCTTACCAGGCTTTGCCGTGTGGGCGAGATACTCTTGATAGCCTGCCGGGCTCTCCGAGAGGGGTGGAAAAATCGAACCCAGGTCAGCGGCCTACAGGGAAAACGATCTACCTGCTGTGTTACCACTGCAGCCCATATATGTATATATATATATATATATATATATATATGTGATATTGCACATCAGTTGTCATATTTGAGTATATGTTATTTGTAAATGTCGATATGCTTGCCAAGATTAAAACTTCTCCAAATGAACCTAACATTGAAAATAGAACACCAGACTTTATTTCACAGAGAACTAAATGTAAGTGGCCAAGGTCTGGTGATCAATTCATATTTTAATTATGATAATAAGTCTGAGGCCTTTCAAAGAGTTTCTGGGGGTATTTTTTTACATCTCCTTTAGCAAGAATACACAATTTGGCTGAGATTAAGCAGCATGGGCCCTCAAGACCATCTTGACTCTCGCATCTTCAACGGATTGTTTCACACATTTAAAGGCTTGCCGAACTGGAAACAGATTTGTGGAAAACCAACAAGTTCTCAGTGGAACAGCTCAGGTGCCAGTTCACTGTGCCATGAAGTCACACTCATTCCCATTAGCAACTCAAAGAAAGGCTCCACCTCGGCTTTCTTCTGCCTCATTATCAGCTTCTAGCAACACTGCACAGTGGTGGGTGAGCCAAAGCTTCTTGTTGCCAGGAGAGAGCTAGTTTGAATCTTCTTTCTTCCATGAAAACCCCAAGCTTCATTTCCTCTTCACTGGGTGATATTCTTCACCATCTCTTATTGACTTTTCCTTTATTCTTTACCAGGAGACTTAGTATCAAAATATGAGAAAGGAATTTTTAAACATTTTAATAATTTATCAATCACTTGCCTACAAGGGTTATAAAAACAAGTGAGCCCATGGTTTTATAATTCCTAAACTAAAATGCATAATTTTAGTCAATAATTTCTTTTGATACTCCACTTTTAAGACTACAAGTCAAAAGTAAATAATAATAATAATAATAATAATAATAATAACAAGAAGAAGAAGAAGAAGAAGAAGAAGAAGAAGAAGAAGAAGAAGAAGAAGAAGAAGAAGAAGAAGAAGAAGAAGAAGAAGAAGAAGAAGAAGAAGAAGAAGTAGAAGAATTGGTAGGGCTAGAGCATAACACAGTGGTAGGGCGTTTGCCTTGCATGCGGTCGACCCAGGTTCGATTCCCCTGTCCCTCTCGGAGAGCCCAGCCAGCTACCGAGAGTATCCCACCCACACGGCAGATTCTGGCAAGCTACTTGTGGCATATTCGATATGTCAAAAACAGTAACAACAAGTATCATGATGGAGACTTTACTGGTGCCCGCTCGAGCAAATCCATGAGCAACAGGATGACTGAATATTTGGTATGATTAAACATGAAATACAAATTTTATGCTTTTGTAATTATTCAACTTTGCTCATTGAAATTTTATGTTTTACTTGAATATATGAAACTAAATCACCCAAATAAATGCCACATATTAGCCACACTATAGTTTTAGTCACATTCTGAAGTAGACTAATGATGCATATCAAAAATAATCAATGAATTCACCATGTTTCCAATGAGTAGTTTCTATCCTGGAAAGAAAAATCAACAGTCTTTAATAGAATCCCTGATTCACCTCACATACCATTTAGACTAATTTAGTACCGGACTAATGGTCTCAAAGATGATTTATATTAGCTCAATCTCAACACTGATTAATCTTGTCCAAATTCTACACTTTTCCTCACTTTAGTGATACAATGCGTTCTGTCCCTCCTCCCTCCCATCCTCTCTCTCTCTTTCTTTCTCTCTTCTGTCAGATTCAGCACACGTTCTATCTCCACAATCCAATTCAATCCAACCTTTTCATAATTCTAAGTATGAAAGCCTCTGTTTTCCGTTCTGTAAATTCAGTTTGAAGTCACTATCTTAATTTAACACTTAATTGTGTATTACTGAATTTCCTTAAGTATGCGTATTTTCTTCAAAATATTGTGCTTTATATGAATATAGAGACCATATCATTAATTTCTAGTATACATAGTAAGAACTCAGTAAATATCTATTAACTGACAGTTGTGAAGTTAACAAAGAATGATGGTTCCATTGTCAATAACAATAGTCAAGAACCAATGTTTATGTTTTAAAATTCTAGTTTAATCTTAAAATAGAATATTCTATAGTTGAATCTAACTAAGAATCCTACCATGTATTAAACAGCTATTTTTGTGAATAATTATATGTAAAATTGTAGGTAAATAGCTTTACATTAAGTTGTTCTGAATAAATGTCATTGTAAAATAACAAATTTGCTTTTCAATGCTTACCGGGCTTTTAAGAAGCTGCTGCTAAAAAATGCTACATTAAAGTGCCTTCCCTTTTAAAGAAATTTGATGTTTAACAAAAGAAATTTGATGTTTCACTTGGTCACAGTGAACAACGCTCAGTCCCAAAATGTTTATATAACCTTTTAAAATGAATTTAACTTGTATGTTATTTATAAAACATAAAATGTTTTGTGGCTGGAGAGATAGTACAGTGGGTAAGTCACTTGCCTTGTACTCTGCCAACCCAGGTTTGATCACCAGCAACCCATATGGTCCCTTAATCTGAGAGCAGAGCCAGGAGAAAATCCTGAGAATCACAAGTTTGACCCAAATTTCTTTTTAAAAAATTATTTTAAAAGATAGAAAAGAAAATAAAATGTTTCAGCTGAGCATTAAATGTTTTCCCATATCTTCATTTCATAATCCAAAGATTACAATGAGTCCAAAATTCAATTTTTAAAATGCCTTTAAAACATATAAATGAGGCCAGAGAAGAGATACCTGGTATATAAATAGAGATATAAATAAAATGACAGCACACTTTCCCAAGGGAGACCTCAGTTCTATACCCAGTAACAATTGGTTCCCAGAGCACACTCAGGACTTACCCCTTAGCACTGCGGGTTGCAGTTATGTACATATGTGTAAATATAGAGAAAAATATATAGATATATACGTATATATGCTATCCAATTAGTTATTTTTGAAAGTATATTATGATGCTAACAGTTGTTAGCAGCAAAGTTTTGCAAACAACAAACATGTAATGGCATAGTAGTAATGATATTTTTTATGAGCTCTTGGTAGAAAATATATTTTAGCCTTTACTGTGTCTCTAATAAAATTAAATGGTTTACTTATAGACCAATTAAGTCACCTATTTATTTTTCTCTTGACTCAATAAATGAATACCACTCTATAGATATTAGTGGTGAAGATTTAAAACAAAATAAAATACAATTTTATGGGAAATCTAAAATTAATGGTTAAATGTAAATTGTAAATAATTAAATATACATAAAATAATAAAGTCAAGTTCTAAAAACAAATGAATTTATAATAGAAAGCGGTAGTGGACTCTCCCATCGTTTCCCAGCCGCAGGGGCTCCCCTGGAACCTCCGAACTCCCTGCACTGCGTGAACACGCCTCTCTGCTCTTCTGTAACTCCCAAACTCTTAATCAGGTACTGACAAAGAGGAACGGGACTCCGCCTACCAACCCCAGTGGCACTCTCCCACCTGCCTACCCCGTCCTGTCCCCCAAGAGATTTCTGGGGGTGTGGCCTGTAGTTCAGGGGGTGTGGCCTCAAAGGGGGCGTGATCCCTTGTCGGAGCGGCCGCAATTTTGATTTTTCTTACATTACATACTCTATAACCTGCTTCTTTGAAAATCACCCTGGCCATCTAAATCATTTTTTGCCAAAATAGTCATTTAGCTGAGTTGAACTTCATAAAAGCTGTCAGTGGACAATAGAATCTGCACAAACTCCTCGTAAAGACAGCATAGCCTTAAGTCATCACTAAAGGCCCCACATAAACCAAGAGGAGAGCCTGAGAATAAGGAAGTATTCTGGAATTGGAACAAAGCCTCCAACATCAACTTAGCACTAACAGAATACCCCCTCCCCCCCGCAGAAAGAGGGAATAGGGATAGACAACTAGAAAGCTACAACTCTAGACTTTCACAACAATAAGAAGAAACAGCGAAAATCCCCTCCACGAAGAGAAGATGAAGAAAAGATTCCAGAAATATACAAAGGGTCCACCAACATACTGGACCTCTCAGAAAAAGAATTCAGAGAAGAAATCTTGAAGAGAGTCGATGTACTCAAAGCAACCATGGAAGAGACATCCAAAAAATTAAGGGAGGAGATGGACTATGCTTTGGAACAGTCAACCAAGAAAATTCAAGAAGAAATGAGATCAGAAATTTCAAAGCTACAAATAGCTGTCACAAAGCTACGAACAGAAGTCACACAAATAAAGGAGTCGGTAGAGGAATTAAAAATCTCAGTAGGTGCCCTCAACAGTAGAATGACTACAGCCGAAGAGAGAATCAGTGACCTTGAAGATGAGCTGCAGGAAGCTTACCGACAACAACAAATAATGGCAAAAGACCTCAAAATGGCTATAGAAAGAATCAGAGTCCTTGGGGATGACTTCAAGAGGAACAACATAAGAATAATTGGAGTACCAGAAGCACAAGGAAATAATCCCGATGAAAAAAACACAGTCAAAGACATCATTGCCAATAAATTCCCAGAGCTGGAGAAGGCAGGCACCCAGATCCAAGGAGTCCGAAGAGTACCAGCAAAAAGAGACCCAAATAAAAAGACTCCAAGGCATATTATAGTCAGAATGATGGATGCGGTGGATAGAGACACAATTCTGCAAGCAACAAGGTCAAAGAAGGAAATCACATACAAAGGAGCACCCCTCAGATTTACAGCAGACCTGTCAGAGGAAACCCTCCGAGCCCGAAGACAATGGTGGGACATAGTGAAAAAACTCAACCAAATGAACGCCTCACCAAGGATACATTATCCAGCTAAACTCTCACTCAAACTTGAAGGAACCATACCCTATTTCTCAGATAAATAACAGCTCAGGAAATTCATAGACTCAAAACCAAACTTAAAAGAAGGACTAAAGAGGCTATTATAAATCAAGGAAGAACCCCACAAGAACAACAAACCCCACAGAAAGATGACACAAAACCTCATGACAATAATCTCTCTCAATGTCAATGGCCTAAATGCATCAATTAAGAGATATAGAGTGGCAAAATGGATTCGGACACTACACTCAACATTCTGCTGCCTGCAAGAAACACACCTGAACAGTCAGGGCAAACACAGACTCAAAATCAAAGGGTGGAAAACAATGCTGCAAGCAAACAACTCCCTCAAAAAAGCTGGAGTGGCCATACTAGTATTCAACAACATAGATTTCAGGTTGAAAAAGATTAGGAGGGACAACAAAGGTCACTTCCTATTTATCAAGGGATATGTGCAACAGGAAGAAATCACACTCTTAAATGTATATGCACCTAACGAGAGACCGGCTGAATACTTAAAACAACTTCTAACAGACTTTAAAGAGGACATCTCTAACAGCACAATAGTAGTCAGAGACTTCAACACTGACCTATCACCTCTGGAAAGATCGACAAGAACAAAATTCAGCAAGGAAACACGGACTCTGAAGGAAGAAATAGGAGAGAGAGGCCTAATAGACCTATACAGGGCATTTCACCCCAAAAAGAAAGAAGACACATTCTTTTCCAGTGCACATGGAACATTCTCCAAAATAGATCATGTACTGGGTCACAAAACATACCTCAATAAAATCAGAAAAATAGAAATTGTATCGACTATCTTCTCAGACCATGATACACTGAAGATAGAAGCTAATCACACACAAATACAGAGAATTAAAATAAACAACTAGAAATTAAACAGATCAGTGTTGAGCAATAAGTGGGTCAAAAAGGAAATCAAGGAAGAAATCAAGAGATACCTCAAAACAAATGAGAATGAAGACACAAGATACGAAAACCTATGGGACGCAGCTAAAGCTGTGTTAAGGAAAAATTTATAGCTCTGCAAGCATTTCTTAGGAAGGAAGAAAGGGCCTACATAGATAGCTTGACTACACCGCTCAAGGCCTTAGAAAAGGGCCAGAAAAAGGAACCCAAACCACACTGAAGGAAAGAAATAATGAAAATTAGAGCAGAAATTAATGACATGGAAACCCAGAAAACAATCCAAAAGGTCAATGAAACCAAGAGCTCATTCTTTGAGAAAACAAACAAGATTGACACAGCACTAACAAGACTCAAAAAGAAAGAGAGAGAGAGAACCGTAATAAACCGAATCAGGAATGAAAAGGGGGACATCACAACAGAAACCAACAAAATTCAAAAGATTGTCAGAGACTACTTTGAAAGACTGTATGCCACGAATCCAGAGAACCTAAAAGAAATGGATGAATTCCTTGATTCCTACCATAGCCTAAGACTGAACAAAGAAGACTTGGAATACCTGAATAGACCCATAAATATTAAGGAAATTGAAATTGTATTCAAAAATCTCCCCCAAAACTGAATCCCAGGACCAGATGGATTCATTGGGGTATTCTTCCAAACATTTAAAGAAGACAAGTTGCCAGTTTTCCTACAGTTTTTTCCAGGAAATTGAAAAAACAGGAACTCTTCCAGTTTCTATGAAGCACATATCTCCCTAATACCAAAAGCAAACAAAGACACCGCTAAGAAAGAAAATTATAGAACAATATCCCTGATGAACACCGATGCTGAGATCCTCAACAAAATATTAGCAAATAGGATCCAACAACTCATCAAAAAGATCATACACCATGACTAAGTGGGATTCATCCCGAGGATGCAAAGATGGTTTAACATTCGGAAATCAGTCAACATAATCCATCATATCAACAAAAGTAAAGATAAAAACCATATGATCATATCAATAGATGCAGAGAAAGCATTTGACAAGGTCCAGCATTCGTTCATGATGAAAACACTCACCAAAATGGGTTTTGGAGGAACGTTCCTCAAGACAGTTGAAGTCATCTACCACAAGCCTACGGCAAGCATTATACTCAATGGGGAAACACTAAGGGCCTTTCCTCTAAGATCAGGCACAAGACAAGGATTCCCACTCTCACCACTTCTCTTCAATATCGTACTGTTTCCCTCATACAAAGTTCGAGAACCCATCCCTTCACCAGTGCCCATTCTCCACCACCAATAAACCAAGCATCCCTCCCACCCCCACAATCTCGTCTCCCCCCCAACCCACCCTGCCACTGTGGCAGGGTATTCCCTCTGTTATCTCTCTCTAATTAGGTGTTGTGGTTTGCAATAGGGATGTTAAGTGGCCATTGTGTTCAGTCTCTAGTCTGCATTCAGCACACATCACCCTTCTCCCGCGTGGCCTCCAACCACATTTTACTTGGTGTTCCCTTCTCTATCTGAGCTGCCCTCTCCCCAGAATGTGAGGACAGCTTCCAAGCCATGGAGTCAACCTCCTGGTACTTATTTCTACTATTCTTGGGTGTTAGTCTTATAGTCTGTTATTCTATATTCCACAGATGAGTTCAATCTTTCTATGTCTGTCTCTCGCTTTCTGACTCATTTCACTTAGCATGATATTTTCCCTGCTGATCCACTTATATGCAAAGTTCATGACCTCATTTTTTCTAACACCTGCATAATATTCCATTGTATAGATGTACCAAAGTTTCTTCAACCAGTCATCTGTTCTAGGACACTCGAGTTTTTTCCAGATTCTGGCTATTTTAAATAGAGCTGCGATGAACATATGAGTGCAGATGTCATTTCGACTATACTTTTTTGCTTCTCTGAAAATATATTCCCAGAACTGGTATTGCTGGGTCAAATGGGAGCTCAATTTCTAATTTTTTGAGAATCGTCCATATTGTTTTCCAAAAGGGCTGAACCAGTTGGCATTCCCACCAGCAGTGTAAAAGGGTCCCTTTCTCCCCACATCATAACAGTGGTTACTTTTGTTCTTTTGCATGTGTGCCATTCTCTGTGGTGTGAGGTGGTATCTCATGGTTGTTTTGATCTGCATCTCCCTGATGATTAGTGATATAGAGCACTTTTTCATGTGCCTTTTGGCCATTCGTATCTCTTCCTTGGGAAAGTTTCTGTTCACTTCTTTGCCCCATTTTCTTATGGGGTTGGCTGTTTTCTTCTTGTGGAGTTCAACCAGTGCCTTATATACCCTTAATATCAACCTGTTATCTGATGGGTATTGGGTGAATATCCTATCCCATTCTGTAGACTGTCTTTGTATTTTGGTCACTGTATCTTTAGCGGTGCAGAAGCTTTTTAGTTTAATGTAGTCCCATTTGTTTATCTCTGTCTCCACTTGGTTGGCCAGTTGCATGTCAACTTTGAAGATACCTTTATCTTCAACATTGTGGAGGGTTTTGCCGACCTTGTCTTCAATGTACCTTAGGGTTTGTGGTCTGATGTTGAGGTCTTTAATCCATTTTGATCTGACTTTTGTGCATGGTGTCAGGTCGAGGATAAGCCCATTCTTTTGCATGTGGTTGTCCAGTTGTGCCAGCACCATTTGTAAAGAGGCTTTCCTTGGTCCATTTCACATCTCTTGCTCCCTTATCAAAGATTAGATGATCATACATTTGGGGTTGTGTGTAGGGATATTCCACCCTGTTCCATTGGTCTGCTGTTCTGCCTTTGTTCCAGTACTATGCTGTTTTAATTGTTACCACTTTTTAGTAAAGTTTGAGGTTGGGGAGGGTGATGCCTCCCATCATGTTTTTCCCAAGAATTGTTTTAGCTGTACATGGACGTTTATTGTTCCATATAAATTTTAGGATTGCTTGATCCATTTCTTTGAGGAATGTCACGGGTATCCTTATAGGGTTCGCATTGAATATGTATAATGCTTTGGGGAGTATTGCCATTTTGACAATATTGATTCTCCCTATCCATGAGCAGGGGATATGTTTCCATTTCCTCGTGTCCTCTTTTATTTTATGGAGTAGCATTTTATAATATTTTCTGTAAAGGTCTTTTACTTCCTTGGTTAAGCTGATTTCGAGGTACTTGATTTTCTGTGGCATAATTGTGAATGGGATTGTTTTTTTTCATGTCCCTTTCCTCTGCCTATTTGTTTGTATATAGGAAGGCCATGGATTTGGGGTATTGATTTTGTAGCCTGCAACTTTACTGTACTATTGTTTCTAAGAGTTTCTTAGTAGAGGCTTTAGGCTTCTCTACATATAGTATCATATCGTCTTCAAATAGTGAGAGTTTGATTTCTTCCTTTCCTATCTCGATGCCCTTAATATCTTTTTCTCGTCTAACAGCTATCGCAAATATTTCCAGTACTATAATTCATTATATCAACAAAAGTAAAGATAAAAACCATATGATCATATCAATAGATGCAGAGAAAGCATTGGACAAGATCCAGCATCCATTTATGATAAAAAACCCTCACCAAAATGGGGTTTGGAGGAACTTTCCTCAAGATAGTCGAAGCCATCTACCACAAGCCTATGACAAACATTATCCTCAATGGGGAAAAACTAAGGGCCTGTCCTCTAAGATCAGGCACAAGACAAGGATTCCCACTCTCACCACTTCTCTTTAATATAGTACTGGGATTCAGTGTGTTTTTGATCTAAAGATCACAAAATCACTAATTTGAAAAGCTCCTGAGGAGGAAGTTTTACTCTGATGGTACACAGAGCACCCTCAGGCTTGAGAGTGCCTGGACCCTTGGAGCTGAGAAAGCGCTTCCAGTCTGGGCCTCTTCGGTGTAAATGACTACAAGTAAACAGCAGATTCAACAGCTGAACTGATTCTCTTTTTCAGACATTATGTTTTCATATTTGCATTCATTCATTAATTTTTCCAACTATTACAACTTAAACTTTCCTCTACTATCTTTTTCTCAATTAGAAAAACCACGTCATTTGATTATGAAGTTTCAGAGATCATTTACTTTAATCCAAATATTTTCAAAGCTAAAACTAGGGAGATTAAATAAACTGTGCCATTGAATCCATTTATTACTGGCTCACTCATTTGGATTACCATCTAAGACTTGTGAGATGATGTGTTTTTGAGAAAACAATCCTTATCAAAAATCGCCCACATATGGAGCCAGAGTGGCAGTACAAAGGGTAGGGCATTTACTTTGCACATGGCTGATCTGGGGTCAGTTCCTGGCATTCCATACTGTTCCCCGGAGTACAGCCAGGGGTGATCCCTGAATGCAAAGCCAGGAGTAACCCCTGAGCATTACTGGTGTGGCCCATTAAACAAAACAAACTAACTTAATATTCATGTACTTGTAAGCAAGGTATTTCACTTTTGCACAATTTTCCTTCATGACGTTAGCATGAAAGTGTCTATAAGCTATTGTAGTGCATGACCAAAACCTCCTTTGTACTCCCCCAGAAGCCTGCCATGTAGTGATTACTTTAACACGGTATTATTCTGGGGCTGGTACTGTGGCTCAGTGTCGACTCCCCGCCCTGCATGAGTGAGCTGTAGTTCAAGCCCTTGCACATTCATCATCATCCATGTGACCCTGGGAGGCTGAAAGGATAGTCTAGCAGGTAAGAAGTTTATCTTGCAGTTGGCAGGCGGGTTCAAACCTGTCACCATATGATCCCCTAAGCACAGCAAGGAGTGACCCCAAAACAAAACGAAACAAAAAAACAAACACATAACAATAACAAAAAAAGTGGGATGCTTTGTACTGCTATTGTGATTCCTAACAACCCAGAGATATCCCAAGACTTACCAGCACCACCAACACTAATACTAACAATAAATAGAAGGCAAAGTAAAAATATTAAGAAATATTAAGCATTTACTATATAACACCTTTCCCCCTTCATCCCTTGGACATAATGTAAATTTACGTCTGTAATATATTTGGAAATGGGAAGGAGAGAGGGAAACGGAGAATAAGGGGAAACAAGCGAAGCTAATTCAGTTGCCTTGGTAACACGAGGTTCCAGTCTGAATTCCGTATTTCTCTAAAAGCAGAGCGCCATCTAGTGTTCTATTTCTAATTCTAACAATCCATACTCGGGCAAAATTTCTGATCAAAATGAAAGTTAAATGCGTTGGGTTTTCTTTTTTGAGATTGCAGAACTCTAGCTATGTCACATATTTTCAAGACTTAGTAATAGAGGCCTAAATTGGTTTATTTGAATTTTCATATTTGGAAGACTTGTAATTGTTATTTGTTTTTCAGAGTATGCAAAGATTATTTTTCATAAAGAACTAGTTGTGTGTTTGGTTAACATCTTTGAGGGAAAAGAGAATCATACCTAAAATTATAATTTTATGTGTATATTAATATTCACAGAGGTCTGAAGAAAGAACAGTAAAAGTTAAAAAAGAAAAGTTAGAGATAACTCCTTTATTCTGAAGAAATCTGAGTGTCTGGAGATTAAATTCCATAAATACTTTTTTTCTATATACCATTAAAATTCAGTCTGGTTTACACATAAGCTGCCCGTCAATCAGTGCAAGAAGAAAATCATAATCTGTGTAGAAATTATGTTCCACAAGAAAGGTTCAAAATAAAAATTTGGCCAACAAATATTTATTTTGCACAGTGAGTTTAAGGATAAATGAATTTGAAGACAGTTTGAACTGTGTGTAGTTAAATAAAATAAAACTTTCTTAAATATTTGAACTGATAATCAAAGATTTTTAAATGATGTATTTGGGTTTTGGGGAGGTGGCTGTTTTTGGAAATATGTGGTCACATCTGTGCACTAAGCCATCCCTTTAAAAGCACTGACATCAGGAAGTGAGGGCTAGTAAAATGAATAACAAGCATACCTCAAGGGCTTTCAGTATCTACTGAAAACATTAACTCAAAAATGCAAACAAAATTTTAAAATAATTAGCAATGCCAATTTCTAGAGTAATAAAGTTTAAAGGAAATTTGCCTCAAGATAATACTAAAAACTAACCCCAATTTTTAAATACTAAGAAGGAAACATCACCCTATAGCAAATGACTTAAAAATTATAGCAACTCATCCAGTCATTAACTGAAGACATGGGGCTAGGGGGTTGTAATAAAGACCAAGTTTTGGAACAGAAGTAAAAACTCTTTGAAAAACTTTTAAAATACTATGAAATAGCATTGTTGTAGCACTGTTGTCCCATTGTTCATCGATTTGCTCTAGCGGGCACCAGTAATGTCTCCATTGTGAGACTTGTTGTTACTGTTTTTGGCATTTCGAATACGAGACAGGTAGCTTGCCAGGCTCTGCTGTTCGGGCAGGGTACTCTCGGTAGCTTGCTGGACTCTCTGAGAGGGATGGAAGAATTGGACCTGTGTCAGCTGTGTGCAAGGCAAATGCCCCACCCGCTGTGCTATCCATAGTGGGCTCCAGGGGCTCCAGCTCACTATGAACTATGAAGGTAATTGACTATGATGACCTTTCTTAAAGCAGTAAATGAGTCTTTGAATCTGGTTTTTAAATCATTAACCAGTACTAACTCTGTATCACCAGCGGATCATTTTAGAAACAACTAACTCTGAGAAAAAAGATCTCCAGTTAGTATCCAACCAGACATAGCATTCATCTTTGTTTAATAATGATACAATGATACAATGATACAGTAGAAGTATCTACTGTACTTCTAAGATTTACCAGATTATGCTAAAGTGAAGATGACCATCCTGGAACAGTAATAAAATTCCTGAAAATGTAAGTTTATTATGTTGGCTTTCTGTATAGGTGAGGAATTTCTAACTTTAGTAAATATTTCTTGAGATTACTATGTTCAAGTGCTTTTCACAAAGCTGGATATATTTTAGTCTCTTAAGTACACTACTTCCTCTCATTCAGTGTGGTATGATTAATGGTATAAGGGAAAAAGTTTACAAGCCAAGAAGAAAAATTAAAAAGACAATTTGTTGAGAGTTTAGCTAAGTTATTCCATGATTCTTCCCCAGCATCCATTTTTGTTCTACCTGCAGGAGTCATAACGGATATTAGTAGCTTCTGGCAAGCACATGGCCTCTATAAGTTACCCCTGCCCCCTAGTCACAGGCAAATGTAAGTTCTTGGTAAGTCTTCCCCAGAGTCCTTGTGATAAAAAAAACAATATATCACAGGGTCGTAGGGCCATTTACTGAAAGTTTATTTAAATACCTCCCTTCTCCACAAATTTACAAAATCCTGTTCCATTTGAGCTGGATTTACTAATCCCTCCTAGTCCAGGAACAGTGAAACAATTCTTAGAGACTCCCTAATAAAGGCATCTCATCCAGGTCCTGCCTCTCTGCCTGTTTGCACCTTGTGCTGATTACTCGGTGTGGCCCGTCCTAGCATGTCTTGGTGTAGACCTCCTCCAGGATTTGTGAATAATAGCCTCTCTATTTCCATTTCTCCTGTGGCCTCTGCCAAACTGTGGCCCACCATCTGGCACCCAGAGGCTCTTTCTCACAAGGTTGAGTTAACAAAGTCATAGCATTAGAACTATATAAAGAATCGAAATGTGCAATTAGTCTAACTGACCAAAAAGATGGTGGGCCACAGTTTTTATTTTTGAGTAATCAACTTTTTTTACTGCACTAAATCATATCAGTAGAGATGCATTTCTGTCTCACACATATGTCTCAGAGACCTGGGCCCTATGAAAAGAGAATGAGAATGCTATTTAGGTATCCCAAAGAAGAATCAAAAGGGCTTGGAATATCACATTTCACTCAAGTGAGAGAAGGAATCCAGAGTTCCGACCTCTGTGGATGATTAAGAATCAGGGACACTGTCTGGTTTGCCAAGGCATCGAAAATCAAATGGGCCGGACACGTAATGTGATTTAGAGATGACCGCTGGACTAGAGCTGTTACCAACTGGATTTCACCAGACGTAAAAGAACATGTGGCCGCCCACCAACGAGATGGTCAGACTTCTTCATCAAGACTCTGAATAAATAGTTTGAGGCTCTTCATATTCCTGGAGTGAGCAGATGCCACTGGGCTACACTAGCACGCAATAGGAACAAATGTAGACATTACTTGTGCCCGCTGGAGCAAATTGATGAACAAGGGGATGACAAGTGATACAAGTGATATAATTGAAGTTTCTAGAAAATTACCTACAATAAAGTATATTTATTCAATAAATATTTATTCAATTGATTAACAAATATCCCAGTACTATAGAGGAAAAGTTTTTTTTAAAATTGAATCACCATGTGGAAAGTTACAAAGCTTTCAGGCTTAAGTCTCAGTTACATAATGCTCGAACACTCATCCCTTCACCAGTGCACATATTCCACCACTAAGAACCACGGTAAACCTCCCCCCAGCCCCCCCTGCCTTCCAGCCCCTCACCCCGCCTGTGTAGCTGATAAATTTTACTTTACTTTCTCTTTACTTTGATTACATACAAACAAAAAACTCACTATTATTGTTTGGAGTTTCCCCCCACAGAGTCAGACCTGCTGGAAAGGAAGCATTTGATAATTTGTTTTCCATTGCTGAGAATGAAGAGATATGAGGTCGTGTGGCCACAATAGCGGCCACGAGGTTCTGGATTTCTGTATTTTAGTATTTTAGTGACTAAGTCCAGAGCCAGCAATACCACTCCTGGGAATATACCCCGGAGAGGCAAAAAAGTATAGTCAAAATGACATCTGCATCTGTATGTTCATCGCAGCACAGTTACAATAGCCAGAATCTGGAAAAAAACTGAATGCCCAAGAATAGATGACCGGTTAAAGAAAGTTTGGTACATCTACACAATGGAATACTATGCAGCTGTTAGAAAACATGAAGTCATGAAATTTGCATATAAGTGGATCAACATGAAAAGTATCCTGTTGAGTGAAATGAGTCAGAAAGAAAGAGACAGACACAGATATGTGGAATATAAAGTAGCAGAGAGGTACGAGCTAGCAATGATGCAACCTCCCGCAGGAAAACTTTTTTAATACATAATATTTTCCAGGAAAATGTTAGGATAAAGAAAAATGGGTGAATGAGTTAAACTTAAAGAGGATGAAATGTTTCCGAAAATCCTTAATTACACCATGCTTTAGATACACTTTTTAACAAATGCAATTTTTCACAGGTCATATACATGTATACTTATTTTTCTTCAAATTTCATTATTTATATCATATGAACTGCCTTTCATTTTCTAGTGTACCTGCAGTAATATCACTGCATTATTTCTCACTGAGAAACACTAGCTTTATTCTATTTTATATGATTTGTATGATATTTAGAACACAAGCAATATTTTACATACAGGTACCCACAACAATGCTGCAAAGACAAATGGATTGAGTTTGCAGAAGCTAAACTCTTGGCTGGAATGCAGCCCCACCACATGACAGCTTTAATAGATTTCATCAGCTGATGAAGAAATGTCCAAATATGGTTTACAAAAGAAATTTTTCAGAATTAGTGTACACAAATGTCAGATATATAAAATTTTATTGTAAAGGAGGTGGACCCTTGAGAACAATTTAGCTCTCATCAAAATATAAAGGCAGTTCCCTAGGTCCCAGTCAGCAGTTTTCAAACTTTAACATTTATTGAATCCCCCGGAGGTTCCTATTAAAAATTCAGACCCTTCAGTCCCAACCCAAATAATCTGATTCAACATCTTGAAAATAACTCATGACACATTTTTAATGAACACCCCGGGTGATTTTAGTGTAGCCAGCCTGAATATCACTCTTTGAGAAATTCTTCTCTATGTGAAGAAAAGTATCCTGATATCAAATGCTTAAATATTTTTGTTAGCTCTTTTCTGTCTTATAAATACATTTCTAAATGAATGTTTTTCCAAGTTTTTTTTTTATTGCATCAAGCTTATTCTCATGGTGGAAAGAACTTTAGCTTCTGTGACATAGTCTAACTAAAGCAGTTCACCAGGAAAACATACTTCCTCATTTTTGTCTTTGTGTTCCTGAATGAGACACATGATTAATTTTTTTTTGCATTCATATATTGTTGGATGATGGCAGATAATAATAATTTTATAGCATTGACTTTTAAGCCTCAGACTATTTGTTATCAACACATTGCTGCAAATTCGATTACTCTGTCAAAAAAAAAATTGCTTCCTCTCAGAGAAAATACCTTAATGAAAGCTTCAGAGGATGCATTTTCTTTGAGACCAAAAAAGCAACACCATCTAAAGTCTAGCTAAATCTTCCTGTGGCAGATACCAGAAAAACAAGATAAGTATAGAATAAAGATACTACATGGCTGAAAATTTTGATGCAAATAAATATATTTGTGAAACAGCTCACTCTATATGTGACATTTATCATAACAATAATTAATTTTTGAAAATAGGAAGAGTTCATTTATATGCCCTTCATATGACTTTGCCTTACATACTAATTACTTAGCAATTATTGTGTATTCATTTTTTAAATGATCTCACTTGCACACAGCACATTTGAAAGATGTGCAAAAATTATTAAGTGGCAGAATGCTTTTGGAAATCTAAAATTTTGGATAAAATAATAAAATTTTATAACCAATCGCATTTTTACCATAGACTAAAATTAAACTACTAAGGTCTGTAGAAATAAGTCAGCAAGTAGAGAACTTGCCTAACACATGTACTACTTATATTTGATCTCTAGCAGGCTCTATGCCCCCCCCCACCCCGAGCCCTCTAGGATTAATCCTAGAAAATGGAATCACGAGTGATCCTTGAGTATAGCCAGATGTGGCCCCAAATCAAGCATAAGAGAGAAATATAAAAAATCTTGCACAAAGAGAGAAAAATGAAAATACATACAGCAAATTAACAGGGAAACTTGGAAAATTTCAAAAGCAAACAAATAAGATGGCCTACTTGGCATGGCATGAAATCGAGAAAACTTTTTTCCTATTTTAAGTAAAAAGTTCAATCCCTACTGTTGTTTCTGTACCTCCCTTACCTCCCCACCTCGCCACATGGAATTAGGAATTAGAGACTTACTTCTTCCACGAAAATATTTAAGTTACATGCAGACTAACTAATGCTGTCAATGTCTGAACTTAACTGAAATTAGACAAAATGTATATCTCGAATGAAGATGCATCTATAAATAATTTATGTGGAATATTATGCCCATGGTAATGTGCCTTCCTAGCATCTTCAAACATGATACATAATATAATAACCAGGAAATCTTATAAACCTAAGTAGGTCACAGGCAGAGCATGATGTTTGAAACCACATGTGAAAGGTCAAGAGGATATTAATCTTCTGGGCTGTTGTTTGCTGTGCAAACCTGGCTATTTGTTCTCTGCTGTTTTGTTCTAATTAAATGGGAAAATAATTAGTACGCCAACAGCTTCAATTTAAATATTTGAAGCTGAAGGCTTTTCTCAGCTGCAGAGAAACTTTAAAATAATATGAGTTATTAAATTTAATTATGTTAGGTTACATTGGAGTGAAAAACTGCTATAAACTCTTTTCAGTCAGTTCAGGGAGTTAGAGAATATTCAAGTTTTACCAACTGTGTTTTAGTAGTTACCTGGTAAACTTTGCAGGAAACATAGGGTGATTCTAGCAAAAGAAAGGGCCGATTTCACAAAGCTTTCACAAGCAACTCAGTTAAACAAACAATATAGAGAAGTAACCAATTTATCTACTTTTCTTTGGTTTGGGGACCAATCCCAGAGGGTTGAGCATTCACTCCTGATTCTGTGCTGCCATCAGTCTGTGCGTGCTCTGCGCACCCAATGTGATGCCAGGGACTGAAACCCAGTACACCGCACTTTGGCCGAGTCATTTAAAAAGAAGACAATATGGGCTGGATCGATAGCACAGCGGGCAGGACATTTCCCTTGCACGCACTGACCCAGGTTTGATTCCTCCATCCCTCTAGGAGAGCCCAGCAAGCTACCAAGAGTATCCAGCCCACATGGCAGAGCCTGGCAAGCTCTACCACTTCTGGGAATATATCCCGGAGAGGCAAAAAGGTATAGTAGAAATGACATTTGCACTCGAATTTTCATTGCAGCACTGTTTACAATACCCAGAATCTTGAAAAAAACCCGAGTGCCCGAGAACAGATGATTGGTTAAATAAACTTTGGTACACCTACACAGTGGAATACTATGCAGCTGTTAGAAGAGATGAAGCCACGACCTTTGCATATAAGTGCATCAACATGGAAAGTATCATGCTAAGTGAAATGAGTCAGAAAGAGAGGAACAGACATAGAAAGATTGCACACATCTGTGTAATGTAAAGTAACAGAATGGGAGACTATCATCCAAGAATAGTAGAAATGAGTACCTGGAGGATTGCTCCACAGTTTAGAAGCTGGCCTCACATGCTGGGGGAAAAGGCAGCTCTGATAGAGAAGGAAACACCAAGTAAAGTGTGTTTGGAGGACCCGCTCGGAATGGGAGACGCACCCTGAAAGTAGATTATAGACCGAAACTGTTGGCCACTTAATACCTCTATTGCAAACCACAACACCCAAAGACAGAGAGAGAGAGAGAGAGAGAGAGAAAGAGCAAAAGGGAATGCCCAGCCACAGAGGTGAGGTGCTAGGGGGGTGCTGGGAGGGATGCTGGGACCATTGGTGGTGGAGAATGGACATTGGTGGAGGGATGGGTACTCAATCATTGTATGACTGAAACGAAAGCACAAAAGTTTGTAAGTCTACAACTGTACCACATGATGCTTCACTAATAAAAAATAAATAAATGAATAAATGAATAAAATTTATCTGAGATTGAGGAATAGTTTCAGATCCAAATTTCTCAATTTGGGTCCAAATGTTTGCTTGACACAGTAACTATAGATTGTGCCAAGCAAACATTGTGTAAGATCACAGCATGGGGTCAGGGGTAGAGGGGTGGGAGGGGTTGCTGGTGCTGCAGCAGGCCAAGTGCTTGTCCTGCATGTGGCAGACCTGGATTTGATCCCTGGTGTTCCACATGGTTCCACAAGCACTGCCAGGAGTGATTCCTGAGTGCAGAGCCAGGAGTAAGTTCTGCTTATTTCTGAGTGTGGACCCAACACCACAACCCCCTCTACCCCCCCCACACACACAAAGATCACAAAAGAAAAGGACAAATAGAGAGAAATTCTTAAATGTTTTCCAAAATCAAAGTTAAACCATATCATCTGTCTTTCATAGGGAGCCCTTTACTGTCATTTATTTTGTATTTCCTCAGCTCCATTAATCAAACTCTTCCCCTACCCTGTTCTTAATCAGTACTCAGGTTTCCTATCAATTTTAATGATTTACAGAGATGGGAGTGGGAACCATCCTCACTTCTGTGTTCTAAACTACGTGGCAGCAAATGAATGTGTTTGATACCTCTCTTTATAGTACAGACACATTAGAAAGTTGGACAGGAAGGGTGGAGACAAGTCTAAGAGCAATGTTTCCTTACTCTCTTCAGATTTAATTCACGAAACCACTTTGAAAGGAATGAAGGAAAAACTAGAGGGATATACCTTACAAGATATAACTTAGAAGATTAAAATAAGCCTCACTTTATGGTTTTGCTAAAGTGGGAGAGCCATCAAAGAAAAATATGAAATTATAGTTATCACAAGGCAAAGGAAACGAGAGAGAGAGAGGGAGCAAAATGAGCTAGCTCATACTGGGACTATTACTGAACAAACATCACACAGGAATCCTTTTCTGACAGTGGATCTGAAACACTTCTTTCAAAAAATTAACAATATTTACTATCCTCCTGATGATTGGTAAAAATTTACCCATTTCTTGATGAAAGCTAGATAATCTTTCTCTCTCCATGGGACGTGGCAAAAATACTTGCTTCAGGGAAAGACACAGAAGTAAAATCCCAACTACTGAGCATCTTTTTTTATATGTATGAAAACAAAGTTTTAGGGGCTGGAGTGATAACACAGCGGGTAGGGCATTTGCCTTGCACTCGGCCAACCAGGGTTTGAATCCCAGCATCCCATATGGTCCCCTGAGCACCACAAGGAGTAATTCCTGAGTGCAGAGCCAGGAGTAACCCCTGTGCATCGTCAGGTGTGACCCCAAAAACAAAACAAACAAACAAAAATAACAAAGTTTTAAATCATTTAAATCAAATGTATCATTTTTCAATTACAGACTGTAAGTTTTTCCCTGTCTAAAAATATGTTTACATATGTAAATATATGTGTGTATATATATGTGTATATATATACATATATAATTGTTTTTTTGGGAGCCACGCTTAGCGGTGCTCCACGCTTACACCTGGCTCTGCTCAGGGCTTACCTGTGGCAGTGCTAGTGGTACCATGTGGGCTGTTAGCTATTGGACCTTAGTTGGCCGCATGCAGACAGCGCCCCACCCACTGAACTATGTACTCAGGCCCCATGAATAATCGCTCAATCTTAGATCATTCATACTTTAAAAAGGTAAATAGAGGGATTGTTTTTTCTAATATTTGACAGAAGCTGAATTGATAGTGCTCACTTTGTTTTTTTGTTTATTTGTTTGGGGGCCACACAAGACGGTGCTCAGTACCCCTGGTACTGCACTCACGGAGCACTTCTGGCAGGCTCCGGGACTGCATGGGTGCTGGGATCAAACTTGAGCTTGCGGCAGTGATTGTTACGCTTGTTTTTGTGCATCCAGTGATGTTTCTCTGTAAAAAGGAAGATATACAAGACAGGTGGCTAGCGTCATCTTCATGAAAGTAAAAAAAAAATCAAACCATAAAATTTTTAACTTAGATTACTGGGGCCTTGAAATGTGTTTATTGCATGCTTCACAGTATATTGGAAACCCAAAGAGACTTTCATAATGTTATATGTATGAGAACCATTAATATGCTCTGACATACAAAAGTAAGTGGTAAAATCAGTCATTGTTATTTTGTTATCAGTAAAGTCATTCCAGCATCAATTCCTGTGGTAAAATGCTTTCTGTGTACAAAGAAGTTACTGTGTTAGATTCTTGGGCTAAAATCTAACAAAGCAGATGTCACACTATATTCATGGAACCTGAAACAGTTTTATGCACTCTGCACATGCTATATATATAAACCACAATTCAAAATGATTGCTATAGTGCATAGCTACCATTCATTATCAATACTTTATGCTAGACACTTGAACGAACTTGCATAGATTTAACATTAGAAACTGCTAATAAAAACAAAATAGTACATTTCAAAATTACTATAAAAACAAAAACAAGTGTTAAATATTAATTAAAAACTATATGATAGAATAGAATAAATGACTAAGATTTCTTAGGGGGTTACACTCTTCATTTCTGGGGCTTCAAGGCCACCTCTTCAAGACTCCATCTTACAAGGGCCGGTCAAGGTCACAAGCGATGTG
This sequence comes from Sorex araneus, assembly GCF_027595985.1. NCBI lineage: Eukaryota > Metazoa > Chordata > Mammalia > Eulipotyphla > Soricidae > Sorex > Sorex araneus. The sequence continues at coordinate 185,974,140 of NC_073302.1, read as the reverse complement.
GTCTTTAACCAGTAGCATTTAAGGCTATTTGGGCCACACTCAGGAACACAGGGGCTATGTGGTGCTGGGAAATAAGTACATGACCTGTTGTTTACCACATGCATTTGGTTACACCCCTCCCAGACCCAAGATTTTGAATGTTTTCAGTATTTGTAATCACAATATCTCTTATGTGAAAACTCATTAGAATGAGTCTGAATCAAATTCAAATTCTTGAGTCCAAAAGGATTTGTGAAATAAAATAGAATATTATCACTTGCCTGAAAGAAATTTGAAACATGTTTTATATACTTTGAACAGGATTAGAAAGTTTACAGAATAAGTTTTTCTCCTCATTGACATGTATATTTTTCAAATATATCTTCACACCTAAATATATTAGCATCTTCTTCAATCAAAATGTGTGGCCTTCAGTCAAGTCAATTCAGAGTTTGTGATCAATTGCAGCTTTGTTACTATCGTATTGCGATTTCAGATTCTACTAGAGGTGAGGTACTTTACCTTTTTTGCCTATCAAGGTGTCTATAGAATCAAAAAGCTTTTCAAAGTCCTTGATTCTATGATTGACTGAGCCACAGAGAGTATCTTGCTTCTTAGTCTTTTCCAGATTTCAGCAAGACTTTCCCCTTGTCTGAATAACATTCTCAGTTCCTAGTGTAAATGGGTGAGTCTTATATGTTGAAATTTTGGTTTTAGTTTCTGCACTCCTGGACCTCAGGGGAGCAGCTACCACAGCTGTCCTGAAACCACCATGGAATGATATCTGTCTCATTTTTATAATATCTCTTGTTTGGAACATAATTTTAACTCATACTTCAGTAATATTAAACTTCTGAATTTTTATTGCTGCAAAATCTCAATGGCAAGAGTTTACTTTCCTCCTACAAATAGATAGAATGTATTAATGCACTGTGATTTACAATATGTGATTTACAATATGAATAATAATAGGAATACATGCATACAACATTCCAATACCACACTCTACACCAGATTATTTGCATTCCTCCATAAGGAAAAGTTGCTCAAATTACCTTACCAAAAATAAAACACCAATGATTGATTTTACCACTTAATCTTGTAAGTCAGAATACACTAATGGTTTTAATATATATATATAGTTACATAACCCTCTGAATTCTCAATATAATTTTAAGTCTGCACTAAATACATTTCAAAACCTTTTACAATCATCAAGGTATTGCTAGCCACCTAGTTTTCAACTAAATCCATTGGATATTCACAAAACAAGCATAAAAATCACTGCAAATTCAAAAACAAAATTACCAGGAATACCTTTCTTTTGGTCAATGAAAAAGAAAACCAAAAAACATTTTTAAAAATATCAGTTCTTCTACAAGAAGAAAACATCCAACCCCATCAAAAAATGGGGCGAAGAAATGAACAGAAACTTTACCAAGGAAGAAATACGAATGGCCAAAAGGCACATGAAAAAGTGCTCTGCATCACTAATCATCAGAGAGATGCAGATCAAAACAACCATGAGATACCACCTCACACCACAGAGACTGGCACACATCCAAAAGAACAAAAGCAACCGCTGTTGGAGAGGATGTGGGGAGAAAGGGACCCTTCTACACTGCTGGTGGGAATGCCAGCTAGTTCAGCCCTTTTGGAAAACAGTATGGACGACTCTCAGAAAACTAGAGGTTGAGCTCGCATTTGACCCAGCAATACCACTGCTGGGAATATATCCCAGAGAGGCAAAAAAGTACAATCGAAACAACATCTGCACATGTATGTTCATTGCAGCACTGTTTACAATAGCCAGAATCTGGAAAAAACCCGAATGCCCCAAAACGGATGACTGGTTGAGGAAACTTTGGTACATCTATACAATGGAATACTATGCAGCTGTTAGAAAAAAGGAAGTCAAGAATTTTGTAGTTAAGTGGATGGGCATGAAAAGTTTCATGCTGAGTGAAATGAGTCAGAAAGAGAGAGACAGACATAGAAAGACTTCACTCATCTATGGTATATAGAATATCAGAGTGGGAGACTAATACCCAAGAACCGTAGAAATAAGTACCAGGAGGTTGACCCCATGGCTTCGCGGCTGGCCTCACGTTCTGGGGAAAGGGCAACTCAGAGAAGCGATCACCAACTACATTGTAGTTGAAGGCCATGTGGGGGAAGGGAGTTGCGGGCTGAATGAGGGCTAGAGACTGAGCACAGCGGCCACTCAACACCTTTATTGCAAACCACAACAGCTAATTAGAGAGAGAGAACAGAAGGGAATGCCCTGCCACAGTGGCAGGGTGGGGTGGGGCGGAGATGGGATTGGGGAGGGTGGGAGGGACGCTGGGTTTATGGGTGGTGGAGAATGGGCACTGGTGAAGGGATGGGTTCCCGAACTTTGTATGAGGGAAGTATAAGCACAAAAGTGTATAAATCTGTAACTGTACCCTCACGGTGATTCTCTAATTAAAAATAAATAAATTATAAAAAAAATATATCAGTTCTAATACAGTCAAATACTGGTAAAACAATCTCTCTACTTGCCTTGAGAAAATATGAATAACCTAGGTCTTGGCAATTATTTCTGGAATCTTGAGACGTGGTACGTTGGGTTACCCTTCATATGACTGATTTGGGGTTCAATCCCTGGCACCCCACAGGATAGTCCTAACACAACCAGAAGTGACCCCTGAGTGCAGTGGCAGGAGTAATCCTTGAACAGTGCTGAACATTATTCAAGCACACACACACACACACACACACACATATATATATATATATACACACACACACACCTATATATACACACATTAAGAAACTGAACCCAATGTTCTGCTGCCTACAAGAAACACATCTGAATAGTCAGAGCAAGCACAGACTCAAAATCAAACGATGGAAAACAATTCTTCAAGCAAACAACTCCCTCAAAAATCCGGGTGGCCATACTAGTATTCTACAACATAGATGTCAGGTTGAAAAAGATTAGAAGGGATAGCAAAGGCCATTTTTTACAAATAAAGGGATATGTCCACACTCCTTAATGTATATCCACCAATGAGGGACCAGCTAAATACTTAAAAACAACAGATTTTTAACAAGGACATAGCTAGCAACACAATAGTAGTTGGAGACTTCAACACTGCCCTATCACCTCTAGATAGACCTACAAGATTAAAATTCAGCAAGGAAACACTGGCTTTGAAGGAAAAGATAGAAGAGAGAGGCTTAATAGATCTATACAGGGCTTTGCATCCCAAAATGAAAGAATACACATATTTTCCAGTACACACGGAACATTTTCCAAAATAGACCACGTCCTGGATCACAAAACATACCTCAACAGAATCAGGAAGATAGAAATTGTACCAACTGTCTTTTCAGACCACAATGCACTGAAGATAGAAGTTAATCACGCACAGACACGGAAATCTAAATAAAACACCTGAAAATTAAACAACTCAATGTTGAACAATGAGTGGGTTAGGAAGGAAATCAAAGAAGAAATCAAAAGATACCTGCAAACAAATGAGAATGAAGACACGAGCTACCAGAACCTATGGGACACAGCTAAAGCCATGTTAAGGGGAAAATTTATAGCTCTGCAAGCATTCCTCAGGAAGAAAGAAATGCCCTACAAAAATAGCTTGACTTCACAGCTCAAAATCTTAGAAAAGGACCAACAAAAGGAGCCCAAACCAGACAATCATGCCTCAGAAAATTAAGTACCACAGAATCAGCTTAACTAAGAGGTAAAGGACCTGTACAAAGAACACTTCAAAATGCTACTTCATGAAATAAAAGAGGACATGAGGAAATGGAAAGATATCCCCTGCTCATGGATTGGGAGAATTAACACTGTTAAAATGGCAATTCTCCTTAAAGAATTGTACACATTCAATTCGATCCCAATACAGAAAGGAGAAAGGGACTCTCCTTCACTGCTGGTGGGATTGCCGATTGGTTCAGCCCTTTTGGAAAACACTATGGACGATTCTCAAAGAATTAGAAATTGAGCTTCCATGACATTCTTCAAAGAAGTGGATCAAACGCTCCTGAAATTCATATGTAACAACAAACCCCCATGCATTGCTAAAGCAATTCTGGGAAAAAAGAAGATTGGAGGCATCACCTTCCCCAACCTCAAGCTCTACTACAAAGCAGTAATAATTAAGACAGCATAATACTGGAACAAAGGCAGAGCCTCAGACCAGTGGAACAGGGTTGAATATCCTGACACACACCCTCAAATATATGATCACCTAGTCTTTGATAAGGGAGAAAGAAATGTGAAGTGGAGCAAGGAAAGCCTCTTTAACAAATGTTGCTGGCAAAATTGGACAACTACATGCAAAAAGAAATGAGCTCAGATCTCTACCTAACACCATGTACGAAAATCAGATCAAAATGGATTAAAAACCTCAACATCACACCAGAATCCATAAAAAACATTGCAGATAAGGTTGGCAAAACCCTCCACTACATTGAAGCTAAAGGTATATTCAAAGATGATACGCCACTGGCCAATCAAGTAGATTAGAAATAGAGATTAACAAATTGGGACTATCTTAAACTAAGAAGCTTCTGCACCTCAAAAGAAACAGTGACCAAATTACAAAGACAGTCAACAGAATGGGAAAGGATATTTACCCAATACCCACTGGAGGGTGTTTACATCAAGAATATACAAGGCACTTGTTGAACTCTCCAAAAAGAAAACATCCAACCCCATTAGAAAATAGGGCTATGAAAAGAACAGAAATTTTCTCACAAAAGATATCCAAATGGCCAAAAGTCACATGTAAAAATGCTCTTCATCACTAATCATCAGGGAGATGCAGATCAAAACAACAATGAAATATTATCTTACACTACAAAGACTGGCACACATCCAAAGGGAAAAAAGCATCTGGTGTAGGCTAGGACGTGGGGAGAAAAGGACTACCCTTCACTGCTGGTGGGAATGCCAGCTGGTTCAGCCTTTTAAAAAAACAGTAAGGACGCTTCTCAAAAAGTTAGAAATTGAGCTCCCATTTGACCCAGGTATACCACTTTTGAGAATATATCCAGTGTATTAGTAAGCAAAACTATGATTCACTGCATATCTTTCTAATATTTATGCTTTATTACCTTTTACATAAGATTACTGTTTTTGATATATTATTTTCACTCCATGAAAATTTAGCATTTGCAACTTAATTTATATATTTCTAACTACACAAGATTCAAATAATAAAAAGGACCTATAACATGAAGTCTATTTGAATTAACAAAAAGTAAAAAAAGTTTATATGACATTTATGTAGCAAGTCTTACTTTAATAAATGATGTAATTAGTTAAATTACTTATTCAGAAAGGAATATTTCAAAGATTTAACTATAGTATAATACTAGGAATTTTTAGATTTATTCCACATCAGAAAAGGTGAAACTATCTAAATTCAATTTCATCCATTTATCATGTGCATATACCTTCTCTTATGTAGGAGCTTCTATGCATATATGAGCATTGAATACTTTGGATTCAATGAATCCAAGAGAAGAGGTTATTTGTAGTTGACACCAAAATTTATGATTAAAATTATTTATAAATGAGCTAATTTTTCCCATCGGCTATAGGAAAGAGGCATCAATGAAGAAATTTATTTTACCTCACAATGTTTGGTCCCTCCACTGATAAATTCTTTTATACAATTTATTTTGCCTATCAGTTATCTCATATTTACTAATTGTTTTCTTATTTCCCTATTCATTCTTACACTACATCTCCATGAATGCATGAATGTCAGTATCCTATTAGATGTCCTTTACTCACATAATAATATCGAATTTAGCAATGCCACAAATTTGGAAGGTAGTGCATTAGCTTATAAAACATTCATTGCTTCCTATCTTATCCCCTCTGTTCTATCATTCTTATTCTGTTCTACAATATACTTTCTCTTGATTTATGTATTTCTTATTTTGTTACATTTTTTTTCCTTCAAAACTGAGATAAAATTTTGACTTAGTAGGAAGGCTTCTGGAGAAAAATGCCAAAGGTTAAAAACAAAGAATGAGAAATATATTTTGGTTTGCTATAGATACACTTAATTTTTTTTCTTTTTAAGTTTCTTCATGTTCTAAAAAAATGCCATATTTTCTTTCTGAATAAATACTAGTAAACTTCAAAGGAAAAATAAAAATATCTCTTCACAAGACATAAGTAAAATAATTCAGCACAAGCCAAAAATCAAAGAATAGATACATTGAAACTAAAAGCTGGAAATCCAATTATGATACCTTGCATTGCAAAAGTGACAATTGTGTAAAACTAATTAGCCTTCCATAATGGAAAACAGTATAATTGAGTCTATATGGTTATGAGAGATAAAATTGAAAACAATTGCATATTTCCTGATGTTATATCTCAAACTTTTCAAACCTGATTATTTTTTTCAGGTAATTGACTTAGAATTTTTATATTATTGGAATACACTCTTGCTTTGAAACTCTTGTAATTTATATTCTAACAACTTCTTCATTTCAGAACTTCTGAACTTACTGTTTTCAACTCATTAAGTATTTGCAAGAAAAAACATACTAAAAAGAACTTTATGAACAATCACTAAAATATTTTACCTTGTCTTCACATAGATTGTGATTTTTTCCATAGAATCAATCTAAATTTTTCAAGTATGTTTAAAATTATAAATAATACTGTAGCATTATTCTAACACTGAAACTTCTGCACATATTTTGCATTTGTACATATAATGTTTTATTAATATTCACTGTATCACTGTAATCCTATTGTTCATCGATTTGCTCGAGTGGGCACCAGTAACGTCTCCATTGTGAGACTTGTTGTTACTGTTTTTGGCTAATCGAATACGCCATAGGTAGCTTCCCAGGCTCTGCCACGTGGGCGAGATACTCTCCATAGCTTGCAGAGCTGTCCTAGAGGAATCTAGGAGGAATCAAACCTGGGTCGGCAGCGTGCAAGGCAAACACCCTATCCGCTGTGCTATGCCTTCTTGTATATTAAACACAAAAGGGAAATATATACTTTACATCCACAGTCACTTTAAGCCATGTGTGAAAAACGGTAAATTCTTTTGCTGTTCAGCAAACAAAATATTACCAACTTTCTGTGCAAGAGTTTTAGCAAGTTATCACATGAGAAAAAAAAAAATCCTGAGCTGGAGTGATAGCACAGCAGGTTTGCCTTGCACGCGACCGACCCGGGTTCAATTCCCAGCATCCCATATGGTCCCCTGAGCACCACCAGGAGTAATTCCTGAGTGCATGAGCCAGGAGTAACACCTGTGTATCGACGGATGTGACCAATAAAAGGAAAAAAAAATCCCATCTAAAGAAGTGGAATATTCCAAGGACAAAAAGTGTTAAGTCAAGTGTATTTTTCTTTCTTATCTATTTCTAGAAAGAGATAAATGCTGCAATGGAGTTTGTATGTGTGTTTGGGCCATACTCAGCACCATTTGGGAGATCACTCCTGGCAGTGCCAGTGCCCAAATGCAGTACCAGGAGGAACAGGGGTTGGCCAAAGCAAGGCAAGTGCCTGACTTCCTACCCTATTTTTTCATTCCAAAATATTCTGTTTTCAACTTTCCCCTAAACTCAGATTCTCTCTTTTGTTAAAATATTTTACTAATTCTTAAAGTTAAGAAATCAGAAGACACTAATTTACAGCACATATTATAAACTTCCATAGTATTCAAATCAACACCGGTATGGTATTACATAAAACAGCAAAGGTGTGTACTAAATTATACAGAATAGCTACCTACCTGCATATTTTGACAAAATATGTCTATCCTGGAAAAAATGAAACTAATTTGAAATGCTAATTATAATAATGATAGGATGGTGTTTATAACTTTAATACTGAACTTTAAAATTTTTAAGCTAACTTTTTAAAACTTTTTTAAAACTCTACTGATACATATGATATGTATCAGTAGAGCTTGTTAATATTTACATTTTGAAATATGAACATGCTAAGAAAATAAAAGTTATGACGAAGATAATCTATACAAAGATAACCATAAAATAGAGCGTAAACATTGCTAAGTGTCTATGAATTTATCAGTCAAATTATATGAAGTGGAGAATGGAGCAAAAATTGAGAGAGATTAAATACAAGCAAATAAGCCATTGTGAGTCCTAGATTATTCAACTAATGTGTGTTTATAGCCCGTAAAAAGTACCAGTCAGTTTAGGTCCCAAAAAATATCACATAGCACAGAAGAATATTTCAACAAGGTTGGTTTTTTTTTTGCATTAATCTACTGACAGAAGCATGCTTTCCCCTCAAATAATTACGTAGGGACCAGGCTAGTGTTAAGTATGGTATTTCTGTATATAATTATATATACATACTATAGAGATCAAGGATTATCTTATTCACTGCAGTATAATATTCCTTCGAGGCAAAAGAGGAATAAAAATTGTGTATTAATGAGAAATATATTCTCCACTGCATAAAATGTGGTATTTTTGTTATAATTTAGCTGATCAATTGGTATTCTCTATCTTAAGGAATTTTAAACACACTCAAATACTTTAAGTTTAATTCAGAATATTTCATTTTAATGATGACTCTATTTTCTACCATTTAATTACATATATTTATGATAAAAACTCAACATATTTGGCATAGAGGAACTTAACTCAACCTAATAGAGTCTATTTATGATAATCCCACAGTTAATACATTCAGTAGCATAAGGTTAAAAGCTATTTCTTTTAGTTGATAAATAAGACAAGGATCCCATTCTAATTAGCCCTATTTAGTAAGAAAAGCAAGTAATATAAAAATTGACAAAGAGGACTTGTCATAGCCATGCTGCCGGATCGCACACCAGGCTGTTTCATTCAGGGCAGCCTAGAGGGTTGGCGGGTGAGGCCCCTCCCTGCCCCAAGGGACCCAACCCCAGCAGCCGAGAAACTCCAGAGCTCAACTGCTACAGTGCTCTCGACCACTGTCCACACACTTGGGCCAAGCCTCACCGTGAGGGAACCTACTCCTGCACCACACAGCTGCATTTGCGGCCGTGTGACATCTCACACCTCACATCACTCACATTCCAAGAGCAGTGCCCCACATTTGTTGGGGTTTAAAGTAGAAAGCAACCAATCATGTGGAGGGAAATATATTCTTACAGACATATATTTAAACACACAAGACTCAACCTTTAGCAACATGTTAGTAATCCTTCCAGAAGGGCTTAATGGCCCCTTGGTGAAACACAGCAATCTTCACACACTTTCCTTTAAGAAAACTTTTTGGGAGCATTTTCATTGGTTTATTCAAAACAAACAATGCAAAATAAATTGTTTTGGTTCTGCTTTGGGTCAGGGGTTGGGGTTCTGGATGGAAACATCTGAAATGTGGTGGTGGGAAGGTATAATGGTGGTGAGATTGGTGTTTGAATATTAAAAAACTGCTACAGTGCTCTCGACCACTAACGAAATATTGTGAACTTTTTTATAAAAATAAAATAAAACTTTACAAAATTGAAAAAGAATAAGTAAATTTGTTTTTATATAAAATGATGTTTTATTTAGAGATATGCAATTAAAATCATTTAGCCAAACCAAAATGACTTAGCTAAATCACTTAACCAAATCACTTGACAAGTTAATCAAATGATTTAAATTCCAGGGTAAAATGTTAATATAAAAAATCAATACCATTTCTGTACCCTACAATGTAACTACGTAAATTTTTTTTAAGTAAACAAATCCTAGTTACAATAGCAAACTTGCAATTTGATTATATTTCCCAGATAGCATGTATTAACGAGCACTTTTACACAAATCTGTTACTCATCTATTGTTTTACTTGAAAAGTATGTGTTCAGCCACTTCAAGGCTTTATTTTTAGTGGTGTAGTTTTAATATTGCTGTTGAATTTCGAAAATCTTTATCTTGGATAGTACCTCCTTTGTCAGTTCAACGGTGTACTAATATTTTCTCCCTCTAAGATGCTTTCTGAGTTTTGCTTTGTTTTGTTTGCTAGGTTTTGGGCCACACCTGGTAGTGCTCTGGGCTTACCCCTGGGTCTCTGCTTAGGTCTCACTTCCAGCTGGGTTCTGGGGACCTTCTGCAGCTCCAGGAATCAAACTTTGGTTGGCTGGCCGTCAGCACCTTTCCCCTTACACTACCTCTACAGCCCAAGGCGCATCTTGTTTCGTTGTTTCTTTTGCTATTCAAAGATTTTGGTTTAATATCTTTCCGTGTGTATGTGTGTGTGTGTGTGTGTATGCTTATTTCATTACCGCTTTTAAAGTAGATTTCTATTTATTTATTTGGGGGCCACACCCATAGATGCTCATGGCATACTACTGAATTTTCACTCCGGGATCTCTCCTTGCGGTGCTAGGGGGAACATATGTGGTGCCAGGGGCTGGATGCAGGTCAGCCTTGTGTATGACAAGCACTCTACCTGCTGTGTTATCTCGCCTGCACCTAAAGTAAAATTTTCAGTAAAGAGTGGCCCAGTTCTTTAAGGAAGGATATGAATTCTCTTTTTGTTCTATTTACTCTTCCTAGAATTCACAGTGAAATACTCAATCTGCATGCAATTCAATTTGTTACTTTTTCTCTAATATGTCTGAGTTAATTTGATTTCTCCAGCAGTCATATAAGAGCTCAGAGAGTAGGGAAAATGTCCACTCTGCTCAAAAATCTCTCATGAGTGAAAATGCACATAGGAAGTTATAGACAACACAGGGGGAAAGCACTTGCTTTGCATGTGACAAATCAAATTCCACCCTGGACATTGTATAAGGTCCCCAGAGCCCTGCAGGAGAGATTCCTAAGCACAGAGCCAGAAGTAATCCCTGAACACTGCCAGGTGTGACCCAGACCAAAACATCAGTGTGTAAAGGATAGTACAGGCCAGGGTGTTGGCCTTGTAAGCAGCATACCAGGTCCCACCAGGATCCACTTAGGGCCCTGAGCTCAGAGTGAAGGCTAAACTCTGAGCACTGCAGAGTTATGCTCAAATACCAAAACAAAAGAAACATTATTCATCACCAATACTTATTGTGTTTCTTTTTAATAGACTCAGTTCCTGAGGAGTCAGTACAGTATATGAAAGGAAATGCTTAATAATAACCATGCCATGTAAAAAATATTTGTAGACAGATTTTCAAATCTTCTCAAAACAAAATGAGAAATCCTCATTGGGTTAAGAACAATGGAGTTTTCAATAGTGTTTTACCACTTATAAATTTAGTTTACATTTTAGGCCTATCTAATAACACTTCACAAGAAATTTTTGTGGAGATGAAGCTACTTTGAAAGCTTTCCCAAGTCATAAATTTAAGCAATGTATTAATCAAACTAATGTAAAAAAATTGTTATTCCCATAAAAAAAGACAAATGGAAAAAAGATGTTTTCCTAATTCTTCTAATGTCTTTGCAATATAATTTCCTATTATAATCAGTGTATATAGAGAAAAGTTTTTTCTATTCAAAAAAGTACTTCCCAAAAAAAACCCACCTGGAAAAAATAAACTTGTCCAGTAAAGTGGCAGGCTACAAAATATTTATTATATGAATTTCTGCATATATATGCTATATGTAAATATAGTAAATGTATAGTAAATAGACTGTGTGTATATATATATACTGTATCTATCAACTTGTAGATACTAGATATGTATACACAGTAAAATGAAAGAGAGAAATTTGAAAAATACACCATGCACAATTGTGCCTCAGTCTTTACAAAGATCAACAACAGCGACAAAAATAGAAAAACCTCATTAAAAATGGGGAAAATATATGAAGACAGTTCTTAGAGGAAGATAAGCAGATGGCCAGTAGAGACATAAAAAGTGCTGCGCATCACATATTTTTAGAGAAGTCCCAAATCAAGAGGACAATATCATCTCCCACCAGTCTAGCACAGCACATATCAGAAAATAGTGAGAGTAACCTACGTTGGCAGGGATGCGGTACAGAAGGGACTCTCATCCAGAGTACTGGTGGGAATGCTGTCTGGGTAATACCAGCAGGAAGAGAGTATGGAGAGTTCTCATAGTATTTAGACTTGAATTGCCATATGACCCAGAAATTCTATGTTGGGCTTCTACCTCCAGGGGAGAAAAACATCATTGAAAAGGACATGATTCGGGCTGCAGCGCCCAATGTTCTTCAATTCTGCTGCCTTGCCCCACCTGCCCCAGGTGTGTGCTCCACTTACAGCAGGCTGCCCCTCCCAATTGAAAAGAATACACATTTTCTTCCAGTGCACACAGAGCATTTTCCAGAGTCGACCACATGCTGGGCCACAAAAATACCTCAATAGAATCAGAAAGATAGACATTGTATCAACTATCTTTTCAGATCACAACGCACTGAAGATAGAAATTAATCAAACACAGATGCAGAAAAGCAAATCAAGCACCTGGAAATTAAACAACTCAATGTTGAAAAAAGAGTGCTTCAGGAGGGAAATCAAGGAAGAAATCAAAAAACATCTAGAAACAAATAAGAATGAAGACAAGAGTTACCAGAACCTGTGGGACGCAGCTAAACCCATGTTAAGGGGAAAATTTATAGCTCTGCCAGCATTCCTCAGGAAGGAAGAAAGAGCCCACGTAAATAACTTGACTTCACAGCTCAAGATCTTAGAAAAGGACCAACAAAAGGAGCCCAAGCCAGCCAGTAGGAAAGAGATAATAAAATGTAGAGTGGAAATTAATGATATAGAAACTCAAAAAATGATCCAAAAGAGCAATGAAACCAATAGCTGGTTCTTCGAAAAATAAACAAGGTTGATAAACTTTATTAGCAAGATTCACAAACAAAGAGAGAGAATCCTAATTAACCAAATCAGAAATGAATAGGGGGACATCACAACAGAAATCAAAGAAATTAAAAAGATCATCAGACACTACTTTGAAAGTCTGTATGCCATGAAACAACAGAACATAGAAGAAATAGATAAATTCCTGGATTCCTATAACCTCCCAAGGCTGAAACAGGATGACTTAGAATACCAGAATAGATCTATTACTATAAAGGAAATTGAAACTCTAATCAAAAGTCTTCTCAAAAATAAAATCCCAGGTTCAGATGGATTCACTAGCAAATTTTTCCAAACATCTGAAGAGGGCCTATTGCCAGTTCTTCTCAAGATGTTTCTGGTACATCTACACAATGGATTACTATGTTGCTGTTAGAAAAGATGAAGTAATGAAATTTGCATATAAGTGAATCAACATGGAAAGTATCATGTTAAGTGAAATGAGTCAGAAAGAGAGAGACAGACATAGAAAGATCACACTCATCTATGGAATATAAAGTAACAGAATAGGAGATTAACACCCAAGAATAGTATAGATAAGGGCCAGAATATTTGTCCAATGGCTTGGAAGCCAGCCTCACATGCTGGGGGAAAAGACAGCTCAGATAGAGAAGGGAACACCAGGTAAATTGTGTTTGGAGGACCCGCTAAAGTTGGGGGATGCATGCAGAATGTACAGTATAGATCAAAAACAATGGCCACTCAGTGCCTCTAGTGCAAACAACAACACCCCAAAGGGGAGAGAGAACAAAAGGGAATACCCTGCCACAAAGGCAGGGTGGGGTGGAGGGATTGTGGCAGTGAGAGGGTTACTGGGGTCATTGGTGGTGGAGAATGGGCACTGGTGGAGGGATGGGTTCTCGATCATTGTATGACTGAAACACAAACACAAATGTTTATAAGTATGTAACTGTACCTCACAGTGCTTCACTATTAAAATTAATTAATTAATTAATTAATTAAAAAATAAAAATAATGTTGCAGTAAAAAAAGATGTATGATGTTCCCGGAGCCTGAGGTTCTTTGTCCTCTTAACTTCTTCGACATTTGGGAAGGTGTTCCACACTGCTTTCTGCCTCCTGCGCAGTTCTGGCACCAAGTTGTTTCTCATGTTGATCTCTCGACCCAGGTACACATAGCTGCTGCATTTGGAGATGTCTGTTCCATTGAGAGCAAATGGAACATCAGGGACTAGTTTGTTTTTCATGAACATTGTCTTCATGAGGTTCAGTTGCAGTCTGACCTTTCCACACTCCCAGTCAAAGTTGGACAGCATTTGAGAAGGGAACACCAGGTAAAGTGTGTTTGGAGGACCCGCTAAAGTTGGGGATGCATGCAGAATGTACAGTATAGATCAAAAACAATGGCCACTCAGTGCTGCTTGGCTAATGTTTGGTGTTATTAGAATGATGTCATCAGTGAAGCAGAGGTGGTGTAGTTGCCGACCATCTCTCTTTACTTCCGTTCCTTCCCATTACAGTCGTCACATGATGTTCTTGAGGGTGGCCCTGAAAAGTTTTGGTGAAATGTTATCACCTTGGGGCTAGATCGATAGCACAGCAGGTAGGGCTTTTGCCTTGCACTCTGCCAATCCGGGTTCAATTCCCAGCATCCCTGAGTGCAGAGCCAGGAGCAACACCTGTACATTGCCAGCTGTGACCCGGCAATGGCCACAGCAAAAAAAAAATGGTATCGTCTTGCCAAACCCCTCTTTTTACGTCAATAATCACTTCCTTGTAGAATGGTGAGATCCTGGTGGTGAATCCATAATACAACTCGCAGAGGATTCTGATGTACTGAGTTTGAACGCCCTGTTTGGCTAGGGCTTCGATGACCGCTTCAGTCTCAACAGAATTGAAGGCCTTCTTTAAATCAATGAACGTTAGACAGAGCGGCATCTTGAACTCTCAAGAAACCTCAATGAGCTTGGTCACCATGTGAATATGGTCGATCATGTTGAATCCTTTTCAGAACCTGACTTGCTCGCATGGTTGTCCTTCATCTAGTGTTCTGCCAATCTTATTCAGGATGACTCATGTGAAAAATTAAAAAAGAAGAGGACATAATTCATTATATTTATTATTATTCATTGCAGCACAGTACAAGAGCTAAGACTTGGAATCAGCAAGGTGTCTAATAACATATCAATGGAATATAAAGAAGTTGTATATATACACAATGGAATACACAATGCAGGTACAGGAAAGATAAAATAATGCAACTTGCTAAAATCTGAATGGAGCTAGAAGATATCATGCTGAGTGAAGTAAGTCAGAGAAAAGCAAACATAGGGTGATCTCACTTATTTCTTTATCCGTGATAGTAAGAACAATTCGACAAGGAAATGTAGTGTAGTAGGCAGTCTGTGCCTAAATCAGCCAGAATATAGATAGGATAGGAAGGGAAGAAATCAGAGAGGAAGAGAAGAGAAAGGGAAGTGATGGGAAAGAGAAGACAGAAGCCTCAGTTATACTGGTTTTGTTGGAGAATTATACATATATATATATATATATATATATATATAAAGCTCAGACTCAACAACAAGGAAAGCAGAGATCTAAACCACAACCTCAGTACTTTGAAACATGCCTGTCAGTGTGGCAGGTGGGTTGGGGCGGGCCTGTGGGAGACCACTTAGGGACACAGGTGGAGAGAAGCTGACAATGGTGCTGGGATTGGTATCAAGGTATTGTATGCTTAAAGCCCAATTATTAGTAACTTTGTAAATAACGGCTCTTTAAATCATTTTAAAATTCAAGTACCTAAAAATGAATCAACAAAAAATTTTAAAAATCAAGTAATTGGGAATCATCTTAACAAAAGAGGTGAATGACTATAAAAACTAAACTTTCTAAATATGATTTATAATTTCATTTTAGTCACTTGAAAATGATCTCACTCGTATATAGAGTATAAAGATATATGATAAAGGAATAATCCATTGCCAGTAATAACAGACTCTGATAATCTCCCTAAAGAACTGTTTTAATTTTTTTAGTTTATATTTTAGATGGGGGTGGAGCAATAGCACATTGGAGGGTGTTTGCCTTGCATGCGGCCGACCCAGGTTTGATTCCTCCATCCCTCTCAGAGAGCCCAGCAAGCTACTGAGAGTATCCTGCCGGCATGGCAGAGCCTGGCAAGCTACCCATGGCATATTTTTTTTAATTTTTAAATGTTTTTTTAGTGAGTCATAGTGAGGGTACAGTTATAGATTCACACCTTTTCGTGCTTGTTTTTCCCTCATGCAATATTAAAGAGCCCATCCCTCCACCAGACACCATTCTCCACCACCAATGAACCCAGTATCCCTCCCCCCAACCCCGATCCCACCCCCCCACCCCACCCAGCCTCTGTGGCAGGCCATTCCAATTTGTTCTCTCTCTCTCCTTTTGGGTGTTGTGGTTTGCAGTAGGGGCATTGAGTGGCCATCATGTTCAGTCTCTAATCTACTTTCAGCACGCATCTGCCTCCCAGCACAGGATCGCCAGTCATATTTTACTTGGTGTTCCCTTCTCTATCTGAGATGACTTTCAACCAACATGTGAGGCCCGCTTCCAAGCTATGGAGCCAGCCTCCTGGCATTATATACTACTATTCTTGGGTATAAGTCTCCTACTCTGTTATTTTATATTCCGCAGATGAGTACAATCTTTCTATGCCTGTCCCTCTCTTTCTGGCTCATTTCACTTAGCATGATACTTTCCATGTTGATCCACTTATATGCAAAGTTCATGACTTCATTTGTTTCTAACAGCTGCATAGTATTCCATTGTATAGATGTACCAAAGTTTCTTCAACCAGTCAGTCATCTGTTCTAGGGCACTCGGGTTTTTTTACAGATTCTGGCTATTGTCTACCATGCTGAGATGAACATATAAGTGCAGATGTCATTTTGACTATACTTTTTTGTTTCTCTAGGGTATATTCGCAGAAGTGGTATTGCTGGATCAAATGGGAGCTCAATTTCTAATTTTTTGAGAATCGTCCATATTGTTTTCCAAAGGGGCTGGACCAGTCAGCATTCCCACCAGCAGTGTAGAAGGGTCCCTTTCTCTCCACATCCTCTCCAACAGCAGTTGCTTTTGTCCTTTTGGAACTGTGCCATTCTCTGTGGTGTGAGGTGGTATCTCATGGTAGTTTTGATCTGCATCTCCCTGATTATTAGTGATGCAGAGCATTTCTTCATGTACCTTTTAGCCATTCGTATCTGTTTCTTGGAAAAGTTTCTGTTCATTTCTCCGGCCCACTTTCTGATGGGGTTGGATGTTTTCTTCTTGTAGAGTTCAACTAGTGTTTTGTATACCCTTGATATCAATCCTTTATCGGATGGGTATTGGGTGAATATCCTTTCCCATTCTGTAGATTGTACCCATGGCATGTTCGATATGACAAAAACAGTTACAACAAGTCTCAAAATGGAGACATTACTGGTGCCCACTGGAGCAAATCGATGAACATCAGGACGACAGTGTTACAGTGCATATTTTAGGTGCTTCCCCTGTGAAAAATCCCATGTTCTCCCTTGAATCTGTATTTTTCACTTTGATATCCTTCATTTTTCTCTTAAGTAAATTTATATGAATTAAAAATATTTCTTGACTAATATATATGCATGTGCATATGAATAGACATACATATATTATTTAGATAGCAGTAGTGCATTACAATGCCTCACCTTCCACAAAAATGCCAATATTCTTTCATCACAGTGCATTGGATTGTTTCAGACCCTCCCCTTTCACCCTGTTAACCTCAATTCTGTACTCATAATCTAAGAATTATTTTCAAAAGATATTGTTTTGTTGCTTTTTTCTTTATATATTCATATATGAGAGAAATAATCCAGTATTTATTTGTCTTTATACATCACTTAGCAAAATAAACTTTTATTCATATTGTT
Organism: Sorex araneus; assembly: GCF_027595985.1. Lineage (NCBI taxonomy): Eukaryota > Metazoa > Chordata > Mammalia > Eulipotyphla > Soricidae > Sorex > Sorex araneus. Next base: position 185,956,438 of record NC_073302.1, on the reverse strand, counting down.
TCAAGAATATCAATATTTACTCTCATAGTTGAGTAGTATTTCAAGGAGTGTGTGTGTGTGTGTGTGTGTGTGTGCCTGTGTGTGATCTTTGTCCTCCTGTCATTACACAAGGTATGTGGGTATCTTCTGTAATTTATATTTTTGTGTTATTTAGATAATATTTAAAATTGGTATGGCTGAACAATATAATAGATCTATTTTTAATTTTTTGAGAAATTTTCATATTGTTTTCCATAGAGGGTGAAGCAGTTTTTTCCTTTCTATCCTTGCTTCCACCAGCGCTTGCAATTTCTGCCTTGGTGGCATAAGGCAGTGTCACTAAAATGAAGTGATGTATCACTGTTGTTTTGATTTACATTTCCCTAATAACAAGTGATAATGATCATTTTCTTAAAGTGCCTAATGTTCTCCTGCTCAACTTCTTTTCAATAAGTTGCTTAGATTTTCTCCCGTTTTTAATGAGCTTGGATAAACACACATTTAAATGTAAATTTTACAATCTTTACAGAAAATCCTTCAAAAGCAAAAAGCAAATACTAGCTCTTCAGAAGACATTTTTTTTATTACCTAGAGTGGTATCAAAAGAAATTTCCACTGCACAAATGCAAGCTGCATCAATGATTTATTAAATAGATATAAGCAAGATTGAGAGCTCAGTAAATCATCAGACATGACTATATTCTAAGAATAACAAATTTTGTTAAACTTATCACAGATTCAATTATTGTGAATCATTTAGACATTTTTCTTAGCTTTATATACATATGAAAAGGCATATGTGAATCTGTGAAGTGGGAAATAAAATTTCTCTATGCACGAATGAAAGAAGAATTAGAGCAAAGAGACTCTCATTTGCCAGACTGAAGGAGGTTGCAAGATGTGGTAGTTTCCTGCTGCTCTCATGCTGCATTACAACAAACCTAGTGACCAACAAAGAAATGTGTTGTCTTATAGTTCTGGATGTCAGAAACCTGCCATGGGGGAGAGCAGGATCAAGGGGACTGGATAGGAGCAGTTCTCGGAGTACTCCTGTGAGAGCAACATGATGAGCTCATCAGAGCTGAACAGAACACAGCATCTCCAGAGTGGGATCACTGAGAAAAGACACCGCAGCGAGATGCAACTCCCGAGGAGGAGGGCGAAAGTGGTTTCCTGGACATTCAGAGCGAAGAACATTTCCTGGTCAGAAGGAGGGAAGAGGTCAGCTGGAACTAGAACAAATATCCCTACATAGGTGAGCAGGAGCTGAGCAAAGGGCTAGCAGAACATTCCTTTCACACCAGCGCTCAGAATGATGGGAATAGGCTCCGCTCCCAACGGCCCAACACCATGGTCTGCCAGCCCAGCGTAAGCAGCGTGCAGCCTCGCCTGGCATCAGGAGATGAATCTCAACTCCCACCCTGCAGGCTACCTCCTGACCTGGCCCGGTCTCATCCCACTCTAGACCAGACAGATCCCTGCCAAGCAATTGGGCTTTACACAGTGTGCACCAGATACTAGGAGTGCTGGAGTGTCAGAACAAGCTAGACCTAACAGAGGGGGGTGTGGCCACAACTGGCCCTGCAGGGGTGGGTTGTTCTGGAAGTTAAAACTGCCCAGAGGGTCCCAGACTCAGCTGCTTCGAGCAGGATGTCCCAGACAGACTCCACTCTAACAGGTATTCCCTCTCTGCCCAGCCCCTATATACTCACACCACGTCCCCATAGAGCTGGCCCCACCCTTTAGCCATCAGACAACAAGATTGTCACAGCAACTAGCTGAGAACAAAAGGAAGCAATCCCAAATTGATACACCAGACTTAATGCCCAACTTAAGTTGGAAGACACCTAGCGATAAAGATCTGAATGGGTTCAGTTCTGTGCCTATACATAGGATAAGGCAGTAAAGAAAAGAGAGAGGATACACTTGTCCCCAGGCCATTCTTAGGAGCTGTCATTCAAAAGAAGGCAACTGGGAGCATCTCATCCCTGACATGAGACAGGCTGTACACACGCAGAGGTGGGCACTGCCATCAGACCCTGATGTAGAGCAGCTATCCTGAAACTGAAACAAACACATGCAGAACCCCCTTCAGTCATCAGCTTTCTGAGCAGCTTTGATTAGGTACAGGTGACCATAATGCCGGTCACTGTGAAGATCAATTGGACTGTGATGTCACACGAATTTCCAGGCACCAGTAACTGGCAAGCTTAAGCCAGAGACCGGGCCAGAAATGTCGTAGTGCTATGGCAACTACAAATGTGCTCTCATCAACAAGGGGTACACAGAGCAGATCACTAGCACCAGCTTAATCTTTGCAGTAGTGAATATTTAAGAAATATTCACAAGGCATTTGTGGCTTCCAGAAATCAATAGAGTCATAGGAAGTATATTAATACTGCAAATGTCAGTACCAGATCACTGCTCAGAGAATAGGAAAGAGGAGAGAAAGAAAGAAAGAAAGAAAGAAAGAAAGAAAGAAAGAAAGAAAGGAAGAAAGAAAGAAAGAAAGAAAGAAAGAAAGAAAGAAAGAAAGAAAGAAAGAAAGAAAGAAAGAAAGAAAGAAAGAAAGAAAGAAAGAAAGAAAGAAAGAAAGAAAGAAAGAAAGAAAGAAAGAAAGAAAGAAGGGGAGGGGAGGGAGGGAGAGAGGGAGAGGTAGAGAGGGAGGGAGAGAAGGAGGAAGAGGGAGAAAGAAAGGAAAGAAGTGGGGAAAGAAGCAGGGAAGGAAGGAAGGAAGGAAGGAAGGAAGGAAGGAAGGAAGGAAGGAAGGAAGGAAGGAAGGAAGGAAGGAAGGAAGGAAGGAAGGAAGGAAGGAAGGAAGGAAGGAAGGAGGAAGACAAGATTTCACCTGTATCAACAGGTAAGGGCAAAAGTCCAGACAAGTATATCAGAAGTTTCAATGCTGCATGAAGATGACTTTAGGGCAAATATTTCTCAATAGTTGCTAAACTTAGGAACTCAAGCTAAATTTTAGGAAATATTGCTTAAAAACATGAAAGGCTTATTCAAAAAGGAGGTCAAGAATATAGCATATATTCCTGCATATACTCCACAGCAATAGCATATACTCCACATCATAGCAATACGCCACAGGAGAATCGATGAGCAAAACAGTGAAATAGGTGACAAGGAACAGAGTATCATCAATAAACAAGTAATAAAAAAGATTTTTAATAAAGAAAATTTAATGTATTTAATGAACAATAGCAAGAGGAACAACATTTGAATTATAAGAATGCCAGAAAGAGAAGAAAACTAGAATGGGAATAATAGCTTCTGGAAGAGATAATAGCTGACAAATTTCCCAGGCTGAGTAGGAAGTCTTGTGCCACTGCACTGATCCAGAAGATTCAAGAGTGTCACACAAAATAAACCCAAACAGAACAACTTCCAGGCACCTGGAATAAAAATGGCTAGAACCAAAGATAAAGACTGCTCAACGTGACAGGAGAGAAGCAGGATCTCAAATTCAAGATACAACATAAACTTCACAGATTTTCTCAAAACTGCAAGAGGAATGAGAATGGAATAACTTTTTCAAAGTACTGAGGGTAAAGAACCTCAAACCAAAAATCTCTAGCCTGCAAAGTTATAACACTATTTTATAAAGTTAGTATCTCAAATTAACAACTTAAGAAATTTTTCCATCTAATATAGTTCTGCAAGGAATACTAAAATGAGACTACATTATTTTGTTTGCTTTTACATTATTTTGTTTGGCATAAGTATTTAACATTTATTAAGATGATACCAATCTCAAATGGCAAAAAAAGAAAGATTTACAGAAATGACACTAATTTTTCTAGATATCAATGGACTTAATTTTTCTATCACAGAATGAATAGATCACAGAATGACTCAGTGAATCGGGAATTAAATTGAACCTACGAGAGACACACTTAAACTCTCATGATAAGCACAGGATCAAAATGAAAGGTTGGAGCCATCACACAGACTAACGGTTGATGAACAAAAGTGGACATCCATAATTATACCAAACAAAATAATGTAGAAGCTAAAGATAAAAATAAGAGGAGTGGACATAACATAATGGTAAAGAAATCAATCAATTAAGATGACAACTCTTAGTATTTATGCAGCAAATGAAGAGGCAGCAACCTAATGAAACAACTGCTAATCTAAGTGAAGGAACACATTGCCAAAACTATGGTAGTAAGGTGTGATTTTAATACTACTCTTCTGTCATTGGATAAATCAATCCGACAGAATGTCAATAAAAAAGCTATAAATGATCAATTGAAAAATTGAAATAACTGGCATTAATATAAATATAAGGATCTCTCCACCCCCAAAGTATGAATATACGTTCTTTTTTATTATAGGAAACATTTCCCAGGACAGAGTGCATGCTGGCTTACAATTCGCAGGTCAACTAAGTAAAAAAAAAATACAACGTATCAACTTACTTTCAGAATTCAAAGCCATGAATACTGGAGAGAATCATTAAAGGTGAGTTGTTGAGGATGGAGCAATAGTACAGCAGGTCGGGTGCAGGCCTTGCATGTGTCGGACTTGGCTTCTACCAGCGAACACCCCATTTTGTCACCTGAGTGCTGCCAGGGGCAGATCCTGAGCCAAGAGTAAACCCTGAGCATTGCCACATGGCCCCCAAATAAAAACAAAAATAAGATAGGTTGGGAAAAGCTCCAGAATTTGGAAAGTGACCAGCATATTGTAAAATAACTATTGGACCTTAAGGAAAGCCAGAAAAAGTAGGACTATTTTTTCAAACCTGAATCCTCCCTTGAACACATATGTCTGTTTCTTTGCTTGCCTATTTCCACTCTGTAAAAACCGGTGTTCTCTCCCCAGCACGTTCTTCTCCCTCTTTCTTCTCACGTCTTTCTAAATAACTTTCAATAAGACTATTTGGCTTCACACACAAAATGAAATTTTAAAAAATTAGAATATTGCTCGAAATAAACAACAATAAAGACACAAGCTGTCAAGGATCTCTTGGTCCAGCAGAATCAGCACTGAGCCCTCCAGAGCAATCAAATCAGGAAACCAGGGAAAGCTCAAATCAATAACTGAATCTCATGCCTTGAGAAGGTAGAAAACAGTAAATAAGTCCCAAACTTAGTAGAAGAAAACAATGAAAGCAGAAGTCAATGGCATATGAATCAAGAGAATACTGAAACCAGGGGCTGGTTCTGGAAAGAACGAAAAAGACTAACAAATACCTAGCTAGACTCATGAGGTAAAAATATAGAGAAAAAGATAGCATCAGAGGTTAAAGGGGAGAAATAACAACACACACCAGAAATATGAGAGATCGTAGAGGCTGCTGGAGAACCTAGAAAAATGGATGAATGCTGAGAGTCATACAACCGTTCAAGACTGAATGAATCTGGAAAGAAAACCTCACTACTTTATAGAGGAAGAAAAACTTTCTTCTGCTAAGAAAACCCTAGTAGACCAATCACAGGCAAGAAAATTGGAAAATGATAAATAACTGGAAGGACAAAACTTTGATCCAGATAGTTTCACTAGTGAATTCCACCAAACTTGAACAAGAAGGCTTCCTCCAACCATCATTTTCTTATCCCAGAGGATAAAATCCTTTATCCCAGGAGGGATCAGTCAGGATGGGAGATGTGTGCCAAAAGTAGATAATGGACCAAACATGATGACCTCTCAGTGTCTGTGTTACAAGCCATAATGCCCAAAAGTAGAGAGAGTATGAGGAATATTGTTTGCCATAGAGGCAGGAGGAGGATGGGAAAGGGGGGATATACTGGCGATATTGGTGGTGGGGAATGTGCACTAGTGGAGGGATGGGTGTTTGATCACTGTGTGATTGTAACTCAAAGATGAAAGCTTATAACTATATCTCATGGTGATTCAATATTTTTTTAAATTCTAGTTAAATATAAGAAGGCGTACTGCCCATATCTCTCAAGTTCTTCAATATATTAAAGAAATAGTAATCCCTAACGGCTTCTTTGAGACCAACATTAATGTAATTAAGTAGATACATATATCCTACCAAAAGTAGACAGATATTTTATGTAAAAAATGCAACTTTATATCCTTGCTAAATATTGACGAATGTGGGGATTAAACACCATGATCAAGTGAGATTCATTCCATGCATGTAAAGATGGTCCAAATTATACAAATCAATGAATGCAGCATACTATATCAACAAGAATTAATATCTACTGGTACAGATAATGTTCTGGACAAGATTTTCCATTCATTCATGATTAAAAACAATAATGAAAAACCCTTGGGGCCAGAGAGAGCACAGCAAGCAGAGTGATTGCCTTGCATGTGGTTGACATGGTTGACACAGATTCTATCCTAAGCACCACATATCCCCTGAGCCCTGCCAGGAGTTATCTCTGAGTGCAAAACTAGGAGAATAGGAGAAGACCCTGAATATCACAATGCATCATGGAAATGTGATCAAAAGAGTTATGAGATATTATCTCAGATCATGAAACTACCAAAAGGACAGGAAACATGAATATTGTTTGGTTTAGCGTCATTGGCTAAAAGTATGGAGATTTCTCAGAAAACTAAGACTTGATCTCCCATATTAAATCAAGTTTTCACAAGACAAAACAGTAATTTAAAAAATTGATATTAATACCTATGTTATTGCAACGTTTTGTACAATAGCCAGAATAGAGCAACCAACCCAAGTTTTCAATGACAGATTAACAAGTAAACTTAGGCAGGAGAGATAATACAGGGATTAAGGTGTTTGTCTTTCACATCACCCTTGTTGGTGCTCAGGGAGTTATATGGAATGCCAGGGACTGAACCTGGATCAGCATGTGCAAGGCAAGTGCCCTACCCCTTTGTTATCCTGCAACACATATATTCCCCAAGTACCTCCAGCTACTATGAGCACAGAGCTAGGTGTAAGCCCTCTTGAGGTGGCCCAAGACTCCTTCCCTCCAAAATGAAGTTCTGGTTCTTACACACAATAGATTGCTACACAGCTATCTATTCCATTAAAAAGGAAATATTTCAGTGTCCACAGTGTGTATGATGCCAGAGGGTATCGTTCTGAGTGAAATACAACAAACAGAGGACAAATAGTCAATAATTTCACTAATCTGTGGTAGAGAGAGAGAAAAAAAAAATGTGTGAGAGTGAACAGCCAAACCCTGTCCCTGCATTAAATTTCTCAGGTTAGCCAGAAGTGGTTGGGGATGTGAGGTGAAGTGAAGAGGAAGAGTAAATGTCACATAGGAACAGAGATGGAGAGTCTTAGACAATTTGGAGTACAGGAACCTTTCATATCAGTAACAAATATTAACACTATTTGTTAAATAGATATTAACACTATTTAACTATTAATTTAACTATTTAAATATTAACACTATTTAAATATTAACACTATTTGTTAAATCTGTTAAAGTAGAATTTTAATATTTTTTTTAAAATTTAGACCACCCTAGTATGGCTCAGGGTTTATTTCTGGCTCTGTATGCAGAGATCACACCTGGCATGCTTGGGGGACTCTATAGGTGCCAGGGCTGGAACCCCAGTCAGCCCCATGCAAAGCAAATACCTTTCCCCATGCAAAGCAAATACCGTACTATCCCTCTGACTTTAAAAAAAAATGTTAAAAGAAATTTAACAGGAGGGGAGGGGAAGTGTCAGAGAGACAGTGCAGCAGGAAGGGCACTTGCCTTGCACATGGCCAATGGAAGTTCAATCTCTGGCATCCCATATGGTCCTCTGAGCACTGTCAGAAGTGATTTCTGAGTGCAGAACTAGGAGCCATGCATGAGCATCGCAATGTGGGGGCCCAAAGCAAAACAAACAAACTAACTAAAATAACTGAAAAAAAAAGAAAATTTGACATGGGTCTCAAAAAAAAAAATCAACATACTGTCAGAATTGTGATCCTGTGGTGTCCGGAAATGACCTACATTTTGTGCTTAGAGAGCTGAGAGCTCTGTTTCCTCTCTATCTGTTAGCCAGAATCCTTCCCCGTGTTTCTGTTTAGTGCATGGTTCCCCACATCTTCAAAATGAGCGCGCGCAGGCTGAGTCTTTCAGGAATTGCAAGCCCCCCCTCCTTGTATCTCATTTCTAGAACCAGTTAGGAAAATTGCTCTGATTAAGGACTCCAGTGATTAAATTCGGACTTTCTAGACAGTCCAGGAAAATATCTGTGTCTCAGTATTTTTAATGACATCTGTAAAATCCCTTTTGTAAAACCTTTTTTGCTGGGTCAGATAATAGATCCACAAGTTCTGGAGTTTGCTCAAGACAAACTTATTCAAACAAGTTCAAGACAGCGTGTTGAGAGAGGAAATGATGTCATTTACGACAACCGTGATTTCAGTATAGGTTTTCAGTAAGGTCTCAGAATTATGTGGTTGTATAAAATAAACAGCATAATCACTTTCTAAAAATAAGTTATTACATTTATTTTATGAGCTGTTTTAGGGTTCAAAAAATGTAGATAAATTTGGTATATGCAATAATGTTGTATTGTTTAATAGGAAAATATTGTAACTATTCAGAACTAATTTTTTTCATTGTGAGTAGGAAAAATTATAAAAAGTTGCCGTAGTAAAATTTCATGACAAAAAATTCTCTAACATTCAATTTTAAATAATCCATTTAACTCAACAAAACCTTTATCAAAATGGAAATGGATATGAATAGACATTTCTCTGGTGTAAAAACAGATGGCATACAAATGCATAAAAAGATGTTCATTGTTTCTTATTATTCAGAAAATGCATATCAAAAATGCAATGGGAAACCACTTCATACTTAAGAGAATATCCAAAAGTCTCCAAACAAATTCTGAAGGTATTCTGAAGCAAAAAGGACCTTTTAGTGGGAATGTAAAAAGATTTACAAAAAATTGAAAAAGAGAAATTTCACATGAATCAGTCGTCCATCTTTTGGGCATCTAGCAGAAGAAATGCTATTCTGAGATATAATGCATTCTCGAGTTCCTCACAGCATGTCCTATCAAGGAACTAGAAACAACCAAACTCCCCAGTGATAGATGCTTGGATGAAGAGGTGGTACATACATAATAGAATATTAGTCAGCTATAAAAAAAATCCCTCCAGACTGGAGCCATAGCACAGCGGGTAGGGCATTTGCCTTGCACGTGGCCGACCTGGGTTTGATTCCTTGGTAGCCCACCAAGCTACCGAGAGTATCCCACCTGACGGCAGAGCATGGCAAGCTCCCTGTGGCGTATTCGATATGCCAGAAACAGTTACAACAAGACTCAAATAGAGATGTTACTGGTGCCCGCTTGAGCAAATCGATGAACAACGGGATGACAGTGACAGTGACAGTGATAAAATATAATGAAACTCGAACATTTACACTGATGAGAATATTATGATTAGTGAAATAATTCATACAAAGACAATAGATAAAACACCATATGACCATATGATTTCACTCACATGTGACACATAAATAAAACAAATGGAATAAAAATAAACTTTTAGGCCACAAGCAAAACTTGTGGTCACTAGGGTGATTGGGATGGTGGGAAAATTGCATGAGAGGGATCAATTGTATGGCAAAGATAAAACTAAATCCTTAGTGGTGAGCATGTTTACATTGATCTATATTGATACACAACTGGATATTGTACTGATATAAATATTTATCTATAATTATAATACTGAAGTCCAGTAATATATAAAAATATAAATATATATTTTATAAATATATAAAATCCTGTAACTCCATGTACTTAGCAAAATAGTCTCAAAATTATGCTCATAGTAGCATACATGAAGTCTGCTAAATATCAATATACAATTATTTACCTGAGAATGGCATGCCTATAGGTTAAACTGAATTGATTAGCATCATCCATCATAAGTTCATGAGTATTTTCCATGGAATATTTTAATTCAGACCTAATTTTATTGCCTTCTCTCATACTCTTCTCTTTTTTTCAGCAGCTGGAATTGCTTGAGCACTACTTCCAGATAAGTGCTCAGAAGTTATTTTCAGTGATGTTTAGGAGCCAAACAATGCTGAACATAAAACAGAGGGCTTGAACCCTCACTATTTTTTTTAGAGGGGAGATTTTCTTTAGAAATTCAAAATATAATGATACTATGAAACAACTCTATGCTCTTTAGCTGGAGAACGTAGAAGAAAGGAATAGATTTTTTTTGTTTTCTTTTAATTTTTTTTAATTATGTATTTTTAGTTAGTGAATCACCGTGAGGGTACAGTTACAGATTTATACACTTTTGTGCTCATGTTTCCCTCATACAAGGTTCGAGAACCCATCCCTTCACCAGTGCCCATTCTCCACCACCAGTAAACCCAGCATCCCTCCCACACTCCCCAATCCCATCTCCCACCACCCCACCCTGCCACTGTGGCAGGATATTCCCTTTTGTTCTCTCTCTCTATTTAGCTGTTGTGGTTTGCAATAAAGGTGTTGAGTGGCGACTGTGTTCAGTCTCTAGCCCACATTCAGCCCACAACACCCTACCCCCGCATGGCCTCTGACCACATTATAGTTGGTGATCCCTTTTCTGAGTTGCCCTCTCCCCAGAATATGAGGCCAGCCTCCAAACCATGGAGTCAACCTCTTGGTACTTATTTCTACAATTCTTGGGTGTTAGTTTCCCATTATGTTATTCTATATTCCACAGATGAGTGCAATGTTTCTATGTCTGTCTCTCTCTTTCTGACTCATTTCACTCAGCATGAAACTTTCCATGCCGATCCACTTATATGCAAAATTCATGACCTCCTTTTTTAAAACAGCTGCATAGTATTCCATTGTGTAGATGTACCAAAGTTTCTTCAACCAGTCATCCGTTCTAGGGTATTCGGGTTTTTTCCAGATTCTGGCTATTATAAACAGTGCTGCGATGAACACATAGGTGCAGATGTCATTTCGACTATACTTTTTTGCTTCTCTGGGATATATTCACAGTAGTGGTATTGCTGGGTCAAATGGGAGCTCAACCTCTAGTTTTTTGAGAATCATCCATATTGTTTTCCAAAAGCGCTGAACCAGTGGGCATTCCCACCAGCAGTGTAGAAGGGTCCCTTTCTCCCCACATCCTCTCCAACAGCGGTTGCTTTTGTTCTTTTGGATGTGTGCTAGCCTCTGTGGTGTGAGGTGGTATCTCATGGTTGTTTTGATCTGCATCTCTCTGATGATTAGTGATGTAGTGCACTTTTTCATGTGCCTTTTGGCCATTCATATCTCTTCCTTGGGAAAGTTTCTGTTCATTTCTTCACCCCATTTTTTGATGGAGTTGGATGTTTTCTTTTGTAGAGTTCAACCAGTGCTTTATATACCATTGATATCAACCCCTTATCTGATGGGTATTGTGTAAATATCCTTTCCCATTCTGTAGACTGTCTTTGTATTCTGGTCACTGTATCTTTTGCGGTGCAAAAGCTTTTTAGTTTAATGTAGTCCCATTTGTTGATCTCTGTTTCTACTAGATTGCTTAGTTCCGTGTCATCTTTGAAGATACCTTTATCTTCAATATCGTGGAGGGTTTTGTCGACCTTGTCTTCAATGTACCTTATGGTTTGTGGTCTGATGTTGAGGTCTTTAATCCATTTTGATCTGACTTTTGTGCATGGTGTCAGGTCGAGGTCTAAGCCCATTCTTTTTTATGTGGTTGTCCAGTTGAACCCTCACTATTGAGCTATCTTCCTGACCTGTTAGTTATTTTATGGAAAGATTTCAATTAACAGGTTTTTTTACTCAAAGTAAGCAGTAATTCAAAGTTTTATAATTATGAAATGTATGTATTTTTATATCCTTCTTTTATAATCTCCAACTCAAATTTTTCACAATTGCTAGTATATATAATTCAACTAACACATAGATTTTGCTTTCTGTAGTACTATGGTGCATGTGTCTCTTTAATCTGGTGTATATACTAACCTGCTTATTGAGAATTATAAAAAAAAATTATTTGTCAGCTTTCTAGCAACGTTTCCCCTAGAAATAGAAATACATATTCTTGCTACACACAGATCACCTATACTGTTACCAAAAGGTGAAACTTGAGAACTTTAGGCTCAATTACATCTTTACAAATGCCTGTTGAATATAATTATCATGTCTGAGGCAACTATCTGTTTTTTAAGCTTATAGGCATGTAGCAGAGAATAAGTGTGAAATTCAAACATGATAGTATTCCAAGCTACATATTTCATTTGAAATTATTAATGGCAATGTCTGAGTGCAAACAGATTTGACTATACAGTCATACTGTCATTGGGGGGAATTCTGCTAAGATGTTTGACATTCTTTGGGAATATTTCTTTAATGCATACTATATTTTTACATTTATTGCCATCTTCAGTGCCTTCTTGAAATGAATCTGCTAAGTGCCTTATTCAGAAAAGCAAAATATAAAATTTCTTCTTTCTGAAAGAGATAACATGACTAGAAAGACTTGAAGGTTATTCAGAGTTGCCAAGCTGATAAATGAGACTAGAGGGGAAAATAGATCCCAAGTTTAAGAATCAATTGAGGTTTCCAGCTAAGACATTTGCTATAATTATAATGCCATCCTTGATAGATTGACTCTTATTTCTCATCTATAAGCTATCTAGTGTTTTCCCCAAAGATAGAGCTGCAAATGGGATTAAATGTCTTGTTTAGAAAGTTAGTTTATAAACCACATATTTATTTTGATATATTTATGATTATAAATGAGTATATATGAAAGATACTTTTTAATGTATAGATTTAAATTTAAAATCTTTAATTGTTTATACATAGTTTCCTACTACTATTTTATAACTGAAAGTTTTTTATTTCAATAACCATTGAAGTGTCACATAACTTATATTTGTGATAGTAGAAAATTATTATGAATCCTGTTACTACTCACAAAAAATCATGTCTCTTAATACTGTCTCTTAATACTGCCAGGAAGCCTCATGGAAAAATAAAGTGTTGTTAGAGATCAGGAAGCTACAAAGTGTAGAATTTCAAATTTATGTTTTCATGTGATAAGAACCACTTTGCTTATTTTAAAGGAAATTCCCAATATGGACATGATCATAATTTACTTGCCAGATATTCTTTCATATAAACATGGTGCACTATGAAAAATTTCATATTATGACTCAATGCCACAAGCATTAGAGAGGTCATACTTTGGGTTTGCAAAAGTGTTTTGATAAAATTATGCTTAATTATCAAAATGCATTTATTAAAATCATGACCATACTTAAACAGTAATTAATAATGTTTACTCCTCAACAAGATGTTCATTACTTTTTTCACTTTGGGTTCTGGGTGGGGGAAGCACACCCAGAGGACACAGAGTTTATCCTGGATCTGTGCTCTGGGGTCACCCTGGGGGCCCTCAGGGGATGATGTGCAGGGTCAGAGATTGACCCAAGGTCAGCCCCTTGCAAAGCAAGTGAGTGTTAACCCCTGTTAACACTCCATGTTATTAGGACAATCTTAAGTGAAAACTATATTTAATAAACTATATAAGTGCATAGTGATAAAAATATCTAAATAGAAATAAAATGGAGAGTTGATGAATTCCTTCTTATTAAGAAGTCTGGCATTTGCCATCTATTGCTTTTTTGTTAACATCACTCAAAATCTCAACATAACACTAAAGCAGTCTAAAATTATGCTGAAAATATTTTTGATCTGTACACCTTGAAAAAATGTTAAGTAATCTAGTAGTTTATGGACCTCTGTAAAAAAAACAAACTCGAGTGCACGCTCGGGTGGGTGTGATGTGTGTGTGTTGTTTAAGGGTCCTCTGGGAGGCATTCTCTCTCTCTCATGCCGCTCGAATTCAATGCTCTTGAGCCACTGTGTATTGACCGGATCAGAATGGCTCTTCCTTTGTGCTCTGCTTCTGTGTGTGCTGCTGTGCTCTCTTCTGTCTGTCTCTGTATTTCTATCTCTGTCTCGGTAGTTTCTCCTCTGGTCTCTTCCAACCTCTCTTTGTCTGTTGTCTCTCCTCTGATTTCTTCTGATCTCTCTCTCCAGAGCCCTTATGCTTCAGTCTCTGGAGCCCCATCACTCTCACTTCTCACTCGCCTTGTGCTCTTTCTTTCCCCTGCTTCTGGCTCTGATGATTCTCTTTCACGCTGTGCTCTGCTTCTGTGTCTTCTCCCTGCTTCTGTGTCTTCCCCTCTTTCTCTTAGAGTCTTAGTTTATACAGCAATCACATAGGGTGGTGACACAAAGATGGGTTGAACATTAACAAATCAACAAAGAGGGGTAAAACCATTCTTCCAGGAGATTAACAAAATCTCATCTAAGGAGATTACTCCAGATTACTAGGAGATCCGCTCAAGGGTGGGATCCAAACAAGGGTGTGTCACTTTCTTCTTTCCTCAGCTAGTAATCTACTTAAATAGTTATAGTAAATCTACTTCAAATATTTCTAGCAATGTCATTCTGTATGAGCACAGTAAGAGATACATCAGACTTAAAGTTTGATTCTTCCTGAGGATATCTCACTATATATTCCAGACCACAGTCCTCAGGCCAGGTTAGTCTTCCTAACCCCAGTAGGGTCCTACTCTCGTCGTTACTTTTGGATCATGACAGCATTTGTCTATGACCATGATCTCAACTTATAGTTGAGTATTGTGGCACTTTGGCTTGGCCCATTTCGATGCCAGGGTAGCTCACAGCTTGTCCTAGGTCCATTCCTTCCCTCTTCGGGACCCTGCTTTTGGGGTGCTAGAAACTAAGGGCAACTGAGTCAAGAAAGCAGATACCGAGGAGTAAATATTATTGGAGTCAATCAATTCCCAAGTTACAAGGCATAATATTAACTGTCTTCCTGTGTTCACACAGAAAGGACATTGCTTTAAGGTAAATTAAGTTATCCTACAAACCACCATTGCTAGTCTTGTAAATATTGATTTTATTTATCTGTATGTGTTTATGTGTGCTTCTATGTATGTGTTTAATTTTGTGATTCGTAGGTTAAAAATATACTTTTTTTTCAAGGTCCTTAATAGCTAATGTTGATCCCATATTGGGATATCAAAAATATCTCAAAGAAATCATGAAAGCAGAAACCATACAGGAGCAAAGACACTGACTGAAATGTGAAGAATGGGACTCCCCAGATGTCTAGAACATTCTTCCCAGAGGACTGTCATGTGAAATGGGCTATTTTGGGCTGAGGTGAATAGGAGCCCTGCAGACTCAGAAGAAACTACTGCTGCTCCTTGAACAGAAGATAAAAATATCTAAATGCTGTGGTGAACAGTTACAAGGCATATGTTTTAAGTTATAGGAGTCAATCAGCCTCTTTTCAAACAAGACCCCCCTCTCCCAACCATAAGCTCCAATTCCAGTCAGGAACTCAGATAAGAACACTTGGTTTCTCTTATTTTCTTTAGAATTTACACCATGAAATTTCTTCAAATTCATCCTTAAAGTAGAATTCATTAATTTGAAAACAAAACTATTAGAATATAGTTCACAGTGGGGAAAAAAGTGGGAAATTAATTTAGTACCCTAGTATGTATTATTGAATAATGTCCTTGCAATATATAGTGGCCATGAGATAGATTTGATTATATTTTATCTGTTACCAAATTATTTTTAAATATAGAGATAATCTGGGAATCCATGAATATATTATCAAGATAATAAGAGATAAGTTATTGACATTGTCTGAAAAATCGATATGAAAAATCAGAAAAATGATATCTATTTCATAACAACAGATATGAAAAAATATGGTGTTTTAATATTGCTCAAGTTTCTTCTCTAACTTCTAGCTAAAATGACAAAAACTAACAGATGAAAGTAATAGTACATTATTTACCACAAAAGAATTTATCTGAAATATGGAAGAAACACACATTTTATAAAAGCAAAACCTATTTGATGTAATGGCAATTACAAATCAAAACCAGAATGGAAATGGAATCAGACTTATTTTTCAATTTACATTTCAAAAAAGCAAACATCCTGTTCACATGTGTGTGCATGTGCTTGCATGCAAGTGCATGTGTGTACATATGTATATGTTAATGCCAACACAAAAATATGTGGAAGTTATATACAATAGGATGATAAATTATACAGGGTCGGGGCTAGAGTAGATAGGTCTCCTGAGCAGCACCAGGTATGACCCAAGATGCACCACCTAGAACGTAACAACAAATAATTTTTTTTAATTGAAACACCATGAGATACAGTTACAAAGATCTCATGATTGAGTTTCAGTCATACAATGATCCAACACCATCCCTCTACCATTGTGCATTTTCTACCACCAATGTCTTGTTTCCCTCCTGCCACCCCTGCCCCGCCCCACGCCCTCCATCTGCATCAGGCACTGCCTTCTTATTCTCTCTCCACTCTGGGACATTATGATTTGCAATACAGATACTGAGAGGCCATCCTGTTCGATCCCTTGTCTACTTTCAGCACACATTTCCCATCCTGAATGATACCTCCAACCATCAATGACTCAGTGGACCCTTCTCTACCCCAACTGCCTTCTCCCCCAGAACATGAGACAGGGTTCAAAACTGCGGAGCAATCCTCCTGGTCCTTGTTCTACTGTACTTGGGTGTTAGTTGCATATTATGTTATTTTATATTCATTCCACATATAAATGCAGTCATTCTATATCTGTTCCTCTCTTTCGGACTCATTGCACTCAGAATGATACTGTCTATGTCCATCCATTTATAAGCAAATTTCATGACTTCATATTTCCTACTGTCGCAGACCAGGCCAATGGAAGTAACAGCGAAAGACTGTTTTTTAGATAGTTTAAACCGGAATGAACCTTTAACAACTGATGGTGCTTGGGCCATGCAAAACGCCAGCAGGGAGGGTGTGTTGCCTTGCATGTGACCAACTTGGGTTTAACTGCCCAAAGAGTCACACGAGCACCTCCAGGAGTGAGTGAAGAGCCAGGAGTAACCCCTGGGTGTGGCTCCAAATATATATTTATATTAAGTAAATAAAACTCGGGGCTGGAGCGATAGCACAGAGCGTAGGGCATCTGCCTTGCACGCGACCAACCCAGGTTTGATTCCTCCGCCCCTCTAGGAGAGCCCGGCAAGCTACCGAGAGCATCCCGCCTGCACGGCAGAGCCTGGCAAGCTCCCCATGGCGTATTCGATATGCCAAAAACAGTAACACAATGTCTCACAATGGAGATGTTACTGGTGCCCGCTTGAGCAAATCAATGAGCAACAGGATGAGAGTGACAGTGACATATTTCCTAACAGTTGCATAGTATCCCATTGTGTAGATGTACCAAAGTTTCTTTAACCACTCATTTGTTCTCAGAACTCAGGTTCTTTCCAGATTCTGACTATTGTGGACAGTGCTGCAATGGATATACAGGTGCAGCTGTCATTTCTACTTCACTTTTTTGAATTCCCAGGATATATTCCCAGAAGTGGTAATCTTGGGTCATATGTGTTGGATAACATTGGGTTGTTCTTGCTCCTTCTTCAGGGAGCTTAGATTTATTGAGTTATTCCCACAATAGTGCCTCTGAGGCACACCCAATTTCATCAGGCACTAATAATCTTACATTGCTTTTTTCTTCATTTATGTCATTTGCATAGTTTAACTGTACTTTATTGTATAGACACAGGAAGACAGTTGATGCTATGCTTTTGTAACATGGGAGTTGATTGACTCCAAATAATATTTACTCCTGGGAATCCATCATATTTATCTGACTTAAACCTTAGTTGCCCTTACTTCCTAACACCCCCAAAAAGATGGTCCCAACAAAGGGACTGGATGGACCCAAGGAAAGCTGTAAGCTACCCTGGCATAGAAAGGGGACAAGCTAAGCACCACAAGTATAAGTTAAGAGAATAGTCATGAAACAAACCATGTCACGATCCAAAAGGTAGTAACTGAATAAGGACCCTGCTGGGGTTAGAAAAGACTAACCTGGCCTGAGCACTGAGGTCTGGAATAATAGCATGATGTCCCCAGGAATAGCCAATCTTTAAGCTTAATATATCTCTTACTGTATTCATACAAAATGACTAGAAATATGATAAGTAAATTTTCTCTGATTGTTTGAATGGATTGCTAGCTGAGGAAAGAAGAAAGCAATATGCCCTGGATGGAATCCCGCCCTTGAGCGGATCTCCTAGTAATCTGGAGCACTGAATCTTCAGATGGGATTTTGTCCTTGAGTTAATCTCCTAGAACTTCCCCTGAAAAAGAGGCTTTGCCTCTGTCTGTAGTTATGATACTGCTCAACTCCAGCTATGTGTTCGCCCACCCTTCATGATTGGTATATAACTATGTTGTAAGAGGAGAGAAGGAACTGTCACTATCAAAAGTTGTGGAAGAAGATATAATAAAAAAGAGGACTTTGAGGTCTATGACGAGAGTAGGATGAGGAGACTATGATGACTGGGACTACGATCAAAGTACAACTACAATTGTACTATAAGGGGGAGATCTAACTACGCTGGGAACAGAGGGAAATAAACTAACAACCAATGAGCCTGGGGCTCTGCTCCCCCAGCCCTTTGTCCATCTGTTGCCATGGGCCAGCCAGGGGAACAGCTCTCGACCACCGAATGCTCAAGTCCCTTGAAGGTCACTGTGCCCTTTTTTTTGGAAACTCATAACATGCAGGCTCAATTTCCTGTTTTTTGAGGAATACTCATATTGTTTTCCAAAAAGGCTGGACCAGTCCAGTCAGCATCCCCATCAACTATGAAAGAGTCCCTTTCTCCCCACATCAGCACCAGCACTGGATGTTTTTGTTCTTTTTGATGTGTACCAGTCTCTGTGGTGTAAGATGATATCTCATTGTTTTGATTCGCATCTCTCTGATGATTAATGAGGTGGAGCATATTTCTAATTTTTCTTTAAAAGAATAAAACTCTTGGCTTTCCTATGGGCAAACACTGAAAGGAGTACCACCCCTCAGAAAGCATAACAGCCTGATGTGTCTTTCTGGGGAAGACACAACTAAGTATGAGAATACCAGAGCCAAGTGGACTCCCTCTCATCGATGGAAGGGAGGGAAAGTGGACTTTTGAAACCTTTCATTTTAATTTTTAAAAGATTGTGAACTCTTTTCCTTACATGTGTGTGTGTTTGAGTCTTTCTTGTAATCAAATTGTTTTGCGATTTTCACTACTAAAATAATAAAGCATATTATTTAAGTGAAAGATAATAAACTATCTATTAAAAAATTAAAAATCAGACGAGATCCGGAGCAGCCGCACACAAAACAGCCCCTCTACTCCTTAAAGACTATGATCCTGGAGGGCTACTAACCACTTCTGGCACCCAGCAGCTTCTTATAGAAATGCATCTAGACTGTGAACTGAGCTACAACCCCATGCCGCCCCGAGAGGGGAAAGATTTTCCTCTCTCGACCTTTTTTCTCGGCAGCAGTGACGGCAGCAGCGGTGGAGGCACCCACGTAGCGACCGCCATCTTCTAGAACCCACTACCCAGAGGTACAGGTTTGCAGTGACATGGCACGCAGGAGACCTAGGGATGTGGGTGTTACCAGCACGCTCTCCGCCCAGATAAGATCCAGAGCAGCTGCACACAAAACTGTGAACTGAATTAAAATACCAGAAATCCAAAACCACGTGGCTGCTGTTGTGGCCGTGTGACCTCATATATTCTTTATTCTCGAAATGGAAAACAAATTATCAAATGATACCTTTTCAGCAGGTTTGATTGTTGGGGGAAAATTCTAAAAGTTTTCTGTTGAAATATTGAATGTATTCAAAGTATAGAGAGAATAAAGTGAAGATCATTAGCCACAAGGGGGGGGGGCAAGGGGGGTATACTGGATTTCTTGGTGGTAGAACATGTGCACTGGTGAAGGTATGGGGGTCTGATCATTGAGTGACTGAGACGAACCTGCAAGCTTTGTAACTTTTTCCATGGTGATTCAAAAAATAAAAATTAAAAAAAATTAAATTAAATATCTATTATAAGAACTAACCTGAAAAATAATTTGAGGCATTGCCTAAATACAAATATGTCTGTTTAAAGAGATAGAACATTCAGAGAGATAGAGGAAAAAATATACTAGTTTAGAAAATATCAGTATTTTAAATATAATAGTTCACCCATAAAATTATCTGGTTTGAACTTGACATATCTATACCAAATATCTTGGATTAGAAAAGAGACTGCATCCAAGAATTTTTTGATAGAAAAGTAAATATTAAAATATTTTCTCTAAAACATATTAAGCAAATCTGGAAATATATATTATACATTTTATTGACATCAGACTCCATAGATATTTTTAAGATAGAAAAACTAAATATCTAAATCATACTATTACTATAATATGCACTGTAGCACTGTCATCTTGTTGTTCATCGATTTGCTTGAGCGGGCACCAATAATGTCTCCACTGTGAAACTTGTTACTCTTTTTGGCATATCGAATACGCCACAGGGAGCTTGCCAGGAGGGATACTCTTGATAGCTTGCTAGGCTCTCTGAGAGGGACAGAGGAATCAAACCTGGGTTGGCCATATGCAAGGCAAACACCCTACCTGCTGTAACAGTTCACTATACTATGATAATTTGAAATTTCTAACATAGCTAACATAAACATTAAATAGCCAAGATAGACTAAAAAATTAGAAATCTTACCTAGAAAATAGCCACCAATAATTTTAAAAATACAAGAAAACAGAGATAACAATATCATAATGAAGTATGCCAACTGCTTTATGCAGCAGAATGATTTTATGTAATAAAGTATCCCTATTTACAGAATATATATTTATATAACTTACATAGCTTTCCCAAGGGGCCGTATATTAAAATTCATAAAGTATAAATATATTTACTATAATAATTATGTAGTTAGAATAACTTGAAGTTAGTTCGCCAAATTGTAAAGCATCTCTTAAAAAGTACAATTTGTTTATTTACTACATTGTCAGTTATTTATGATGGAATTATATTAGCTCATCTTCCTTTTACTGACAACATCTCCTCCAGGCGCTTGTTTCTTGTCTTAGTGAAAAAGAAATGAATCACATGTCATATAACTTCTTACTCAAAATCTTTTTGTGGTCCTTCTCTATCAGCTACTTTTAGCCTCTTTCCAACCTGGCTATCACTACAAAGCAGTGCTTTTATTTATTAGCTGAAGGATTCAAGTGTGAATATGCCAGAGCACAGAACAAAATAAATAGCGATTTTATGACTTAGCCCCAATTCACATAGGGCCTCTTTTTTTTTAATTAATGTTTAAAGGAGGAAAAATAAATAATATGTGTAAGTTTCACTAAGTGATTATTTGGAAAATTTAATTGTACCCAATGTCCAAATTAAATTACAGCATTTTAAATTAAAAATAAACATTATCCTTGGGCCAGAACCATAGTGCAGCAGGTACGGAATTTGCCTTGCACATAGCCAACCTGGGTTGGACCCACAGCACTTCATACAGATAGATAGATAGATAGATAGATAGATAGATAGATAGATAGATAGATAGATATGCATATGTTTTCATAATGTATATATATATATATATTTGAAAAAGAGAGATTCTCTGGAGGAATACTACACAGCTTTACAAAGCTGATACCTGTCATTTGTAACATCCATGAAACCTGAGGACATTTTGCTTAGTGAAGTAAACCACATAGTTAAAGGCCAAAACCATGAATTCATTCCTAGGATGTTCAAAAGAAAACTGTGCCAAAAAAAAATTTGAGTGACATACAACAGAACAAACATGCAGGCTATTAGCCCTAAGCACTACTTACCAGGAGGAAAGGAAGAAGGAAGAGTAACTAGAACACTGTGTTATGTAAAGGATCAACTCATGCTCTAGTAACAAACATACCATAGTAAATACAGATGGTAATTTATAATGATGTATATCTGAAATCTAAGTAAATTTCTTCTGCAAAGTTACTTTAATTTAAATAATTTTTAATTAAAATGATTTAACCTTTGTTTTGTTCAAAAACTACCTTTTGGGGGCATAGAGATAATAACAAGGGTTATTGTCATTTGCCTTGCAAACTGTAGACCACAGTTTCAACCCAGTACCATATATGAGCCCTTGAGCGCCAGCAGGAGGACCCCTGAACACCGTGGGGAGTAAGCCTGGAAAGCCCTGGTTGGTCCCAAACACACACCCCCAAAGAGAGCATCTTATCTACTAAGTCATAAGTCCAATTTGAAGATTTTGTTTCTTACTTTATTTTATTCTTCTATTTTATTGCTGTTTCATTTTTGTTCTTCATCGTGGGGATTTTGCTAGTTGGTGTTCTAAACTAACTAAAAAACATTTGCGTATGTTTCGGAATTCAACAAAGGGACATTTTTATAGTTCTGGGAAAGGACCCAATTATAAGGTTAATGTCCTTCATTTTCACTTCATTCTATTCTTGTAGTTTGTTTGTTCAGATGGGATAACCATGTCAAGAGTAGACAACTGGGAAACAGTAGGACTTACCACTGTGTCCTCACTTGAATTCCATAAACATAGTATAAGGAGAAGATATGAGCTGTAGGGCATAATGAGCTGAATTTGAGATTCACTGAATCTGGAATAATGAATCAAATATAATGGTAACTATAACTTATATTAGAAGTTTTTTATTTTATTTTATTTTCCAAATTTCATTTTATTAAAACACTGTGAGTTACAAAGTTATTCATAGTTGGGTTTTTGACGTACAATGTTCCATCACCGTACCTGTGTCAACGTCCCTGCACCAGTGATCCCAGGCTCCCTCTCCTACACCTCGCCCTCCACACGCACCCTTGCCCAGCTCCAACCTGCTGTCTTGACAGACACCTTTTATGTTTGGTTATTAGAAATTGGGTTTCACGATTTCAGTGTTGTAACTCTGTGGATTGGATATTTAGCTCTATCATTCTTTAACACCACTATACACATGAATTCCCTTGACCCCTGCCCTGTTCCTTCTCAACTATCTCTTGTCCCCTTCACCTTTAATCTATTTATTTCCTTCTTCCTATACTCTGGAGTCAAGGGTGATCTAGGCATCCCCCCGCCCACCTTAAATCATTGCATTTCCTCTTCCAGTTACTCTAAACACCACATATAAGTGACATCATCCTGTGCTTATCCTTATTCTGGCTTACTTCATTAGCATGCCATCTTCTTCTCTTTTTTTTAAAAAAATTTTATTCTTTAATTAGTGAATCACGATGAGGGTACAGATACAGATTCATATATTTTAGAACTTATTTTTCCCTCATACAATGTTCACAAACACATCCCTCCACCAGTTCCACCACCAATAAACCCAGTATCCCCCCCCCCGCAGCAATCCCATCTCCCACCCACCCCACCCTGCCTCCATGGCAGGGTATTCCCTTTTGATCTCTCTCTCTCTTTCCAATTGGGAGTTGTGGTTTGCAATACGGGTATTGAGTGGCAATTGTGTTCAGTCTCTAGTCTACTTTCAGCAAACATCTCCCTTCCCAGGCAGGATCTCCAACCACATTTTACTTGGTGTTCCCTTCTCTATCTGAGCTGCCTTTTTCCCCAGCATGTGGGACCAGCTTCCAAGCCATGGAGCCATCCTACTGGTACTTATTTCTACTATTCTTGGATATTAGTCTCCTACTCTGTTATTTTTTATTCCACAGATGAGTGCAATCTTTCTATGTGTGTCTGTTTCTGACTCATTTCACTTAGCATGATACTTTCCATGTTGATCCACTTATATGCAAAGTTCATGACCTCCTTTTTTCTAACAGCTGCATAGTATTCCATTGTATATATGTACTAGAATTTCTTTAACCAGTCATCTGTTCTAGGGCACTTGGGGTTTTCCCAGATTCTGGCTATTGTAAACAGTACTGCGGTGAACATTTAAGTGCAGATGTCATTTCAACTATACTTTTTTGCTTCTTCGGGGTATATTCCTAGTAGTGGTATTGCTGGGTCAAATGGGAGCTCAATTTCTAATTTTTTGAGAATCGTCCATATTGTTTTCCAGAAGGGCTGAACCAATCGGCATTTCCACCAGCAGCGTAGAAGGGTCCCTTTCTCCCCACATTCTCTCCAACAGCAGTTGCTTTTGTATTTTTGGATGTGTGCAAGTCTCTGTGCTGTGAGGTGGTATCTCATGGTTGTTCTGATCTGCATCTCCCTCATGATTAGTGATGTAGAGCACTTTTTCATGTGCCTTTTGGCCATTCATATCTCTTCCTTGGGAAAGTTTCTGTTCATTTCTTCGGCCCATTTTCTGATGGGGTTGTATGTTTTTTTCTTGTAGAGTTCAACCAGTGCCTTATATACTCTTGATATCAACCCCTTATCTGATGGTGAATATCCTTTCCCATTCTGTAGACTGTCTTTGTATTCTGGTCACTGTATCTTTTTCAGTGCAGAAGCTTTTTAGTTTAATGTAGTCCCATTTGTTTATCTCTGTTTCCTCTTGGTTGGTCAGTTGCTTGTCATCTTTGAAGAAACCATTAGCTTCAGTATCGTGGAGGGTTTTGCCGACCTTGTTTTCAATGTACCTTATGGTTTGTGGTCTGATGTTGAGGTCTTTAATCCATTTTGATCTGATTTTTGTGCATGGTGTCAGGTTGAGGTCTAAGCCCATTCTTTTAGCATGCTATCTTCTAATTTCTTCCATGTAGCAGCAAATTGCATGACTTCATCTTTCCTTAGATACACAGTATTCCAATGTGTTGTGTGTGTATGTATCTGTGTGTGCATTTATATATTGTCTCTTGCCCGCGCATCTGTCTGTCTTCCCCAGGACGCCTCAGAGGGGATGGGTTTTAGCTTTCCTCCCCACCCCCAGCAGAGCTCCTAGTGGACGAAGACCTCCGGAGCCTAGCCACAGCAATACTGAAGGCCCCTCTCCCCACGTTCAGATGAGCCTCACGCATGAAGGTATAGGCAGAGGAACCCAGGTGTGTGGGACCCAGGGCTGAGACCTCCAAGGCTGCTTAGATCAGGACTGGGCCTGCTACCCAGATGTCCCATTTCCCAGTAGCTAGGCGGTCACACCCAGAGACTGCCCCCAGCACTGTGTAATCTCATTCACAGTCAGCATCCAGAGACTTTAAAGCAAGCCCCTGGTACCTCGAGGCTGCTTCGTGGCTAAGAGATATCTAATAGCCTACTTCTCTGGGAGAACCTGGCAAACTACCAGGAGTTTCCTGCCCACATGGGAGAGGCTTGCAAGGTCCCCATGGTGTATTAATATGCCAAAACCAGTAACAAGCTGAATCTCATTCTCCTGACCCTGAAAGAGCCTCCAATGCAGCATCATTGGGAAGGATGAGTAAAGAGAGGCTTCTAAAATCTTGGATGAATGTTTACGGTTGATTTCCAGAATATATAGAATATTTACAAAGATTGGCAACAAGAACAATAAAAAATAAAAAAATAAAAATATGGGAACAGGAAATGAACAGGGACTTCTCTAAGGAAAACCAACAAGTCTCCAATAGGCACATGATAAAATGCTCATCATCATTTTTTAGGAAAATCTAAATTAAATTGACAGTGAGATACCATGTCACACTAGTGAGGAAAGCATGTATCAAAACTAATAGGAACAGTCTGTGTTGGTGGGGAAGGGATGAAAAATAAATTCTCATCCACTTGTGCAAAACAGTATGAAGAATTCTCAGTCAACTAAAACTTAAGCAATCACAGGACCCAGCAATTTCACTTTGGGTATCTACCCCAGGATAGATTTCTTTTTGAAAGGGTGATGTTTTAGCTACCAAACTAGAGTGGTACTGAACATGACAAAGAATTCATTCTCCAGGCATTAGATCCTTTTCAATGAAAAAGGTGGTTTATAAGGCTGCTACAAACACTTCAGCCACCCACCACTGAAAACTCTTTGAAAAATTGAATGATAACTTAATCAAGTGATTTATTTTCATTAAAGCAAACCCTTGAATTTGGGTGTTGGATTTTTTAATCAAAAGATCCTCATTGTTAAAATCACAGCTCTTTTTCATTGAGTAGTCATTGATGTGTTTTATAAAAGCATTAGTCTTGAATAAAATAGAAACAAAAATAAAGACCATTTTACTGTATGGAGCGGTTAATAACAATAAATGATAAAATGCAGATAAAACAAACTAGACATGTGATACATGTTAATTTTGCTTGTACTCACAGGATGAAGGGCTACATGAGCTAGTTTTTACTTGCTTATTAATAGTCTGTCTATGGGAGCAGATTTAGTCTGCAGCAAGCTTTCACGATAACCTCCCAGAATATTAGGACTCTCTTTCAGTTCAAACAGTCATCTGACTAAATTGGCTTAAATCAATTCACAACATCACCCCCAAAACACGATGGAATTTTAAAAAGAGACCAAGCTGGGAGAAATAGTTTTGAGTATCATAAGTATAGAAGGAAATTGAAGGCTAAAGTACAAGTGAGATCATGCATACCAAGCAGAAGTAAACTGTCAATAAAAAGACTCACAGAAGACCAACCTTTTTCTCTGACATAAAGTACACTACAAAGTGGCATTCACTATATGCAATCATTGCATAACAAAAGAATTACTGTTGATATTTATAATGCTAATTATATATAAAATCCTATGTATATCCTATTATATTTTCATTAGATAATTGAAGCACTAATTATATATTATAATTATTGGCTTATTTCAAGTCGTCTCTTAAAAGTATTAGTCACACTTTTAATTTATGTTTTGGCATTTATTCAGTCAGTACCTAAGTCAAAATCTGGCATATAACAAATAATTATCAGCAAGATAATGAATTAAATATCATAGGTACATTAATTATTATTATTTAGTATAGCTGATATATGTGTGCATGCTTATATATGTGTTTAAATAGATTATATGTGTACATATGTATATCTGTGTAACATGCTACTTGCTCTATTATGTGTTTTGCTTATTAAAAAATCAAGAAACTCCACAAAACTCCCCCATGAGTCTAGATGATATTTGGTTTCATATAACATTATGCAAGATGTGCTATGTGATGACTTTATAAAAGTATAAATGAAAAAAACTAATTACTATCACATGACATAAGGGCGAGAACAGAAAATAACTATTACATTAACCTTCAAGTATATAGTACAGTATTATTTTAATGACAGTTATTATGCTATAAGTTAAATCTCCAAAATTTACTCATTTTATAACTAGGTTGTACTCCCTTGACCATCATCGCTCCACCTCTCCTATCTCTAGTATGAGACCAGTAATTTGATGTTTACAGCTAAAATCTTCCATTTATATTTTACCAGAGAATCTCTTGCCCGCACTCCTGGCTGTCTTCCCTGGGGCCCCTCAGAAGGGATGGGCTCCAGCTTTCCTCCCTGCACCGAGCTGAGCTCCCAGCTGCTGAAGACCACCGGAACCTAGCCACAACCATGCTCAAGGCCCCTCTCCGCTGGGACAAGCCTCACGCATGAAGGAACGGGCAGAGGAAGCCAGGAATGTGTAATCCTATCAACAGCCAACATCCAGACACTTAAAATCAAACTCCCAGAAGCGATATCTTAGAAGCTACTTCTCCCTCTGGGAGAAACTAGCAAGCTACTCAGAGTTTCCTGCCCACATGGGACAGCCTCAAAATCTTCCCAAGGTGTATTCATATGCTAAAGCCAGTAACAAGCTGGATCTCATTCCCTTGACCCTGAAAGAGCCTCCAATATGGCATCATTGGGAAGGCTGAGTGGGGAGAGGCTTCTAAAATCTCAGGGATAGGATGAATAGACAGGTTACTGAGCCCACTCAAGAAATCGACGATCAACGGGATTTCGTGATTCGTGATTCCTGATTCGTAACATTTTACCAAAGGTGGTTAAAGAATAAGCACAGGCATCAGAGATCAGATCCAGATGAGATTAAGTTTATAGTTACACATTTTGTCAATGT
The DNA here is from genome assembly GCF_027595985.1 of Sorex araneus. Classification (NCBI taxonomy): domain Eukaryota; kingdom Metazoa; phylum Chordata; class Mammalia; order Eulipotyphla; family Soricidae; genus Sorex; species Sorex araneus. The sequence continues at coordinate 185,928,606 of NC_073302.1, read as the reverse complement.
ATGTGTGTATGTATGTGCGTGTTTAGTGATGAGAGAGAGCGAGAGAGAGAGAGAGAGAGAGAGAGAGAGAGAGAGAGAAACAGAGCCACGATGGATAGAAATCTGAAAGAATCTCAATCCAAGGGAATCTCACTTTTAAACCCAATATACTTCCTGAACAATCATGCACCATGTTGGAATTAATAGCTTAAAACAAGACAAAAAACATGTTTTTTTATCTTTTCCTTGATTTCATATATAATCTGATAATAAATTATTTTTAAAAATTACCTACGCTAGTAATGGTAAATCTTTCTTAAAGGTTAACTTTATGTCAAAATCTATGATTTCTCTGAAATATGTGATATAAAAACATACAGAAGGGAATAACAAATGGCCAAAGGCGACAGAATCTAAGATCTGGTCTGCAGAACTGATCTTCCCTCAGCCCGGGGAAGGTGCAGGCGAGGAGACAGTGCAAGGAGGCAGAAGCTCTGGTGCAGGTAACGGGGTTGAAATGTTGGGTGCAGATACCATATCATTACGAGCATTGTAAATCACAGTTCTTTGAATAAAATTTAGGGAAAAAATAAATAGAAGCCATGAGTGATCAATATAACTGGTATATTAAAGCTGACATGGGGCAGTTACTGTTAGTTATAATGGATCAATAGGTTAACATCAATAAGATTTTCTCACTGAACTCTTTTTCTTGTAAACTCTTTTTCTTGTAAATATTTTCCACTCAGGTATCCCTGGTAGCATTGCTATATTACAGCTGCAATATACATATACATATATATATATATGCTAGCTACTTCTTATTTTTTCATTTCTTTGTCTTTGTGTAATAGATTTAAGAATATTCTCTTTATAGTTTTTTTTGTTTGAGTGGGCACCAGTAATATCTCCATTGTGAGACTTGTTGTTACTGTTTTTCGATGAACAACAGGATAACAGTGCAACAGTGCTCTTTATAGTATGTTTTCTAAACATAAAATTATTTTAAAAATATTCAAACAGTCCATAAAACTCAATGTATATTCGCTTAAGAATAGATGGAAATATCAGGGAGATGCAGATCAAAACAAACATGAGATACCACCTCACACCACAGAGACTAGCACACATCCAAAAGAACAAAAGCAACCGCTGTTGGAGAGGATGTGGGGAGAAAGGGACCCTTCTACACTGCTGGTGGGGATGCCCACTGGTTCAGCCCTTTTGGAAAACAATATGGACGATTCTCAAAAAATTAGATATTGAGCTCCCATTTGGCCCAGCAATACCACTACTGTGAATATATCCCAGAGAAGCAAAAAAGTATAGTCTAAATGACATCTGCACTTATATGTTCATTGCAGCACTGTTTACAATAGCCAGAATCTGGAAAAAACCCAAGTGCCCTAGAACAGATGACTGGTTGAAGAAACTTTGATACATCTATACAATGGAATACTATGCAGCTGTTAGAAAAAAGGAGGTCATGAATTTTTCATATAAGTGGATCATCATGAAAAGTATCATGCTAAGTGAAATGAGTCAGAAAGAGAAAGACAGACATAGAAAGATTGCACTCATCTGTGGAATATAGAATAACAGAGTAAGAGACTAACACCCAAGAATAGTAGAAATAAGTACCAGGAGGTTGACTCCATGACTTGGAAGCTGGCCTCACGTTCTGGGGAGAGGGCAACTCAGAGAAGGGAACACCAAGTAAAATGCGGTCGGAGGCCATGCAGGGGAAGGGTGATGCAGGCTGAATGTAGACTAGAGACTGAACACAGTGGCCACTCAACACCTCTATTTCAAACCACAACACCTAATGAGAGAGAGAGAACAAAAGGAAATGCCCTGCCACAGTGGCAGGGTGGGGTGGGGGGAGATGGGATTGGGGAGGGTAGGAGCGATGCTGGGTTTACCAGTGGTGGAGAATGGGCACTGGTGAAGGGATGGGTTCTCAAACTTTGTATGGGGGAAACATGAGCACAAAAATGTATAAATCTTGGGCTGGAGCAATAGCACAGTGGGGAGGGCGTTTGCCTTGCAAGCTGCCGACCCGGGTTCGATCCCCAGCATCCCATATGGTCCCCCGAGCACCGCCAGGGGTAATTCCTGAGTGCAGAGCCAGGAGTAACCCCTGTGCATCGGCGGGTGTGACCCAAAAAACAAAAAAAAAGAATGTACAAATCTGTAACTGTACCCTCACGTTGATTCACTAATTAAAAATAAATATTTAAAAATCAGTTTATTGGGGCTATAGAGATAGTACAGAGGATAAGGTGTTTGTCTTGCACACAGCTGACCTGGGCTCAATTCCAGCACCCCACAGGATGCCCCCCAGCCCACCAGCAGTGAACCCTGAACACAGAGCCAGGAGTAAGCCCTGAACACCACTGTGTGTGGCACAAAAGCCAAAAAAAATCAATAATTTATTACTTTTATTAAACTTCAGACAACTTGGTTAAAAAAAAAGAATAGATGTAAATATTGTTTGTTGTAGAGTGCTGTATTGATGCTTTGAGCATTTTCTTATACATTTTGTTATGGCTTCATCGTTTGATTTAATTAGCATATATTTTTCTCACAGTGATAGACAGTGATCTATTCTTTTCTAGTCACAGTCTGATCATACAAATTGTATTTTTTCTTTCATCATTAAAGTGTTGTAAATAAAAATTTTCAATATAAATTTTAATATTCCTTACACACCACATGTGATAAAAATATTTCAATCAATTAAAATGAATACAGGGACCAAAGAAATTATACAGTGGGTAAGGCATTTGTCTGAACACAGCCAGCCCAGGTCAATCCTCAGCAACATATATAGTCCCAGGAGTCATTCTTGAGCATCACTGAGTGTGCCCCCTCCACTGAAAAAATTTAGTTAAGTACATTAAAAAACTGGACTGGAGTGATAGCACAGCGGGTAGGGCATTTGTCTTGCACACAGCCGACCTGGAGAGCCCAGCAAGCTACTGAGAGTATCCCGCCCACAGGACAGAGCCTGGCAAGCTCCCCATAGCATATTAGAAATGCCCAAAATAGTAACAAGTCTCATGATAGAGACGTTATTAGTGCCCTCTCAAGCAAACTGATGAACAATGGGATGGCAGTGCTACAGTGCTACATTAAAAACTAACAACTATTTCCCAAATCAAATATTCAGTGAGATTTATTGCATTGTGTATATTCATTTTGCATATTGACTATCAAATACTGTCAGTACTGCCCAGAGAATTTTTAATTTTTTAAATATTTACACTACTTCCATACTTATAGTAACCCAAAATAAATATTTCTTTTTTTATTTATGAGGGAAGGCCTCACTAGTATACCTCTTCAAAAATGAGATTTCTATAATTATTATTATATAATTACCAAAATTTCATAAATAAAACAAAGATGCTAAATCACATCAAATTTAGAAACTTCATGGTCAATAGTACAACACTGGATAAAATAATTGCCTGTATTTTCCTGTATAGAAAATTCAATGATGTTTTGTTTCATTGAATAGTTAACATACAACTCCAATAAATGAACAGTCGTACCTACAACAATCTTACTCAACCACTGCACCATGAACAAAATTTTTTATAATTTTTATACATAATCAATATCTCATCATGACTCATGTTTCCCAAACAGCATTTTAAGTAATTTTCACAAGAAGAAACACGCATGAATGAAAGATGGGAACAGCATTTTCAGATGGGTGTGTCGGGAAATCATAAACCATTTTAGGATGTCTGCGGCTCTGAAATTCTCTAATGTTTTCTTTCCAGCTGTGACAGGCTGGGGCCTGCTGTTCACAATAAGATGCATACACAGCAGGAGAACTAGAGCGAAAAGGCCTTAATAATCACTAATGGCACAAATTTAAAGATGGTAGGTTCTGCTGACCTTGGGAAAAATCATGTTTCCACAGGGGGTTCTGCTTATTCTCAGCTTTGTAAGGCATTTGTTGGAAAACAAATGAGTTATTAATGCCTAATTTTTAGTTGATCAGAAAGCACAGAGCATTTAAAAAGAGACTTATACCCCTGAACTATCTGTAACACCCAGTAGGAATTTTATAGAAATAAAAGATATGACAGACATCCACATACTATTTATTGTTTAGCAGTTTAGACTATATATACAAATCCAAAATCTTTATATTTTTCTTTTCATCTGAAAGAATCTATGTAGATGGGCAAAGCTAGTTTCTCAGTATCTGTAAACTATTAGTGAAATGTTGTATTGATTTGTCATTGGTTATAAATACTATAGAATTTATAGAGTCCGGGTTTTTGTTTATTTTGTTCTTCCAATTTTTATTTAGGTACCATAATTTAAATCTGGGCATGGATGAATCTTCAATCTTATAGAATTCAAATAGATATTTTCTATCTCCCTACAATGTCTCATCCAAAGGATGGATTAATTTCTTCAAATGAGTTCCATGACTCTATTAATTGCATAATTAGTTGCATAATTTGAAAGGCTAGTAATAAGAATGTTTAAGCTTATTTATGCACACACACACATATATCATTCCAGATATATATCTCACTCCAAGAAGTGTTTCAAAGACTTGAGTTTCTTGAAATCCAGGTTTCATTTTAAAACTCAAAAGATCTTACTTTATACTCCAAAATGTATCCCCATTAGTAACAATAATTAATATTTATTATTATTGGAGCGATAGCACAGTGGGTAGGGCATTTGCTTTGCATGCGGCCAACCTGTGATTGATCCCTCTGTCCCTCCTGAAAAGCCCTACAAGTTACCAAGAGTATCCCATCCTGCCTGCACAGCAGAGCCTGACAAGCCACCCGTGGCATATTCAATATGCGAAAAACAGTAACAAGCCTCACAATGGAGACATTACTGGTGCCCATTCTAGCATATCAATGAACAACTGGACAACAGTGCTACAGTGCTATTATTCTCTATGAGAATAAGATTAGTATCGAATGTCTAAACTTTGTATGTAATTGAAGAGTAACAAACATAGTTTGGTTTAGTATCTGACTTTTCCTTAAGTCAAAGTGTTTTCAGCAACAGACTCCTACAATGCTATACAAAGCACAACATTTGCATGCATGAATTTTTATGCACTGACATGCACGTATGGCTATTTCAAAGTAGACAGTATGTAGAATTTAAAGAAAAATTATCAAAGAATAAATTTCAATATAGAAGTTCTATGCCACTACTAGTGAAATGCTGTTAAATTACATTTCTTCATCTTACAAGATCCTATTGTTTTCCATCTTGAGATGTACTGAAATACTTTTTGCCAACCTCCTTTATTGTATGCATTTGAAAGAAATGTCGTGTGTGTGTGTGACTGAAATGGATACCTGATATTAATCTTCATTTTTAAAAACTACTATGTTTTTTATAATGCATATGGCATATTGAAAAACATAATGTAAATTTCTCAAAGGATGCTTACAGAAAGTCTTACTGTTTTTATATACTTTTTAGATTTTATTTTATCTTAAGCTATTTTTGTCCCGAGACATTGAAATATTGTTTGGCTCTATGGTTAATGAACAAGTGTGTCTCATCTCAAAAATACATATGATAATTGAGTCACTTTATGAGTTATTTTTCTCATTGAAAAAATCACTGTTGTCATAAATACACCAAACAATTCAGGGCCTATATAGTTAGTATAGATAGTATAGTGGGTAGGATGCTTGCTTTGCACCCGAACTATTCAAGTTCAATCCCCAGAAGCTCATAAGGTCCATGATGCACCGCCAGGAATAATTCCTGAGTGTAGATCCAGGAGTAATCCTGAGCATCGCTGGATGAGACTCAAAAGCAGATCAAAACGGGAAAAAATCAGCTATCATTACCTATGTGAAAACTTATAGCAAGCATTTTGTCACTGAGTTCATAAAACCTAAATAATAATTACCCATACATAAACCAGAATTTGCTTAATAAAACAAACTTGCAAAGTATATATTATAGTAGCATTGTCATAGCACTGTTGTCCCATTGTTCATCGATTTGCTTGAGCAGGAATATTATAGTGCAGCAGAAAATGTACTTGCCTTTTCCTCAGACATTCTTGATTTGATCCCTGGCACCACAGTGCCTTTCCAACCTTGCCGGAGTTCTCCCTGATCACAGAACCAAAAGTAAACTCTGAGCACTGTCAAGTGTGCTCCAAAAACCAACATCAAACAAACAAACAAAAAACCTCAAAGCAGATATTATTAATTAATCATAATTCTTTCAGGAAACAAAGCCTTACAATGCATGTAACATTTTATTAACTTGAGAATATAAACAATTGGGTGCCTGAGTGATGTTACAGCAGGTAAAGAGCTTGTCTTGAACACGGCAAAGCCAGGTTTTATTGCCAGCACTGCATATAATCCCTGAGCACAAAGCCAGGAGTAACCTCTGAGGATCACTGGGTGTGGCCCCACAACTAAAGAGAATGTTAAAAATTCAGGATAAGAATTTAAAAAGTAAAACAATGTATTGGTCATCTCTTTCTTTTTTTTTAACAAAAAAGCTTCATTTTTGACTTGACTGCCTTTTTTGACATAAGAGATATATTTATTATGATTTGGGGTTTCTAAATTTTCTTGCATGAAATTTGTCTAAAGGCAATTCAAGGCTAGCTTCCTAAATAATGATTCCGACAACTTCACACTTGTTATTTGTGTGTTATATTTACTATGATAGCTCCTAGCCAAGACTTCTCTCCAGTTGTGGAAAAGTAATTCTTTCCCTTTGCAAAAATATTTACGCAGTGATTTTTAAGTGTAACAAGAAGGTCAGTAACTTTCAATGGGATGCTCTCTGTTGTGAAGAATTAGACTCGTATGTAGTTGCAGCACTGGGTAAATATTCTAATGACGTGCAATGACTTAGTTCACCCAACATTGATCCTTCATTCACTGTCTTGACTCTGTGAACTTGCTTTCTGATAGAGGTAGCAAGTGCTAGGCTGGTCCGTGCAGTCTCCACTTTAAATGACAAAAATAAGTTAGGGATGGGGCTGGAGCAATAGCACAATGGGTAGGGCATTTGCCTTGTACACGGCCAACCCAGGTTTGATTCCCAGCATGCCATAAGGTCCCCTGAGCACCTCCAGGCATAATTCCTGAGTGCAGAGCCAGGAGTAAGCCCTGTGTATAACTGGGTGTGACCCAAAAAGCAAATAATAATAATAATAAATAAATAAATAAGTTAGGGAGCTGAACAGTACCTGAGGACTCTGTTGAGCAGAAGGATTGGAAAACACATTTTGAAAAATTCTCTTTAGCAATGTTGACAGGACTCCCTTCAACTTACTGATGTCTTGCTTGCTTGAACTGGCAATACAGCTGCTAAATTGCTAGAAGGGGAAAAAAAAGTCAATTTCCTGTGAATTTGGCCCTAGGCTAGTGGGTATCCTTAACAAGACCTTAGGGCAGTTTCCAGCCAGGAAATATGAAGAAATAACAGTGATATATTGAAAACTTATTTCCCGTTCTATTTTGACTTGGGTGGTAAATTTGCCTAATCAGCTCTCCTTTTGTTTTCAAACTGTTGTAAGTAATCTTTTTACAGAGTTTCTTAGGTTTCAAAGAGAATTTACTGTCAACCTGGTCACAAAATCTGGAGACAAGTTATACGAAGACTCAATAAATAAAATACACACCCATTACCCCTCAGGGTCCATCTAATGAAAAGTGGAATGAAGAAATTTCCACTAGTGAAGGTGGTGTCCAGTGTAGTTTGCCCAGAATCTCTCAACCTACCATATGTATGTTTTTTCCAGAATGAAGTGAACTAGTTGGGATCAACATTTTTAGGAAAATGAAAGCCCTATTTTTACAGTTAAATCAAATGCAAACTAACACCATTCAGGTTCAACTGGCCCAGTTCTTAGTGGGTGTTTGAGTCATTGTGTGTAAAATTAGACTACAAAGCTCCTGGGCCCATGGCTTTGTAGTTATTAATGAACAACTTCAGAAAGGTAATTTTAGTTTCCCAACTATCCTATATTCAGAAATCATGCCAGTTTCTCACTGTTGTAATATCTGCCCAATAATCTTTGTATGCGTGCTCAGTCCAGGCAAGTGTCCCTTTGGTTCTGTTCCTCGAAGTGCTCCGGAGTCCTCTGAGACTCTCCTTGCTGGTGCTCTGTGGCCCCTTGGCTTTCCTTGATTCTCCAGCTGCTTTTTCTGCCATTCCCCAAGGTGAGCACAGAGTTAAAGAGTAAGTTGCCTGCCTGCCCTGTGTTCCCCTTTTAATTTTATGATTTTCACCACTAGGCCATCAGCCATGTCAATCACTAAACAGATTACCTGGAGGCTGGAGGGACATGCCTTGCACACTACGGAACGGGTTTGACTCCAACATTCAGGATGGTCTCCAGAACCCGGCAGGAGTATTACATGAGCACAGGGTCAAGAGTGTGGCCTGACACGTGGGCTTTCCCACTTCGCCGCGCCCGCAGCCCCAGTATGACTGAGGAAGACAAGGGAGCTGCTTTGGACACCAGCAGCCCGCCAGCAACCTGCAGTATGTGATTTGAGCGATTCCGCCAGGCCCCCCATGCGGGGGCCCGGCGTTTCCCTTTTTTTTTAAATCTCTCTCTCCTTCAACCTCTCCTGGGCACAGCACAGCCTTCACCCCACTTCTCTGAGCACAAAATGGAGAGACGCACCCAAATGCGCGGCGCAGCTGGCGGGAGATCGAGGGCTGGGAAGTACCGGTCTCCGCCCACATCGGACACTTAAAGAGAGTGCAGCCACGTGGGCTTTCCCACTTCGCCGCGCCCGCAGCCCCAGTATGACTGAGGAGGACAAGGGAGCTTTCCCACTTCCGCCCGTGCGGGGGGCCCGGTATTTCTCTAGGTTTTCCCATCTTATGAGCACCATAAAAGGGTAAAAGATTGTAGTGATAGAATTTCAGGCAGAATTTTCCCTGGACTTTATACAGAAACCCAAAACCGTGCGGCCGCTGCCGCGGCCGCACAACCTAATGTCATCTTAGTATCAGCAATATGTAATGGTTCCTTCTTAATGGGTCGGACTTTTGTGGGAGATCCTAACAAGAATAGTAAGTCTTTTGTTGAAATATTGAAGGCAATCAAAGTGGTAGCCATCTCTCTAGACTGAACTAAGCTATATCCCCAAGCCGGCTGAGAAGAAATATCCTTTCTCGGGAAGAAACGCGGCATGGTGTCAAACATAGTGTGATGTCCATTAAGCAAACAGACCTGGTGGCGTGGGAATGGGATATAAGGGGAAAAATTATGTACATGGAACAGCGGGACGCTGATGGAAGCTCGAGCCGTAGCTGATACCAGCGCAAGACCTTTGGTTCCAGAAACTGCTTGCAGACACTCTACTAGACTATCAACTAAGCCAGAGCCCCACGCCGGCTGATGACGGGAAATAACCATCCTCTTCAGTTTTTTTTCCCTTTGTCAGACAGCGTGGCGATTACTAAACAGGCGTGAACTCGGTGGCGCGGGGCAAGGGGGAAAAAGAAAAGTTATGTAACAAACAGCGGGACTTAATATCTCTATATTCTTAGCAATGGAGAACTATCAAATGCCTCCTTGGCAATAGGACTGTCTTTTTCTTTTTGGGGGGAAACCCCAGCAACGGTAGTGAGTTGTGTGTTGAAACATGGAATGTAATCGAGATAAAGCGTAAACGAAGTGAAACTTATCACGACAAGGGTGGGGACTGGGGAGGTGGGAGGGGGCGGCAGATATACTGGGGGGGTTGGTGATGGAAGATGGGCACTGGTGAAGGGAAGGGTGTTTGAGTATTGTATAACTGACATAATCCTGAGAACTATGTAACCCTCTACTTGGTGATTCAATAAAAAAAAAATTTTTTAAAAAAGAGTGTGGCCTGAGCAATGCAGACTGTGGCCCACTCCCCACGCTCTCCCCCCCAGAAAGTCAGAGAGGCTGACCATCTACATAAACAATGTTTAAAATGGACAACTGTATCAAGTAGGCTTATAGCTTTATTACATGTTAATTGGACTTTAGTTATGTTTTAGCTATATTAACTCTCTTGCCTCTCTATGTCCATCATAGTAGCTATTGTGGACAAAGTAAAGAATCCAGAGTTCAGGTCACAATGCTGTCATACCAGAAGAAGTTACTAGAGCAGATAAAGTACACAGCACACCCCCACCAGCACAGGTTTGATGACAAGTAGGCCCATTCCAAAGACATAGATGCCATCATCAGGTTGATGCATGTATTCAGTACAGAATGTATTCAATTTCCTTAGGTATCTAGAAGACAATTTTTCACACTCAAGAGCAAACAATGCCATAAGTTTTAATGATTTGAAAAGATGAACTATGCGTTTGTTCCTCTGTGCTTGAGGACATTTTGTGCTTGAGTACTTTTGATTTAATACTGTCACTGTCTGCTACTCTGAACTTCTAAAGTTATACAGAAGTTGATTACAAAAATCCCAATTTGGGGGTTTTGTTTTGTCTTAATATATGACCGAGGACAGTGTCCTATGAATAGATAATAATCTTCAAGGTAAAGGCTGCAGATACAGAATATAAGCCCAACCCTTTTAACAGTTTATTCTGCAGAAGTGTTTCTCCTCTCTTGTGTTACATATTTTTCTGACAACCTCTTTGGAACTTTAAGTTTGTAGGGGTTTGTACTTGAGCAGTAAAACTCTTAAAATATGATTAACTGAACAATACTACTTATATAATTTATTCTTTTTATCCCACTGTATTAGAAAGTGATTTTCAAAACATTGAAACTAATAGCTGTGAGTTCTCAAAGTGTAGTTGATGGGACAATACATGTGTTAGTGGCCTAGAATAGGCCTTGCCAGGCCTCCCTGACAGAGTGACAAGGAGACAGTGGACTCACAGGTAGATGTAAAAACGCCCCATTTAATGCAGAGCTGCTGGCGTACATATACAACATATGAAGGGGGGTGAGGTGTAGGACTGCACATAGGTGTGATTGATCATGTATGAAGGGAAAACAATTCGGTGGAGGCGATTTTCCCGAGGGTATTAACTCAAGGAGACGCTCTGTCTTGAAGGGCATTAACCCAAGGAGACGCTCTGTCTCGCAGGGATATCTAAATTACGTTTCTCTTTCCCTATTATTGTACATAATAAAGAGTCAAGTTTACTTCTTATTAATAATTTTCAGTTATTTGGATAAACACAGTAAGAGATACAGATTCCAAAACCTAGTTCTCTGACACTGAGGGCAAACAAGGCTTTTACCGTAAATCTCAGACTAAGAACCCAGGCCTAGTCAGCTTGTCCTTCCCCAGGGGGGTCCTGTTTCTTAAGTTTTAACAGCTTGCTTCAACACTATGCATTTATGCTTTCTAGATTCTCCCCATTTCAATGCTGAGGTAGCTTCACCACTCTCCCCAAGTCTTTCCCAGTCTCACTATGGGACCTCTCTTTGGGCTGTTGGGAACTACAGTAACCAAAGTCTGAGTCTAGTAATTATGCCCAGGAGTAGATATATTTCAGAGTCAATGAAGTTCCTAATATTAGGAGCATAGCATTAACAGTCTTTCTGTGTTTAAGTGAAAAACATTGTTCTATAGTAAAATTCGAAAAGGCTATAGGGGAAATAGAAAAGCAATTAATTCACTACAAATACAAAATCCAGAGTTACCAGAAAGTTTTTGCTTATAAGTAACCAGAATTGAAGTGGGGAATTGTGAGAATGGAGGTAAAACACAAAATAAAGGTTAAAAATAAACTCAGGGACTGGAGCACACCAAAAAGAACAAGAACAACCAATGCTTTCTCAGGTGTGAGGGTAAAGGGACTCCCTTTCATTATTGGTGGGAACGCCACCTGGACTTATCCAGACTTTCTGGATATGGGCATTCCTCCAAAAACTAGAAATTGATCTTTCATACTATCCAGTAATATCACTTCTGGGAATATATCCCAGGGGTGCAAAAAAGCACAGTAAAAATGGCATCTGCACCTGTACGTTCATTGCAGCACTGTTCACAGTAGCCAGAGTCTGGAAACAACCCGAGTGCCCGAGAACAGACAACTGCTTAAAGAAAGTTTCGTACATCTACACAATGGAATACTACGTAGCTGTTAGGGAAGAACAATTCATGAAATATGCTTATAAGTGGATTATCATGGAGAGTATCATGCTCAATGAAATGATTCAGAAAAATAGGGACCGATATAGAATGACTGCACTCATCTGTGGATTAGAAAATTACCTAATATGAGTCTAACACCTTAGGACAGTAGAGACAAAAGCCAGGAGGATTGATTGCTCCACAGTTTGGAAGCCTGCCTCATGAGCTGGGAGAGAGGGCAGTTGTGATAGAGAAGGGACCACTAAGTCAATGATGGTTGGAGGAATCATTCAGGATGGGAGATGTGTGCTGAAAGTTGACGGAAGACCAAACATGATGGCCTCTCAGTAGCACACCATAATGCCCAAAAGTTGAGAGAAAGTGAAAATGTAGGTGTCTGACACTGAGGCAGGGTTAGGGGTAGAGTGGGGGTGGTGAGAGAGATACTGAGGACATTGGTGGCAGAAAATGCACACTGGTAGAGGGATGAATGTCCAATGATTGTATGACTGAAACTCAATCATGAAAACTTTGTAACTGTATCTCATAGTGATTCAATTAAAAAACAAAGTTAAAAAAAACTTTAAAAGGAATTGTTTAAAAGGATGAAAAAAATAAATTAACTAGGGGGATAGGGATATTCACAAGAACATGGTAAGCTTTTCAGGGAGGAAGAAAAGGGGATTCACTGATGAAGCCTAAAACACTTGGGGCTAATACCCAACAGAATGGATGAAATCCTGTCATTCTCAGCACTGTCGCTCACAGTGATAAAAATCAAATTAAACAAATGCATAAAACTATCTTTAGCTGAGGGATACTGTCCCTCCAGTTCCCGGGCAGCGGGGGCTCAAAAGGAACCCCCCAACTCCCTGTGCTGCATGGAAACGCCTCTCCGCGCCTCTGTGACGCCCGAACTCCCAATCAGGAACTCACAAGGAGGACCCCGCCCACCCGCCCTGTGCTCCAAGAGATTACTGGGGGCGTGGCCTGTATTTTAGGGACTTGGCCTCAAAAGGGGGCGTGGCCACTTGCCAGAGTGTCGGCTGGCCAGAGTTGTAATTTTTCTTACATAACATCTCTATAACCTATTTCTTCGAAAATCACGCTGGCCATCTAAATCATTTTTTGCAAAATAGTCCTTTAGCTGACTTGAACTTCACAAAAGCTGTCAGTGAACAATAGAATCTGCACAAACTCATAAAGACAGCATAGCCTTAAGTCATCACTAAAGGCCCCACATAAACGAAGAGGAGCGCCTGAGAGTAAAGAAGTATTCTGCAATTGGAACTTAGCACAAACAGAATACCCCCTGCAGAAAGAGGGAATAGGGATAGACAACTAGAAGGCTACAACTCTAGACTTCCATAACAATATGAAGAAACAGCAAAAATCCTCTCCACAAACAGAAGATGAAGAAAAGATTCCAGAAATCTCCACAAGGTCTACCCACATACTGGACCTCTCAGAAAAAGAATTCAGAGAAGAAATCTTGAAGAGAGTCGAAATAACCGTGGAACAGACATCCAATAAATTAAGGGAAGAGATGAATGATGCTTTGGAAAGGCCAACCAAGAAAATGAAAGAAGAAATGAGATCAGAAATTTCAAAGCTACAAACAGATGTCACAAAGCTTTCAGTAGGTGAAAATTTGAAATTGAAAATTTGTGAAAATTTTCACAAAAAATTTCAGTAGGTGCCCTCAACAGTAGAATGACTACAGCCGAAGACAAAATCAGTGAGCTTGAAGATGAGCTGCAGAAAGCTTACAGACAACAACAAATAATGGCAAAAGACCTCGAAATGTCTATAGAGCGAATCAGAGATTTTGGGTATGACTTCAAGAGGAACAACATAAGAATCATTGGATTACCAGAAGCACAGGGAAATAATCCCAATGAAAAAAAAAAACAGTGAAAGACATCATTGCTAAGAAATTCCCAGAGCTGGAGAAGGCAGGCATCCAGATCCAAGGAGTCCAAAGAGTACCAGCAAAAAGAGACACGAATAAAAAGACTCCAAGACATATCATAGTCAGAATGATGGATGCAGTGGATAGAGACACAATTCTGCAAGCAGAAAGGTCAAATAAGGAAATCACATACAAAGGAGAACCCCTCAGATTTACAGCAGACCTATCAGAGGAAACCCTCTGAGCCCAAAGACAATGGTGGGACATAGTCAAAAACTTAATGAAATGAACACCTCACCAAGAATACTTTATCCGGCTAAACTCTCACTCAAACTCGAAGGAACCATACACTATTTCTCAGACAAACAAGAGCTCAGGAACTTCATAGACTCAAAACCAAACTTAAAAGAAGGACTAAAGGGGCTATTGTAAGTCAAGGAGGAACCCCAGAAAAACAACAAACACCACAGAAAGATGATACAAAACCCCATGACAATAATCTCTCTCAATGTCAATGACCTAAATGCATCAATTAAGAGACATAGAGTGGCAAAATGGATTCAGAAACTAAACCCGACATTCTGCTGCCTGCAAGAAACACACCTGAACAGTCAGGGCAAACACAGACTCAAAGTCAAAGGGTGAAAAACAATCTTACAAGCAAACAACTCCCTCAAAAAAGCTGGGGTGGTAATACTAGTATCTGACAACATAGATTTCAGGTTGAGTAAGATTAGAAGGGACAAAGAAGGTCACTTCCTATTTATCAAGGGATATGTGCAACAGGAAGAAATCAGACTCTTAAATTCATATGCACCTAATGAGAGACCGGCTTAATACTTAAAACAACTCATAGCAGACTATAAAAAGGACATCGCTAAGAGCACAATAGTAGTCAGAGACTTCAAAACTGACCTATCACCTCTGGATAGATCGACAAGAACAAAACTCAGCAAGGAAACACGGACTCTGAAGGAAGAAATAGAAGAGAGAAGCCTAATAGACCTTTACAGGGCTTTACACTCCAAAAAAAAGAATACATGTTCTTTTTGAGTACACATGGAACATTCTCCAAAATAGACCATGTATTGGGTCACAAAACATACCTCAATAAAATCAGAAAAATAGAAATTCTATCAGCTACCTTCTCAGACCATGATGCACTGAAGATAGAAGCTAATCACACACAGACACAGAGAATCAAAACAAACACCTGAAAATTAAACAGGTCAGTGTTGAACAATAAGTAAGTCAGGAAGGAAATCAAGGAAGAGGTCAAGAGATACTTTGAAACAAATGAGAATGCAGACACAAGCTACCAAAACCTACGGGACGCAGCTAAAGCTGTGTTAAGGGGAAAATTTATAGCTCTGCAAGCATTTCTTAGGAAGGAATAAAGGGCCTACATAGATAGCTTGACTTCACAGCTCAAGACCTTAGAAAAGGGCCAGAAAAAGGAACCCAAACCAGACCGAAGGAAAAAAATAATAAAAATTAGAGCAGAAATTAACGACATGGAAACCCAGAAAACAATCCGAAATGTCAATGAAACCAAGAGCTGGTTCTTTGAGAAAATAAACAAGATTGACAGACCACTAGCAAGACTCACAAAGAAAGAGAGAGAGATAACCTTAATAAACCGAATCAGGAATGAAAAGGGGGACATCACAACAGAAACCAACAAAGTTCAAAAGATCATCACAGACTACTTCGAAAGCCTGTATGACACGAAACAAGAGAACCTAAAAGAAATGGAAGAATTCCTTGATTCCTACAATCTCCCAAGACTGAACAAAGAAGACTTGGAATACCTGAATAAATCCATTAATATTAAGGAAATCGAAACTGTAATCAAAAGTCTCCTGAAAAACAAAAACCCAGGTCCAGATTGATTCACTGGCAAATTCATCAAACATTTAAAGAAGACCTGTTGCCAGTTCTCCTCAAGCTTTTCCAGGAAATTGAAAAACCAGGAACTCTCCCAAGCAGTTTCTATGAAGCACACATCTCCCTAATACCAAAAAAAAACAAAGACACCACAAAGAAAGAAAATTATAGACCAATATCCCTGACGAACACCAAAGCAAAGATTCTCAACAAAATATTAGCAAATAGGATCGAACAACTCAGCAAAAAGATCATACACCATCACCAAGTGGGATTCATCCCAGGGATGCAAGGATGGCTTAACATTTGGAAATCAATCAACATAATCCATCAGATCAACAAAAGTAAAGATAAAAACCATATGATCATATCAATAGATGCAGAGAAAGCATTTGACAAGATCCAGCATCCGTTCATCATGAATACCCTCACCAACATAGGTTTTGGAGGAACTTTCTCAAGATAGTAGAAGACATATACCATAAGCCTACAGCAAGCATTATCATCAATGAGGAAAAACTAAGGACCTATCCTTCACGATCAGGCATAAGACAAGGATGCCCACTCTCACCATATCTCTTCAATATTGTACTGGAAGTACTTGAGATAGCTGTTAGACAAGAAAAAGATATTAAGGTCATCCAGAGAGGAAAGGAAGAAATCAAACTCTCATTATTCCCAGACGATTTGATACTATATCTAGAGAAGCCTAAAGCCTCTACTAAGAAACTCTTAGAAACAATAGACTTATACAGTAAAGTTGCAGGCTACAAAATCAATACCCAAATAAACCATGGCCTTCCTATATGCAAACAATGAGACAGAGGAAAGGGACATTAAAAAAAGCAATCCCATTCACAATCGTGCCCCAGAAAATCAAGTACCTCGGAATCAGCTTAACGTAGGAAGTAAAAGACCTCTACAAAGAAAACTATAAAACTCTACTCCATGAAATAAAAGAGGACATGAGGAAATGGAAACATATACCCTGTTCATGGATAGGGAGAATCAATGTTGTCAAAATGGCAATACTCCCCAAAGCATTATACAGATTCAACACAATCCCTATATGGATACCCATGACATTCTTCAAAGAAACAGATCAAGAAATCCTAAAATTCATATGGAACAACAAACGCCCACGGATAGCTAAAACAATTCTTGGGAAAAAGACAATGGGAGGCAACACTTTCCCCAACCTAAAACTTTACTACAAAGCGGTAACAATTAAAACAGCATGGTACTTGGCTTGGAGGCTGGCCTCACATTCTGGGCAACTCAGAGAAGGGAACACCAAGTAAAATGTGGTCGGAGGCCTTTCAAGGGAAGGGTGATGCATGCTGAATGTAGACTAGAGACTGAGCACAATGGCCACTCAACACCTTTATTGCAAACCACAACACCAAATTAGAGAGAGAGAACAAAAGGGAATATCCTGCCACAGTGGCAGGGTGGGGTGGGGGGAG
Organism: Sorex araneus; assembly: GCF_027595985.1. NCBI lineage: Eukaryota > Metazoa > Chordata > Mammalia > Eulipotyphla > Soricidae > Sorex > Sorex araneus. Next base: position 185,911,279 of record NC_073302.1, on the reverse strand, counting down.
ATGGGATTGGGGAGGTTAGGAGGGATGCTGGGTTTACTGGTGGTGGAGAATGGGCACTGGTGAAGGGATGGGTTCTCGAAATTTGTATGAGGGAAACATGAGCACAAAAATGTATAAATCTGTATTCACTAATTAAAAATAAATAAATTTAAATAAATAAATAAATGAAAGATGTTTGCTGGAAGCAGGGGAAATAGTAAAACGACTAATTTGCATGTAGCTGACCAATTTAAGCCCTGGCACCACATATGGTCTCAGAGGCAGTCCGTATGAACTGACGGTTGTGATCCTCAAAAAGTTATTTCTGGGTGAATAGAATGAAACCCAAGAATGAAATTAAGGTTTATCATACAACACTGACACAGAATGAAATTGCAACTGAACAGCTATATTTAAAGTGATACCATTCATTCAGCGAGACAAGAGCATGGAAGAAGTTTTATCATCAGAAATTGTGAAAGGCCTAAGTATGACTCAAACTCCAAATTGCTAAAAGATAAACTCAGCCACAGAAATACTTTTTAAATCTGCATGAAAAAAAGAAAAAAACACAATACAATGTACCAAATAAAAACACAAACTGACTTTTTTTCATTTGGGAGCCAGAGTGCTCTTGGTACTGGGAACTGAACCCGGGGCAGCTACATACAAGGAATGTTCCCTACCTACTGTACTACCTCACCAGCCTCCTAAAAAGATGAACAGAAGAACTGAAAACAAATTGCAATTTCTTTAATACATAAAGAGTTAACAGATCAATAAGGATTGCAGGAAGTGAAGTCTTAACAACACAAAAGAAAAAATATATGGAACAGTTTTTTGATGAGAAATGGTATGGAATAATTTACTGAAAGATAAGTATATGTGGGTTTTATAAGCATGGCGGGGCTCAAGGACAGTAGAGACAAGGGCCAGGAAGATTGCTCCATGCATGGAAGTCTGCCTCATGAGCTGGGGGAAACGGCAGCTTGGATAAAGAAGGGATCACTAAGTCAAGGATGGTTGAAGGGATCGCTCGGGATGGGAGATGTGTGCTGAAAGTGGATAAAGGACCAAACATGATGGCCTTTCATTATCTGTATTGAAAATAATAATGCCCATAAGTAAGAGGGAGTATGGGGGAAATTGTCTGCTATAGAGGAAGGGGGAGGGGTGCTGGAATGGGGGAGGGATACTGGGGACATTGGTGGCAGAAAACGTACACTGGTGGAGGGATAGTTGTTCTATCATTGTATGACTAAAACTCAAACAAGAAAGCTTTCTAAATGCAGCTCATAGTGATTCAATTAAAAATGTGAATAAAAAATTAATTTAATACAAAATTAAAAAACAGCATGGTACTGAAACAAAGGCATAGCCGCAGACCAATGGAACAGGGTGGAATATCCCTACACACAATCCCAAATGTATGATCATCTAATCTTTGATGAGGGAGCAAGAGATGTGAAGTGGAGCAAGGAAAGCCTCTTTAACAAATGGTGTTGGCACAACTGGACAACCACATGCAAAAGAATGGGCTTAGACCTCAACCTGACACCATGCACAAAAGTCAGATCAAAATGGATTAAAGAGGAGATGTGATCCCGGGGGCCGCACGCGTGTGTGGCCTCTCCACAGCTGCACAAGCGTGAATCCAGACCCAGCAAAACCTCTTTCGGCATGGGCAACAACTCCTCGCAGAATGTCTTCAGCCTGAGAACTAAGCCTCGGCCCCGTGCCCGCCTAGGAGGGGAAAGGTATTTCTCTCTTTCTCGCCTCTTTCTCTCCGGGGATGAAGGGTGTGGTGTCCGCCATATTAAGAAGACCACAGATGGGATTTACGACAAAAACTGCAGCAAAAGGACACGAGGGTGCTCTTGGAAAGGTGGGAAGCACCGGCCCCTCCCACCGCCGAGATTTGATCCCGGGGGCCGAACGCGTGTGCGGCCTCTCCACAGCTGCACAAGCGTGAATCCAGACCCAGCAAAACCACTTTCGGCATGGGTAACTCCTCGAAGAATGTCTCCAGCCTGAGAACTAAGCCTCGGCCCCGTGCCCGCCCAGGAGGGGAAAGGTATTTCTCTCTCTCGCCTCTTTCTCTCCGGGGATGAAGGGCGCGGTGTCCGCCATATTAAGACGACCACAGATTGGGTTTTTAAGCCTGCAATGATCCAATATCTGGAAGAAATCTCCCTGGACTTTGTGTTAAAGTACAGAAATTCAAAACTGCGTGGCCGCAGTTTTGAATTTCTTGAATTTATTTGAATTGAAGACAAATAAGGTTGCGCAGTAGCGGCCGCGCGACCTTATTTGACTTCACAGTAGGTCTGAATCTAGTGGGGTACTCCTAACAACAATAGTGAGGTTTGTGTTGAAATATTGAATGCAAGCAAAGTAAACAGAATGTAAAATTAAACTTATCAGTTACAAGGTAGGGGGTGGGGGGACGGGATGGGAGGTGTACTGTGTGGGTTTTTTTTGGTGGTGGTATATGGGCACTGGTGAAGGGATGGTTGTTTCAGCATTGTATAACTGAGACCTAAGCCTGAAAGCATTGTAATCTTCCACACGGTGATTTAATAAAATAAAATTTTCATTTAAAAAAAAATGGATTAAAGACCTCAACATCAGACCACAAACTATAAGGTACATTGAAGACATGGTGGGCAAAACCCTCCACAATACTGAAGATAAAGGTATCTTCAAAGATGACATGCAACTGGCCAGCCAAGTGGAAACAGAGATCTACAAATGGGACTACATTAAACTAAAAAGCTTCTGCACTGAAAAAGATACAGTGACCAGAATACAAAGACTATATACAGAATGTGAAAGGATATTCACCCAATACCCATTAGATAAGGGGTTGATATCAAGAGTATATAAGGCACTGGTTGAACTCGACAAGAAGAAAACATACAACCCCATCAGAAAATGGGCCGAAGAAATGCACAGAAACTTTCCCAAGGAAGCGATATGAATATCCAAAAGGCACAAGAAAAAGTGCTCTACATAACTAATCATCAGGGAGATGCAGATCAAAACAACCATGAGATACCACCTCACACCACAGAGAATGGCACACATTCAAAAATACAAAAGCAACTGCTGTTGGAGAGGATGTGGGGAGAAAGGGACCCTTCTACACTGCTGGTGGGAATGCCCACTGATTCAACCCTTCTGAAAAACAATATGGACGATTCTCAAAAAATTAGAAATTGAGCTCCCATTTGACCCAGCAATACCACTACTATGAATATATCCCAGAGAAGCAAAAAAGTATAGTTGAAATGACATCTGCACTTATATGTTAATTGTAGCACTGTTTACAATAGCCAGAATCTGGAAAAAACCCGAGTGCCCTAGAACAGATGACTGGTTGAAGAAATTTTGGTACATCTATACAATGGAATACTATGCAGCTGTTAGAAAAAATGAGGTCAGGAACTTTGCATATAAGTGTATCGGCATGGTATACCGATACACTTCATATAAGTGAAATGAGTCAGAAAGAGAGAGACAGACATAGAAAGATTGCACTCATCTGTGGAATATAGAATAACAGAGTAGGAGACTAACACCCAAGAATAGTAGAAATAAGTACCAGGCGATTGACTCCATGGCTTGGAAGCTGCCCTCACATTCTGGGGAGAGGGAAGCTCAGATAGAGAAGGGAACACCAAGTAAAATGTGGTTGGAGGCCATGCGGGAGAAGGGTGATGTGTGCTCAATGTAGACTAGAGACTGAACACAATAGTCACTCAACACCCCTATTGCAAACCACAACACCTAATTAGAGAGAGAGAACAAAAGGGAATACCGTGCCACAGTGGCAGGGTGGGTTGGGGGGAGATGGGATTGGAGGGTGGGAGGGATGCTCGGTTTACTTGTGGGGGAGAATGGGCACTGGTGAAGGGATGGGTTCTCGAACTTTGTATGAGGGAAACATGAGCACAAAATTGTATAAATCTGTAATTTTACCCTCACGGTGACTCACTAATTAAAAAATAAATTAATTTTAAAAAATTTGAAATTAGTCTCTAAATTTTCCCTGTGCTTTATTTTTGGTAGGAGAACCTCTACGTGGTGTCTCAGGGACACAGAGGTGATCCCTGGCAGCACAGTAGGGCGAGCAGGTCAGTCGTAGAGCAGGACGATGCAGTGTTGTCCAAGCTCTGTGATGAGAGGTACCAATTGGGCCACTCAGGCAGTGCCCACGCCACCAGCACTAGACCTGGCTAAACTCAGAAAATTTGTGATCCCTGGGATCAGCCCCACTTAACACACGCTCTGACCCCTGCGCCATGAGCAAAACTCCTAATTTTATTCATTTTGTTTGATTTTTCTTTATTGATTCTTTCATTGTGGAAACCTCAGTATCAAAACTGTATTTAAGATAGTAGCATTTGCATGATATACTGAAATATTTTTCAGTCTCTAATTTCTTTTGCCATCCAGTGTTTAAAAAATGAGGTGGCAATTTTATGACAATAACATTTGACATCATGCAGAGATAAGTTTTTTTTTAGTTTTATTAATTCAACTTATAATTGTCTTTTAATGAATATTCAGGAAATGGCATGTGGGAACTTCCAGATTACTTTCTAGCATCATTGCCTGATACATTTATGGGCATCTCTCTATTAAATGACTTGCACAGTAATATTACTTGCAATGGAGATTATCTGCAGTTTAAACCAAAGTCTCACATTTAAACATATTTCTTTGTCAAACTTTGAGAGGCAAATTGGCTATATACTGACTAAGCAATATATTTTGAACTTGCAATTAATAGGAAACCATTATAAATCTGCAATTTTATTATTCTCATTTCATTAATTTCATTTGTAAAAACAGATTTTGTTTTATTATATTTTTGCCTCTTACATTATTTTATTCAGTCTCTTAATTTTATTTTTACCAGAAACTCACTCTTACTCTCATTTATACACAAGCATGTACACACAAATCAAGAACTTTTTGATGAAATATAAAAATATTCCACAGAATTTTCTTTATCAACCATGATCACCTAGCCTGGAGAACGGGTAGTGGAGCCATTATTCTCATTTTTCTTTTTATTCTTGAATTCTTAGACAAAGAAATCACATAATATGCCTACATTCCCTAGTAAAGATTATTTCACGGTATTCTTTATATGCTTTATCTAAATGATAAGACAAATATCAGACATTTTAACACAAATTTTATAAACTATTAATTCAATTTTTTTTTATTTTTTAAAAGTATTTTCAGTCAATTTCTCCTCCAGAGATCCACTTTCAACCAAGGGGGAGAAGAATTGCTTTCAAATTCATAAATGTGTGCTCAACATGAAGCTATAGGAAATCTAAACTAAACTCTTCTTACAAAAATAACAAATGAATGACTGCAACAGGAATAATTTCTGAGGGAAGATATAAATAGAGATCCCACTGCAAGGAGTAAAAATGGAATTACATAGACCATCTCTTCTGGAGAAAGAAACCCTTTTCTGGTCCTGAAGCTACTGAATCAAGTGTAATTCCAAAAAGAGTGGCACCTAGCATTCTAACATCAAAGTTTGGAAATTAAACACCCAGGAGTAACCAAAGATGATATGGACTAGAGAACTGGTCCCGACGGGACATGTATACAGACTCATTCCTTCCTATAAAACAACTGAAAAATAATCATTTACCACTCTTGATGCCTGAGAAGTAGAAAGGTTATAAACATTTACAGGGACCATTCTCACTAGGAGTCTTCCCACAACCTACTAGAGGCTGATGAGGGTTTAATCGCCCTATCACACAAATGAATTCTATGTCCAACATCTGAAACTCCCCATTACTTCCTGACACCCAGAAACCTACACAGGACCACCTGGCACTTGAATTACTTCATAGTTACAATCCCCACAGATCCCCACTGTACTCACAGATTAACTATGAGCACCTGGTGTTAGCTGCACAATGGCAGTAATCTCTGCTGGCATGGACCATAGTACAGACCATCTGGTACATCACAGTTTACATTTCCATCTATCTGCCTATCACATCACAACCATCCGGGATTGAGAACCCCACACACTGCATCACACAAATGCATCATGAAGGTGAGTGTGAGAAACAAAGGGACACATCTGGAGTCTGGGGTCCATGGCCATGGAACTGCCCTCCTAAGAGGGGCTCCACAGAATTGCACCTCTACAAGCCCATTCCTGCAAGACAAGGAGAAGCAGTGGAGATGAATGCACAGGAACAAGCACAGATAATCCAGCAAATGAGATAGCAAAGGAACATGAACCAAATGACAGAGCAAGACAAAATCCTGAAGAAAAAAACTGTGAGGATGTTATGTTACAAATTCTATTAATATACTACTTGATAAATACTTCAAAGTAAAGGTTGCAAAGGAAATTCCAAAATCAGAAGAACGGATGACTTAGAAATATTAAGAAAAGTACAAATCAAGTTAGAAGCCAAAAAATACAAGAGAACTCAAATTTACAGTAGAGTAACAAGCCACCCTCACACTGAATAGTGCAGAGGAATAGATAAATTGAGTGGAAGAAAAACAATATAACTCACTCATATGAAGCAGCAATATAAAAAAAAATTTAGAAAGGCAAAGACAGTCTAGGCAACCACTGGAACAATACTTAGAGTGATAATATTCACCATATAGGTGTACCAGAAGGAGGAAAAATATAAAGGGGAAGAAAAAGTACTTTTAAAAATACCAGCTACACATTTTATAATCCAAAGAAGAAAACAAATATCCACCTACAGTAAACCCAGTTTTAAAGGAGAATAACACACACCATTACATGTAATTAAAGTTAAGAGGCTTTCTACACAAAAGAGAAACTCCACAAGGTTATCAGCAGATTTTTCAATATATACTTTTGAGGCTAGATCAGAGGTAAAACATATTCAAAGTGCCAAAGAAAATTTTTTAAATAAAGTTTTATTTACCATCAAGGTTAATGTTCAGGAATGAAGGAAAGATTTCTTTCCAGATTAACAAAATTGAAAGGGGTGCATTCATACGAAACCAGTCTTGCCAGACTGAAAGAGGTCCATTTAAGATAAAAATTACACTAACAAGGGGCTGGAGCGATAGCACAGCAGGTAGGGCATTTGCCTTGCATGTGGCTGACACGGGTTCGATTCCCAGCATCCCATTATGGTACCCTAAGCACTGCCAGGAGTAATTCCTGAATGCAGAGCAAGGAGTAACCCCTGTACATTGCCAGGTGTGGCCCAAAAGGCAAAAAAAAAAAAAAATACACTAACAAACAAGAAAAAGCACACAAAACCTCACTGATATATACAATTGTGCAATTAAAGTAGTAGTTTTGTTATAAAACTTATAAAACAGATTTAAAGATTAAAAGACAAAACTAACAAAAATTAACTGAATACAAATGACCCTGGCCCTCCGCTCATCCCCTGCCCGTGGTCTGGGGCCCACTCAGAAGCCCTCCGCCCAGGCTGGCAGCTCTCAGCCATCTTGACCACCAGCCCTGACACCTCCCTCTTCCCCAGGTTACAGGTGTGTCCTCTCGTCAGGGGGCATGGTCTCAAGAGGGGGCGTGGCCTCCTTCTAAAGCGGCCGCAGTTATTTCTCCCATTCCATGCATGCTGCCTTGGTCACAATCGGTATAACCTATTCCTCTTAAGATACCCTGGTCATATTAGTCACTATATGATAATAGTTCATTAGCCTATCCCAGCATAATTTCAAAAACACTATCAGTGAACACATCCAGCTACACAAAAAGTCCTTTTTAAAGACATCATAGGCCCACATCTTCAATTGAGACCCCTCATAAGCTAAGGTGGAGTGCCTGACAGTAAAGCCCATAACAACATGAAGAAACAGAGAAAATCTTCACCACCAGGAGAGATGGAAGAGAGAATCTCAGAAACCCCAACAAGGACTTCTCAGAAATACAATCTCCTCTCAGATAAAGAATTCAGAGAGGAAATCGTGAAGATCGTTCACAAACTCAAAGCAACTATGGAACAAACATCCAACAAATTAAGGGAGAATATGGATGCAGCGTTGGAACGGTCCACCAAGATAATCCAGGAAGAAATGAGAGCAGAAATCTCAAAGCTATGAACAGAAGTGACACAATTAAAAGAATCGGTAGATTAAATAAAAAACTAACTAGGAGCCCTTAACAGTAGAATGACTACTGCCGAAGACAGAATCAGTGAGCTTGAAGATTAGCTGCAGAAAGCATATAGGGAACAACAAATAATGGCAAAAGATCTCAAAGTGTCTCTAGAGCGAATTAGAGTCCTAGGGGATGACAACAAGAGAAGCAACATAAGAATCACTGGAGTGCCAGAACCACAGGGAACTAATCCCAATGAAAAAAAAACACAGTCAAAGACATCATTGCTAAAAAATTCCCAGAGCAAGAGAATGTGGGCATCCAGATCCAAGTAGTCCGAAGGGTGCCAGCTAAAAGGGACCCAAATACAAAATCCCCAAGGCATATCATAGTCAGTGATGGATGCCGTGGATAGAGACACAGTACTTCAAGCAGCAAGATCAAAGAAAGAAATCATATACAAAGGAGCACCCCTTAGATTCACAGCAGACCTATCAGAAGAAACCTTCCAAGCCCGAAGACAATGGTGGGATATAGTGAAAAAACGTAATGAAATTAACGCCTCACCAAGAATACTCTACCTGGCTAAACTCTCAGTTAAACTTGAAGGAACCATACACTATTTCATGGAGAAACAACAGATCAGGAACTTCATAGACTCAAGATCAAACTTAAAAGAAGGACTAAAAGGGCTACTATAAGACAAGGGAAAACCCTACAAGAACAACAAAACCTACAGAAAGATGGCACAAAATCCCATGACAATAATTTCTCTCAATGTTAATGGTCGAAAAATGCACTAATCAAGAGGCACAGAGCAGCAAAATGGATTCAAAAACTAAACCCAACTTTCTGCTATCTACAAAAACCACATCTGAACAGTCAGAGCAAACACAGACTCAAAGTTAGAAGATAGAAAACAATCCTGCAAGCAAACAACTCCCTCAAAAAACTGGGGGTGGCCATACTAGTATCCGACAATATAGATTTCAGGCTGAAAAAGATCAGAAGGGATGTGAAGGTCATTTTCTACTTATCAAGGGATATGTACAACAGGAAGAAATCACACTCTTAAACGTATATGCACCTAATGAACGACCAGCTAAATACTTTAAAGAACTGCTAAGAGAATTTAAGGGGGACATAACTAGCACAATGATAGTGGTTGAGGACTTCAACACTGCCCTATCACCTCTGCATAGATCGATAAGAACAACACTAAGCAAGGAAACAATGGCTCTGAAGTAAGAAATGGAGGAAACAGGGCTAATAGACCTATACAGGGTTATAGGTCCCAAAAAGAAAGAATACACATTCTTTTCCAGCACGCACGGAACATTTTCCAAAATAGTCAACGTTATAGGTTACAAACTATACCTTAATAGAATTGGGAAGATAGAAATTGTATCAACTACCTTTTCAGACCATGATGCGCTGAAGATGGAAGTAAATCACACACAGACAGGGAGAACCAAATCAAACACCTGGAAATTAAACAACTCACTGTTGAACAATGAGTGGGTAACGAAGAAAATCAAGGAGGAAATCAAAAAATACATTGAAACAAATGAGAATGAAGACACAAGCTACCAGAACCTATGGGATGCAGCTAAGCTGTGTTAAGGGGAAAATTTATAGCTCTGCAAGCATTCCTCAGGAAGGAAGAAAGGGTTTATATGAACAGCTTGACTTCACAGCTCAAGATCTTAGAAGAGGAACAGCAAAAGGAACCGAAACCAGATCGAAGGAAAGGAATAATAAAAATTAAAGCAGAAATTAATGATATGGAAACCCTACAAACAATCCGAAAGATCAATGAAACGAAGAGTTAGTTCTTTGAGAAAATAAATAAGATTGATAAACCGCTAGCAATACTGACAAAGAAAGAGAGAGAGAACCCTAATAAACTGAATCAGAAATAAAAAGGGGGATATCACATAGAAACCAAGGAGATTCAAAGGATCATCAGAGACTACTTCGAAAACCTGTATGCCAGGAAACAAGAGAACCTAAAAGAAATGGACGAATTCCTTGATTCCTACAATCTCCCAAGACTGAACCAAGAAGACTTGGAATACCTGAATAGGCCCATAAATATCAAGGAAATCAAAACTATAATCAAAAGTCTCCCCAAAAACAAAAGCCCAGGTCCAGGTGGATTCACTGCCGTATTCTTCCAAACATTTAAAGAAGACCTGTTGCCAGTTCTCTTCAAGCTTTTCCAGGAACTTGAAAAGACAGGAACACTCCGGAACAGTTTCTATGAGGCACTTAACTCCCTAATACCAAAAGGAAACAAAGACACCACTAACAAAGAAAACTATAGACCAATATCTATGATGAACACCGATGTGAAGATCCTCAACAAAATATTAGCAAATAGGATCCAACAACTCATCAAAAAGATCATACATAATGACCAAGTGGGATTCATCCCAGGGATGCAAGGATGGTTTAACATTCGGAAATCAATCAACATAATCCATCATATCAACAAAGGCAAAGATAAAAACCATATGATCATATCAATAGATGCAGAGAAAGCATTTGACAAGATCCAACATCCTTTCATCATGAAAACCCTCACCAAAATGGGGTTTGGAGGAACTTTCCTCAAGATAGTCGAAGCCATCTACCACAAGCCTATGGCAAGCATTATCCTCAATGGGGAAAAACTAAGGGCCTTTCCTCTAAGATCAGGTACAAGACAAGGATGCCCGCTCTCACCACTTTTCTTCAATATAGTACTGGAAGTACTTGCGATAGCTGTTAGACAAGAAAAAGATATTAAGGTCATCCAGAGAGGAAAGGAAGAAATCAAACTCTCACTATTTGCAGACGATTTGATACTATATCTAGAGAAGCCTAAAGCCTCTACTAAGAAACTCTTAGAAACAATAGACTTATAAAGTAATGTTGCAGGCTACAAAATCAATACCCAAAAATCCATGGCCTTCCTATACACAAACAATGAGACAGAGGAAAGGGACATTAAAAAAAGCAATCCCATTCACAATCGTGCCCCAGAAAATCAAGTACCTCGGAATCAGCTTAACCAAGGAAGTAAAAGACCTCTACAAAAAAAACGCTACTGCATGAAATGAAAGAGGACACAAGGAAATAGAAACATATACCCTGCTCATGGATAGGGAGAATCAATGTTGTCAAAATGGCAAAAGCATTATTTTTGTATGTATAATACTCCCTAAAGCATTATACAGATTCAACGTGATCCCTATAAGGATACCTGTTGGGGACTGCTCAGGACCCTGAACAAAAGAGGACCCCGAAACCTTTACCCTGGACAAACCGGAAAATTCCATTACCAGCTTTGCATGACCTGAGGCAAAGGTGCCCTTGTGACAAAGGAAATAGCCAAACTCAAGAGGTAAAAGTAGCCCAGGGCAGTTAACTAAGAGAAGCCATAAAGCCCTAAAGTAGAATACCTTCCTCTACACTATAAGCCTTGTGCATTCCTATGGCAGATGCTCCTGCCAGATAAACCCTTGCCTTCCCCTCCCCACTATTTCTCAATCTACTCTTGAAGAATGTTGTAAGCCCACCTAATACACCCTGAACCTTTCCTTATTTGGTCTGAGAAGACACTTCCCTGATGATTGACAACTTATGTACCAACCCCCTGCTAAGAAAAGTATAAAACCAGCATGGCAGTAATTAAAGTTGCCCTTGATCGGCATGTGTCGTCTTGGGCCCCCTGTTTACTAACCTCACTAGTCTTATTTCAGGTTGGGACCCTCACAGAATCCACCCAATTAGGAGCGCTTTCCACTGTTGTCTCTCCGCGGGCAGGAGAGATCTCCAGGGGAACGCACAGATACCCATGACATTCTTCAAAGAAATGGATCGAGGAATCCTAAAATTCATATGGAACAACAAACGCCCACGGATAGCTAAAACAATTCTTGAGAAAAAGACGATGGGAGGCATCACCCTCCCCAACCTCAAACTTTATTACAAATCAGTAACAATTAAAACAGCATGGTACTAGAACAAAGGCAGAGCCGCAGACCAATGGAACAGGGAGGAATATCCCTACACACAACCCCAAATGTATGATCATCTAATCTTTGATAAGGGAGCAAGAGATGTGAAGTGGAGCAAGGAAAGCCTCTTTAACAAATGGTGCTGGCACAACTGAACAACCACATGCAAAAGAATGGGCTTAGACCTCGACCTGACACCATGCACAAAAGTCAGATCAAAATGGATTAAAGACCTCAACATCAGACCACAAACCATAAGGTTCATTGAAGACAAGGTCAGCAAAACCCTCCACGACATCGAAGATAAAGGTATCTTGAAAGACGACACGGAACTAAGCAATCTAGTAGAAACAGAGATCAACAAATGGGACTACATTAAACTAAAAAGCTTCTGCACCGCAAAAGATACAATGACCAGAATACAAAGACTATCTACAGAATGGGAAAGGATATTCACACAATATCCATCAGATAAGGGGTTGATATCAATGGTATATAAAGCACTGGTTGATCTCTACAAGAAGAAAACATCGAACCCCATCAGAAAATGGGGTGAAGAAATGAACAGAAACTTTACCAAGGAAGAGATATGAATGGCCAAAAGGCACATGAAAAAGTGCTCTACATCACTAATCTTCAGGGAGATGCAGATCAAAACAACCATGAGATACCACCTCACACCACAGAGACTAGCACACATCCAAAAGAACAAAAGCAACCGCTGTTGGAGAGGATGTGGGGAGAAAGGGACTCTTCTACACTGCTGGTGGGAATGCCCACTGGTTCAGCCCTTTTGGAAAACAATATGGAAGGTTCTCAAAAAATCAGATATTGAGCTCCCATTTGACCCAGCAATGCCACTGCTGGGAATATATCCCAGAGAAGCTAAAAAGTATGGTCGAAATGACGTCTGCACTTATATGTTAATTGTAGCACTGTTTACAATAGCCAGAATCTGGAAAAAAACCTGAGTGCCCTAGAACAGATGACTGGTTGAAGAAACTTTGGTACATCTATACAACGGAATACTATGCAGCTGTTAGAAAAAAGGAGGATATGAAATTTGCGTATTAGTGGATCGGCATGGAAAGTATCATGCTAAGTGAAATGAGTCAGGAAGAGAAAGACAGACATAGAAAGATTGCACTCATCTATGGAATATAGAATAACGGAGTAGGAGACTAACACCCAAGAATAGAAGAATAGTAGAAATAAGTACCAGGAGGTTGACTCCATGGCTTGGAAGCTGCCCTCACAGTCTAGGGAGAGGGCAACTCAGAGAAGGAATCACCAAGTATAATGTGGTCGGAGGCCATGCGGGGGAAGGGTGATGCGGGCTGAATGTAGACTAGAGACTGAACACAGTGGCCACTCAACACTTCTATTGCGAACCACAACACCTAATGAGAGAGAGAGAGAACAAAAGGAAATGCCCTGCCACAGTGGCAGAGTGGGGTGGGGGTAGATGGGATTGGGGAGTGTAGGAGGGATGTTGGGTGTACCGGTGGTGGAGAATGGGCACTGGTGAAGGGATGGGTTCTCAAACTTTGTATGGGGGAAACATGAGCACAAAAATGTATAAATCTGTAACTGTACCCTCATGGTGATTCACTAATTAAAAATAAATAAATTAAAAAAAAAGAACACCCATGGCCATATAACACAGTAAACAAGGACAGAGCTGAGCAAAGGAGAAGAGTAGTTCCAACATTTCAGATGATGCTGTCATTTAAATCTTGAGTCTAAATATGCCTTACACTAAACATGATATATTCTCTACAACTCCTGAGTTTCATAGTCATACTATCTCCCTTAAAAGGTAAAAAAAAAGGTACAGTTTGAGGGCTTTTATTAATCTACAATCTTAATAATACTAACTGATATATCTTTTAACAACCCTTATGTATTCTTTAATAAACCTAACTGATATATCCTTTATAATCCTTATATCCTAATAACCCTAACAGATATATTATTTAATTTTGAATATATTTATTTTATCCCATGTACTTCTAACATTTTTATGCTTCAGAATCAACTTTAATGATATTCAAATAAAGAATAATTTCATTACAGAAATATTTCTCTATTGTATGGTGCTACATCTATTTTATTTTATTTCCCCTTATACCTTACATAAACACTGTGACTTACAAAGTTGTTCATGACAATTTTTTACAGACATTCAATATACCAACACAAGTCCCACTATCATCACACCTTCCCACCACTATTTTCTCTAATTTTCTGAACCACCCTTAAGCCTACTCCCACAGCAGACCCTTAATAATTTCTTTTATATTGCTTGTTATAATTTTCTAAAAGAATTAGCAAAAATATTTCCTCAGAAGAAATTCAGTGAAAAATTGTGTATCTCACAACGGAGATATTAAAATCTTGTATGAGGGACTAATAAAATGTTGTTATAGGCTAAGCCTTTGTGTTGATATTTTGTTATTTGATATTAGATGCCTTTTACATTATATCCCATCCTATCTGGTGTGCTACTCCTGATTTGTCAGTGTTGTAGAGTTTGAGGTGTCACTCCAAGAAATCCAAAATGTTTAATGAGATAATATAGCTGGAGTTAAAATTGTAGCTGGTTGGCATCTGGGGGCATGTGCATGACTGCCAAGGCTCCCAGAAGTACATGGAGATGGGAGGGGGTAGCCTATCTTCGACTCTATGAAAGCCTGGACATTTCAGCCACAAAACCTGCAAACCTGAGTTTTTCAACAGATTAAATTCTCAGTGAGGCTCCTCTGGCACAGCAGAGCCTGGCTGGGACCATGGTGGCAATTGTGGAGCACAGAGGCTTTTGACCTCTGTGGATCTTTTAAGTGTGTGCTTGCCCCCCTCCGGGGTATCCAGGACCTAAACTGCGGAAAGCTTCAGGTGCTTGGGTGTTTGTGTCTGAAAACTCCAGGCCTTCTCAGCGTCGGGATGGGCACCCCCCCACACACACTTCCCTGAAAATCTCAGCAGCCACACCCACATGCCATCACTGGCACCAAGTAAGCTCATCTACTGTCCTTGTTCCAGAGACACGGGAATATGTATTTAAAGATATTTTAAGAAAATAAGTGACACAAAGCCAAGTTCATAACTTGTTCGAACAAATCTTTATGTGAAAAAAATTAAGTTATGAGTGTTAAATGTATGTCTATATTATTTCAATTTGGGGGTCACACTAGACCATGCTTGGGAATACTCCTAACTCTATGCTCAGGGAATACTGTTAGCAGTGTTCAGGGGACCATATTCAGTTATCAGTATCAAAGCTGGGCAAGTTGAGTACAAGTCAAGTGCCTTAATCTTTGTGTACTTTTATATGTACTCATTTTAATGTCATCATATCTCTAAAGACTTGACTAGCTAACATGACTTTCAACAAGCTAACATGCTGAAACAACAATTCTTAAATCAATTAAATGCCACATAAGAAATATTTACTGTTACTTGTTATAGAAAACACTACTATTGGCATTATATCCAATTATAATTAGCTTTATCGGTTGAACCAGTTATACTCTAGACACACTTTTAGGTTAGTTACTTATTTATCCAATTTCATTTGCATACAGTTGTCTTTTAAGTACCCATGAAATTATTCCTTATAGATCACATTGCTATTCAAGTTCTAGGTCAATAGCAACCTTCTCTAAAATTATTTTAAAAGATTTTTTTGTGATCACTGTTTTGATTTACACAGGAAAACAAGTTAACTAACTTGATTTCAAGTTCAATCAGAAATCAAGCATAATTCTGTGTGATGTTTCGTAGAATGCTTTTATTTTTTTATTAATTTATTCTTTTTATTGAATCACCATATTGAAAGTTACAAAGCTTTCAGGCTTAAGTCTCATTTACATAATGCTTGAACACCCATCCCTTCATCATGCATATATTCCACCACCAAGAACCACAGTAAACATCCCACCCACCCACCCCCCGCCCCCCAAGCTCCCACCCCGCCTGTATAGTTGGTAAATTTCACTTTACTTTCTCTTTACTTTGATTACATGTAAACAAAAAAACTCATTATTATTGTTTGGAGTTTCCCCACCAGAGTCGGACCTGCTGGAAAAGAAGCATTTGATAATTTGTTTTGCATTGCTGTGAATGAGGAGATATGAGGTCGTGTGGCCACAGTAGCGGCCATGAGGTTCTGGATTTCTGTATTTTAGTATTATAGTGAATAAGTCCAGAGGGCTTTCTGCAAGAGGATGCATTATTGCTAGCTCATACCTCTCTGCTACTTTATATTCCACATATGAGTGC
Organism: Sorex araneus; assembly: GCF_027595985.1. NCBI lineage: Eukaryota > Metazoa > Chordata > Mammalia > Eulipotyphla > Soricidae > Sorex > Sorex araneus. The sequence goes on along the minus strand of NC_073302.1, from coordinate 185,894,905 downwards.
AATATTTCTGTGTCTGTCTCTTTCTTTCTGACTCATTTCACTCAACATGATACTTTCCATGTGGATGCACTTATATGCAAATTTCATGACTTCATGTTTTCTAACAGCTGCATACTATTCCATCATGTAGATGTACCAAAGTTTTTTTAGCCAGTCATCTGTTCTCGGGCACTCGGGTTTTTTCCAGATTCTGGCTATTGTAAACTGTGATGTGATAAACATACAGGTGCAAATGTCTTTTTGACTATGGCTATACCATTCTGAACGTGCCCGATCTCATCTTTTAATGCTTTTAATTAGCACTTTTTAAACATTTTTGTTTAAGCACTGTGATTTACAAAGTCGAGTTTTAGAAATACACTATTGTAGCACAATCCCTCTACCAGTTGCAGCCTTCTTCCTCAGCAATCCTAAGTTCCCTCCCACGTCTCCTCACCCTCTCCAACCCGCCCTTTTGACAGCCACCTTTCTAAGTCTGGGTCTTTGATTTCAGTGTTGTTGACTCTGTGATTGTATACTTGGCTCTGTCATTCTGCAACTACACCTATGTACCTGACTCTCTTGGCCAGGCCTCCATTGCTTCTCATCTGTTATTCTCCCCTTCCTCTTCACTCTTCCTCTTCCCCTCCCAATACTCTAGGACCAAGGTTGATCTGTGCATTCCCCACCCTCTTTAAAATAATGTATTCTCTCGTTCAGTTATACTAAATACCACATATAAGTGATATCATCCTAATTTTACCCTTCATCTGGCTTGCCTAACATAATGTCTTCCAATTCCATCCATATTGCTGTGAAATGCAAAATTTCACCATTCCTTACAGCTGCATAGTATTCCTTGTATGTATCTACCACCTCAAAATGACCCACTTATCTATCATTGGACATCTAAGTTCATTCCAAATCTTAGCTACTGTGCTGAGTGCTGCAATAAATAATGGTATTCATATGTTTTTGTCAATGATTTTTTTGTGTCCTGGGGATAGACAGCAATAAGCAGAATTGTAATAATAAGAGTAACAAAAAATTAGATACAAAAGGGAATTAAGAAATAAATCTACATGTAGTCAATGGGTTTTATAAATTATTATTCAATAGTTCAAAGAGCCTTTCAACAAATAGTTTGTTACTAGCAAAAGGCAAAAATAAAACTTAGACAAAGATCTTTTAAAAAGTCATTTCAAATGAATGATAGATTTAAATGTGAAATACAAAGGTGTAAAGTTCCTAGAACAGAGAAGAAATTTTTAAAAATCTTGAGTATGACAATGACTTTTTTAGATACAACACCAAAGAAAGTCCACAGAATAAATAATTGACAAATTGGACTTGGTTAAAATTTAAGATTTCTGTTTTATTAAAGATACTGCGGAGACAGTAAGAAAACAAACCCAGACTTAAATTATTTATACAAAAAGAAAAAAACATTTGCCAAAGCGTTGCAGTGCAAAATATGCAAAGAACTTTCAAAGCAGCATGAAATGATCAAGTTAATTTTAAATGCACAAGAGCATTGGGCAAATACTTTGAAAAAAAGACGTATATAGGCAAAAATAACTGTAAATCAGTATATAGAAGTCTACGTCTTAAGTCATTAGACAGCAGTAAATTAAAATAATGAGACATCAATAAAATTTTCCGAACATTAAAACACTAACAATACTAGTTATTTTCAATTTGAATTGTTGACAGGCTTTGGAAGATAGGTTGAATTTTTTTGACAAACTAAATTTCTTTTGCCCTAAGACCTAGAAATTGTTTTTCTTGATATTTACTTGAGTTCAAAGCTCAGTATTTGTACAGAAATCTGCACTGAGATGCTCAGAGGAAATTTTCTCATAGTTATACAAATTTCAAAACAACAGAGAAATCTTTTTTAGCAGACAAATCAACAAAATATCCTACATCCAGACTAGAACTCTAGTCTCTATATAAAAATCTGTAAAGTCATAAAAATACACAAAAGAAACTTACATCCACATTACCAAGTAAAGAAGCCATTGTGAAAAGGCTACAAGCCAAGTGATAGTAATTAACATGACATTCTGGAAATTCAAAATTATTCCGATAATGAAAAAAATTAATCATTGCCTACAGTGAGAAGAAAAGAAGAGTTTGCTAGAACTATGAAACTGATAGATATGATCACATAAGGATGGTTATAGTGTCTTGGTACTTTAGTGCAGAACTCCCAGAAAATATGCACCACCAGGAATTTAACCTACTGTGAACTATGAATTTTGACATACTGATGTGGCAGTGCAGGCTTATTAACTTTCAGCAAGGCATGAGGAGTGATTGAAATTATTGTGTGTGTGTTTGCGTGTGTGTGTGCGTGTGCAATTGATTGCTCCTCAGTTTTGCTTGAACCTAAACACTGCTCTACCAAATCTGTTTTTAGTATTGGTTTACAAATTAAAGAAATTTCAGAAATTAAAATTTACAAATTTTAATTGTTGCCTTTAAATCTGTCTAAGACTCACTACACTCACCACCAAGTCCCACTTGCCCATTTCTCCCACTTGTTCCCTTCTCTGCAGTAACCATGAGCTAGGACATGGTTTTATGACAAATTGCAACAGTAAATTTATTTTTCTTTTATTCACTGATGCCATTGTTTTGCATTAAATTTGTGTCTTAGTTAACATTCATGTGAAACAGCAAATGCTTATGTTTTAGTAAGACCATGTTACCCTATACTCACTACCATCTGCTAATTTCTAAGGGCAAATATCCCCACGCCATCATCTGCATATGATCCACCTATCAGTACGTGCCTTCCACTACGTTAACAACTCACTTAAATGCTTGTCCCAAAAATTTTATATGTTTGTTTGCTTTTTGTTGTTAATTTTCTTTTTGAGCCTCACTAAACTGTGCACAGGGAACACTTTTAGCTCTGTGGCCAGGGATCGTTCGATCCTGAAGGTGTTCTGGAAACCACTGAGTGCCAAGTATACAACCATGGTCTGCTGCATGCAAGCAAGTGCCCTACCCACTCAACTCTTTCTTATCTCTTTGGCCCCTGTTCAGTTTTGTGAGTTCGTTATATAAGTTGGATATTAATGCATTGTAAGATGTATGATTTTTTTCTCATTCAGCATCATGTCTTTCTAATTATTATTTCATTTGCTTTGTAGAAGTTAATAATAGCTATGTAATTCTATTCAATTATTATAATTCTCATTTTCCTTGTCAATATAGTTAAATCCCCAAAGACATAATTTTGTGAATATCATGAAGTGTTTCACCGTGTTTTTCCTTAATAACTTTTATAGTCTCAGATCTTATATCCAGGCATTTAACATATTTTGAATTGATACTTGTGCATGGTATGATACACTGATACAGGTTAGTTTTAATGACCCAGTGTTTACCCATTGGAACATCATTTATTGAAGACATTTTCCTTTCTTCCTCTTATGACCTTAGCCCCTTTATCATAAACTATTTGTCCACGCATGTAAGCTTGGTTTTTGGGGATTCCATTTGTGTTGCATTGATCTATGTATCAACTTTACTCCAATATCACACAGTTTTGAATCTCACTACTTTTCAGTATGAAGTTGAGGAATGTGATTGAACCATAGGTTTCAATGCTTTGCTCAGTGTGACTTTTTAAAAGTCTACATTGAAAGTTTCTTCCTAAATATCAGGAAAATTTACACTATTCAAATAGTAGTGTGTCCAATTGTTATAAAACCAATTTCGTTGATGCTATTAGTAATAGTCAAAAGTGAACATCTCAATTATCATAGATATGAACATCTCATCTATGTTATGTTCTTTACTAATTTAATAACAAAAGGGAAGGTGTTTTAAAAATTGAATTTTACAAACTAGCCATTCACTATCTTGCACTAAATCACATAGTCAAGTGTAAATTAGAAGGTATATCCTTAAGGAAATATGAAAATTCATGCTTATTGTTTATTATGACATTAAAAAGTCTAGAAGGAAGTTCACTTTTATCCTGTTCAAATGTAAAGATTTTAATATGTACAGCTCTATCTAATTTAAAAGTTATTTATTTTGAATATTTTCAAATAGTCATGTCTTAAAACTGCTGTTCTAGGCTTTACAAGAAAGTTTTGAGATTGAAAAATTAATGCAATGATCTCTATTCTTGTATTGTTTTTCAGTTGAATAGTTCTGAAAAATATGCCATTACCATAAAATAGAATCCATTGTTTTTATTTATTTATGTTAAAACTAATTAAAACACATGAAATTAAAATGGAATTATGTGTGTCATGACTTTAGTTTTTTGGTATTTGGAGCCTTCATCAACACATGTGCTGTATATCATAAACACAGCCATCACCAAATACCTCAAACGGGAATGATGAAACCTGTGAATCTGTGATTTGAAACCCAAAATAAAAGTTGAATTTATTAATTTTGTTTTCTGGTGTTCAACTTTTTATTCTAGTTGGTGTTTAGATAAGTTTGCTTTCGTCAAATATGTTGTCTCAGTAAAGGAGGTCACTGGTGGCTTCTCCCTCACAGCCAACACAAAATTCAATTAAATCCTACAATAAAGACTTCTAAAGAAATCACTCAGTGTCCCAGAGAATTGAGCTGAAGGCCGTATAAATACATAGACTTCTTAGCTATCAGCTTTTGTCTTTGAGTATTTAGAATATTATTCCTCTGTCTTCTGACCTGTGGAGTTTCAGCTGAGAAGTCTGTTGGAAGTCTGATGGGATACCTTTCCATTTTACCTGCTCCCTCTCCCCCCCATGCCACCGTCAATATTCTTTACATTATATTTTTCATAGTTTCACTATTGTGCTTCTTTATGTAGACAGATTTGCAAGAAAATACTCAGGTGTTACATTGGCTTGATGGAGATGTTTTTCAGTGCCTCCCTGACTTTTGAAAATTCTTTTAGCTTATTCTTTGAATAAGCTCTCTGTTCCTTCTCTTTCTCATACTGCTTTTGAGATGCTCATTATCTCTATTTTTGTCTTTTTGTACATACTTTGATAGTTATCTTAGATTTTATTCAATTTTTTAAATATTTTACTTTCCTCTTTCATCTACCTGAATCATTGTACATTAAACTCTTTGAAGCCACTGATTTGATCCTTTACTTGCTCTATTCTATTTCTATAATTTCCTCTAAAACTTTTGATATCACTTGTTGAGATCTTCAAATTTTTAATTTCTGTCAAAATAAAAAGTAGTCATTTTTTATAAAGTAGTTCACAAAATTTCATTAAATTTAATATTCAAACACCAATCCCACTACCATTACACCTTCCCACCACCATATATCTGGTGTTTCCATCCTGAACCCCAACCCCTGTCCCAAAGCAAAACCGAAGTAATATATTTTGTATTCCTTGTTATGAAAAAAACTCTGAAAATGCTACAAAAATGTATCCTTAGAGTAAAGAGGGTGATGATTATTGTATTCCACCCAGGGGCCATTAAGCCCTTCTATAAGAGATCATTGATATGTTGGAAGTTGAGTCTTGTGTGCTTTTTTTTCTGTTAAAAAATTTCCCTCTATGATTGGTTGCCTCTTACTTTGAACTCCATCAATGTTGTGTAATGTTCTTGGTGTGTGGGTAGAGTGTGTGGTATGAAGTGTCCAGTGATAGTTTCTCTCGTGGGTTAGGCTCAGCCCAAGCGTGGGGGGAGAAGCTGTGAGCATGGTGGTGGTTGAGGCTGCGAGGGCTGTGTCCCCTGGGGCAAGGAGGGCTCTGACTCGTCCCTCCCTGGGGTACCCTGAGTGAGACAGCCTGACACGGAGTCCAGCGGCATGGTTATGGTAAATGTTATATTATGCTCTCCTCCAGGAGAGAAGGAGAAGAAAATAGTATCCCACCATCTGGATGGTGGCCGATGATGAGATCATCTGGAGTCAGCAGAGAAGGCCTGTGGGCGTGACTGCTGAGTAGCCAGAGACAGCTGAGGGGTGTGATTATGGGCAGAGGATCTCCATTCCCGTTCCCTTTGAAGCCAGAGTTCTCAGTCACAAAGTCCCACATACCTGGGTTTTTCAGGGGTTCCCCTATAGGTGAGGTGTGGCCCAAGCGTGTGGAAAGTGGCTGCAAGCATGGTGGCAGTTGAGTTCTGGGAGTTTTCAGCTGCTGTAGCTGGATCCCTTGGGGCGGGGAAGGCTTTCCCAGACCCCCCTCCGGGGCCCCCCAAGTGAGACAGCCTGGTGCGGGGTCCAGAGCATGGTTATGGCGAGTGTTATGCTCCCTTCCCGGAGAGAGCATTCCTGCCCTTTTATCACTTAAAGAATAGATATATAATTCTGTTCAATGATCTTATTCCTGATTCATGAATTTGTTTTTCTGAGATGTGTTGTATACTTTTGTTCCACTCTCCTGCTGTCTGTAGAAACCTCTAAGTACTAGCTCCCCGGGCCTTTGTTCTGGTTATCACAGGAGCCCTTCCTGGTTCTGCAGTCAGACTGGACATAAGGGCGAGAGAAGCTAAGCAGACAAGAGTGGGAAGGTGGAGGAGAAGGGCGACGGGAGGGAGAAAGGAGAAGGAGGGGGAGGAGGGAGGGAGAGAAACTGACTGGGACCTCTTTTTGCCTTCTTTCATGTCTCATCCCAACCATTCCAGCAACCCATTACCTATTTTAATGGAGATTTTTTTTTTTGATGGGAGAAATTTAAACTCTTTTATATTCTTAGCCTAGATTTAGAGCAGGTATCTCCAGTTTCTCCTCCAACGTACCCCCACTTGGAGTCCTGACGTGGGCTGTTACCATGACATCTGTGTCCCCAGCTGTGGATGATGGTGTCTTGCCTCTACCTCTACTGGCCTCTCGAATGAATCATGAGTCTCCCTTGTGTGTGATTGCTGTCTGTCCTGTCTCTGACATGCAGGGGATAACTCGGTCTCACACCAAGATGTAGGTAAATCACCACTCACTGTGCCCAGATTATTTTAAGTAGTTAGTTCGTTTTCTTGCTAAAGCAGAAATCTCTGTCATCATCATGGACCCAGAAATCTTATCATTTTGTGTGCAATGCTCAGGGTTTACGCACAGCGCTGTGCTCAGGGCTCACTCCTGGTGAGTAAGCTCAGGGCTGTGCTCAGGGCTCACTCACTGTCCTGGGGATCGCGACTGATTTGGTCGCGTGCACGGCAGGTGCCTTCCCAGCTGTGCTCTCTCCAGCCCCTCTTCTCTTTGTTGATTAGATGTTCTCAGCCTCATTGACCACTTATGTCCTTCTTGGAAAGACAATGATAGTTCCTCTCCATGTATAAACAAATATTTGAATATTTTCTCATTTTTATGAATTTTCTTTGACTTAAGCTTATGAGTTCTTTAGTTTTTTTTAATTGAGTCACTATGAAATACAATTGCAAAGATTTTGTGATCATCGCTAGTCATCAGGGAGATGCAAATCAAAGCACCAATGAGATATCATCTCACGCCAGAAACTGGAAGACATTCAAAAGGACAAAAGCAACCAGTGCTGGCATGGATGTGGGGAGAAAGGGACGCTTGTTCACTGTTAGTAGGAATGCCGACTGGTCCAGCATTTCAGGAAAACAATATGGAAGTCCTTCAAAAACTAGAAACTGAGCTTCCATATGACCCTGCAAACCACTTCTGAGAATATATCCCGAGGATGCAAAAAAGCACAGTGGAAATGACATTCGTACCTATATGTTCATTGCAGCACTGTTCACAATAGCCAAAATCTGGAAACAACTCGAGATCAGATGACTGGTTAAAATAACTTTGTTACATCTACAAAATGGAATAACTTTTTTACATCTACAAAATCTCTTTTAAGCTGTTAAAAGAGATGAAGTCATGAAATTTGCTTATAAATGGATAGACATGGAGAGTATCATACTGAGTGAAATGAGTCAGAAAGAGAGGGACAGATATAGAAGGACTGCACTCATTTGTGGAGTATAGAATAACATCACATAAGGCTGACACCCAAGGACAATAGATACAAGGGCCAGGAGGATTGCTGGAAGATTGCTTCATGAGCGAAGGGGAGAAGGCAGATGAAATAGAGAAGAGATCACTAAAAAAATGATGGCTGGAGGAATCAGTCAGGATGGGAGATATGTTCCAAAAGCAGATAATGGACCAAACATGATGACGTCTCAGTGTCTGGTGTCTGTGTTGCAAGCCATAATGCCCCAAAGTAGAGAGAGAGTATAGAGAATATTGTCTGCCATGGAGGCAGGGGGAGGGTGGGAAAGGGGGCTGTATACCAGGGATATTGGTGGTGGGGAATGTGCAGTGGTGGAGGGATGGATGTTTGATCATTGTGTAATTGTAACCCACACATGAAAGCTTGTAACTATCTCACAGTGAGTCAATAAAAGTTTTTAAAAAATTTTTAAAAAGAAAGAAAAAATGAAGGGATAAATAAAGGCACAAAAAACTGAAAAACTGATCCATGTATTCTCATTGCATATCTGAGTGATTTATTAGTGAACAAGAAAAAGTATAACAATGATGGAGGGACCTCAATCCACTATACTGTAAGGTGAGGATATTGGTAGTTTGGTGCTGGATGTTTTATGCCACATCTGAGGGTGCTCAAGGCTTATGCCTAACTCTACATTCAGAGATCACTCCTTGTCCCGCTCAGGTGACCATATAGGATATAGTGGTGGAACCCAGATAGCCTCCCAAACACAAGTGCCTTTCCTGCTATATTAACTTTCTGGTTGATAAATTCTTCCTGAGAATTTTGAGATGAAACTGCATAATTTTTTTAAAAAGTCAATGTCTTTTATTTTCTTGCATGTTTAATTAGGAGAACAGAAGAAAGTATGGTGGTATTTTCTCTTTTTCATGACTTATGCCACATTTACTTTACTGAAACATATTCTCTTAATTTTAGGATGAGAAAATGATAATAGAATTGTATTTTTCTTCATCAAATACCCTTATGATTCCTAAAATCCTGCCAATTTTCTTCTGTAAAGAGTAGATACATTAAGGTTGGAAAAACAAAAAATAGATTAAAGTAAAACCGAGTAGTCTAATCTTCTCATGAAGGAAACGCAACTTTTTTTCCTTGAGAGACAAAAAAGTTTTAGTAAATACTCAACTAAAAACAGTTGTCTGTCCCGGCCCCCAGTCTGACCCTGAAGCCAAAAATCATGCCCTCAACCCACCCCTGGTGCCATCTTGCTGCACACAGCAGTCAAGAGTCCCGGCAGCACTACAACACGGGAGAATTCTCCGGCCCTACGCTGAGCCAATATCTCTGGGTCACCCCAGATGGAGCAGGTGAACTCTCCCCACCTTCTCCTGATGGAATCCCGGTGACCATGAACTTCTACAAGCATGGCTTTGGTATGTGGGTATCAGGACTATTCTTTCAAAGCGTGCAGCCGCATACTTGGCCGCACGACCTTTCCTGATATGCAAAGTGAGCAATGGAAAATAAATGATTTAGTGTCTGCCCCTGCAAGGCAGTCTTGAATGGTGGTGGGAATATCCAAGAAAAATATAATGCCTAAAACTAGAGAGAGAGTATCTGAGCAATTGTTTGTCATAGGGGCAGGGTAAGGACTGGGATGGAAGTAGGGGGGACAATGGGGATATTGGTGGTGGAAAATTTGCAGTGGTGGAGGGATGGTTGATCGATCACTGCATGGATGAACACCAAACATAAAAGCTTTGTAACTGTATCTCACGGTGGTTCAATAAAATTTTTTAAAAAATATCGTCTGAAAGTGCCACAAAATATATATGAAAGTACCATGAAATATACAAAACTATTGTACCAGAACAAATTCACCAATTAGTTATATATTGTCATGTGCATATAATTTGATTAGTCATATTGCAGCCTTTTAAATTTAACAAATTACCTATCTTCTGTCAAAAAAATGTTAACCTTTTCAAGAAATAATATGTACAGAGAGACATAAAAACAGATACCTAAAGGATAGTAGTAATTTTGTCATTTGTTATTTCCATTCACAAAACTTAAACTATATTTAATATTATAGAACTATATTTATAGTTTTCAAAATTTAATGCACTGTCTTGTATTTAAAATGAGGAAAAATATATAAATATCATAAAAGGAAATTATATTGAGAAAATTCACTGCTCATTCTATTCTGACATACATGTCTTCAAACAGTTAAAAAAAAGTGCCTTCGAGAAGCCTTCATAAGAAAATATACAGGTCTCCCTAGAAAAGGACCAGAAAAAGGACCCCAAACCAGACCGAAGGAAAGAAATAATAAAAATTAGAGCAGAAATTAATGACATCGAAACCAAAAAAACAATCCGAAAGATCAATGAAACAAAGAGTTGGTTCTTTGAGAAAATAAATAAGATTGATAAACCGCTAGCAAGTCTCACAAAGAAAGAAAGAGAGAAAACTCTAATAAATCGAATCAGAAATGAAAAGGGGGACATCATAACAGAAACCAGTGAGATTCAAAAGATCATTAGAGACTACTTTGAAAGTCTTTACGCCACAAAAAAGGAGAACCTAAAAGAAATGGATGGATTCCTTGATTCCTACAATCTCCCAAGACTGAAGAAAGAAGACCTGGAATACCTGAATAGACCCATCAATGTTAAGGAAATTGAAACGGTAATCAAAAACCTCCCCAAAAACAAAAGCCCAGGCCCAGATGGTTTCACTGGCGAATTCTTCCAAACATTTAAAGAAGACCTATTGCCTGTTTTCCTCAAACTTTTCCAGGAAATTGAAAAAACAGGAACTCTCCCAAACAGTTTCTATGAAGCACATATCTCCCTAATACCAAAAGCAAACAAAGACACCACTAAGAAAGAAAATTACAGACCAATTTCCCTGATGAACACCGATGCGAAGATCCTCAACAAAATACTAGCAAATAGGATCCAACAACTCATCAAAAAGATCATACACCACGACCAAGTGGGATTCATCCCAGGGATGCAAGGATGGTTTAACATTCGGAAATCAATCAACATAATCCAGCATATCAACAAAAGGAAAGATAAAAACCATATGATCATATCAATAGATGCAGAGAAAGCATTTGACAAGATCCAACATCCTTTCATGATGAAAACCCTTGCCAAAATGGGGTTTGGAGGAACTTTCCTCAAGATAGTCGAAGCCATCTATCACAAGCCTACGGCAAGCATTATCCTCAACGGGGAAAAACTAAGGGCCTTTCCTCTGAGATCAGGCACAAGACAAGGATGCCCACTCTCACCACTCCTCTTCAATATAGTACTGGAAGTACTTGCCATAGCTATTAGACAAGAAAAAGAGATTAAGGGCATCCAGATAGGAAGGGAAGAAATCAAACTCTCACTATTTGCAGACGACATGATACTATATCTAGAGAAGCCTAAAACCTCTACTAAGAAACTCTTAGAAACAATAGACTTATACAGTAAAGTTGCAGGCTACAAAATCAATACCCAAAAATCCATGGCCTTCATATATGCAAACAATGAGGCAGAGGAAAGGGACATGAAAAAAGCAATCCCATTCACAATCGTGCCCCAGAAAATCAGGTACCTCGGAATCAGCTTAACCAAGGAAGTAAAAGACCTTTACAAAGAAAACTACATAACGCTACTCCATGAAATCAAAGAGGACATGAGGAAATGGAAACATATACCCTGCTCGTGGATAGGGAGAATCAATGTTGTCAAAATGGCAATACTCCCTAAAGCATTATACAGATTCAATGCGATCCCTATAAATATACCCATGACATTCTTCAAAGAAATGGATCAAGCAATCCTAAAATTCATATGGAATAACAAACGTCCAAGGATAGCTAAAACAATTCTTGGGAAAAAGATGATGGGAGGCATCACCATCCCCAACCTCAAACTTTACTACAAAGCAGTAACAATTAAAACAGCATGGTACTGGAACAAAGGCAGAGCCGTAGACCAATGGAACAGGGTGGAATATCCCTATACACAACCCCAAATGTATGACCATCTAATCTTTGATAAGGGAGCAAGAGAAGTGAAGTGGAGCAAGGAAAGCCTCTTTAACAAATGGTGCTGGCACAACTGGACAACCACATGCAAAAAAATGGGTTTAGACCTTGACCTGACACCATGCACAAAAGTCAGATCAAAATGGATTAAAGACCTCAACATTAGACCACAAACCATAAGGTACATTGAAGACAAGGTCGGCGAAACCCTCCACGATATTGAAGATAAGGGTATCTTCAAAGGTGACACGGAACTAAGCAATCTAGTAAAAACAGAGATCAACAAATGGGACTACATTAAACTAAAAAGCTTCTGCACCGCAAGAGATACAGCGACCAGAATACAAAGACTATCCACAGAATGGGAAAGGATATTTACACAATACCCATCAGATAAGGGGTTGATATCAATGGTATATAAAGCACTGGTTGAGCTCTACAAGAAGAAAACATCCAACCCCATCAAAAAATGGGGCAAAGAAATGAACAGAAACTTTACCAAGGAAGAAATACGAATGGCCAAAAGGCACATGAAAAAGTGCTCTACATCACTAATCATCAGAGAGATGCAGATCAAAACAACGATGAGATACCACCTCACACCACAGAGACTAGCACACATCCAAAAGAACAAAAGCAACCGCTGTTGGAGAGGATGTGGGGAGAAAGGGACCCTTCTTCACTGCTGGTGGGAATGCCGACTGGTTCAGCCCTTCTGGAAAACAATTTGGACGACTCTCAAAAAATTAGATATTGAATTCCCATTTGACCCAGCAATACCACTGCTGGGAATATATCCCAGAGAATCAAAAAAGTACAATCGAAACAACATCTGCACATGTATGTTCATCGCAGCACTGTTTACAATAGCCAGAATCTGGAAAAAACCCGAATGCCCCAGAATGGATGACTGGTTGAGGAAACTTTGGTACATCTATACAATGGAATACTATGCAGCTGTTAGAAAAAAGGAGGTCAAGAATTTTGTAGTTAAGTGGATGGGCATGAAAAGTTTCATGCTGAGTGAAATGAGTCAGAAAGAGAGAGACAGACATAGAAAGATTGCACTCATCTATGGTATATAGAATAACAGAGTGGGAGACTAACACCCAAGAACTGTAGAAATAAGTACCAGGAGGTTGACTCCATGGCTTCGAGGCTGGCCTCACGTTCCGGGGAAAGGTCAACTCAGAGAAGCGATCACCAACTACATTGCAGTCGAAGGCCATGTGGGGGAAGGGAGTTGCGGGCTGAATGAGGGCTAGAGACTGAGCACAGCGGCCACTCAACACCTTTGTTGCAAACCACAACAGCTAATTAGAGAGAGAAAGCAGAAGGGAATGCCTTGCCACAGTGGCAGGGTGGGGTGGGGGGGAGATGGGATTGGGGAGGGTGGGAGGGACACTGGGTTTACGGGTGGTGGAGAATGGGCACTGGTGAAGGGATGGGTTCCCAAACTTTGTATGAGGGAAGTGTGAGCACAGAAGTGTATAAATCTGTAACTGTACCCTCACGGTGATTCTCTAATTAAAAATAAATAAATTATAAAAAAAAAAAAGAAAAAAAAAAAAGAAAAAAAAAAGAAAATATACAGGTCTCATAATCTTAGATAAAGATTAATGATGGAATAAAAGGATTATTCAAGAAATATAATGGTTAACATATTACTCAGCACAAGTAATGCTAACTCTAATACAAATATTGAAAACATTCATTAAACTATAAACATGAAAATTGTTATTGAAAAGTTTTAATTTGGCTACTTTACTCTAAAACTGGAATGCAAGGAAAGTAATTTTATTTACAACACTTTTTTCTACCCATGATGTGTGAATCTAACCTTGCAGAAAAATAGTTTCTTCACAGAAGAGTATCCATGGATGACATATGTTGTTTATTTTATTTAAATGGATACATGCAAATATATTTTAATTTTTTCTACTTACAAATGCCAAGTTAAAATATAAATAAGTAGTAATCACACTGAAAGAAACAGAGCAGCTTTTACTATGGTTAAATATTTTTGTCTAAGTGTATGAAATTAAATTTGAACAGAAGCTCAAAATCATTTTAAAAAACACTAATAGCACAAAGTATATGTTATCAATTCTCAGCCTACTAGATTTTTACTATTATTCATTTTTTATTTCTTTGCATTTCAATGCTAATTTTCATTCATGAATATTCATAATGAGTTCCCTAGAATGTTATTTATCTACTCTGGAACCTAACAATAAAACTGAAGTTTCAATATGGACGATTCTCAAAAAACTAGAGGTTGAGCTCCCATTTGACCCAGCAATACCACTGCTGGGAATATATCCCAGAAAAGCCAAAAAGTATAGTCGAAATGACATCTGCACTTATATGTTCATTGCAGCACTGTTTACAATAGCCAGAATCTGGAAAAAACTCGAGTACCCTAGAACAGATGACTGGTTGAAGAAACTCTGGTACATCTATACAGTGGAATACTATGCAGCTGTTAGGAAAAATGAGGTCATGGCGTTTGCATATAAGTGGATCAGCATGGAAAGTATCATACTAAGTGAGATGAGTCAGAAAGAGACAGACATAGAAAGATTGCACTCATCTGTGGAACATAGAATAATAGACTATAAGACTAACACCCAAGAATAGTAGAAATAAGTACCAGGAGGTTGTCTCCATGTCTTGGAGGCTGGTCTCTCATTCTGGGCAACTCAGGGAAGGGAACACCAAGTAAAATGTGGTCGGAGGTCATGTGGGGGAAGGGTGATGCTGGCCGAATATAGAATAGAGACTGAACACAATGGCCACTCAACACCTTTATTGCAAACCACAACACCTAATCAGAGAGAGAGAACAAAAGGGAAGACCCTGCCACAGTGGCAGTGTGGGGTGGGGGGAGATGGGACTGGGAAGGGGAGGAGGGATGTTGTGTTTACTGGTGGTGGAGAATGGGCACTGGTGAAGGGATGGGTTATCGAACTTTGTATGGGGGAAACATGAGCACAAAAATGTATAAATCTATGACTGTACCCTCACGTTGACTCACTAATTAAAAATAAACTATTAAAAAAATAAAAATAAATAAAAATAAAAACAGTTGTGAAACAAACAAAATAAATAAAATAAAACTGAAGTTTCGGCAACCCGGGTGGCCACACAATTGTGTGGCCACTCTGCTGCTGATCAACCACGATCCTGAAGTCAGCTAGACTACTTTTGGTACCAGCAACTACTTCCAGCAATGTTTCTAGACTGTGAAATAAGCCATAACCCCATGCTGCCCCAGGAAGGGAAATGATGCAATTTCTAATATAAATCTCCTTGGACTTAATTACTAAAATAATAAAATACAGAAATCCTAAATCTCTTCATTCTCTTCATTCATATCTTCATTCATATCTTCATATCTCTTCATTCTCAGCAATTAAAAACAAATTATCAAATGCTTCCTGGTCACCAGCGCTGTTTTTTGGGGGGAAACTCCAACAACAATAGTGAATTTTGTGTTGAAATATGTAATGTAATCAAGGTAAAGAGAAAATGAAGTGAAATTTATCAGCTACACAGACGGGGGTGGGTGGGTGGTATACTGGGTTTTTTGGTCATGGAATATGGGCACTGGTGAAGAGACGGGTGTTCGAGCATTGTGTAACTGAGACATAAGCCTGGAAACTGTAACTTTCCACATGCTGATTTAATAAAATAAATTTTTTTTAAAAAGTGAAGATTCAAATTAGATTACTTATTAGTGAAGATCAAATGTAACATAGCGTATTTTATGTGTAAGACTAAGACTTGCTAAACAAGCTGATTTATCATATTTTTTGAGTGCCTACTACATATTGAGTTACAAATCTGTAGGATAATGGTGCACAAATGAATAATGAATTTTTTATTTTAAATCTATATATCCTTAAATAAATTCATCATCATCATCATCATCATCATCCCGTTGATTATCAATTTTCTCAGGTGGTCTCATTAATGTCTCCATTTTTCCTAGCCCTGAGATTTTAGAAGGCTGTTTTTACTTGTCCTTCCCAACGGTACCACATTGGAGGCTCTTTTGGGTTAGGGGAATGAGACCCCTCACTGTTACTGGTTTGGGCATATAATATGCCACAGGGAGTTTGCCAGGCTCCCTCAGGCAGGCAGGAAACTCTCGGTAGCTTGCCAGATTCTCTCAGAGGGAGAAGTATGCTATAAGATGTTGGCACTTCCGGGAGCTTGGTTTTATAGTCTCTGGATTATGGCAGTGACTAGCACATAAACAGATAAGTAAAAGAGCTCTGTTTCTGTTCTATGCGCCAGGAGAGTCATGGCTGTGGGTGCTAATGAAGGGATGGACTTCACCTCTCTATCGAGGACATATTTGAGTTGAGTTCTAATGCTCAACATATAAAGAAGAGGTTCTAACATATGGAATTATAGATATAAGACCCTAACACAATTTCAAGAATTCAAGGGGTTTCAAGGAGTTATATTTGACAGGAATGGAAAAAAATGAGGTGATAAGACACAGGATGGAAAATTCAAGAAATAGACAAGGGCAACATCATGGAGGCTCCAAGAAGAAAACATTTTTATCGATAGGGGGCCAGCAACAAACATCTTCTGACTCAATGATTATCAAACATGCTTAAAATCACCTACACCCAACTTCACTGAAATGCAGAACCATCAAGGTCTTTATGGAGAAAAGGTCAAAGAGAACAGTTTTATACTTGTTCCTATATAATCTTGGTGCAATATGATGAGAACCTAATTTGGCATAACAAATTATGTCAAAGTTGGTAACAAAAGAAATATCAAACTGGGGCTGGAGTGATAGCACAGCAAGTAGAGCATTTGCCTTGCATGTGGCCGACACCAGTTTGATTCCCAGCATCCCATATGGTCCCCCATGCACCACCAGGAGTATTGAGTGCATGAACCAGGAGTAACCCCAGTGCAATTCCGGGTGTGATCCAAAAAAGAAAAAAAAAGAAAAGAAATATCAAATTAACTACACCTTCTGAATGAACCAAATAGCCCAAGTCTACATGTAAACAAGGAGAATGAGAAAAAATAAGACAGAAAATACTGAGAAATCAAAGTCTGACCACAATTCTGAATATCTCATTGTCTCTAGGCATTAGTGTTATCCATAATACACACTAAAATTAAGAGAAAAAAGTATGATATTCCTGACCCTTTTAATCAGCTTTCTCAAAAGGGCGACTTTCCCCTAAGTGCCTTCATTACTCTCTCCATAATTAAACTAAGTTCTCATGAAATCCACAACGCAGTAAAATAGAAAAGTAAATGAAATTCTATTATCATTAAAGTTGTAGCTGAAAATTGACTAATTCAAAAATATATCCCATAAAACACAAGAGTGTCTATATATTCCACATACAGTAACAATAAGTCTCACAATGAGAGACATTACTGGTGCCCGCTCGAGCAAATCGATGAGCAACAGGATGACAGTGACAGTGATTATATATTAATTTGTTTCCATTTTAATATCACAGTTGATCAAACATACTTCCAAGACATAACATCACACTTCCGGCTTCTTGTGAACTTGCTAATAAGAAAAAAACACATTGTTTTTCATAAAGAACAATAAAATTTCAGACCATTTTATTTTAATTTTTCTTCCATCATAGAGAAATAATTTAAATGAGCTACATCTGTAGTGGAAGTGCCTATCAGTTTAGAGTAGTTTAACTACCAGAAATGCAAAATTAGAAATCTATCAACAACAATATATAATATATGTGTGTATATATCTCCAAAGTTAATGGAACTAAAATTCCTCATTTTATAACTGGAAATATGTGAAGACTTTTTAACTAAGAAATAAAAAATATGAATGTCTTGTGAGTGAGTTAATTATAATTATAAATCTGCATTTTTGAAAAAAGTCTCTCTTTGTGGCAACACGTTACAGAGTATAGATACCAAAACAATCTGTATATCATGGGAAATTAATTTATGTAGGCATCAATAAGCACATTATATTCTATTTCCAAAGATAATCCTATTTTTCAAAAGCCAGTGTAACTCTTGAGTGTTCATCTTGTGATAATTGCTTTTGGTAGTAAGTCTTTGAAGATCCATACTGATGTTTTAAAAATGGAATTTTATCTTTAAAGCAATGCATTTTTTATATTTAAATGATCAAAAGATTTTCCTATCATTGTCACAACCACCAAACCTATCCCCAAGTCTTTGGATTATTTTGTCATTGTTTGATATTTTAAAGCAAATATCTGAGTCTTTTTTGTCACTTTGGATATGGCTATGCTTGAATCTTTTTACACTTTATTCCTGAAAGTTCTTAGGAAGATCTCCCCAAAGGTAATTTATTATAAATAAGTACTCTTGATATCTGGTAGAACATTTTTTAAATTTTGCTATCATAAAAATATGATAGTAAAACAGCGTGCCAGGCTGTTTACACTCTGGGTGCCCCAGAAAGGGTGGGTGAGAACCCTCCCCACCCCAAGGGACCCAGACCCAGCAGCGGATCTCCACTACCCAACTACACCATGCTCCAGGCCGCTTTCTGGATGCTCCAGCTGAGTCTCACACATGAAGGAAGTCCCAAAGAATCCAGATAATATGGAATTTTGTGATCTTGGGCTCTGGAAAAGTAAATTTACTACAACTATTTAAGTGAAGAGAGTAATATACATATATATATATATATATAAAGAGTAATATGTACATACACCTCTCGGAGAGCCCTGACAAGCTACCGAGAGTATCCCACCCGCATGGGCAGAGTCTGACAAGCTACACTTGGCATATTACATATGCCAAAAACAGTAAAGATAGGTCTCTTTCCCCTGACACTGAAAGAGCCTCCAACCGTTGGGAAAGACGAGAAAGGAAAGGCTGCTAAAATCTCAGGGCTGAGAGGAATAGAAACATTACTGGTGCTCGCGTGAGTAAATCGACAAGCAATGGGATGACAGTGATACAGTGAAAAATATACTATTCTTCAACTATACAAATGTAATTTTTGTCCAGGAAAAAAATCATTTTTCTGGTAGAACCACAAGTTCTAGCATTTATCTTAAACATTTAAAAGATATTTGATGACTTAACTGCTCTTAAAATAAAGAGAGCTAGTAGAGGACTGTTACCTATTTAAAGTTGAAGCAAAAATATTTCTGCTGGACTTCATGTTGTGGTCTATGAGAAAGTTCAAGAATGTTCCAGTGTAATATGTTAGTTTTTAGTTATGCCCTATTTATCTTAGAATTTAAATCATGCCTACGTTTTATTATACTCTATTATGTTGAATATTTCTAAAAACAACTGAAATTTGAACCTATGGCAAGCATTATCATCAATGGAGAAAAACTAAGGGCTTTTCCTCTAAGATCGGGGACAAGTCAAGAATGTCCACTCTCACCACTCTTCTTCAATATAGTACTGGAAGTACTTGCGATAGCTATTAGACAAGAAAAAGAGATTAAGGGCATCCAGATAGGAAAGGAAGAAATCAATCTCTCACTATTCGCAGACGATATGATACTATACATAGAGAAACCTAAAAGCTCTAGTAAGAAAGTCTTAGAAACAATTGACCTATACAGTAAAGTCGCAGGCTATAAAATCAATACCCAAAAATCCATGGCCTTCCTATATGCAAACAATGAGACAGAGGAAAGGGACATGAAAAAAGCAATCCCGTTCACAATTGTGCCCCAGAAAATCAAATACCTTGGAATCAGCTTAACTAAAGAAGTAAAGTACCTATACAAAGAAAACTATAAAACACTACTCCATGAAAAAAAAAGAGGACATGAGGAAATGGAAACATATCCCCTGCTCATGGATAGGGAGAATAAACATTGTCAAAATGGCAATACTCCCCAAAGCATTATACAGATTTAACGCGATCCCTATAGGGATACCCATGGCATTCTTCAAAGAAACGGATCAAGCAATCCTAAAATTCATATGGAACAACAAACGTCCATGGACAGCTAAAACAATTCTTTGGAAAAAGACGATGGGAGGCATCACCCTCCCCAACCTTAAACTCTACTACAAAGCGGTAACAATTAAAACAGCATGGTACTGGAACAGAAGCAGAACTGCAGACCAATGGAACAGGGTGGAATATCCCCACACACAACCTCAAATGTATGATCATCTAATCTTTGATAAAAGTGCAAGAGATGTGAAGTGGAGCAAGGAAAGTCTCTTTAACAAATGGTGCTGGAACAACTGGACAACCACATGCAAAAAAATGGGCTTAGAACTCGACCTGACACCATGCACAAAAGTCAGATCAAAATGGATTAAAGACCTCAACATCAGACCACAAACCATAAGGTACATTGAAGACAAGGTAGGCAAAACCCTCCAGGATACTGAAGATAAAGGTATCTTCAAAGATGACAGGGAACTAAGCAATCTAGTAAAAACAGAGATCAACAAATGGGACTACATTAAACTGAAAAGCTTCTGCACCACAAAAGATACAGTGACCAGAATAAAAAGACTATCTACAGAATGGGAAAGGATATTTACACAATACCCATCAGATAAGGGGTTGATATCAATGGTATATAAAGCACTGGTTGAACTCTACAAGAAGAAAACATCCAACCCCATCAAAAAATGGGGCGAAGAAGTGAACAGAAACTTTACCAAGGAAGAGATACGAATGGCCAAAAGGCACATGAAAAAGTGCTCTACATCACTAATCATCAGGGAGATGCAGATCAAAACAACCATGAGATACCACCTCACACCACAGAGACTAGCACACATCCAAAAGAACAAAAGCAACCGCTGTTGGAGAGGATGTGGGGAGAAAGGGACCCTTCTACACTGCTGGTGGGAATGCCAGCTAGTTCAGCCCTTTTGGAAAACAATATGGACGATTCTCAAAAAACTAGAGGTTGAGCTCCCATTTGACCCAGCAATACCATTCCTGGGAATATGTCCCAGAAAAGCCAAAAAGTATAGTCGAAATAACATCTGCACTTATATGTTCATCGCAGCACTGTTTACAATAGCCAGAATCTGGAAAAAACCCGAGTGCCCTAGAACAGATGACTGGTTGAAGAAACTTTGGTACATCTATACAGTGGAATACTATGCAGCTGTTAAAAAGAATGAGGTCATGGCGTTTGCATATAAGTGGATCAGCATGGAAAGTATTATGCTAAGTGAAATGAGTCAGAAAGAGAGAGACAGACATAGAAACATTGCACTCATCTGTGGAATATAGAATAACAGAGTAGGAGACTAACACCCAAGAATAGTAGAAATAAGTACCAGAAGGATGTCTCTCTGGCTTGGAGGCTGGTCTCTCATTCTGGGCAACTCAGGGAAGGGAACACCAAGTAAAATGTGGTTGGAGGTCATGTGGGGGAAAGATGATGAGGGCCGAATATAGACTAGAGACTGAACACAATGGCCACTCAACACCTTTATTGCAAACCACAACACCTAATCAGAGAGAGAGAACAAAAGGGAATACCCTGCCATAGTGGCAGTCTGGGGTGGGGGGAGACGGGACTGGGGAGGGGGGAAGGGATGTTGGGTTTACTGGTGGTGGAGAATGGGCACTGGTGAAGGGATGGGTTATCAAACTTTGTAAGGGAGAAACATGAGCAGAAAAATGTATAAATCTGTAACTGTAAAAAAATAAATAAAATAAAATAAATATAAAAGAAAAAAAAGAAAAACAACTGAAATGGATTCTTAATCTCCCTTGGCCTTTTCAACTGACCATGTATTAGCTACCAAAGTGATCATTTAAAACTGAAAATTTTACCATATGTCATACTTGACTAAAATTATAAAATTATACTATATGTCATCCTTGACTAAAATCTTTCCAGACAAAGTTAAATCATAGAGAACAACAGCCAGGTTATTTAGGTCAGTATTAATGGCTCCCCTTGATTCGCTCCTAGTTGTTTATTTTTATAGCATTGTATCAAACATTCCAACTGCAGTGGACAGTTTAAATTTAATATTTCAACTTCAGTGAACATTTTGTATCTTGTTCTAGTCAATAGGTACTAACACATATTCTTTTGTATGCTTGTAATATCTTTCCAATTTCCTGTCTGCCTGAAATTTTGTTATTAATCTTACTACGCTTATCGCGATTATTTTGTAGTAAGCAAATCTTCAATGACCCACACAAAATTTAATTTTTCTTTATGTACTTAATTACTTCAATTACTTGTGATCTAGCACTTTTAGTAGTATAAGAATTACTAATTCAGAAGTTCTTTTTTAAAAAAAATTTTTATTGAGTCACCATGTGGAAAGTTACATAGTTTTCAGGTTTAAGTCTCTGTTATACAATGCTCGAACACCCATCCCTTCACCAGTGCACATATTCCACCACCAAGAATCACAGTATAGCTCCACCCTGTCCCCCACACCCCTAGCCACCCCCACACTCCTAGCCGACCCCACCACTCCTAGCCCCCTTTTGCCTGTGTAACTGATAAATTTCACTTTACTTTCACTTTGATTGCATTCAATATTTCAACAAAATTCACTATTATTGTTTGGAGAGTCTCTCCCCTAAAGTCAGACCTGCTGAAAAAGAAGCATTTGAAACAATTTGTTTTCCATTGCTGAGAATGAAGAGGTATGAGGTCGAGTGACCACACCTAGCGGCCTCATGGTTTTGGGTTTCTGCATTTTAGTATTTTAGTAACTAAGTCCAGAGAAATATCTGCCAGAAATTGCATCACTGAAAACTAGCAGTTCTCAATTATATTATATTCCACATATGAGAGCAATGTTTCAATGTCTGTCTCTTTCTTTCTGACTCATTTCACTCAACATGATACTTTCCATGTTGATCCATTTATATGCAAATTTCATGACTTCATGTTTTCTGACAGCTACATAGTATTTCATTGTGTATATGTATGAGAGTTTCTTAAACCAGTTATCTGTTTTGGGGCAGATAACTGGCTATTGTAAACAGTGCTGCAATAAACATAGAAATGCAGATGCCATCTCTACTATACCTTTTTGCCTCTCCAGGATATATTCCCAAGAGTGGTATTACTGGATCAAATGGAAGCTCAATTTCTAATTTTTTGAGAAACATCCATATTGTTTTCCAAAAGGGCTGAACCAGTCAGCATTCACACAGCAGTGTAGAAGGGCCCCCTTTTCCCCACATCCACGCCAACACCAGTTGTTTTTGTATTTTGGGATGTGGGCCAGTCTCTGTGGTGTGAGATGATATCTCATGGTTGTTTTGATCTGCATCTCCCTGATGATTAGTGATGTTGAACATTTTCTCATGTGCCTCTGAGTCATTCGGATTTCTTCTTTGAGAAAATTTCTGTTCATTTCATCACCCCATTTTTTGATCGGGTTGGCAGTTTTTTTTTGTGTGGAGTTCAACCAGTGCATTGTATATCATTCATATCAACCCTTTATCAGATGGGTACTGCGTAAATATACTTTCCCATTCTGCAGATTGTCTTTGTACTTTGGTCACTGTTTCTTTTGAGGTGCAGAAGCTTCTTAGTTTGAGATAGTCCCATTTATTTATCTCTGTTTTCACCTGCTTGGCCACTGGCATGTCAGCTTTGAAGAAACCAGTGTCTTCAATGTCGTGGAGGGTTTTGCCGACCTTGTCTTCAATGTACCTTAGGGATTCTGGTCTGATGTTGAGGTCTTTAATCCATTTTGATCTGACTTTTGTACATGGTGATAGGTGGAGGTCTAAGCCCATTTTTTTGCATGTAGCTGTCCAGTTTTGCCAGCACAGTTTGTTAAACATGCTTTCCTTGCTCCACTTCACATTTCTTGCTCCCTTATCAAAGATGAGATGGTCATACATTTGGGGGGATGTGTCAGGGTATTCAACCCTGTTCCATTGGTCTGCCGCTCTGCTTTGTTCCAGTACTAAGGTGTTTTAATGACTACCGCTTTGTAGTAGAGTTGGAAGTTGGAGAAGTTGATTCCTCCCATTTTCTTTTTCCCAAGAATTGCATTAGCTATTCGTGGGGGCTTATTGTTCAATATCAATTTCAGGAGCACCTGCTCCATTTCTTTAAAGAATGACAAGGGTATCCCTATAGGGATCACATTGAATTTGTCCAATGCTTTGGGGAGAATTGCCATTTTGACAATATTAATTCTTCCAATCCATGAACAGGAAATATTTTTCCATTTCCTGGTGTCTTCTTTTATTTCCTGAAGTAGCGTTTTGTAGTTTTCATTATACAAGTCCTTTAACTCCTTATTTAAGCTGATTCCGAGGTATTTGATTTTTTGAGTTGCAATTGTGAACGGGATTGTTTTTATCATGTCGCTTTCTTCTCTCTCACTATTTGCATATAAGAAAGCTATGGACTTCTGTGTATTGATTCTATAGCCTGCAACTTTACTATACGAGTCTATTGTTTCTAGGAGTTTCTCAGTAGAGGTTTTAGGGTTTTCTAAGTATAATATTATAACATCAGCGAATAGTGAGAGCTTGATTTCTTCCTTTCCTACATGAATGCCCTTAATATCTTTTTCTTGCCTAATCGCTATTGCAAGTACTTCCAGTACTATGTTGAACAGAAGAGGAGAGAGTGGGCATCCTTGTCTCATCCCTGTTCTCAGTGGGAAGGGTCTTTGTTTTTCCCCATTGAGGATGATGCTTGCCGTAGGCTTGTGGTAGATGGCTTTGACTATATTGAGGAAGGTCCCTTATATACCCATTTTGGGGAGAGTTTTCATCATAAACGGGTGCTGGATCTTGTCAAATGCTTTCTCTGCATCTATTGATATGATCAAATGGTTTTTATCTTTTCTTTTGTTGATATGGTGGATTATGTTGATTGATTTCCGAATGTTAAAACATCCTTGCATCCCCGGGATGAATCCCACTTGGTCGTGGTGTATAATATTTTTGATGAGTTGTTGAATTCTGTTTGCTAATATTGTTGAGAATCTTCCCATCTGTTTTCATCAGGGATATTGACCTGTAGTTTTATTTTTTTGTGGTGTCTTTGTTTGCTTTTGGTATTAGGGAAATGTGAGCCTCATAGAAACTGTTTGGGAGGGTTTCTGTTTCTTCAATTTCCTGGAAAAGCTTGAGAAGAACTGGCAATAGGTCCTCTTTAAGTGTTTGGAAGAATTCGCTAGTGAATCTGTCTGGACCTGGGGTTTTATTTTTGGGAAGACTTTTGATTACCGTTTCAATTTACTTGATGTTAATAGGACTAGTCAGGAACTCCAGGTCTTCTTGGTTCAGCCTTGGGAGATTATAGGAATCCAGGAATTTATCCATTTCTTCTAGGTTCTCTTGTTTTGTGGCATACAGATTTTCAAAGTAGTCTCTGATGATCTTTTGGATTTCATTGGTTTCTGTTGCGATGTCCCCCTTTTCATTTCTGATTCGGCTTATAAGGGTTCTCTCTCTCTCTCTTTCTTTGTGAGTCTTGCTAGTTGTTTATCAATCTTATTTATTTTCTCGAAGAACCAGCTCTTTGTTTCATTGATCTTTCGAATTGTCTTTTGGGTTTCCATGTCGTTAATTTCTGCTGTAAGTTTTATTACCTCTTTCCTTCTGCCTGGTTTGGGCTCCTTTTGTTGGTCCTTTTCTAAGGTCTTGAGCTGTGAAGTCAAGTTATTTTTGTTGGCCCTTTCTTCCTTCCTGAGATATGCTTGCAGAGCTATAAACTTTCCCCTTAAAACGGCTTGAGCTGCGTCCCACAGGTTCTGGTAGCTTGTGTCTTCATTCTCATTTGTTTCCAGGTACCTTTTGATTTCCTCCTTGATTTCCTTCCTGACCCACTCATTGTTCAACATCGAGCTATTTAATTTCCAGGTGTTTGATTTATTTTTCTGCATCTGTCCAGTGCATCATGGTGTGAAAAGATAGCTGGTACAATGTCTATTCTGTTGAGGTATGTTGTGTGGCTCAGCACATGGCCTATTCTGGAAAATGTTCCATGTGCACTGGAAAAGAATGTGTATAGAGCCCTGTATAGATATATTAGCCCTCTTTCTTCTATTTATTCCTTCAAAGCCAGTATTTCCTTGGTGAGTTTTAATCTTCTTTATCTGCCCAGAGGTGATAGGGTGGTCTTGAAGTCTCCAACTACTATTGTGTTGCCCACAATGTCCTTCTTAAGGTCTGTAGGTATTTAGCTCGCCCCTCATTGGGTGCATACACGTTTAAGAATGTGATTTCTTCCTGCTGTACATATCCCTTGATTAATAAAAAGTGGCCTTCACTATCCCTTCTAATCTTTTTCAACCTGAAGTCTATGTTGTCCGATACTAGTAAAGCCACCCCAGCTTTTTTGAGGGAGTTGTTTTCTTGCAGAATTGTTTTCCATCCTTTGACTTTGAGTCTGTGTTTGTTCTGGCTATTCACATGTGTTTCTTGCAGGCAGCAGAATGTTGGGTTGAGTCTCTGATTCCATTTTGCCAGTCTGTGTCTTAATTGGTGAGTTAAGACCTTTGACATTGAGAGAGATTATTGTCATAGGGTTTTGTGCCATCTTTCTGTAAGTGTTTGTTGTGCTTGTAGGGGTTTTTCTTCTCTTATAGTAGCCTCTTTAGACCTTCTTTTAGGTTTGCTTTAGAGTCTATGAAGTTCCTGAGTTGTTGTTTATCCACAAAATAGTGTATAATTCCTTCTAGTTTGAATGAGAGTTTGGCCAGATAAAGTATTCTTGGTGAAGCGTTCATTTCATTGAGTCTTTTCACTATATCCCACCAATGCCTTCGAGCTTGAAGGGTTTCAGGGTTTCCTCCAATAGGTCTGCTGTGAACCTAAGGGGTGCTCCATTGTATGTGATTTCCTTCTTCGACCTTGCAGCTTGCAGTAATGTGTCTCTATCTGTTACCTCCATCATCCTAACTATGATATGTCTTGGAGTTTTTCTGTTAGGGTCTCTTTTAGCTGGCACTCTTCTGGCTCCTTGAATCTGGATGTCTGCATTGTCCAGCTCTGGGAAGTTTTCAGCAATGATTTTTTTGACTGTGGATTTTTCATTGGGATTGGTTCCCTGTCCTTCTGGTCCTCCAATGATTCTAATGTTGTTCCTCTTGAATTCATCCCCTAGGACTCTAATTCTCCCTAGAGCTATTTTGAGGTCTCTCCCCATAGATTGTTGTTGCCTGTAGGCTGCCTGGAGTTGATCTTCAAGCTCACTGATTCTGTCTTCTGCTGCAGTCATTCTATTTTTAAGGGCACCCACTGAGTTTTTTAATTAATCTACTGAATCCTTTGTGACATTTCCTTCTGTAGGTTTTTTCTTTCTATTCTCATTTCTTTCCGTAATTTCTCAGCTGTCTCTTGTATCGTTACTGTCAGGTCCTCCTTTAATGTAATGAATACCTTGTGAATCTTTCGATTGAGTTGATTGAAAATCTTGAGGATTTCACCTCTGAATTCTTTATCGGAGAGCTCCAGTTTGTAGGTAAGGTCTACTGAGGCATAAGACTGTTTTCTTCGTCCTCTCCTTGTGGCGGGGATTTGCACTGTTTCTTCATATTATTGTGGTAGTATGAAAGAGGGACCTTGAAGTTCACCTCTGGTTGTGAAAAAGGATTCTGAATGGGCTTGGTCAGTGGTGATCAATTTCTTCTGTACCCCCTCTAGAACATGTCCCTCTCTGATGTTCCTTTATTCTTTATGTGAAACTTCAAGCAATGCTTTTTGAGAGTGGGGTCCTTTAGCTTTGGCTTGAATAGCTGCTTATATTCATTGGTAGTTTTCAAAATTTGGAATTAGCTAGGAACCTATTTAGGAAGTATATTAAGGCCCGCTAAGATGATAATTTGGGATGTAGGTGATGAATATTGAGAAGTACCAAATAAATGTTTGGTATATGAAAAAAAAAAAGCGCTCCGAAGGAGGCCACGCCCACGTTGTTGAGGCCACGCTCACTTTTGTTGAGGCCACGCCCACTGACACAATGTGGCGGGGTGACCTCATTGAGGGAGAGTACTAGCATGCAGGCACTGGAGGGTGGCAAGGTTCTAGGTGGGCGTTGCTCAGAGAGGGTGGAGTCCGGGTCCAAAGGAAGACAG
Organism: Sorex araneus; assembly: GCF_027595985.1. NCBI lineage: Eukaryota > Metazoa > Chordata > Mammalia > Eulipotyphla > Soricidae > Sorex > Sorex araneus. The sequence goes on along the minus strand of NC_073302.1, from coordinate 185,866,948 downwards.
CGCGTGGGGGGGAGGTGCAGGCACAGATGAGATGGAGCCCGTTCAGTCCACTAACCTGCAAAAGGGCTAATTCAGAAGTTCTTAAAAGTGAACAAAAATGAACAGTTGCTATGTTCTTTACTTGTCAGAGACATAGCATGTTTTATTCATTAAGTGGTATTCCATAAATCATTTACAAATGAATCAATAAAGTACCTTTTGCATTAGGTTCTCTCTTCATGTTCTAGTGCCAAATAAATCTCTTTACAGTTTACTCACTCCTAAAATTCAAATATATATACATTATATGCATATTAGCTCCTGAATTGTATTTCTAGAATTTCTCCCTGTAAACCAGTAGCTTTCAAGCAAATTTACTGTTTCCCTAGAACTGATTCAGTTATTGTCTGGTTTTCTAAATTAGCCATCTTTAGCTACAGTAACAAAAATCATGATCTTAGGGCTTCAAAATAATAAAATTTACTCCTCATAATGAGTAAAATGTACAAATTTCCTACAAGACCAAAGTTTCAAGGAGAGATCTCTTTCTGTATTTCAGATTTAGGCAATGATATTGCCCTTAACTGGCACATACTGTCCTCTCCTGAACAGAAGCAAGAAAAGGAAACAATAAAACGTCCATACAACAACTTTCAACATTTCTATTTAAATCCACTCACGGCTTATTGGAGAATAAAGTCATCTGTCCTAGTCTGACAAGAGGGAGAAACAAAGAATCTTATAAACTGCAGGGAGTCAAGGTAAGAGCTATGATGAGTGGAAGGAAGTGGATCCTTGGTCATAGTAACACAATCTACTACAGGCTGCTGTAATGTATTCCACCCTTTTACTTCAAGTTAATTACAGCGCAAGGCATTAACTGAAAATCCAACGTCCAAGTTTCTGTCCTCGAAAACTCTAATTTAATCACCAATAATGATTTTTTTTAAGGGTTGAAGACACAAGATATTTATTTTATTTTATTTTGATAGGGGTACACTCAACAATACTCAGGGGTTAGTCCTGGTTCTGGACTCAGGAATTAATCCTGCTAGTGCTCCAGGGACAATATCAGATCATAATAATCATAATCAATATCATCACTGCCACTGTCACTGTCATCCTGTTGCTTATCGATTTGCTTGAGCGGGTATCAGTAACATCTCCATTGTGAGACTTGATGTTACTGTTTTTGGCATATCAAATATGCCACCGGTAGCTTGCCAGGCTCTGCCCTGCGGGCGGGATACTCTTGGTAGCTTGCCGGGCTATCTGAGAGGGACGGATGAATCGAACCCGGATCGGCCGCATGCAAGGGAAATGCCCTATCGCTGTGCTATCGCTCCAGCCCCACAATATCAGATATTGGGATCAAACCCAGGCTGATGGCATTCAAGCAAGCATCCTACGTGCTATGCTATTTCTTCAACCCCTTAATCAATAACAATATATAAACTTAAGCAATCAGTGATGGAAATAAAAGTCTAAGATGCATTCCTCTGTCTGACTACAGCAGATGTGGTACAACCTAAGGCAAAAGAACTGATCTGAAATTTTCTTTGCATAGGTTTTTCACCGCTTTCATTAAGCTGATTCCTTGGTTATTGATTTTATGAGTCACAATTATAAAGAGCTGGTAGAACTTTACAAGAAAAATTCTAAGTCCATCTAAAATAAATATGGGGAGAAGAGATGATCAGAAACTTCCTCAACGAAAAAGTCCAAATGGATAAAAGGCATATAAAAATGTTCTACATCACTAACCTCCAGGGAAATTTAAATAAAAACAACAATAAAATTTCATCCCACACTGAGAAATCGACAACAACAACAAAAAACAACAATCACTATTAGTGTGGATGTGAGGAAATGGGAATGCTGACCTGTCCATCTCTTTGGAAAACAGCATGGACATTCCTCAAAACATTAGAGATGGAGTCACCACGAGACCCAGCAATTACACTTCTGGGAATATACCCAAAGGGACCCAGAACACAATGTAGAAATGACATCTGCATTCCTATGCCCACGGCAGCTCAGTAGCCAAAATCTGGAAACAATAAAGTGCTGAAGAATAGATAACTGGATAAAGAAGCTATGGAACATATATATTGCAAAATACTACAGAGCTGTTAGGAAAATAATGAAATCATGCAATTTGCTGCTATGTGGATGCATCTGCCGAGAATCATGCCAGGTAAAGTTAGTCACAGGGAGAGGAACAGACCTAGAATGATCTCTCGCATATGAAGTATATGAAGAAACATAGTATATGAAGAAACAAGTATATGAAGAAACATAGTAGGGGGGTAACATATGCCAAAGGAAATAGGAAGAGCATGAGAAGCAGTTTGTAGGAGGAGCTAGCTACTGAGGGGCGGAAGTGCAGGACAGGTCAGAAACGGAACGCTAAGGCAGTGGTGAAGGGAAGTGTCATCCCTGAGGAGGATGGCTGCTGAAAGGAGGTAAAGTGATATGCATGATATCTCATTCATAAATTCTAAAATAAATAGTTTTTTCAAATGGCCATTAGAGACCATAGTCACTATAAGTGTTCTCTTTGAAAGTGTGCATTCTGTAAGAGGTTTAACATGTAAAATGTATTTTATTATTATTTTTGTTTTTGTTACTATTATTTTGTATTATTTTTGTTACTATTGTTATTGGGCTGGAGCGATAGCACAGCATTAGGACATTCGCCTTTCATGCGGCCGACCCGTGTTCGAGTCCTCCACCCCTCTGGGACAGCCCGGCAAGCTACCAAGAGTATTGAGCCCACACGGCAGAGTCTGGCAAGCTACCCATGGTGTATTGGATATGCCAAAAACAGTAACAATAAGTCTCACAATGAGAGACATTACTGGTGCCCGCTTGAGCAAATCTATGAGCAACAGGATAACAGTGACAGTGACTATTATTATTATTATTATTATTATTATTATTATTATCATTATTTTGGTTTGGGGTCACACCTGGCAGTTCCCAGAGCTTAGTCCTGGTTCTGCCTTAGGGACCACTCCTGCAGGGGCTCAGAGGACCATATGGGTTTCTGGGGATCAAACCCAGGTTTGCCTCATACAAGACAAATGGCCTAAGCGGGTATTGTTTTTCCAGCACATAAAATGTATTTTTATACAATCAGAACAAATAAAGTCACCTTAATCATAATTATTTAGCAATTTGAGCACTGATTTTTCTCTCTGTCTTTGTAGAAGGAAGGGGTAAACACCAAGATATATGTCTAAAATGTTCCTAGTTAAAATTTTTCCTAAGATACCAGCATCGTTTTATGATCCATCATTTTTAGGAATAAAGCCTTCTGAACCCCTATCACAATCTTATCAATATCAACAAAATCTAATTAAAAATCACTGTGAAGCAATCTCTTCAGAGCAGAAAACGTCTACTCCCTGCATTGCGCATTTTACTCGTATTTCAATAAATGATAAAGAAATTTTCTGTTTAAATCAGAATGTCAAGGTCATCACAGACAATCAAAAATTTTAAGTGTATAAAATGTGTAATTTTAAAGAGATGTGCAAAGTGGATATATAAATTTGCATATGTCCTTCTTTCCTTTATAACACAGACAATGAAGTTAGCAAATGTTCCTTCCGTGGTTTCTTGGTGACAGACTGTACCAATTGTATTAAGTTTCAGGCACTTTCTGTTCTAAAATAGCAGAATAATAGTTACTAAGATGTATTATGATGTATTCTTTAGAATTTACAACATGCCTAATTAAAATTTTACACACTTCTTATGTGGACTGGACTTGCTATTCTGCTGACTAGGTATAAAGATAAGATTGTCCTCACTCTTTAATCTCACTCTATTCATCTTAGCTCTTCTTTGACCTGAATAATTAGGCAGAGATGAGGAAAGTGAGAACAGAATTTATTTGTGTGAGGACTTATGAAAAGTTTGCTTTTATCTCTATATTGATACCACTGTTGGGATAGAATTGTGAACTTTTAATCACATAGAACTACCTTAAGAAAGACTCAATTGTCTTTAAGATTAACAATATTTCCCCCAGAACTTTCACTCTCTCTCTCTCTCTCTCTCTCCACACACACACACACACACACACACTCACACACCTCACAAAGCATCCCTCTCGTACATGTTCTTCCTTCTTCTATTGGTGAGGAAACCCCAGAAATCCCACTGCAGCTGTCTTCCTTATCGGCATGTTCCCAACATGAAGATATTTATCTACTCCAACCAGAATCCAAGCACTTGTCCCTATAATCCCACAACATCTATATAACACCTATCATCTCATCTGCTGGTCTATATATTTTCACACTGCTTTTTCTCAACTTCCAGGTATGAGATACATAAGCAAATCCAACACCTTAGCAGATGACAATAAAGGAAAGAACAAAATCTCTCGTAGCAGAAAATCATGACATACATAACTCAGGAACACTTATCACTTAACTTTGAAGAAGATAACCAATAGTATATGTTTTCTCTTATACAAAAGCATAAGAAGCATTTGATATAAAATTCCTTGAGTTTCATGTTCTAGGAAAGTTATCTGTCTTATCTATCAGTCTCATTTAAATATTTCCCATGGAAAAACCAACTAGTCTATGTTGGGTTATTTTATGAACTCACTAATTTACCCTAAAATTTGAGTCTTAACAATGGGTGAATTTGGTAGCTTTTAATCAGACAGTTTTGCTCTAATCCCTCAATATTTGGGTAATCCAAATGATGGGTGCATAGATTCCATCTGTGACTACCATCATATTGTTATTAAACAACTACCAAAAAATAGGTAGGTGTTTACAAGTCACTTATAAATGTTCTATGAATCACTAAACATGAATCTAAATATAATTAGTGGACACTGAACATACACTATTTTGGCAAATAATTGCTTCCTGCAATGTTTAGAGTTCATGTGGCTTCTTATTTGTTTTTTTCTCAACTTTTAATTAGGGACTGTGACTTACCCACAGGTAATAACAGTGCTCTGACTCACAATGTCCCAGTGACATATTACCATCCAGTGTCAGCATCTCTCCCTCACACTCCCCACCTCTAATCACTTAGGAAAGTCAGTTCTACAAACTGACTCTCAGGGTTTACACCTGGTCATTTTCTTACTCTGTGACTCTAGGTTTGTTTTGTTTTTTTTTAATAAGTTTCTCTTGTAAATGAGATTCAACGCCATGTCAAATTTTTACAAATAACATGATTTTGGTACAGTAGTTATATTACTAGAGGCAAATAATAATGTCATCAAATAAGTAATAAAAGTTATACTTTCTTGGATAGTCTTATAAATTCTAAGATTGTATACATTAGAATAATGAATAGTTGGTATTCTGCCAAAGAATACCATGAAAAGGAAAACAATTGCTGTTAGCATAATAATTTTGACAGACTGTAAGTAATTTCCCTATTCAGTTGTTCTAACCTAAAGCATTTGAAGTCTTATAAACCAGTTTCAAATGGAAGAGACAGAGGGAGAGAGTGTCTAATCTGTCGGTCTGACTTACGCAAAGTAAGTGTAGAGACCATGGATCTAGAGAAGCTCAGACTGGGGCATAATAACAGATTTGCAGTCACTCCTCTGACCTTTAAATCAGTGCTTGATTACAAAACTCTCCATAGGAGATGTTCATAGAATATTCAAGAAGTATTTAGGAACTTTTAGAGCAAAACATTTTATGCACATTTTAAAGGCGTACACAATATTCAGATCACACAGAGTTCTATAAGAACATGCCTGTGAATAACATAGCTACGTTAGTATATTCTAGAAGGATTTTATGTGCTGTAAGTTATTTCGTTCTATAATTTCCTCTGAAATTAAACACTGATTGTTTCCTTGAATCACAGCTCTTAGCAGAAAGCCAGGGAGACACTGTCAGCATGTTTATTGCCGTGATCTCTTGAGAAATAATGGATGCACCTTGCCTATACATACTTTATATTATATTACTCAGAGCTAAATAGAGCTTAGTGATGGAATAAATAGATTTAGTTAATGAGACAACAGTCTAGGATGAATCAGGATGATCTACAGTATTTTTCTAAGCTTCTTGCAGAAGTGCTCATCAACATGGCCACATAACTCACTCCCCAAATTTCACCTCAGGGCTTTCAAAGCCCCATACCTGGATTGTGTGTTAGAGTTATTTCAAAGTCTAAGTCATATACAGTATAATTTTAATGTAATTATTATCAGGACCTTAATATCATATAGAGCCTTTCTTTGTTCATTGTCCGGGCTTCAATATGCTTCAAATGTGATTTTATGAAAACAATTACATTACAATATAATTACTTTCTGATACTTTATTTTTTAAATTTTATTAGAGAATCACTGTGACGTACAGTTACAAACTTATGAACTTTTGTGTTTGGATTTTACTCATATAGTGATCATTTACCCATCCCTCCACCAGTGCCCATTCTCCTCCACCAATGATCCCAGTATCCCTCTCATCACGCCACCCCATCCCCCACCACCCCACCCTGCCTCTGTGGCAGGGCATTCCCCTTTATTTTTTCTCCTTTTGGGTGTTGTAGTTTGCAATAGAGGTATTGAGTGCCTATCATGTTGGGTCTATAGTCTACTTTCAGCTCGTATCTTCCAACACGAATGGGTCCTCTTGACATCATTTACTTGGTATTCCCTTCACTATCTGAGCTGCTTTTCCCCTAGTATGTGAGGCCAGTTTCCAAGCTGTGGGGAGGACCCCTAATACTTATCTCTACAACTCTTGGGTGTTAGTCTCCCACTCCGTTATTTTATATTCCACAGATGAGTGCAACCTTTCTGTCTGTCCCTCTATTTCTGACTCATTTCACTTAACATGATACTTTTCATGTAGATCCACTTATATACAAATTTCATGACTTCATCTTTTCTAACAGTTGCATAGTATTTCATTGTGTAGATGTACCAATGTTTCTTAAACCAGTCATCTGTTTTTGGGCACTCTGTTTTTTTCCAGATTTTGGCTATTGTAAGCAGTGCTGCAATAAACATAGAAATGCAGATGTCATTTTTACTATACCTTTTTGCCTCTCCAGGATATATTCCAAGGAGTGGTATTGCTGGGTCAAATGGGAGCTCAATTTCTAATTTTTTGAGAATCGTCCATATTGTTTTCCAAAAGGGCTAAATGAGTTGGCATTCCCATCAGCAGTGAAGGAGAGTCCCTTTCTCCCCACATCCACAACAACAGCGGTTGCTTTTGTTCTTTTGGATGTGGGCCAGTCTCTGTGGTGTGAAATGATATCTCATTGTTCTTTTAATCTGCATTTCCCTGATGATTAGTGACATAGAGCATTTTCTCATGTGCCTTTTAGCCATTAAAATTTCGTCTTTGAGAAAATTTCTGTTCATTTCCATCCCCCATTTTTTGATGGGGTTGGGAGTTTTCTTTGTGTAAAGTTCAACCAGTGCCTTGTATATCCTTGATATCAACCCCTTATCAGATGTGTATTGATTGAATATCCTTTCCCATTCTGTAGACTGTCTTTGTATTTTGGTCACTGTTTCTTTTGTGGTGCAGAATTTCAAAGTTTAAGGTAGTCCCAATTGTTTATGTCTCTTTTCAGTTGCTTGGCAAGTGGTGTGTTATCTTTGAAAATACTTTTAGCTTCAATGTCATGGAGGGTTTTGCCAACCTTGTTTTCCATACACCTTATGAATTCTGGTCTGATGTTGAGACCTTTAATCCACTTTGACCTGACATTTGTACATGGCATTAAGTAGAGATCTAAGCCCATTTTTTTGTGTGGAGCATGCAGCTGTCCAGTTTTGCCAGCACCATTTGTTGAAGAAGATTTCCTTGTTCCAATTCACATTTTTGCTTCCTTATCAAAGATTAGATGATCATATATTTGAGGGTGCATGTCAGGATATTCAACCCTGTTCCATTGGTCTGTGGCTCTGCCTTTGTTCCAGTACCATGCTGTTTTAATTATTACTGCTTTGTAGTACAGATTGAGGTTGGGGAGGGTGATTCCTCCTATATTCTTTTTCCAAAGAGTTGTCTTAGCTATTCCTGGGGGCTTATTGTTCCATATGAATTTCAGGAATGTTCGCTCCATTTCTTTGAAGAATGTCATGGGCATCCTTATAGGGATCACATTGAATGTGTACAGTGCTTTGGGGAGTATTGCCATTTGACAATGTTAATTCTCCCAATCCATGAGCAGGGAATATCTTTTCATTTCCTCATGTCTTCTATAATTCCTTGAAGTAGCATTTTGTAGTTTTATTTTTACAAGTTCTTTACCTCCTTAGCTTGAGAAGGACTGGCAATAGGTCCTCTTTAAATGTTTGGAATAATTTGCTAGTGAATCCATCTGGACCCGGGCTTTTGTTTTTGGGAAGAGTTTTGATAACCGTTTCAATTTCCTTGATATTAATAGGGCTGTTCAGGTAGTCCAAGTCTTCTTGGTTCAGCCTTGGGATATTATAGGAATCCAGAAATTTATCCATTTCTTTTAGGTTCTCTTGTTTGGTAGCGTACAGATTTTCAAAGTAGTCTCTGATGATCTTTTGGATTTCTTTGGTTTCTGTTGTGATATTCCCCTTTTCATTTCTGATTCAATTTTTAAGGTTTCTCTATCTCTCTTTGTGAGTTTTACTAGTGGATTATCAATCTTACTTATTTTCTCGAAGAATCAGCTCTTGGTTTCATTGACCTTTCAGATTGTTTTCTGGGTTTCCATGTCGTTGATTTCTGCTCTAAGTTTTATTATCTCTTTCCTTTTGCTTGGTTTGGGCTCCTTTTTTGGTCCTTTTCTAAAATCTTAAGCTGTGAAGTCAAGTTCATGTGGGCTCTTTCTTCCTTCCTGAGAAATACTTGCAGAACTATAAATTTTCCCCTTAACACAACATTAGCTGTGTCCCACACGTTCTGGTAGCTCATGTCTTCATTCTCATTTGTTTCCAAATACCTTTGATTTCTTCCTTGATTTCTTTCCTGACCCACTCATTGCTCAACATCGAGTTGTTTAATTTCCAGGTGTTTGATTTTGTTTTCTGCATCTGCACATGATTCACTTCTATGTTCAGTGCATCATGGTTTGAAAAGAGAGCTGATACAAAGTCTATCTTTCTGATTCTGTTGAGGTACGTTGTGTGGCCCAGCACATGGTCAATTCTGGAAAATGTTCCATGTGCACTGGAAAAGAATGTGTACTTATTTGGGGGGGGGGAATATAATGCCCTGTATAAATCTAATAGCCCTCTCTCTTCTATTTCGTCCTTCAAAGCTAGTATTTCCTTGGTTAGTTTTAATTTTCTTGATCTATCCAGAGGTGATTGGGCGGTGTTGAAATCTCCAACTACTATTGTTTTGTTCACAATGTCCTTCTTAAGGTCTGTTAGCTGTTGTTGTAGGAATTTAGCTGGTCCTTCATTGGGTGCATATACTTTTAGGATTGTGATTTCCTTCTGCTGTACATATCCCTTGATTAATAAAAAATGGCCTTCACACCGCCGAGATGTGATCCCGGGGGCCGCACGCATGTGCGGCCTCTCCGCAGCTGCACAAGTGTGAATCCAGACCCAGCAAAACCTCTTTCCGCATGGGCAACTCCTCGCAGAATGTCTCCAGCCTGAGAACTAAGCCTCGGCCCCGAGCCCGCCCAGGAGGGGAAAGGTATTTCTCTCTCTCACCTCTTTCTCTCCGGGGATGAAGGGCGCGGTGGCCGCCATATTAAGACGACCACAGATTGGGTTTTCAAGCCTGCAATTATCTAATATCTGGAAGAAATCTCCCTGGACTTCTTGTTAAAGTACAGAAATTCAAAACCGCGCGACCGCAGACCTTTTTTGTCTTCACAGTAGGTCTGAATCTAGTGGGGTACTCCTAACAACAATAGTGAGGTTTGTGTTGAAATATTGAATGTAACCAAAGTAAACAGAATGTAAAATGAAACTTATCAGTTACAAGGTAGGGGGTGGGGGGGCGGGATGGGAGGTGTACTGTGTGGGTTTGGTTTTTTTTTTTTTTTTTTTTTGGTGGTGGTATATGGGCACTGGTGAAGGGATGGTTGTTTCAGCATTGTATAACTGAGACCTAAGCCCAAAAGCATTGTAATCTTCCACACGGTGATTTACTAAAATAAAAATAAATAAATAAATAAATAATTTTTAAAAAATGGCCTTCACTATCCCTTCTAATCTTTTTCAACCTGAAATCTATGTTGTCTGATACTAGTAATGCCACCCTAGCTTTTTTGAGGGAGTTGTTTGTTTGCGGGATTGTTTTTCACCCTTTGACTTCGAGTCTGTGTTTGCCCTGACTGTTCAGGTGTGTTTCTTGCAGGCAGAAGAATGTTGGTTTCTGTCTCTGAATCCATTTTGCCAGTCTCTGTCTCTTAATTGGTGAATTTAGACCATTGACATTGAGAGAGATTATTGTTATTGGATTTTGCGCCAGCTTTCTGTAAGGGTTTGTTGTGCTTGTAGGGGTTTTTCTTGTCTTACAATAACCCCTTTAGTCCTTCTTTTAGGTTTGTTTTGAGTCAGTGAAGTTCCTGAGTTGTTGTTTATCCTCAAAATAGTGTATCATTCCTTCGAGTTTGAATGAGAGTTTAGCTGGATAACGTATTCTTGGTGAAGCGTTCTTGTAGCCTATTTCTTCTCTGTGAGAAACTGGCAAGCTTCTGAGAGTTTCCTGCCCACATGGGACAGCTTTGCAAGCTTCCCATGGTGTATTCATATGCTAAATCCAGTAACAAGCTGGATCTCATTCCCCTGACCCTGAAAGAGCCTCCAGTGTGACATCGACATCCATGGGCAGAGTTGAGAGAGACTTCTAAGATCTCAGGGAAAGGACGAATTGAGAGGTTACTGAGCCCGCTCGAGAAATCGAGAAATGGGATTTCGTGATTGTGATCGTGATCAATGAAGCTTTCATTTCATTGAGTTTTATCACTATATCCCACCACTGCCTTTGGGCTTGGAGGGTTTCCTCTGATAGATCTGCTGTGAATCTAAGGGGTGTTCCTTTGTATGTGATTTCCTTCTTTGACCTTGCTGCTTGCAGTATTGTATCTCTATCCATAACGTCCATTATTCTAACTATGATATGTCTTGGATTTTCTGTTTTGGTCTCTTTTAACTGGCACTCTTTGGGCTCCTTGAATCTGGATGCCTGCATTCTCCAGCTCTGGGAACTTTTAAGCAATAATTTCTTTGACTGTGCCTTTTTCACTGGGGTTGTTCCCTGTCCTTCTGGTACTCCAATGATTCTAATGTTGTTCCTCTTGAATTCATCCCCTAGGACTCTGATTAGTCCTAGAGCTATTTTGAAGTCTCTCCCCATTGATTGTTGTTGCCTATAGGCTGCCTGCAGCTCATCTTCAAGCTCACTGATTCTGTCTTCTGCTGCAGTCATTCTATTGTTGAGGGCACCCACTGAGTTTTTTATTTCATCTACCGAATCCTTCATTCATGACATTTCTTTTGGTAGCTTTTTTATTTCTGCTCTCATTTCTTCCCGTATTTTCTCGGTTGTCTGTTGTATTGTTTCTGTCATGTCCTCCTTTAATTTAATGAATACCTTTTCAATCTTTACATTGAGTTCATTGAACATCTTCAGCACTTCCACTCTGAATTCATTGTCAGAGAGCTCAAGTTTGTAGGAAATGCCTTTTGAGGCTTCTGGACTCCTTTCATCATCCTCTTCTTGTGATGGGGATTTGTGCTGTTTCTTCATGTTGTTGTGGTGGTATGGAAGAGGGACCTCAAGTTCACTATCACTATTCCCTCTTGATGCGAAACAGGAATCTGGATGGTATCGGTCAATGGTAGTTACCTTTTATTATCCCCTTCTAGAACATGTCCTTCCTCTCAGATGTTCCTCTAATCCTTAGGTGAGGACTAAGATGATGCTTTCAGAGAATGTGCTCTTCTACATTGGGCTTTGCACGGGTACTAGTATTTATTGGTGTTTCGGTGAAATTGGGATAGACTACTGGCTTATCTTATTGTTCTTTGGATAGTTAGGATGTTACTCATGCATATAGGTAATAAAGGCTGAGATCTAACAACAGATTGCTTGATGCTGGAAAATAACTGCAGCCGACCAGAAAAGAGGCCACGCCCACTTTTGCCTAGGCCGAGACCCCTGAGGATTAGGACACGCCCCTTCCCCCACAATAGCACACACCTGTGCCTGAAGACAGAACGACTGCAGTGCTTGGGGGTGGCGTGCCAGCCACTGGCGGCAGTCGGGGGTGGGGGGTGGCTGGGGTGCTAAGGGTCCGAGGAGCAGACTGGGATGTGGGAAGGGCAGGTCCTCTGATACTTTATTTTTTATTCAGTTACTATGAGATAGCCCTTACAAAGCTGTTCATGATTAGGCTTCAGTGGTACAGAGTTCCAACACCCATCCTTCCGCCAGTGTACATTTCCCAGCACTGGTCCACAGTTTCCCTCCCATCAGCCCCACCCTATAGCCTGCCTTTGTGGCAAGTCCTTTTTTCTCTGTCTCTGCCTCTGTCTCTGTCTCTGTTTCTCCCTCTCTTTCTCCTTTTGGGGCATTGTGGTTTGCAGTATTGATGCCAAATTAATTTCCCTTTTTATGTCAGTTTTGGGGCTGGAGTAATAGCACAGTGGGTAGGGCATTTGCCTTGCACACGGCTAACCCGGGTTCGATTCCTCTGCCCCTCTCAGAGAGCCTGGCAAAAATACCCATAGTTTATTTGATATGCCAAAAACAGTAACAAGACTCACAATGGAGACGTTACTGGTGTCCCCTCAAGCAAATCAATGAGCAATAGGATGACAGTGACACTGACAGTGATGTTAGTTTTGATATATAAATTTAGATGTTTTTTTATTTCTGAACTGAGGCTGTCTTCCTTACAAATTATCATTTAAACTGTACTAAGTTGGATGCCCAGGTATGTGACATTGCCTTAAAACCTTCCATGTCTGGAGAATGGAGAGACAGCATGAGCATAGACACATGCCTCATTAAGCCTCATCCTTGCATACGACTGACCCACTCTGGTCTCTGTCTCCAAGGTATCTGAAGGGCACCACTGGCTGTGGCCCTGCAGGTCTCTGATCGTCGGGAGACACAGGCAAGCCACAACACAGTAGGGCCCAAGCGGCACCATAGCCTGAACCCTATTAAACTGCTGGTCCAATAAGCTAAAAATCATCCATGAGAGGCTACAGTTCTCCTGGGAACCACGTGACGTCCACCTCCACCTCTCTGAAAACAAAAAAAGTCGTGTGGTTCTGGTGTAATAAAATTGTTCTTGCTCATCCAGACATAAGCTATTTTACCTATACTCGGTTCATCTGCATCTTTAAAAAATATTATTTTAGGTAGATGATTTAAAGTAATGATAATGGCAAGGTTTGTGCAAAACATATTCCTGCACCAGTCCTCCAGAGCGCTCGCTTCCCTCTACCATGCACCAGTCCCCACCCCATCCTGTGCCCCCTACAGATATACAAATCAGTTCTCAGTGCCTGCCATCGGTATTTGTTGCCTTTACTGTGTACCTTGTATACCACGTACACGAGATCATTCTTTGTATATCACTCTCCTAATGACACTCTACAGATCCAGCCACAAATTGCATGATTTCACCTTTTACTCAGTTGTGTCTTTATATGTAAAGACCATGTCTTGTGTACAATATTTATTTGGAGACAATTTTATACCAAACTTGATGAGCTCTGCCTTTGATAGTGCATACTATTATGATTGGGTTTGTATCCATCATTTTATGCATTCCACACTCCTTTCTTCTTTCTGTATCTGGCTTCATCTCCATTATGGGGATAATGCAAGATTATTTAGCATTAGATTTATTCATGAAATATATACAATATTCATTTTATCAAGTCAGCTGTTTATTTATTTATTTGTTTATTATTGCTTTTTGGGTCACACCTGGCATTGCACAGGGGTTACTCCTGGCTTATGTACTCAGGAATTACTCCTGGCAGTGCTCGGGGGACCATATGGGATGCTGGGAATCGAACCAAGGTCCGCTGCGTGCTATCATTCCAATCAAGTCTTTTGATCTCACATTTCACATCTAAAAATATAACTGTCGCACTGTTGCACTGTCATTCCATTGTTCATTGATTTGCTCTAGCGGGCACCAGTAACATCTCCATTGTCATACTTCTTACTGTTTTTGGCATATTGAATACACCACAGGGAGCTTGCCAGGCTCTGTCGTGTGGGCGGGATACTCTCATTAGCTTGCCAGGCTCTCCAAGAAGGACGGAGGAATAGAACCTGGGTTGGCTGTGTGTAAGGCAAACGCCCTACCTGCTGTGCTATAATAAACTATGGATATACCTCCAATAACTACATTTGTTTGTCCTTTAAGTTATATTAAAACTTATAGTTCTAAATATTTTATAAAGCCAATTTAAAATTTTATTACTTTGTCTTTACTAATCACTTCACCATAAACAAACTTTGAAAAACTAAAACATTGTTCTTATATATGTGAGAAATCATCCCTCTAATAAAAGTCCCAAGGTCAGGATAGTCCCCTGGGCAAAATCATATCAGCTTAATTTAAACAAGGATGGCTGCAAGCAGGTGCTCCAGCAGGAAACACCCGCTAGCCTAGTTTGGAGACTTCTATGACTTCAGTGTTCTACACTAAAGGCACTTACCGGTTATTTATCACCTTATGCCACAGTTTGGAAACGTCTGAGCATTCATATTTAAGGTGTATGTTCTTTTGATGGGAGCAGTGGAAAGTGATGCCAAATTAATCAATAAGTTATAAATGTCCTTTACTAAGACCTGTGGAGTCTCACTTGCTGCCTGATGGTTCTCTTAAGAGATAGAAAGAGATAGAGAGAGACAAAGGCAGCTGACAGAGGCAGGCTGGGGTTGGGGTGGGGGGTATGAGAGGGAAACTGGGGACGCTAGTTGGGGGATCGGTGTTGGAACATGGTGTGACTGAAACCTAATCATGAACAGCTTTGTACCGGCTTACTTGACAGTAATTCAATAATAAAATCTTTTTTAAAAATCTTAAAATGGTTCTCTTCTCCTTGGGTTGCAATATTTGATGAAAAGTTAGTCATCAATTTATAATAGCACTGCACTGTAGCACTGTTGTCTCGTTGTTTATTGATTTGCTCGAGCAGGCACCAGTAACATCTCCATTGTTGTTACTATTTTTGGCATATCGAATACGGGTAACTTGCCAGGTTCTGCTATGTGGGCAGGATACTCTCGGTAGCTTGCTAGGCTCTCTGAGAGGGATGGAGGAATTGAACCCAGGTCAGCCACGTGCAAGGCAAATACCCTACCTGCTGTGTTATGGCTTCAGTCCAGTTAATAATAATAATTATAATATATTATATTATACTATTGTTATATAATTATATAATATAATTATAATATTTGATCATATAATTATATAATTATTATTATAGTGATCATTATAATTATATTATTCTTATCTTATTCTTATTATTCTTCTCTTTGGAATATGTTTATTTTTTGTTTTCAAGATTTATTTTGGGAGAACGGGTGAGCCATACCTGGAGATCTTCTATTTTTTTTTTTGCCATGTGTTCTTGGGTTTTTGCTCAATGGCTGTGCCGAGTCATTCTCAAGACCATTTCAAGGGTCAGACTTGGCCATCTGTGTGGGAGCGTGCACTCTGGCCTGTTAAACTATCTCCTGGCCCAAGACATCCTATAAGTTTCAGCTTATCAGAATTTTGATGATGATATCTCCAGCAATTATTTTCTTTATATTATTCATGCTTCTCCTTAACAATATTTCAGTTTTGACATTTGAAGAGATAGTACAGGGGAGGAGTGTTTGCTTGCACACAACTCCCCGTGTTCAGTCTCCAACATCCCATGTGGGCTGCAAGCACCGCCAGGAACAAGTGTAAATGCAGAGCCAGGAGTAACTCTTGAGCATCACTGGGTATGAACCAAAACTCAGCCCAAATCACTATGATGATATTCTCAGATTTTTAATTAATTTTCCTGTTTTGTTGTTTTGTTTGGAACCACACCTGTGTACTCAGGGATTACTTCTGGCTCCATGCTCAGGGATCAGCCCTGGTGGGGATCCTTGGACTATATGTGGTGCCAGGGGTCCATCTGGGGTTGGTCACATGTAAGCAGACTTCCCTTCCATACTATACCTCCAGCCCCTTGAATTGATCTTCTGTCATATATTGCATTATTTCTTGGAATATTTTTTTGCATCATGTTAAGTATTTTTTTTCCATATGAAATTCCAAAAGTATGCACATTGGGCCATTTAGGAAAGTCAACAATTTTCAAAAAGTTATTCATGTTTATTTTATATATTTTCTTGGTTTTTTGCACTTTAATCTTTTGATCTGCATTCATAGCAAGTGCTTTAAACTCAAGTTTTCTATTTAACTGATCCAGTGACATTTTTATTTTAGTCTTAATATTGTCATCTTTCTCTGAGGTTTCTTTATTTTTATTTTAACTGAAAATGGAGTTCCTAGAACTCCATTATATTAGCTCACAGAAGCATAATGCAAGGAAATTATATTCAGGGAAAGAGCTGGTATGCGCAATTGCTTGAGAAGCTAAAAAACATTGTCAAATATATTTTTTCTGGTTTTCTGAATGCTCATTGCAGGGACAATTATTAACTAATAATTCTTCTATGTTAGGAGAGAGAGTGATAGTATGAGGGTAGGATGCTTGCCATGCACACTGCTGACCTGAGTTTATTCCCCCACATCACATATAGTCCCTCTGAGCCTAGAAGTACTGATCCTGAGTACAGAAAGGATCCTGAGTGAGCCCTGAGCTTAATCAGGTATGGAGCCGAAAACAAACAAAGATAAAAAAATTATTTTATCTTAGCATCCGTGTGTTGAAATCTCCATATTCCTGTAACAACTTTTCAAAACATTTTAGAAATATAGATATTATCTTTTATTCCTTCAAAATACATATGACCCAGTAGAGAATTTTTTTACTGTAAATTTTGTTTTATATTTTTTAGTGACAAAAGGGCATGAACAATTAGGACAATCTGATAGACGACTTACATAAGTGAGGCAAAATAGATAGGCAAAATAGTAGTTGTTTTTAACCCAATTATTATTTATGCAAGAATTTTAAATAGGATTAAGTGAACCACCAAAAAATGTGTTACTTCACTTTTTATTTGAAGTTTTAATTTGCCTCTTTAGGAACTTAGGGGTGGGGTTTCCATTTTCTTATGCATAGAATGATTTAGTGAGGGTGGCAAAAAGTTTTCTTTTCATAATACTAAGTGGGTATATCAATTTCAGGGGAAAGAGCATTTAAGGATTTCCCAAGGTTCCAACATTCCTTGGAGAGTCAAAGTTCCTGTAAGCAACCTAAGATATTCTACATACCGTGGCTTTCTTGATATTCTCTTGTATAAATTTCCCTGAAACAGAAATTTGTGGTAAATTATCTGTATTCGTGGGGATTCAGAACAAAAGTTTTATTTTCTGTTGACTGAAACTAGAGTCTTCTAAAGTAACTACTTGAATCAAAAGAAAAGTTAAGTAAAGAGTTATTATGAGAGTTTGCCATTATAAATTTCAGTATGGTGAAAACTGGGCCCCACCTGCAGTGCTCAGGGGCTATGCCCAGGTGTGACTCTTGCAGGTGCTGAGGGGACCATGGGTCATGTTGGGGGTCTGAACCACTGCTAAGGGCAAAGCAGCTATATGCAATGCAGGAGTCTTCCCTCCACTACTATCTCTTCGGTATTCTGATGTCAAGTTTCTAAGCTCTATGGAAATATATAGACTATGGGGAGAAGAGAGATAGTACACAGATAAGGCATGTACTTTTGCACACAACCAACATGTGCTCAATAGCAGGCATACATAGAGTGTGCCACCAGCAGTGTGTCCTGAGAACAGAGACATTAGTAAGTCCTGAGGGTAGCTAGGCGCTACCTAATTTCTTTTTAAAAAAGACAAAAAAGAGATACACATATATGTGTATATATACACATATATATGTGTGTGTGTGTATATATATACATCCTCGGGGGGGATGGGCTCCAGCTTCCCTCCCCACCCCAAGCAGAGCTCCCGGCGGCCGAAGACCACCGGAACCCAGCTGCAGCCATGCTGGAGGCTCCTCTCTACACGTTCGGACAGGCCTCATGCATGAAGGTACCGGCAGAGGAACCCAGGTGTGTGTAATCCCATCAATGGCCAACATCCAGAGAGAGACTTAAAAACAAGCTCTCAGAAGAGAGTGATGCAGAGAGTCTCTTGCCCGCATGCCTGGCTGTCTTCCCCGGGGCCCCTCGGAGGGGATGGGCTCCAGCTTCTTTCCCCACCCCAAGCAGAGCTCCCGGCGGCCAAAGACCACTGGAACCCAGCTACAGCCATGCTGGAGGCTCCTCTCTACACATTCGGACAAGCCTCATGCATGAAGGTACCGGCAGAGGAACCCAGGTGTGTGTAATCCCATCAATGGCCAACATCCAGAGAGAGACTTAAAAGCCAGCTCTCAGAAGTGTGCAGCCGCAAGCGGCGTGGTATCTTTAGCCTGCTTCTCCCTCTAGAAGAAACTGGCAATCTTCTGAGAGTTTCCTGCCCCCATGGGACAGCCTTGCAAGCTCCCGATGGTGTATTCATATGCAAAATCCAGTAACAAACTGGATCTCATTTCCCTGACCCTGAAGAACCCCCAGTGCAAGGTCCTTAGAAGGGTCGAGTCGAGACAGACTTCTAAGATCTCAGGGAAAGGATGAAATGAGATGTTACTGAGCCTGCCCGAGAAATCGGTGATTAACGGGATATTGTGATTGATTGATTGTGATGTGTATATATATGTGTGTGTGTATCATCAAAAACTGCATGCAGGGGCCGGAGCAATAGCACAGCGGGTAGGGCATTTGCCTTGCACGCGGCCGACCCGGGTTCGATCCCCGGCATCCCATATGGTCCCCCAAGCACTGCCAGGAGTAATTCCTGAGTGCAGAGCCAGGAGTAACCCCTGAGCATTGCTGGGTGTGACCCAAAAAGCAAAAAAATATATATAATATAATAAACTGCAAGCAAAGCAAGTCATCTTGCTTATAACTCCATTGATTTTCTAGAGTTAGAAAATCCTTTATTAGAACACTCTACATTGCACTGTAGCACTGTTGTCCTGTTGTTCATCAATTGGCTTGAGCTGGCACCAGTAACATCTCCATTGTGAGGCTTGTTGTTACTGTTTTTGGCATATCGAATACACCGCAGCTAGCTTGCCAGGCTCTACTGTGTGGGTAGAATACTCTCGGTAGCTTGCCAGGCTCTCCGAGAGGGATGGAGGAATCGAACCCAGGAACACTCTACATATTTCACAAAAATCATATGTGCAAAATTGAAGAAAATTAAACTATATATGCTATCATAAATTACCATTGCCTCCGGTGCTTTAAACTAGTAGCTTGACAGAAATGTCTAAATTCTATCATTGAATTCTATCATTAGATTGAATAAAACTCAACTTCAGTTTCTTTTGGAAAAAACAAACAGTATATCCAACCATTCTTGGGCATGTTTATGACCTTCTAGCTCCTTTACAACTGATTTTTCAATTCTATAATGCATATGTCATTTCATTTCTGGATCTTTAACATTAAATCTGTCAGATCACAGCAAGGTTTTGAGAAATTATTATTTAAATAAATCAGTACCTGAGAAACATTCTACCCTTTAAGACCCTTAAATAAAATTAACATTTTATTTAATTATTAAATAAAATTAATTAAAAGGTATTAAAATTAATACCTTTAAGACCATTAAATAAAATTAATATTATTATTTAATACTATTAAATATAAAAATGTACTTTTGCATATTTGTTAAAATAATGTGTTTTATGTCACTCTTTATTATGATCATATGCCTTCCTGAAACCCTTGTGTAGTACAAGGAGCCACAAGTGAAAATTAAATAACTGGGGACATGACATGAGATTAGGGGCCAGTCAGTGGAATGGACACAGGGGCACAAGAATTCAAACAAGGTCTTAAGGGCACCACAGGAAAAAAAAGATTGAGAAATACTGAGGTAGACTATAGACTTTGAACAAATTAGGACACGATTTTCATTGGTTATTTATTACCCAGTTTTTAATTCACTGGGTGAATGGTCTTCTCATGTAAACAAGTTCTAATATATTTTATGTTTTGTATTTCATTTAAAAAATTGTTTCTGGTGGTTTTAATTCTAGACATATGAAGTCTGCCATAGATATCTTCTGGTGCTTTATTTTCAATATATTATTATTACTACCATTCCTACATTTTACAGTCAGATGAGACTGCATAATTTATACATTTAATTTAATCTGCTGTTTTCACACACCTCCTTACTGACTGGAATACTTAAGATAGAGTTTGTCATTTTCCCTCAGAGAGTGACACTTGACAGTGTTTGCAGGACCACGTGGTGCCGAAACCGAACTCCAGCCCTTTGAGTCATCTCCCAGGTCCAATTTTTGTCTTTATTAACATCCATTTTCAAATCTTCATTTTCTTTTATCTCTTGGACCAGAAAAGTTGATTCTTGATGTGAACTTGATGCACCTTAACCAAGCGTATTACAAACTAATTAAAATAGTAGCAAATTTTTGCTATTCCTTAAAGGAAAATAACTAATGTTGATTTCAATATTAAAATATCTTATTAACTTTTAATTATTTTTATTGATTTTAAAAAACTAAGCCAATGTTATTTTTATTAGTAAATATCATCAAATTGTGAATAAAATGATGCACAAGAAATTCAAACACAGAATCTATTTCTGCCTAAGTATACTTCATTCTAAAGACATACTGAGTGCATGTTTATGGTATTCATAAAGGAATCTGATGCAAATCAAATGCCAACAACCAAGTAATTTCAAGTGTTCTTGCTAAAAATTCACATAATACATTTCATCTAGAACTCCAAGACTTCCAGAACTCCTCAGATGACTCATTGCCAGTTTGAGACAATTAGCATTGTTATGACTCTCAACTGCTTGATAATTCATAAAATCAGTGAAATGTCATTAGAGATCAAGAAGGAGAGGATGAACAGGCCAAATCCTTAAGCCAAATTCTGAGTCACTCTCAGATAGAAACATTCAAGCAAGAGCTGTGGAATACCAGAATTTTTTACTCTGTTAGATCTTAAAAGACATCTTAATCACTGTCACTGTCATCCCGTTGCTCATCAATTTGTTCGAGCGGGCACCAGTAACATCTCTCATTGAGAGACTTATTGTTACTGTTTTTGGCATATCCAATACATCACGGGTAGCTTGCCAGGCTCTGCCGTGCAGGCTCGATACTCTCGGTAGCTTGCCAGGCTCTCTGAGAGGGGTGGAGGAATTGAACACAGGTCAGCCTCCTGAGAGTCGTACGCCCTACCACTGTGCTATCACTCCAGCCCAAAAGACATCTTAATAAAAAAAAAGAAAAGAAAACAAACATTAATGAGCAGCCATGCAAGACCTCTGCTCAGATTAGTAAATGAGAAACCCTTCACCAACCCTATCTAAGGTGACACTGATCACAACTTGTCACCTTAATAACATTCTTATGCCAGCACCAGAATAATTGCTTTTTAATGGAAATTTACATCACATCCAAGTGTGGAACACCTCGATAATGAGTATGAAAATGTGCCGAACTTATGGTTATAATCAGCTAGTAAAGAATCAGAAATGCTCCATGGGTAGCTGAGGAACTTCACAAAACAGTATTTGGGTCTTTTAATGACACCAGTTCAGCAAAAGTCACTACATTTATAGTACCAGTGTACTTTATGGTTTGTTTCTATGAACACTATTTTTCTTATTAAGTTTTAAGCCATGATAGAAATTGTTCAGGCCATAAACAATTTCTATCATGACACATTCTTAGTTGTATTTTGCAGTGTATTTTGCATACATAGGACATTTCTATTCACAAGTTTGCCCCTACAGTGGCACAAAGTAGAAATCAGTTTATTGAGTTTCCTCTGATATCACATTAGAAGTACAGATTTTTCAGCTTAAATTTACAGAAGTCAATAAGGAAAATTTTGGAGCTGTTCCTTCTGAAATCACATCAGGAAATAGATCATACAACTTTAAAATCTTGCAGCTAAATGACATGACTTATTTTGAACACACATGAACACGGAGTTACTGAACAGGTTACTAGACTTTTGGGACAGTGGAAGTCATGTAACCCCCTAGTGTTTTGCAAGACAAGTATCAAAATGGTGGACAAGAGCTGAGAGTTAAAAGCAGGTAAAAGATATTCTGGATGATCTTTCAGTATCAATGTTGCAAACCAGTTCCTAAAAGAAGAGAGAGAAAGAGGGAGAGAGAGAGAAAGAGAGAGAGAGAAGAGAAAGAAAAGAGAAAGAAAGAGAAGGAAAAGGAGAAAGAGAAAGAGAAAGAGAAGAAAGAGAAAGAGAAAGAGAAAGAGAAAGAGAAAGAGAAAGAGAAAGAGAAAGAGAAAGAGAAAGAGAAAGAGAAAGAAGAAAAGTGTCTACCATAGAGGCAGGCAGGGGGTGGGGGGGAGGGGGTGGGGAGGGAACTTGGGGACTCTGGTGCTGCGAAATGCACACTGGTGGAGGAATGGGTGCTGGAATATTGTATGACTCAAATCCAATCATTAACAGCTTTGTAAAAATAAATAAATTAAATTTTTAGAAGTGTCAAAAGATCTTGGAAGGTATATAACCTACAACTCAAATGACTGTTGATAGAATAACTTCATTTGTACTTTGAAGGCAACAATGCCTTTCCCTTTGTGTGTATGTGTGTGAGGGGGTGTTTGTATGTGTGTGTGTGTGTGCGCGTGCACACACATATGTGTGTGTGTGAGTGTAGTATGTATGAAAGAGAGAGAAATACCTTGTTACTACTTTTAAAAGCTCTACTTCTATTGTCACTGTATCACTGCTCATCGATTTGCTCAAGCGGGCACCAGTAACATCTCCATTGTGAGACTTGTTGTTACTGTTTTTGGCATATTGAATACACCACAGGGAGTTTTGCCAGGCTCTGCCATGTGGGCGGGATACTCTCGGTATCTTGCCGGGTTCTTCGAGAGGGACAGAGGAATCGAATCCGGGTCAGCCGCGTGCAAGGCAAATGCCCTACATGCTGTGCTATTGCTCCAGTCTGTATGCTTTCTCTCCCTCTTTCTTAGGGAGAAACTCATTATTATGGTTACATAATTTTCAGATAGAAAATATAGAATTAACCTTAAATCAATATTAGTCCAGAGGAATAGCTTAGTGGGTCAGAATGACTTTTATGAGCCCTTGAAATCATAGGCCACAAATACAATCCTTAGTGCTGCTCAAGTTGCACTAAGTTTATCTGAGTCCTGGTAACTGCATCTGAGTCTGCCTATTCCGTGATTCCTGGTGCAAGAAGCAATTTCCCACCACAATGCAGACAGATATATCTAATCTAAAGGCCACAACCAAGGAGTGTGCCTCTGCTAAGCACCACTGAACTTTGACTGGTTGTTTCAGTATAAATTTAACATGTTATTATCAATCAATACTAGAAAATTAATTTGGAAAAGTATTTCTTCTCATAATATATGCTCTATCTAAAGAAATGCCACTGACTACCATTGCTTCATTATTTGTGACTTTTAAATCAACTTGAGAATGTCTATGTTTATCCGGGATGTTAAATGTCTCTGTATAATGGCAAATGAGATAGTTCCAAGTATAAGTGCAAAAAAGTTGTCATAAATCAAATCATCTCTATCTTTCCACTCAACTCCGTTATTGATTGCTTCTTCTAATTCTTATTTGTTATTGTAGTCCTGTTTATACATGTCTTTCTCATTTGCTTTTCCAAGAAATATTTGCTGAAGGAATCAGAAATTCTGGCTTTGTCATCATTTCTGTTCCCTAATTGCTTTCCATGTCCTTTATCTTCCACTATATGAGATTTCTGTGTGAGCTTTACTTTATCATTTCTATTACATAGAAGATTACTTAATAGATTTTAATATATATTGAATTAATCCCTTACTGATTGTGTGCTGGTATTGCTTTCTCAGTAGTCTGAGGAAGACCATGTCCTGTTTATAAAATGATAACTGGTTCTGAACCTCAACATAGAGAAGCAGACCTTCTCTCAAGCAGTTCAGTGGACATTTTGATTCATAAATTTAAAGGGAAACATTGAAACATTTTGGGTAGCACCAGCAGGAGAGCTGTAAAGGAAAAGGAAAAATTCAAGCAAATATCAGTAGAATTTTAGAATTCTTTCTGTCACAAATGACCTCTGAGAGGAAACCTATATGGTTTCCTACCAATGGTACCCTCCATTACAAAATGTTTATCTAGATTTATATGACAAGCATTTAAACAAAAAAATACTATATATTTTCATGTTTATTCTTAAAGACACATTGCACATTGTGGGGCTGAAGTGATAGCACAGCAGGTAGGGCATTTGCCTTGCACGCAGCCAACCCAGGATCGAATCCCAGCATCCCATATGGTCCCCTGAGCACCGCCAGGAGTAATACCTGAGTGCAGAGCCAGGAGTAGTCCCTGTGCATTGTCGGGTGTGTCCCAAAAATAAAAAAAATTTTAAAAAAGACACATTGGTATTTCTCAAATGAAGAAAAGAGATGAAATAAACTTATATTTTAAAGTAAAAAGAACCAGTTTGATTATGTGCCACAGAAATAGCTGCTAGCACTTACCTAAAAGTACATGCCTCTGTTTCATTTTGGTAAAGACATTTTGGGTAGCACCAGCAGGAGAGCTGTAAAGGAAAAGGAACTGACAGCAACACACTTTAGTGTCTTAAATCATTTTGTGATTTTAATTCTTATTGGAAGTCCAGATAATCTAGATAACAAATTAATTTGCTGAACTAACAACACATCTCCCACCTACCTCTAATCATCTTAATTAGACTTAATTTTTAGAGTACAAAAAAGAGATATGTAGATAAATTATATATAGAAAATTTAGAAAAATGGAGGCAGAGAAATTATTTTTCAGCTGTTTACAGTTTCTTTTTTCTCTAAAATGACTTCTAATGTTAGATGTTCCCCAAAAAATACCTTTGAACTATATAAAAATGTCACTTAACTGACCTACTTTGTTAATATCAGCAAGAAATATAAAGACTCACAGTTGCTTTTTTCCCAGATAAATTACAGTATTGTCTATACTGCACACAAAGATGTGCCCAGAATACAAGTGTATTGACATAAGAATTTTCAAAAAATATTTATACTTGCATAAGAGAATATGGACATAGGTTTCTTGATTTTGCAATGATAACTCTAATATTACTTCATTCTAGTGATAGTGAAGTTACCTATTATAAAAGTGAACAAGAGAAGAGACAAAGTGAACTAGACATTTTCCTTCGGTGT
The DNA here is from genome assembly GCF_027595985.1 of Sorex araneus. Taxonomy (NCBI): domain Eukaryota; kingdom Metazoa; phylum Chordata; class Mammalia; order Eulipotyphla; family Soricidae; genus Sorex; species Sorex araneus. The sequence continues at coordinate 185,841,588 of NC_073302.1, read as the reverse complement.
CATCTTTTACGATCTGACAGAAAGAATAACAGATTCTAGGCACACATTATTTCTCATGTCTAGAGAAATATGCATTTCTCTTATAGAAACCGTCTCCTGGACAACTGTTCCTTTTCCCTTACCATCAGCAAGTGACTGGATTCACTATCAAATAAGGCAAAGTAGCACAAATGCTAGTGATGGTGGTGATAAGTAGGGCCCAATCCTGTCTGCGTTTGTGAACAGTGCATGAATCTATCATCTCCGATGCAGTGTCCACAAATGTCAACTCAGATTAATGTTAACTCACCTATGTGAGGATAGAAAGGACCTATATGCTAAGGGACTACAGTGTATTGGGGCTGTGCCAATAGAACAGTGGGAAGGACAATTGTCTTGCTTGTGGCCAGCCTGGGTTCAATCCCTGGCATCACATATGGCCCCCATGAGTGATCCCTGAACCAGAACTATGAGTAATCACAATGCACAGCTTCTTGTGGCCCAAAAAAAATAAACAAGCAAAAATATATAGGATATTATCACATTTTTATCTTTATTACCTACACTCTATTAATGTCATTTTACAGATAAGGAAACAGATTTAAATAAATAAGATGAAGTAACTTCACCAATTAAAGCACAGGAGGTAATGAGACATAACTGAAAACTCAAAACTTTCTGCTTCCAACAGCTAGTCTTTTATTCCACAAGACAGTGTTAGCTTCAGGAGATTTTGAGAATTAGGAGGAACAAGAGAAGTTAAAGGATGAGAACTGACAATCTGTCAGAGACCCACTGTCTAAAGAGTGCCTGGTAGAGTGTATTTGCAGAGACCCTTCATCAATGGTTATAAAGTTTTAGATAGAACATACAAGTTTTCACTGTAAAAGTTATAACTACCATCGCAGTTCTGGTGGATTAGTTAAGATCCTCTGGTTATAAATGATCACTTTAGGATGGCATAATTACTTGTCCATCAACACAAATGGGAAAGTAGTTAAGTTAAAACAAGTGTGAAAAATTTTAAAAATTGAGCTGTTAAGTATTAGCATTTGGATTTTCACTGGAGTTAAGATCCAAGGAGTTTCTTAAACAGCCATTCTGAAATCCTTAACTACTATTTTTTTTTTATTTAATCACCATGTGGAAAGTTACAAAGCTTTCAGGCTTAAGTCTCAGTTACATAATGCTCGAACACCCATCCCTTCACCAGTGCATAAATTCCACCAAGAACCACGGTAAACCTCCCCCCTCGCTCCCCCGCCCCCCAGCCCCCTCCCCACCTGTGTAGTTGATAAATTTCACTTTCTATTCTCTTTACTTTGATTACATACAAACACAAAAACTCACTATTATTGTTTGAAGTTTCCCTCCCCCAGAGTCGGACCTGCTGGAAAGGAAGCATTTGATCATTTGTTTTCCATTGCTGAGAATGAAGAGATATGAGGTCATGTGGCCACAGTAGCGGCCTCAAGGTTCTATATTTCTGTATTTTAGTATTTTAGTGACTAAGTCCAGAGGGCTTTCTGCCAGAAGTTGCATCATTGCTAGCTCGTACCTCTCTGCTACTTTATATTTCGCATATGAGAGCAATCTTTCTGTGCCTGTCACCACCATCACTAGCATTTGTGCTACCTTGCCTTATTTGATAGTGAATCCAGTCACTTGCTGATGGTAAGGGAAAAGGAACAGTTGTCCAGGAGACGGTTTCTATAAGAGAAATGCATATTTCTCTAGACATGAGAAATAATGTGTGCCTAGAATCTGTTATTCTTTCTGACTCATTTCACTCAACATACTTTCCATGTTTGTATAAAAATAAAAAGAAAAGGCGCGGGCGAGGGAAGGGACGCCTCACCGCACCGAGCCAGGCACAGGGCCTAGGGCAGCAGCTGTCTCTCCCGCCACCTGAGTTCGGTAGCCTCCGGCCACTTCCCCCACCCCGGGGAGGTTGATGGCGAAGATGTGGCAGGCGAAGGAAGGAACAGAGCCATGATGGTTGGTCTCACTTGCAGTTTATTCCAGTCTTCCCTCTATACACTCTCCGTCCTCTATATACTTTCCACCGCCTATACACTTTTCCTCCCCCTCACCTTCTCTCCAAACCCCTTTTATTGATCATGGCCCTTCCAAAGGGCGCAATACATTGACGTCACCAAAAGCACCAAAAGATCTTACAGGAAGAACATTGAGGCAACATAATTCTCTTGTATCTGCAGGCCCTTAATCTAGGCCACCCGGAAAGAAGATACAAAAACAAAGTGGAAGCCTTCTTTGGGCTGAAAGCACTCGGATTTACATCCCAAAGACCAGGCTGGGCTGCAGCCTGGAATCTACAATGTCAAATCAAACCTGGCTAGCACCTTAGATCTGTAGGTCAAAGATCAGCTAGGTTTCTGTGACAAAAGGTTTCTGTGACAAAACTCCAGAAGGCAGCTGGAAAAGGGGAAATATTCCAACATCTCCCCCCTTTTTGTTTAGAACAGATTTTAACCATAAAATAAAATGCTAGGCACAAAAAGTTCAATAACACTAGCAGAACACCTATTCTCTAGGACAGCTACGCTTTCAGCAGGACCCATCCAAGGATGAAATCCCAATGGTTGTGTTTCTCCTCTCCTTGTCTGACAAACATATAAGCATTCACAATATTAATCATTTTGTATGGGCATAGCAAGAGATGCATTAAACTTTTAGAATTGCTCTCCGGGAGACACCTTGATCTCAGACTACAGCGCTCAGGCCAGATTAGTCTTTCCTAGCCCTGGCAGGGCCCTGTCTCGTCGTTGCTTTTGGATCATGACATGACACCCCATGACCAAGCTCTTAACATATAGTTAAGCATTAGGCACCTTGGCCAGGCCCATCTCGATGCCAGGGTAGCACACAACTTACCGCTTGCCTTGGGTCCTTCTTCGTCCCACGTTGGGACCCTGCCTTTTACGAGGGCTAGGAACTGAGGGCAGCCAAGGCTACAGTCAAGAAAGCAGATGCCCAGGAATTAATAATATTCAAAGCCAATTAAATCCCAATTGCAAAGGCATAATATTAAATGTCTTCCTTTGTCCATACAAAAAGAAATGGCTATAAACTAAACTATTCAAAAGACAGGAAGAGAGGAGAAAGACAATATCTCACTCATACATATAAAATCATAGATTTAACTCATCAAAAATACTTTGCCATATAACTGAAAACCCAATACCAGAAGGATAGTTATTACAGGTACTATGAATTTAGAAATCCATTATTCTAACTGTTCATATATATATTATATGCTAACAAATGATTTTTAACATTATCCCATAAAAATTCAGTCAAATTTTACAGCATAAGTGTTATACAAAATAAAGCATAATTCTAATCTACAGGAAATCAAAAGGGCACACAAGCTAAAACAGAAAGAGTTAAATTTCCGTTAAAATGCATCAGGTTAAAAATCCAAATTAAAATGATGCAGTAAGAAAAAATCTATTGCATCCATACACTGATTATATTTAAATTGCCATACCAGGCTTATTTCTACTCTTTTGACTGTATGAACATAACTTTGATGGGCGTGGCCATACCTAAGCTCCTAGTGGCAAGGGGAGAAAGGACGAACCAATGATATCCAACAACTCCCCCTTTTCTGTTTACAAAATTACAAAAACTTTAAATAGAAAGAGGAACAATTCCAAACACAATATAGTCTTATAAATTGTAGTAAAATTTCAGTCCGACCCTTGGCCAGAGCAGTATAATAAAGCGTCCAATTGTCCTGCACTGTCCAAGGGTGAGGAAAGTCACCAATGATGAGAGTCATTCAGTCCCATTCTGAAGAAATGAAGTGTCTGGATCAGAATTGAAGAGTTGTTTCCGCAACAGCAGCAGTAGTGGTCACAGCAATGAGTCCTAGAGGAGCAGCTATAGGAGTCTGATGAACTTCATGAAGTACTGGATCAGGCAGGGAGCACTGGAACAGGAGCATCACAACTTCTGTCAGGAGTCCTTCAGCAGGGGAATGCAGCCATTCTCTGGTCAGGTTCACTGGCAGTCATATCTGTGTAACCTAGCTTATGTTTGGAAAAAACACTTTAAAGTTATTAGAGGCTTCGATCATTGGGGTTTGGTACGTCTCCATGCCTAGGGGTAGAGAAAGAGACAGGGGGAACTCCGACACGAACAGTTATTCTAGAAAGAAAGTAAAAGGTTTTCCTATTAAAAGTCATTCCTTCCTCCTTCAGAAACTGAGGCACCTGTGAATTCCAAGGAAAGGGTAAAAGTAAGGAATTGTTAATCCAAAATATGGGGTCCTGGCGTTTTCCATTCTACAACCTGTGAAAGAAAGATACAAGGAATGCTCTTAATGTGACCTCATGATATGTTAGAGGAGTTAGAGGCCTTTGCTGCAGGCTCTCTGATGCAAACTCCTCCTCTGGTTTTCTTGTGGCTTCCAGCTGAAATCAGTTTGGCGGTGGCTTGTGGCTGGAATTTGGAGGGTTGTAAAACTGCAAAGTTCTGGAAGTTAAAGCGGGCAGATGAATTCGGCTCCTGACGAAATGCAAAACGGGACCCAAAGTTTCTTGGTGGAGATATCTGTTGAAAGAAAAACATAGCCTTTTCCTCGAATGAGGAGTCTCCCTGCTATCCAATTTGTCAATTTTAATCCAAATAGGAGAATTAGTAGTTTCTTGAGCCTGTGCACCGTCCTGGAAATGCCTTTCAGCTGTTGTAAATGGCTCTCCTTGAGGTAAATTCAAAAATTTTAAAGAAAACAATGTCAAGGACAAGGAGTCAAACGGGGCATACCTCCCTTTTTTTTAAAAAAAAAACAAAAAAAAAAACTGTGCTCAAGTCATAGATCCAGTAAGACCAGCATGAGATGTGATATGAGTAACAAAGGAAAAGAAAAAAAAAAAATTCAAAGCACTTTTGTAAAACAGCTTGTAGCTGCTGAAGCAATTTTTGAACTATAGTGTTTGATGCATTTAGAGAAACCAACAACATAAACTTTGTTTGAGATGATATTAGCCAGCCCTGGCACATGGGCAATGAAGAAACCAATGTGGCAAGTTACAGCCTTCATTGGAAGCTCTTTCCTGATATCAGAAATAACCTGCTTCATAACCATGCACACACACAAGCAGAAGTATCCTAGTGACAATGCCTTCTGTCCCTCACCAGACTCAGCATCTATAGTGGCTGAGTGGGTGAGCACCCAGGAATGAGGCGTCTCTGTGCCTCCTGGGTCAATAAGCAATTGCTGAGTGGGAGAATAACCACGTACCCACTGGCCCTGAAGCCGTTTTCCCAGAGGTGGCATCTCATGAACTAGAAGTTCACTTCCCCTAAAACAAAACTGTACCAGCCTGAATCTTTGAATAACCTTCCTTGGAACTGGCACATCACCACAGGTTCTGATAAAAACCTGAGATTTGGTTGTCCAGACTGAGTTCCTGGCAGATGATCTTGGGAATTGAGAATAGAAACTAGACAAGGCTTTCTCCACCTCTGGCCTGACTGAGGCCTCTCAGGGTAGCTGAGCCCTTTTACACAAAGTTCTGCTCGGTTAGCCAGTGCAAATTCACCAACAGACACAACTCTTTGATTCCAGAGTTCCTTGCTTTTATCCTGGCTCAAAACTTGTTGCCCTGGCTCAAAACCTGGTACAGAACTCAGCTCCGCATATCCCATACTCGGGATAGCTTCCTGTTCCCTGAACTCAGACGCTTGTCGCTGAGATTCTAGATGCACTCCATGAGTGGAGTCAGAGATTGGAGACGCTTTTACCTTCACTGTCAGAAAATCCTCCAGACAACCATGAAAACCTGATGTGCTGCTTGCAAGGTTCACTTGAGCAAGCTCCCTTTCTACCTGGGGGCTCAAATCTTGTCCCTTTACTTCAGAATTTAATGTGTCGGGACTCTGGGTGGGGCAGATGGTAACTGTATCAGGGCAGGGAATATCCAAGGCATTGCTCCCTGCCGTGGCTGGTTGCAGTGAATCTACGGACTGGAGCTCTGAAGCTCCATACTGGGGAGAAGGGCTGCAGCTGGGAATGTCCCCTGGTTTTGCGGGGCCTGGGGCTGGCCCCACTGCAGGTTTCCCGAATTGGGGTCAGCAGCCACACCAAGATTGGAGGGACAATCTCTGGCCCAATGGTTTCCCTTACGGCATCGTGGACAAGGTCCAGGTGGTGCTCTCACAGTGGCACGGTTTGGAGGTGCCCTGCAGTCCTTACGGAAGTGGCCTGATCTCCCACAATTAAAACATTTGCCCTTATCTTGCCTCTGTATGGCATAGGCCTCAACAGCGTTAATGCGCGCCTGATGTTTGATAGAACCAACATTCCGACATGCCTTCAAGTATCCCATAATATCTTCCTTCTCCTTAATGGGGCGCAAAATGGCCTGACAATCCTCATTAGCATTTTCAAAGGCCAATTGTTTGGACAAAAGCTCCTGAGTTTCCTTTCCCTTTACCTGCTTTTCTATGGCTTCCATCAACCTCCCTATGAAGTCTGCATAAGGTTCTGAGACTCCCTGAATAATCTTTGTATAGCTTCCCTTGAATTCAGCGTCTGCATCAATCCTCTCCCAGGCCCACAAGGCGGCGTCATGGACGTGAGAAAACACAGCACGAGGCAAGGTGACTTGCTTTTTAGGGTTGTGCCATTTCCCTTCACCTATTAACATCTCATACGTCAATTTAATCCCTGAAAATTTTCGTCCAGCGTGGCCTAGGCTCTGTAGTTTTGCCTTGGCCTCATCACTGAACCACATCCTCCACTGCATATACTGAGAAGGGCTTAAGCACGTCTTAGCAACCACGTGAAAATCTTGAGGTACCCAATGAGCCTTTTTGCTCCAGCCTGTAAGATACTCCTTACAGTACGGAGATGTAGGTCCGTACAAGGCACAGGCCTTTTTAAAATTACTGAGTGAATCCATTCCTAACCCTTCATAAGATGGAGACTGATTTTCCTCTAGCTGGATGGGAAAAAAGAGACAGAGCTCATGGGGTCTGGGTGGAATTGACCATTTACGGTCGAGAGGTCTCAGCTGTAAGCTTCTATCGGGAGCGTGTCCCGAGCGACCTGGAGGCTGCTTGGTTGAACGGCGGCGGCTCCTGTGAAAAGCCTCCTCTACCAAGCCGCTCTCAGACTCAGAATCTGAGGAAGTGGTAGCTGGCTCATCATACCCATCACTTTCCTCTGATTCACTAGAAGTGGAGTCATACAAGGGAGGTGGTGGTCTCTCTGGTCTAACGTCAGTAGAGAACGTTAATTCTTCAGTGGCAGAGTGATTTTTGCTCTGAGAACGTGTCTGCACTGGAAACGCCTTGAGATGCTTTCGGGGTTTGGGTATGGGAGCAGCCAAGCATTGAGCAGCAGGCTTCTTTCTATGCTTGGGTATGGGAGGAGCTGAGGGTAAGGCTCTCTCCGTAGTAGAAACTTTCTTTACTTCATCCTCAAATTTAAAATCCTCTCTGTTTAACTCTTGAGGAAAGCCTCCCATAGCATATCTAACATCCTCCTCCTCGGAGGTATCTTCTAAAGCTTTGAGAATGGAATTAATGATTTCCCAAGTTACCCAGAATTGTTTGGGTATTTTAGCCCCTCCTTTAAATTCCCTAAAGACATTATCCTTAATTTTTTCCCAAACCTTAGGCTCTAAAGTACCCTTATCTGAAAACCCAGGATGAAACTTATAGACAATTTTTAGGCAGGACCGAAGTTGGTTCCGAGAAACATGATGCCCAGTTCTCTTTGCAAAATGCTTAATTAATTCAATAAAAAACTTGCCCCGTTCAGTTTGGCGCGAAAAATTTTGAGTGGACTTCTCCCGGCACTGTTTTTGTCCCATCTTACTGGGGCAGTAAGTCTAGTATTTTAATTCACTGTACCACAAAATTCTGTTCTCCCACCAAACTTTTCTAGAGTGGGGTTCTACCGAAACGCTATTCTTACCTTTAGTTGCACACTGGTTGGAGGTTCGTGCACGCACAGGGACGCCAGTTGTATAAAAATAAAAAGAAAAGGCGCGGGCGAGGGAAGGGACGCCTCACCGCACCGAGCCAGGCACAGGGCCTAGGGCAGCAGCTGTCTCTCCCGCCACCTGAGTTCGGTAGCCTCCGGCCACTTCCCCCACCCCGGGGAGGTTGATGGCGAAGATGTGGCAGGCGAAGGAAGGAACAGAGCCATGATGGTTGGTCTCACTTGCAGTTTATTCCAGTCTTCCCTCTATACACTCTCCGTCCTCTATACACTTTCCACCGCCTATACACTTTCCACCCTCTATACACTTTTCCTCCCCCTCACCTTCTCTCCAAACCCCTTTTATTGATCATGGCCCTTCCAAAGGGCGCAATACATTGACGTCACCAAAAGCACCAAAAGATCTTACAGGAAGAACATTGAGGCAGCATAATTCTCTTGTATCTGCAGGCCCTTAATCTAGGCCCCCCCGGAAAGAAGATACAAAAACAAAGCGGAAGCCTTCTTTGGGCTGAAAGCACTCGGATTTACATCCCAAAGACCAGGCTGGGCTGCAGCCTGGAATCTACAATGTCAAATCAAACCTGGCTAGCACCTTAGATCTGTAGGTCAAAGATCAGCTAGGTTTCTGTGACAAAAGGTTTCTGTGACAAAACTCCAGAAGGCAGCTGGAAAAGGGGAAATATTCCAACACATGTTGATCCACTTACATGCAAATTTCATGACTTCAGGTTTTCAAACAGCTGCATAGTATTCCATTGTGTAGATGTACCGAAGTTTTTTTAGCCAGTCATCTGTTCTCAGGCATTCAGTTTTTTTCCAGATTCTCACTATTGTAAAATGTGCTGCGATGAACATACAGGTGTAGATGTCATTTTGACTATACTTTTTTGCTTCTCCAGGGTATATTCCCAGAGGTGGTATTGCTGAGTCAAATGGGAGCTCAATTTCAAATTTTTTGAGTAGCGACCATGTTGTTTTCCAAAAGGGCTGAACCAATCGGCATTCCAACCAGCAGTGTAGGAGGGTTCCTTTCTTCACACAACCACGCCACAGCAGTTGTTTTTGTTCTTTTGGATATGAGCCATTCTCTGTGGTGTGAGGTGCTATCTCGTGGTTGTTTTGATCTGCATCTCCCTGATGATTACTGATGAAGAGCATTTTTTCATGTGCCTTTTAGCCATTCATATTTACTCCTTGAGAAAGTTTCTGTTCATTTCTTCACCCCATTTTTTGATGGGGTTGGATGTTTTCTTTTTGTAGAGGTCAACCAGTCCCTTGTATACCCTTGATATCATCCCCTTATCAGATGGGTATTGGGTGAATATCCTTTCCCATTCTGTAGATTGCCTTTGTATTCAGGTCACCATGTCTTTTGCGGTGCAAAAGCTTCTTAGTTTAATATAGTCCCATTTGTTTATCTCTGTTTCTACTTGATTGCTCAGGTCCGTGTCATCTTTGAAGGTACCTTTGGCTTCAATATCATGGAGGGTTTTTCCGACCTTCAATGTACATTGTCTTCAATGTACCTTATGGTTTGTGGTCTGATGTTGAGGTCTTTAGTCCATTTTGATCTGACTTTTGTGCATGGTGTTAGGTCAAGGTCTAAGCCCATTTTTTTGCATGTGGCTGTCCAGTTATGCCAGCACCATTTGTTGAAGAGGCTTTCCTTGTTCCACTTCACATTTCTTGCCCCCATATCAAGGATCAGATGATCATATATTTGGGGTTGCATGTAGGGATATTCCACCCTGTTTCATTGATCAGTGGCTCTGCCTTTGTTCCAGTACCATGCTGTTTTAATTGTTACCACTTTGTAGTAAAGTTTGAAGTTGGGGAGGGTGATGCTTCCCATCGTCTTTTTCTCAAGAATTGCTTCAGCTATTCGTGAGCATTTATTGTTCCATATGAATTTCAGGAGTGTTTGATCAATTTCTTTGAAGAATTTCATGTGTATCCTTATAGGTATCGCATTAAATCTGTATAGTGCTGTGGGGAGTATTGCCACTTTGACAATGTTAAGTCTTCCTATCCATGAGCAGGGAATATGGTTCCATTTTCTTGTATCCTCTTTAATTTCATTGAGTAGCATTTTGTAGTTTTCCTTGTAGAGATCCTTTACTTCCTTAGTTAGGTTGATTCCTAGGTACTTGATCATCTGGGGCACAATTGTGAATGGGATTTTTTTTTTAATGTCACTTTTCTCTGATTCGCTATTTGTGTATAGGAAGGCCATGGATTTTTGGGTATTGATTTTATAGCCTGCAACTTTGCTGCACGAGTCTATTGTTTCTAGGAGTTTCTTAGTGGAGGTTTTAGGATTCTCTAGGTATAGAATCATGTCATCTACAAATAGGGAGAGCTTGATTTCTTCCTGTCCTATCTGTGTACCCTTAATGTCTTTTTCTTGCCTAATTGCTATTGCAAGTACTTCCTGTACCATGTTGAACAGAAGTGGTGAGAGTGGGCATACTTGTCTTGTCCCTTATCTTAGAGGAAAGGCCCTTAGTGTTTCTACATTGAGGATAATGCTTGCCATGGCTCTGTGGTAGATGGCTTTGATTATCTTGAAGAAATTTCCTTCTAAGCCTATTTTGGTGAGAGTTTTCATCATAAATGGATGTTGGATCTTGTCAAACGCTTTCTCTGCATCTATTGAAATGATCATATGTTTTTTATTTTTACTTTTGTTGATATGATGGATTATGCTGATTGATTTCTGAATGTTAAACCATCCTTGCATCCCCAGGATGAATCCTACTTGATTGTGATGTATGATTTTCTTTATGAGTTGTTGGATTCTATTTGCTAGTATTTTGTTGAGAATCTTCACATCCGTGTTCATCAGGGATGTTGGGCTGTAGTTTTCTTTTTTAGTGGTATCTTTGTTTGCTTTTGGTATGAGGGAGATATGAGCTTCATAGAAACTGTTTGGTAGAGTCCCTATTTCTTCAATTTCCTTGAATAACTTGAAGAGAACTGGCAGCAGGTCCTCTTTAAATATTTGGAAGAATTCGCTAGTGAATCCATCTGGGCCTGGGCTTTTGTTTTGAGGAAGACATTTGATAACAGTTTCAATTTCCTTGATATTAATGGATCTATTCAGGTATTCCAAGTCATCTTGATTTAGTTTTGGGAGATTGTAGGAATCAAGGAATTTGTCCATTTTTTTAGGTTCTCTTGTTTCATGGCATAGAGATTTTCAAAGTAGTCTCTGACAATCTTTTGAATATCATTGGTTTCTGTTGTGATATCCCCCTTTTCTTTCTGATTCGGTTTATTAGGGTTCTCTCTCTTTCTTTCTTTGTGAGTCTTGCTAGCGGTTTATCAATCATGTTTATTTTCTCAAAGAACCAGCTCTTTGTTTTATTGATCTTTCTAATTGTCTTTTGGGTTTCCCTATCATTAATTTCTGCTCTAAGTTTTACTATTTCTTTCCTTCTGTCTGGTTTTGGTTCCTTTTGCTGGTCCTTTTCTAATATTTTGAGCTGTGAGGTCAAGCTCTCTATGTAGGCCCTTTCCTCCCTCCTGAGGAATGCTTGCAGGGCTATAAATTGTCCCCTTAACACAGCTTTAGCCACATCCCATAGGTTCTGGTAGCTTGCGTCTTAATTCTCATTTGTTTCGAGGTATCTTTTGATATCTTCCTTGATTTCCTTTTTGATCCACTCGTTGTTCAACAGGGAGTTGTTTATTTTCCAACTCGAAGGAACCATACACTATATCTCAGAAAAACAACAACTCAGGAACTTCATAGACTCAAAGCCAAACTTAAAAGAAGGTCTAAAGAGGCTGCTGTAAGACAAAGAGGAACCCTAACAAGAACAACAAACCCTACAGAAAGATGGCACATAATCCCATGACAATAATCTCTCTCAATGTCAATGCACCAATTGATTGGCTAAATGCACCAATCAAGAGACACAGAGTAGCAAAATGGATTCGGAAACTAAACCCAACTTTCTGCTGCCTACAAGAAACACACCTGAACAGTCAGAGCAAACACAGGCTCAAAGTCAAAGGATTGAAAACAATCCTACAAGCAAACAACTCCCTCAAAAAAGCTGGGGTGGCCTTACCAGTATCTAACAACATAGATTTCAGGCTGAAAAAGATTATAAGTGATGGTGATGGTCATTTTCTATTCATGAAGGAATATATACAACAGGAAGAAATCACACTCTTAAATGTATACACACTTAATGAGAGACCAGCTAAATATTTAAAACAACTCCTAACAAACTTTAAGGAGGACATCACTAGCACCACAATAGTAGTCGGAGACTTCAACACCACCATATCACCTCTGGATAGATTGACAAGAACAAAAGTAAGCAAGGAAACAATGGCCCTGAAGGAAGAAATAGAAGAGAGAGGGCTTATAGATCTATACAGGGCTTTACACCCCAAAAAGGAAAGAATATACATTCTTCTCCAGTGCAAACGGAATATTCTCCAAAATAGACCACGTGCTGGGTCACAAAACATACTTCAATAGAATCAGCAAGATAGAAATTGTATCAACCATCATCTCGGACCATGATGCACTGAAAATAGAAGCTAAGCACACACATACACGGAGCACCAAATCGAACACCTGGAAGTTACTATTTTTTTTAATTAAAAGTCCAAATTTTTAATGTGGAAATATCAGGTGTTTTTTAAAACAAATCTATTCAGATTTCTTCATAAATTACAATTTCCATAAATAAAATGTATAGATAATTAATGTTAAAGATAATTAAACTTGATAATTTATTATACTTGTGAACAACCACACAAAATAAAATATAAATCATTATTGTCATTCTCTAGAGTTTTTTCAATCTCCCTTGTGGCAATCTATATACTTGAATGCCGCTCTACCTATTCCAAGAGAAAATACTTTCTTTTATCAATCACCATAGTATAGGACTAGCTTCCTTTCTTCAGCTTAATGTTTTCAGTTTTATCTAAATGACATGTTAGATATATTATGGAGGAAATAAACTTGGCATTGCTACATAGGAAAATAATAAATATTGACACCACAATCATAAGTTATTCTTTCTGAATGAATCAAAACATATATATTCAAGTAACTGCATATTTTCAAAGCATAATAATTGCTCTGGGAGAAGCAGCATTAACATCAGAATAACAAGTTAGTTATTGGAATCAACAGTGCTTAATATAGATATGTTTGGGAAGATTCAGATTGCACTAATCATTTAAAATATTCAATTACCTTCCTTTATATTTTGATCTACATAATTTTAATACACTAGTGCTGATATAATGCAATACTGAACATGAGTTTATTTCTTCCATTGATACAAAGCCAGCTTCACTATGATCTTTTTGTACCTGTAAATATAAAATTTAAGTACTTATTTCTGTGATCTTTAGAAAGATATATTTCTTCTACTACAAGCTGATGACCCTTATCCATAATCCCCCCATTAACATAACATGTTTTTATCAAAGTGATAAGAAATACAGAAGGACCATTTCACTTAAGTCTGCCAAGGACTTGTTAAGACGGTGACTATCTTGTTAAATGCAGAGATGAGCAGCTGAGAATTCACTGTTGAGAAGATATAAAAGAGGTCAAGTTTTTGAAAAAATCACATCCTTGATATATTCGGTCTTTTAGGTATAAAGCTATCAAGTGCATGTTGATGTAAAGCCCAATGGCTACTATAAGCAAGTCATATATGATTTCTCAGTTTTAAAGAAGAGATAAATATACTTTAAGGTAAGTGCACTGCTAAGGTCTCAGACTTTACCTGAGGAGTGAATTGAGGATGTTGGAAGATTCATACAATGCCTGAATATAAAGGACCTGAGTAGTTGCTAAAACTCTTACTTTACTGATGAATAAATCAGTTCTTCAAGGTGATGCTATAGGTCAATGGAAGAGCCTGTGTTTGAAGTCTCCTGATCCCTATTCCTGCTTTTGCCATAACAGATTGCATTTCCCTGAAAAATCCCCCTACAGTGCCTCATGACTACAAAGCTTTCTTTTTAATCCAAGATGCATTCCTTTTAATATTATAATAATTATTGACTAGGATTTTGGGTTTTGATATTAAAAGGTAAACCCATTCCAAAGGAAACCAAGTTGAAAAAAAATTTTGTAGTCCCAAACTATAAAGTTGTGGATTCTCCATTGTGCTATCTTCCCTACTTATTAAAATTAAGTAGATCAATATATAAAGAAAGGTAACTGAATAATAATCTATAATATTATTCTAAATTGAAGAAAACAGGAGGAGGGAATAGAAATGGTGATTTCTTAAGATCATCGCCGGAAGTGGTAATGGCTCAACTGTCCTCTGCTGTGCTGTTACCTGTGTGTTACCTGTAGGGTAACACTGGGTTTGTCCTTTCAGCCTTGCCACAGGGACTTAGTTTACCTTCAAGCAATGTCCTTTCTGTATGGACACAGGAAGACAGTGAATATTATGCTTTGTAACTTGGGAGTTGATTGACTCCAATAATATTTACTCCTGGGCATCTGCTTTATCAACTCAGTTGCCCTTAGTTCCTAGCACCCCAAAATCAGGGTCCTGACGAGGGATGGAATGGACCCAGGACAAGCTGTGAGCTATCCTGGCATCAAAATGGGCCAGGCCAAAGTGCCACAATACTCAACTATAAGTTGAGAACATGGTCATAGACAAATGCTGTCATGATCCAAAAGTAACAAGGAGACTAGGACCTGCTGGGGTTAGGAAGACTAACCTGGCCTGAGAACTGTGGTCTGGAATATATAGTGAGTGTCCTCAGGACGAATCAAACTTTAAGTCTGATATATCTCTTACTGTGATCATACAGAATGGCATTGCTAGAAATATTAGGTAAATTTACTATAACTAATTAAGTGGATTACTAGCTAAGGAAAGAAAAAAGCAACAAACCCTGGATGGGATCCAGCCCTTAAGCGGATCTCCTAGTAATCTGGAGTAATCGCCTTAGATGAGATTTTGTTAATCTCCTGGAGGAGTGGTTTTACCCCTCTTTGTTGATTTGTTAATGTTCAACCCACCTTTGTGTCACCACCCTAAAAGATTGCTATATAGGGGAGAAGACACAGAAGCAGAACACAAAGAGAAAGAGAATAAGAGAGTCATCGGAGCCAGAAGCAAGGGAAAGAAAGAGCACAAAACGAGTGAGTCAGAGTAAGAAGTAAGGGTCAGAGTCAGAAGTAAGAGACAGAGTTAGAAGTGAGAGCAAGAAGGGCTCTTGAGAGAGAAGCAGAAGGGCTCCAGAGAGAGATCAAAAGAAGAGCGATTAGAAGAGACCAGAGGAGAGACAGACAGAGATAGAGAGACAGACAGAAGAGAGGCACAGCAGCACACAGAGAAGCAGAGTACAAGGAGGATCCATCCATATTCAGAGCAACACAAGAGCACCAAACACTAGCGGCGAGAGAGAGAGAGAGAGAGAGAGAGAGAGAGAGAGAGTGCTGACCCGAGAGCCTGTGAACAACACACACATCACCCCCTTTTGTGCATGTGCGTTTATATTTTTTACATTCACCCTTGACCACAGGGATGGGTGAGAGTCAGTGCATTTATGACTGAAATAATGATTGTATTGGCAATACCAATGCTTTGGGCATGCCAGCCAATTCATATTTATTAGGTCAGGACTTATGGTCATTATTGTTTCTGCCTTTTGCAAACCCTAATGTTATATTGCTGATTTAATAGTATAGAAATATATTTGTGCCTGTGTCATATTTAGGGGGATTTCAAATGTATCTAATGAATGTGTACAAGGACCTCTATTCCAGATTAGGGACTCAGTTCCTTACTTAATTGCAGGGGGTTGGGGGGGGTTGCATGTCATCTTGGTAATAGTGAGTATTTTATGGACTCGAGACAGTACAGCATGTAAGGAGTCTGCCTTGCACTCGGCTGACCAGAGTTCCATTCCCATCACCTTGTAAGTTACCCCAAGGCCCAGTAGGAGTGAGTCCTAAGCAAAGAAAAATCGAGAACCCTACCTCCAGTCAAGTGTGATGCAAACACTCCCTAAATAGTGAGAACATTATAATATCTCATGTTTATTAATTAGATCTTATGCCTCTATGCATCAATATTCTGAATTTTAACTAGAATCCCAAGTTTATTAGGAGCTTTGAGTTTATATTTCCTACACATTAGAAAACTGATGGAAATGGGTTATAGCAGGGCATTCAAAAAATGAATCCCTATTGCACTGTACTCAAATCAACCAAGCCGCTGATTTCTCCATCTAAAACTTAATCTTCGTAAACTGTGACCTTTGGGGCAGAGAAACAGTATAGTGGGTACGGCACTTGCCTTGCACACAACATGTGTTGAGGATCACAACATGAGTTGATCCTCAGCACCCCATACTGTCCCTCAAGTCCAGCCAGGAGTGATTCCTGAGAACAGAGCAAGAATTAAGCCCAAAACACAACCAGGTGTGCACCCATCAAGAAATAATCTTATTTGTAGCAGTTGTGATTGACTAAAACTCTTCTAATAAGTCCAGATTTTTGATCTTTCTAGGACAAGACTCTGACTGAATTTTCTCCAGATACATGATATATTTTTGAGATATACTCTAAGGCCAAGAGAGTTAAAAGTCACAATAAAAATTCTCCTCAATATCATGTCCAAGACTAACATCCTAGCTATCTGTAAACAGTAGGACAATAAAACACAAGACTTCAAATAAGGATTGAAGGAACATCTCAGTGGGAGGCCAGGTTCTACAAGAGGGAAATAAAAAGGCAACCACCATTGACTGAGCCTATCCACAATCCTTTTTCACAAGAGGGAACAGGGATACTCATCTTCAAGGTCCCTCTTCCATACAACCACAACAACATGAAGAAACAGCGCAAATCCCCACCGCAAGCAGAGGACGATGAAAGCAGTCCAGAAACCTCAATTGGCGTTTCCTACAAACTTGAGCTCTCTGATAAAGAATTCAGAATTGAAATCATTAAGATGTTCAATGAACTCAACGCAAAGATTGACAACTTAAAGGAGGACCTGGCAGAAACAATACAACAGACAGCCGACAAAATATGGGAAGAATTGAGAGCAGAAATAAAAAACCTTCAAAAAGAAATGAAGGATTCGGTAGATGAAATCAAAAACTCTCTGGCTGCCCTCAACAATAGAATGACAGCAGCAGAAGACAGAATTAGTATGCTTGAAGATGAGCTGCAAGAAGCCTACAGGCAACAACAAACCATGGCAAGAGACCTCAAAATAGCTCTAGGGCGAATCAGAGTCCTAGGGGATGATTTCAAGAGGAACAACATTAGAATCATTGGAGTACCAGAAGGACAGAGAACCAACCTCAACGAAAAAGCCACAGTCAAACAAATCATTGCTGAAAACTTCCCAGAGCTGGACAATGCGGGCATCCAGATTCAAGGCGGCCAAAGGGTGCCAGCTAAAAGGGATCCTAACAGAAAAACCCCAAGACATATCATAGGTACAATGATGGACGTCATCCAGAGAGACACAATACTGCAAGCAGCAAGGTCGAAGAAGAAAATCGCATACAAAGGAGCACAACTTACATTCACAGCAGATCTATCAGAGGAAACCCTTTAAGCCCGAAGGCAATGGTGGGATATAGTGAAAAAACTCAATGAAATCAACGCTTCACCAAGAATACTTTATCCAACTAAACTCTCATTCAAACTCGAAGGAATCATACAATTATTTGGGGATAAACAACAGCTCAGGAACTTCATAGACTCAAAACCAAACCTAAAAGAAGCACTAAAGGGGCTATTGTAAGAAAAGAAGAACTCCTACAAGCACAACAAATCCTTACACAAAGATGGTGCAAAATCCCATAAAAATAATCTCCCTTAATGTCAATGGTATAAATTCACCAATTAAGAGACAGAGACTGGCAAAATGGATTCAGAGACTCAACCCAACATTCTGCTGCCTGCAAGAAACAGATCTAAATAGCCAGAACAAAAAAGGACTCAAAGTCAAAGGATGGAAAACAATACTGCAAGCAAACAACTCCCTCAAGAAAGCTGGGGTGGCCTTACTAGTATCAGACAACATAGACTTCAGGTTGAAAAAAGATTAGAAGGGGTAGTGAAGGCCACTTTTATTAATCACGGGATATGTACAGCAGGAAGAAATCACAGTCCTAAACATCTACGCACCCAATGAGATACCAGCTAAATACCTACAACAGCTGCTAAGAGACCTTGAGAAGGACATTGTGAGCAACACAATAGTAGTTGCAGATTTCAACACCGCCCTATCACCTCTGGACAGATCAAGAAGATTAAAACTCACCAAGGAACTACTGGCTTTGAAGGAAGAAATAGAAGAGAGAGGGCTAATAGATCTATACAGGGCTTTATATTCCCAAAAATGGGAATACACATTCTTTTCCAGTGCACATGGAACATCTTCCAGAATAGACCATGTTCTGGGCCACACAGCATACCTCAACAGAATCAACAAGATAGACATTGTACCAGCTATCTTTTCAGACCATGATGCACTGAAGATAAAAGTTAATCATGGACAGATGCAGAAAACCAAATCAAACACCTGGAAATTAAATAGCTCGATGTTGAACAATGAGTAGGTCAGGAAGGAAATCAAGGAGGAAATCAAAAGGTACCTGGAAACAAATGAGAATGAAGACACGAGCTACCAGAACCTGTGGGACGCAGCTTAAGCCGTTTTAAGGGGAAACTTTATAGCTCTGCAAGCATATCTCAGGAAGGAAGAAAGGGCCCACATAAATAACTTGAATTCACAGCTCAAGACCTTAGAAAAGGACCAACAAAAGGAGCCCAAACCAGGCAGAAGGAAAGAGATAATAAAACTTACAGCAGAAATTAACGACATGGAAACCCTAAAAGACAATTCGAAATATCAATGAAACAACGAGCTGGTTCTTTGAAAAATAAACAAGATTGATAAACCACTAGCAAGACTCACAAAGAAAGAGAGAGAGAGAGAACCCTTATACGCCAAATCAGAAATGAAAAGGGGGACAGCACAATAGAAACCAATGAAATTCAAAAGATCATCAGAGACTACTTTGAAAATCTGTATGCCACAAAACAAGAGAACCTAGAAGAAATGGATAAATTCCTCGACTCCTATAATCTCCCAAGGCTGAACAAAGAAGACCTGGAGTAACTGAATAGTCCAATTAACATCAAGGAAATTGAAATGATAATCAAAAGTCTTCCCAAAAACAAAAGCCCCGGTCCAGATGGATTCACTAGCAAGTTCTTCTAAACATTTAAAGAGGACGCTTTGCCAGTCCTTCTCAAGCTTTTCCAGGAAATTGAAGAAACAGAAACCCTCGCAAACAGTTTCTATGAGGCTCATATCTTCCTAATACCAAAAGTAAACAAAGACACCACAAAAAAAGAAAACTACAGGCCAATATCCCTGATGAACACAGATGCGAAGATTCTCAACAAAATATTAGCAAATAGAATTCAACAACTCATCAAAAAGATCATACACCACGACCAAGTGGGATTCATCCTGGGGATGCAAGGATGGTTTAACATCCGGAAATGAATCAACATAATCCATCATATCAACAAAAGAAAAGATAAAAATAATATAATCATATCAATAGATGCAGAGAAAGAATTTGACAAGATCCAGCACCCGTTTATGATGAAAACGCTCGCCAAAATGGGTATAGAAGGAACCTTTCTCAATATAGTCAAAGCCATATATCACAAGCCTATGGCAAGCATTGTCCTCAATGGGGAAAAACTAAGAGCCTTCCCTCTGAGAACAGGGATGAGACAAGGATGCCCACTCTCTCCACTTCTGTTCAATATAGTACTGGAAGTACTTGCAATAGCGATTAGGCAAGAAAAAGATATTAAGGGCATTCAGGTAGGAAAGGAAGAAATCAAGCTCTCACTATTCGCTGATGATATGATATTATACTTAGAAAACCCTAAAACCTCTACCAAGAAACTCCTAGAAACAATAGACTCGTATAGTAAAGTTGCAGGCTATAAAATCAATACCCAAAAGTCCATGGCTTTCCTATATGCAAATAATGAGAGAGAAAAAAGTGACATGAGAAAAGCAATCCCGTTCACAATTGCACCTCAAAAAATCAAGTACCTCAGAATCAGCTTACAAAGGAGGTAAAGGACTTGTATAATGAAAACTACAAAACGCTACTTCAGGAAATAAAAGAGGACACAAGGAAATGGAAAGACATCCCTGTTCATGGATTGGAAGAATTAATATTGTCAAAATGACAATTCTCCCCAAAGCATTGTACAAATTCAATGTGATCCCTATAGAGATACCCTTGACATTCTTCAAAGAAATGGAGCAAGCGCTCCTGAAATTCATATGGAACAATAAGCCCCCACGAATAGCTAAAGCAATTCTTGGAAAAAAGAAAATGGGAGGAATCAACCTCTCCAAGTTCCAACTCTACTACAAAGTGGTAGTCATTAAAACAGCATGGTACTGGAACAAAGGCAGAGCGGCAGACGAATGGAACAGTGTTGAATACTCTCACACACACACACCCAAATATATGACCATCTAATCTTTAATAAGGGAGCAAGAAATGTGAAGTGTAGCAAGGAAAGCATATTTAACAAATTGTGCTGGCAAAACTGGACAGCTACATGCAAGAAACTGGATTTAGACCTCCACCTATCACCATGTACAAAAGTCAGATCAAAATGGATTAAAGACCTCAACATCAGACCAGAATCACTAAGGTACATTGAAGACAATGTCAGCAAAACCCTCCACGACATTGAAGCCAATGGTATCTTCAAAGCTGACAGGCCACTGGCCAAGGAAGTGAAAACATAAATAAATAAATGGGACTATCTCAAACTAAGAAGCTTCTGCACCTCAAAAGAAACAGTGACCAAAATACAAAGACAATGTACAGAATGGGAAAGGATATTTACGCAGTACCCATCTGATAAAGGAGGGAGGTAAACTGATTCTTGGTGGTGGAACATGTGCACTGGTGAAGGGATGGGTGTTCGAGCATTGTATATCTGAGACTTAAACCTGAAAGCTTTGTAAATTTCCACATGGTGATTCAATAAAAGAATAAATTAATTAAAAAGTCACAATAAAGAGACTAACCAAGTCTGTTGAAATGCTCTAAACATAGATCAGTGACCTTTGTCATTAGCTATTTAAGAAAATGATATTCAAATAATAAAATAATCACAGCAAATCAATTCTGTTAGGATAAAATCTTAAAACATTGGAAAATAAAAAATAACATTAATAACAAAAAAACAACATAGAAAATAAAAGCTTTAGGCATTCAATTCACTCAAAAAATTATTATGATAAATTGAACTTAGTAGGATGCTAATTTCTAGAATAGATTGAGTCAGTCATTGTAAACAATATTTTGAAAAAGGAGACAAGTTTTCCTTAAAGCTTTCTTTATTAGACCTTTATTGATGTGCTACTCTTTCATGCACAAATAATTTTTAGTGTTTGTCTAAACAAAAATATTGCTTTTACATAGATCCATCTGACTTGACAGCATAATCCGTTTCACTGTAACAATAAAGCTAGAGCTTCAGTTTACCACTTAAATGGAAATTGGTTTTCTAATAGAAAACTAAAGCACCAAAATTGTGTCAATATAATTTCTGTGAAAAGTCATTTATTCAAATTTCAATGCCAACTTTTCAGAAAGTAAATTTTTTCTGAAAATTATTCCTTGGAACACTAAGCATGCTTGTTTTTTAAAAATTTTTCTAGCTGTGATTGGTGTTAGCTTTTGTTTACTCAAGCTATTAGCTTGTTAGTTCATTTTTGAAACATGACTATTTAATGATCATATTAATAAAGATGAGTTCTTGGCGATGAGAAAATGAAATAGCACCCACTTTATTTTTAGTATTTTCTTTTTCTTTTCAATAAATGACTATACTTACAACATAAAGGAGTTTTTTTTTGCAAAGATGATGATGTAGCAAACAATTAGTAACTTCACTGGTAATTCCAAATACTCCAAGCACACCAGTCTGGAATCGTTTATCTTTTAAAATCTGCTCCCTATAGTTAGGGACTTGACAACTAGAATGGAAAAATCAAAGAACCCCAAACTCAAATTTTACTTTTTAAATTACAAATCAAGATAGTCATATATATGCCTTAATACCTTACATGTCAAAAAATACTAATTATGAAAGTATCTCATTAGTCAGTGAAAGACTCATATCATATGTAATTGTGCATTAACAGAAATTTATGCAGGAAAAAATACTTTGGTATTATGTGATAAGGTAGTCAGAGTTAACTGAAACTTGATGAAGCAGGGTTGTTTCTGAGGAGTCATAAATTCTTAATAAAGTTTTATAAATTTCAGTAGATTCTTCATTAAGTGAAGGGTAAACCAATTCCACCTCCTGAGGACCTTTGATTACATATGAGAGATAGCTCATTCTAATATCCTAACATAGTGATTGGAAATTTCATGATAAGTCTTCTTATTCCAATATTGTTTTTGAAATTTTAAGATAAGAATTGTTTGTAATAGATAATATTCTACTCCTTCATTATAACATTAATAGAAGAGAGATAGTACAGAGGTGCCCTGAGCACAGTGCCAGCAAGCAGTAAGCTTCAAGTACCACCTATGACCCAAAAACAATAGCAAAATAAAGTTAAAATAAATTTTAATGTAATTTAAATAAATATCATCTATCATAAAATATTTAATTCTCATACAAAAAATGATGGTTTTATGAAGAGTTCCAATCAGTCTGAAATTGTTTTACAGACAGGTTTTTCTAAGAGAAAGCGAACATCAGTGACAAATACAAATTGCCAATTTCCATGGACGTAGCAGTACTACTTTGACCAAATGACTGAGTAACTTCCAGAGTACAGCTGATGGAGAAGGTTGGCAAAGGCAGTGAACTAGCAGGAACCTGCAGTGACGCCCTCCTTCGAGCACAGGAGAAATGCATCCACCTGAGAAAAACTGCCTTCTGAATAGTTCTGAAATTAACAGCAACAGTTTCAACAAGGCTGAGCAACATTTGCCAGAAAGGGGGAGGAAAGCATGAGTCAGCTCCATCAGAGACAGTTACAGTACCAGAACTCAAAGCTATTGGGACTTCAACCATCATGGAGCTCTGTTAGAGGGACAGTAGAGCTTCCCCTGAGCAGCTACCCTAGAACCAGGGAGTGGTACCAAGGGGTCGGCTGCACTCCAGATATGGACACCTTCTCTAGTGCTCCTTCGGTTGTGTGGGACTGGCCAAAGCTGGAGCCTGCAGGCAGCCTAGAGTCAGTTGAAGAGTCTGAGTCCAGAAGACAAACTATGCAGCCACTTTGCTGGGCCCCGCCAACCCAGCCTCTCACATCTGTGGGCCATGACAACAAAACGCAATGACTGCTAAGGCTTGGGGTTCCAGATAAATGTTGAGACTTGCTGGGAACACGCAGTTCGCTGAGTTTCACTGTGGAACTTGTCACAGTCAGCCACCAGCCCTAAGAAGTACTCTACCCTCACACTACCTCGGCTTCTGGGTTACCTGGGCTCAGCCGGCTCTTTAGATAAAGTATGTTCAAAGGCTTCACGGAGACTCAGGCTTGCGCCTGAAAAGAAAGGAGTGTGGCTTCCAGAAGTCTAGGCCTGGCTGTGCATGCATGACTCTGATCATCTGTGCTATCTGACCGTTCCCAGAACCCACAGCCACCCCTTCTACTGCCCACTCACAACTTACATGACGGTTACCCGCCCTAGATGCTCTACCTTTGCTGGAAACTGAGGGGGGAATTGCTTGCTAGAAAAACTAAAGAAGAAAAAGGGTGTGGGGCAGCTGAGAAGCAGCTGCAACCAGAGACTTGTAGGATATCTCCAGCAGTGGAATAATCCCCAGTACGCAGAGATCCCCATCTATAGCTCAAGTACCCTTAAGGAAGACTCCCTTGAGCACTGTATACAAACAAATCCCCTACATTACATCTCCTTAAGCCCCTACCCTATAAATGCAGTTCCTGGACAGCCATGCTCTGTCTGTTCTAGAATTCCAATAATTCTGTGCAGTTAATAGACTTAACTACACAACATACAGCCCAATTCACAAGACCAACACCTGAGGCTGATCAATAATCACAACTTGCAATTTTAACACAAGACAACTGTCATATGAAGATTATAAGGGAAGCTCTTCAGTCTATTCACTAAAAATAAACACAGAAAATCAAACATGATGAGAAGACAGAGGAATTCTTGACTTTTGGATTGAGACAAAACCCGGAGGGAAATTCCAAATGCAAAAGAATTAACGAAATCACCTGAAGAAGATGTCAAGAAACAATGATTTATATGCTGACTGAAATGAGAACATGAAAGAAATAAAATTACAGGGGCAACAGGTATAGCACAGCAGATAGGGCGTTTGCCTTGCATGTGGCTGACCCCAGTTCGATTCCCAACATTCTATATGGTCCCCTGAGCACCGCCAAGAGTAATTCCTGAATGCAAAGCCTGGAGTAACCCCTGTGCATCGCCAGGTGTGACCCAAAAAGAAAAAAAAAAGAAAATTACAAGCACAGAGGAAGTATAAACACGAGACAAACATAAATCAGGGAAGTAAAGAAA
This sequence comes from Sorex araneus, assembly GCF_027595985.1. Taxonomy (NCBI): domain Eukaryota; kingdom Metazoa; phylum Chordata; class Mammalia; order Eulipotyphla; family Soricidae; genus Sorex; species Sorex araneus. Next base: position 185,817,020 of record NC_073302.1, on the reverse strand, counting down.
ATATGGTAGCTAAGCTGAAAATAAAATAGAAGAAATTCAACAGCATCATGTAGTAAGCCACGAATCAAATCCCTGAGCTAGAATATAGTGGAAAGTACCTATGAAGATCTGAACAAAATTAAGAAATTTAGAAAATAGAGGTCATATGAGAGATTATGGGACATCATCAAGAGGACAACTTTTGCATTAGAGTGATTCCAGAAGAAGAAGAGATTTTAAAAAGTAATGACATTTTGCTTCACTTGTATCACTTGTCGTCTGGTTGATCGATCTGCTTGAGCAGGCGCCAGTAATGTCACCGTATGTCCCTGTCGCGTGCTAGTGCAGCCCAATGATATCTGCTTGCTCCAGGAACAGAAAGAACCTCAAATCGTTCATTCAGGGATTTGACGAAGAAATCTGACCATCTAGTTGGTGGGCAGCCACGTGGTCTTCTGACGTCCTGTGGAATCCAAACATTTTACTTATCAAACAATAATCAAAAACTAGGGAAGGAAACAGACATCTAGAACCAGAAAACTTAAAGATTTTCAAAAAGAAGGTACAGTGCTGCCAGGAGGCCAACCTGTACCCATGGGGCAAGTACACCAGCAGCCTGATACCCCAAAATTGCCGATGTGCCTCTGGTTGGACCCCAACAACTCTGGACCAAGTTTCCCAAGAAATTAAACCACCAAAAGTTATATAGGAGGGATTCATGCCCACAAAACACCTCCAGCTCAGTTTTATAAGCTGATTTATTGGCCTTGCTCCAGAGACCCATAAATAAATACCAAACGAGACCAAAAGGCACCTTTAATCTTGGACCTGTGCAAGGCTGAACAAACCAAGGCAAATCAGAAGAGGGGGGTCAGCCTGGTGCCCGCCCAGCAGAGCCCATGCCAGCCACTTGCTCCCACAATACAAATCACTGCCATGCCCCCAGCCAGACCCCACCCTCTCACCAAGACACTAACATGCTGAAAATTCAGGTTTGGTGACTGAAATATGACCAGACTTTCTCAGGGTCAGAATGGGCTACCTCATCCCGCTTCCTTGTACTTCTGGGATCTTTCGCTGCTGTGTCCACACCACAAAGCTGTCACCAAAAAAAGCTACTCCAGCCTTACCGTCTCAATAATGATACTAAATGCCCTGAAGAAACACAATGACCTCTTAGTACCTGTATTGCAAACCATAATGTAAAAAATAGAGAGAAAGAAGAAGAGTGCCTTCCATAAAGGCAGACTGGTGGGGTTGTTACAAGATGGAAGAGGGAACGAGGGACATTGGTGGTGGGAAATATACTTGTGAAGGGATGGATGTTGGATCGTTGTATGAATGAAATCCAATCATGAGCAGCTTTGTGATGGTCTATATCAAATATTATATCAAAGATATTCAATAAAATATTTTTAAAGATTTTCAAACAATATGTGCTGAAAGAAGTAAAGACAGAGAGAATCCTAAAAGCAGACCACTTGAAATTAACAGATATATGCAGGGCTTTCTATGCTCAAAATGTTAGAAAAAAATCCAAGGAGACATATTTCCCAGATGCCCATATATAATTCTCAAAGATAAATCACATGTTGGGAAAACAATAAAAACTTATGAATTAGGATAATATTAAGTATATTTTCAAACCACTATGGAATGAAACTAGAACTAAACCTTAAAAGGAACACTGGGCATTATATAGATTAAATATGGACAATATAATGGCACTTTTAAAAGAAATAGAAAAACCACTCCTATAGGATAACATTGGGTTTGTCCTTTTAGCCTTGCCGCAGGGAACTTAGTCTACCTTAAAGCAATGTCCTTTCTGTATGGACACAGGAAGACAGTTAATATTATGCTTTGTAACTTGGAAGCTGATTGACTCCAATAATATTTACTCTTGGGCATCTGCTTTTTCAACTCAGTTGCCCTTAGTTCCTAGCACCCCAAAAGCAGGGTCCTGATGAGGGATGGAATGGACCAAGGGCAAGCTGTGAGCTACCCTGGCATCAAAATGGGCCAGGCCAAAGCACCACAATACTCAACTATAAGTTGAGAACATGGTCATAGACAAATGCTGTCATGATCCAAAAGTAATGACAAGACTAGGACCCTGCTGGGGTTAGGAAGACTAACCTGGCCTGAGGACTAGTCTGGAATATATAGTGAATGTCCTCAGGAAGAACCAAACTTTAAGTCTGACATATCTCTTACCGTGCTTATATAGAATGATATTGCTAGAAATATTTGAAGTAGATTTACTACAACTATTTAAGGGGATTACTAGCTGAGGAAAGAAGAAAGGAACATACCCTGGATGGGATCCAGCCCTTAAGCAGATCTCCTAGTAATCTGGAGTAATCTCCTTAGATAAGATTTTGTTAATCTCCTGGAGAAGTGGCCTTACTCCTCTTTGTTGATTTGTTAATGTTCAGCCCATCTTTGTGTCACCACCCTATGTGATTGCTATATAAACTACGACTGTAAGAGAAGCAAAGGGGGAAGACACAGAAGGAGGGAGAGGGAGAAGACACAGAAGCAGAGTACAAGGTGAAAGAGAATCAGGGAGTCATCAGAGCCAGAAGCATGGGAAAGAAAGAGCACAAAGTGAGTGAGAATCAGAGTCAGAGTCAGAAATGAGAGTGAGTAAGAATCCAGAGACTGAAGCAGAAGGACTCCAGAGAGAGAGATCAGAAGAAGAGAGATCGAACGAGACCAGAGTAGAGATGACAGAGACAGAGAGAGGTTGGAAGATACCAGAGGAAAGACTACAGAGACAGAGTCAGAAATAGAGAGACAGACAGAAGAGAGCACAGCGGCACACACAGAAGCAGAGCACAAGGAGGATCCATCCCGATCCAGTCCATACACAGTGGCTTGAGAGCACTGAAAATGAGCAGAGAGAGAGAGAGAAAGAGAGAGAGATAGCTCCATCCCAAGAGCCTGTGAACAACACACACACATCACCCCCTTCCAAGCGTACACACATTTGTATGTTTTACACACTCCTGAAATTTATATGGAGCAATAAACCCCACAAATATCCAAAGTAATCATTGGGATTAAGAAGATGAGAGGCATCACTTTCCCCAACTTCAAACAAAGAGCAAGTAATTAAAATTGCATGGTATTGGAATAAAAACAAACCTGTAGGCCAATAGAATACAGTTGAATATCCTGACACAGATCCTCATATAGATGATCATTTAATATTCGAGAAGGGAGCAAAAAGTATGAAGTAGAGCAAGGAAAGCCTCTTCAACAAGTGATGCTAAGAGAACTGGGCAGCTACATGTAAAAAAAAAAAGGAAAATGAACTCAGACCTTTGCCTAATTCCATGCACAAAAGTCAGATCAAAATAGATTAAAAATTGCCACATCTGACCTAAATCCATAAGGTACATGGAGGAAAGCATAGGTAAAAGCCTCAAAAATGAAACACCACTGACCAAGCTAGTGAAGCAAAGATAATGGTAGTACATGAAACTAAGAGGCTTCTGCACCTCAAAAGAAACAGCGACCTAGATACAAAGACAGCCCACGGAATGGGAAAAATTATTTAGTCAATACTCATCTACTAAAGGGTTAATATCAACATTATGTGACACTGTCAGAACTTTACAAGAAAAAAACACCCAACCCCATCAAAAAATAGGATAAAATGAACAGAAACTTCTTGAAAAAGAAATTCAAATGGCCAAAAGGCACATGAAGAGATTCTGTACATTACTAATCATCAGGGAGATGCAAATCAAAACAACAATGAGATATAATCTTATACCACAGAGACTGGCCCACACCCAAAAGAACAGGAGCAACCAGTGCTGACATGCATATGGAGAGAAAAGGGACTCTTCTCCGTTTTTGGTGAGAATTTTGACTGGTCCAGCCTTTTTGGAAAACAATATGGATATTCCTCAAAAAACTAGAAAATGAGCTCCCATTTGACCCAGCAATACCACTCCTGGGAATATATTCTGGGTGCACAAAAACACAGAGGAGAAATGCCATCTGCACGTATATGTTCATTGCAGAACTATTTCCAATATCCATAATCTGGAAATAACCAGAGTGTCTGAGAACAGATGACTGGGTAAATAAAATAGGATACATCTACATAATGGAATACTACACAGTCTTTAAGAAGAATGAAGTCATGGAGTCTGCTAATAAATGGATGGATATGGAGTGTATCATGCTGAGTTAAATGAGTCAGAGGGAGAGAGACAGGTATATAATGACAACATTCATTTGCGGGATATAAAAAATACATATATCGTGTGAGACTACTATCTAAGGCCTGAGTAAACAGGAGCCAGGAGGAATGGTCAATGATTGGAAACTTGCCACAAAATTGTGGGATGGGGGGCAAAGAGCAGGTAGGATATAGAAGGATCAACATGATAATAATAGTTGGAAATGATCATTTTGGACAGAAATTGATTGTTGTTAAAGGGATATGCATGATAACCTTTCATTATCTTCATTGCAAACCATAAGGCCAAAAAAGGAGTGTGTGTGTGTGTTTGTGTGAGTGTGTGTGTGTGTGTGTGTGTGAGAGAGAGAGAGAGAGAGAGAGAGAGAGTAAAAGTGCCTGCCATAGAAGCAGGAGAGGTGGGAGGTGAGCAGGGGTCGAGGGGAACTGGAGATCTTGATAGTTGGGAAATGGAAATGTACAATGGAGAAGGAACAGGTGTTAGAACATTGTATGACTGAAACCCAATCATGAACAACTTTGCAACTGTGCATATAACTGATTCAATTTTTAAAAATTTTTTTAAAGAAAGCTGGGTACATGGAACTAATCAATGTGCTTCTTATTAATGAGAATAAATGAGAACATAAAAGATTCAATTTTCCTTTCCGGCCCTGCGCGAGATCGACCCCGGAGGCAATTGAACCACTTTGGACACGAGCGGCGCCCCCAAAATGCCTCCAAACTGTGTGCTCGGAGTTTCTGGCCCAAGCTCTGCCAGCGAGTGATGCAATTACCAAAAGAATTTTCCCTGGACTTCATATAGAAATCCAAAACCGCGCGGCTATCGCAGCCACGCGACCTAATATCTCTTGATTGTCAGCAACGTGTAAATGTTCCTTTTTGGCAGGGCTTACCGTGGGGGGAAACTCCAAACAATAGTACTGAGTTTTTTGTTGATGGTAAAAGATTGTAACGATAGAATTTTAGGCAGAATTTTCCCTGGACTTTATATAGAAACCCAAAACCGCGCGGCCGCGGCAGCCTAATGTCATCTAATCATCAGCAATATGAAATGGTTCCTTTGTAATGGGTTGGACTTTGGGGGACCATAATAGGGTTAAAGTTTGTAGCAACGTGTAATTTCTGGCTGTACTTTCCCTGGACTTTATACAGAAATTCAAAGCCGCGAGGCCGCTGCCATGGCCGCGCAACCTATTGTCATTTAATCATCACCAATATGAAATGGTTCCTTCTTAACGGGTCGGACTTTGGTGGGAAATCCTAACAAGAATAGTAAGTCTTTTGCTGAAATATTGAAGGCCACCAAAGTGGTAGCCATCTCTATAGACTGAACTAAGCCATATCCCCACGACGGCTGAGAAGAAATATCCTTCTTTCTCGGGAAGAAACACGGCGTGGCGTTAACCATAGTATGATGTCCATTAAGCTGACACGGACCTGGTGGCGTGGGAATGGGATACAAGGGAATAAATTATTATGTACTTGGAACAGCGGGACGCTGGTGGAATCTCGAGCCGGGGCCGATACCAGCATATTACCTTTGATTCCAGAAACTGCTTGCAGACATTCTACCAGGCTATCAACTAAGCCAGAGCCCCACGGCTGATGACGGGAAATAACCATCTTTTTTGGTTTGTTTTCCCTTTGTCAGGCAGCGTGGTGATTACTAAACAGGCGTGATCTCGGTGGCGCGGGACGAGGGGGGAAAAAAATAGAAAAGTTATGTAACAAACAGCGGGACTTAATATCTCTATATTCTCAGCAATGGAGAGCCATCAAATGCTTCCTTAACAGTGGGACTGTCTTTTCTTTTTTGGGGGAAACCCTAGCAACAATAGTGAGTTATGTGTTGAAACATGGACTGTAACCACGATAAAGCGTAAACGAAGTGAAACTTATCACTTACAAGGGTGGGGACTGGGGGGGCGGGAGGGGGCGGGAGGTTTAATGGGGTGGTTGGTGATGGAATATGGGCATGGGTGAAGGGAAGGGTGTTTGAGTATTGTATAACTGACATAATCCTGAGAACTATGTAACCCTCCACATGGTGATTCAATAAAATTTAAATTAAAAAAAAAAGATTCAATTTTAAAACTTCCTATAAATGAAGGCCAAGTGACGAGACTCTGGGATGGAACACAGTGCTACAGAGGGAAACTCATGGCAGCGCAGGAGGCCTGGGTCAGGACACTAGGGTATGTTTGTATGTATGTATGTATGTATGTATGTTTATATATGTGCAGAGAGCCAGAAAAAATAGCAAATACAAAATAGGTGAAGGAAGGGAATAATATAACTCATAAGAGCAATAATAGACACTAAAATAATACAACTTAGAAATTAATTTTAAAAAGAGCTATATCTTAAAAATTCATGAATAAAACTGGCAAACCTTAGTTATATTTGCTTATGGGAAAAAGTGACAAAACCTGAATAAATAAGATCAGAAATAAAAGTGTGGAAGTCACATAGATACTTGAGAGTTATAACATTTAACAAGAGGTCGTAGTGAACAACTTTACATAACTAAATTGGATAATGCAGAAAAACACAGACTTTTGGGACTGGAGCCATAGCACAGCGGGTAGGTTGTTTGCCTTGCACGTGGCTGACCCAGGTTCATCCCCAGCATCCCATATGGTCCCCCCAGCACTGCCAGGAGTAATTCCTGAGTGCAAAGCCACGATTAACCCCTGTGCATTGCTGGGTGTGACCCTCCGCCCCCCCCAAAAAAAAAACACATGCACAAAAGTGCAGACTTTTAGACTCATGCAACCTCCCAACACTTAAATCAAGAAGAAATAGAAAACCTGAACATCTAAGTATAATAGATTTAATTGAATGAACAATCAAAATCACTAAAGTAACTATACAAAAAGAGAACTTCAACCTCATTAAAAAAATAGGGAGAAGAGATGAACAGAAACTTTCTCAAAGAAGACATACAAATGACCAAAAGCACATAAAAAATGTTCTGCATCAAAACTATCAGAGATGTGTAAATCAAAACAATGGGACATCATCCCAAGTCACAGAGACTGGCACACATCAAATCACTGTATCACTGTATCACTGTCATCCCGTTGTTCATCAATTTACTCGAGCAGGCACCAGATAATCTCCTCATCGTCCACCCTCCAGATCTCAATGGCTGCTCCTCCAGACAAGAGTATAAAATGCGGCTCACATAGCCATGCCACTGGACTCCATGCCAGGCTGTTTTCACTGGGGGTGCCACAGAGCGGGGCTGGTGAGAACCCTCGCCACCTCAAAGGACCCAGCCCTGGACACCGACCTCCACTACCCAACTGCTGCCAAGCTCCAGGCCGCTTACCTCTTGGAGAGCCCAGCAAGCTACCAAAAGTGTCCTGCCTGCATGGCAGAGCCTGGCAATCTCCCAGTGGCCAAAAAGAGTAACAATAGGTCTCATTCCCCAGACCCTGAAAGAGCGTCTAATTGTTGGGAAAGACGAGTAAGGAGAGACTGCTAAAATATCAGGGCTGGCACGGTCGTTTTCGGGGGCGTGCTCGGAAGCCCCCAGCCCTCCCGGGCACCTCTGAGCCATCTAACCAACCGGCCCTGACCCCTCCCTCTTCTCCAGGTTAGGGGCATGTCCTCTCATCAGGGGGGCGTGGTCTCAAGAGGGGGCATGGCCTCCTTCTAAAGCAGCCACAGTTATTTCTCCCATTCCATGCATGCTGCCTTGGTCACAATCGGTATAACCTATTCCTCTTAAGATACCCTGGTCATATTAGTCACTATATGATAATAGTTAATTAGCCTATTAGCATAATTTCAAAAACAGTATCAGTGAACACATCAAGCAGAAGAAAAAGTCCTTTTTAAAGGGATCATAGCCCACGTCTTCAATTGAGGCCCCTCACAAGCTAAGGTGGAGGGCCTGACAGTAAAGCCCATAACAACATGAAGAAACAGCGAAAATCCCCACCGCCAGGAGAGATGGAAGAAAGGATCTCAGAAACTCCAACAGGGACTTCCCAGAAATACAATCTCCTCTCAGATAAAGAATTCAGAGAGGAAATCGTGAAGATGGTTCACAAACTCAAAGCAACTATGGAACGAACATCCAATAAATTAAGGGAAGATATGGATGCAGCATTGGAACTGTCCACCAAGAGAATCCAGGAAGAAATGAGAGCAGAAATTTCATAGCTATGAATAGAAGTGAAACAATTAAAAGAATCGGTAGATGAAATAAAAAACTCAGTAGGAACCCTCAATAATAAAATGGCTACAGCCGAAGACAGAATCAGTGAGCTTGAAGATGAGTTGCAGAAAGCATATAGGTAAAAACAAATAATGGCAAAAGATCTCAAAATGGCTCTAGAGTGAATTAGAGTCCTAGGGGATGACCACGAGAGAAGAAACATAAGAATCATGGGAGTACCAGAACCACAGGGAACCAATCACAATGAAAAAACACAGTCAAAGACGTCATTGCTAAGAAATTCCAAGAGCTAGAGAATGTGGGCATCCAGGTCCAAAGAGTCCGAAGGGTGCCAGCTAAAAGGGACCCAAATAGAAAATCCCCAAGGAATGTCATAGTCAGAATGATAGATACTGTGGATAGAGACACAATACTACAAGCAGCAAGAACAAAGAAGGAAATCATATACAAAGGAGCACCCCTTAGATTCACAGCAGACCTACCAGAAGAAAGCTTCCAAGACCGAAGACAATGGTGGGTTATACTAAACAAACATAATGAAATGAATGCCTTACCAAGAATACTTTACCGGCTAAACTCTCAGTTAAACTTGAAGGAACCATACACTATTTCACAGAGAAGCAACAGCTCAGGAACTTCATAGACTCAAGACCAAACTTAAAAGAAGGACTCAAAGGGCTACTATAAGACAAGGAAAAATCCTACAAGAACAACAAACCCTACAGAAAGATGGCACAAAATCCCATGACAATAATTTCTCTCAATGGTAACGGTCTAAATGCACCAATCAAGAGGCACAGAGTGGCAAAATGGATTCAGAAACTAAACCCAACTTTCTGCTGCCTACAAGAAACACATCTGAACAGTCAGATCAAACACAGACTCAAAGTCAAATGATGGAAAAAAATCCTGCAAGCAAACAACTCCCTCAAAAAAGCTGGGGTGGCCATACTAGTATCCGACAACATAGATTTCAGGTTGAAAAAGATCAAAAGGGACAGTGAAGGTCATTTTCTACTCATCAAGGGATATGTACAACAGGAAGAAATCACACTCTTAAACGCATATGCACCTAATGAATGACCAGCTAAATACTTAAAAGAACTCGTAACAGAATTTAAGGGGGACATAACTAGCACCACGATAGTAGTTGGAGACTTCAATACTGCCCTATCACCTATGGATAGATCAACAAGAATAACACTCAGCAAGGAAACAATGGCTCTGAAGAAAGAAATGGAGGAAACATGGCTAATAGACCTGTACAGGGCTATACACCCAAAAAGAAAGAATACACATTCATTTCCAGCACACACGGAACGTTATCCAAAATAGACCATGTTCTGGGCCACAAGTTTTACCTTAATAAAATTGGGAAGATAGAAATTGTATCAACTATCTTTTCAGACTATGATGCGCTGAAGATGGAAGTTAATCACACACAGACATGGAGAACCAAATCAAACACCTGGAAATTAAACAACTCACTGTTGAACAATGAGTGGGTCATGGAGGAAATCAAGGAGGAAATCAAAAAATACATAGAAACAAATGAGAATGAAGATACAAGGTATCAGAACCTATGGGATGCAGCTAAAGCTGTGTTAAGGAGAAAATTTATAGCTCTGCAAACTTTCCTCAGGAAGAAAGAAAGGTCAAATATAGATAGCTTGACTTCGCAGCTCAAGACCTTAGAAGAGGACCCGCAAAAGGAACCCAAACCCGATTGAAGGAAAGAAATAATAAAACTTAGAGCAGGAATTAATGATATGGAAACCCTACAAACAATCCGAAAGATCAATGAAACAAAGAGCTGGTTCTTCGAGAAAATAAATAAGATTGATAAACCACTAGCAAGACTCACAAAGAAAGAAAGAGAGAAAACCCTAATAAACCGAATCAGAAATGAAAAGGGGGACATCACAACAGAAACCAAGGAGATTCAAAAGATCATCAGAAACTACTTTGAAAGGCTGTATGCCACAAAACAAGAGAACCTAAAAGAAATGGACAAATTCCTTGACCCCTACAATCTCCCAAGACTGAACCAAGAAGACTTGGAATACCAGAATAGGCCCAAAAGAATCAAGGAAATCGAAACTGTAATCAAAAATCTCCCCAAAAACAAAAGCCCAGGTCCAAATGGATTCACTGTCGAATTCTTCCAAACATTTAAAGAAGATTTGTTGCCAGTTCTCATCAAGCTTTTTCAGAAAATTGAAAAGAGAGGAACCCTCCCAAACAGTTTCTATGAGGCACATATCTCCCTAATACCAAAAGCAAACAAAGACACCACTAACAAAGAAAACTATAGACCAATATCTATGATAAACACCGATGCGAAGATCTGCAACAAAATACTAGCAAATAGGATCCAACAACTCATCAAAAATATTATATACCATGACCAAGTGGGATTCATCCCAGGGATGCAAGGATGGTTTATCATTCAGAAATCAATCAACATAATTCATTATATCAACAAAAGTAAAGATAAAAAACATATGATCATATCAACAGATGCAGAGAAAGCATTTGACAAGATTCAGCACCAGTTTATGATGAAAACTCTTGCCAAAATGGCTATAGAAGGGACTTTCCTCAAGATAGTCAAAGTCATCTACCACGAACTTATGGCAACCATTATCATCAATGGGGAAAAACTAAGGGCCTTTCCTCTAAGATCAGGGACAAGAGAAGGATGCCCACTCTCACCACCTCTCTTCAATATAGTACTGGAAGTATTAGCAATAGACATTAGGCCAGAAAAAGATATTAAGGGCATTCAGACAGGAAAGGAATAAATCAAAAACACTCACTATTCGTAGACGATATGATACTCTATCTAGAGAAGCCTAATATCTCTACTAAGAAACTCTTAGAAACAATTGACCTGTATAGTAAGGTCTCAGGCTACAAAATAAATACCAAAAAAAACATGGCCTTCCTATATGCAAATAATGAAACAGAGGAAAGGACATGAAAAAAGCAATCCCATTCACAATCGTGCCCCAGAAAAACAAATACCTTGTAATTAGCTTAAATAAAGAAGTAAAGGACCTTTAAAAAGAAAACTATAAAACAGTATTCCATGAAATAAAAGAAGACATGAGGAAATGGAAATATATACCCTGCTCATGGATAGGGAGAATCAACATTGTCAAAATGGCAATACTCCCCAAAGCATTTTACAGATTCAACGCGATCCCTATAAGGATACCCATGACAAATAAAAGCTAAGAAAATTTAAAAAAAAAGGATACCCATGACATACTTCAAAGAAATGGATCAAGCAATCTTGAATTTCATATGGACCAATAAATGCCCACGGATAGCTAAAACAATTCTGGGGAAAAAGATGATGGGAGGTATCACCCACTCCAACCTTAAACTTTACTACAAAGTGATAACAATTAAAATAGCATGGTACTGGAACAAAGGCAGAGCCATAGACCAATGGAACAGAGTGGAATATCCCAACACAGAAACCCAAATGTATGGTCATCTAATCTTTGATAAGGGGGCAAGAAAAATGAAGTGGAGCAAGGAAAGCCTCTTCAACAAATGGTGCTGGCATAACTGGAAAACCATATGCAAAAGAATGGGCTTAGACCTCAACTTGACACCATGCACAAAAATTAGATCAAAATGGATTAAAGACCTCAACATCAGACCACAATCCATAAGGTTCATCGAAGACAAGGTCGGAAAAACCCTTCATGATATTGAAGCTAAAGATATCTTCAAAGATGACACGGAACTAAGCAATCAAGTAAAAACAGAGATAAACAAATGGGACTACATTATACTAAGAAGTTTCTTCACCGAAAAAGACACAGGGACCAGAATACAAAGGCAACTACAGAGTGGGAAAGGATATTCACCCAATACCCATCCGATAAAGGATTGATATCAAGGGTATACAAAGCACTAGTTGAACTCTACAAGAAGAAAACATCCAACACCATCAGAAAATGGGCCAAAAAATGAACAGAAACTTTTCCAAGAAAGAGATACGAATGGCAAAAAGGTACATGAAAATGTGCTCTGCATCACTAATCATCAGGGAGATGCAGATCAAAACAACTATGAGATACCACCTCAAACCACAGAGAATGGCACACATCTAAAAGAATAAAAGCAACTGCTGTTGGAGAGGATGTGAAGAGAAAGGGATCCTTCTACACTGCAGGTGGGAATGCCGACTGGTCCAGTCCCTTTGGAAAGCAATGTGGACACTTCTCAAAAAATTAGAAATTGAGCTTCCATTTGATCCGGCAATACCACTTTTGGGAATATATCCTGGAGAGGCAAAAAAGTACAGTCGAAATGACATCTGCATGTATATGTTCATCGCAGCACTGTTTACAGTAGCCAGGATCTGGAAAAAACCCGAGTGCCCGAGAACAGATGACTGGTTAAAGAAACTTTGGTACATCTATACAATGGAATACTATGCAGCTGTTAGAATGGATGAAGTCATGAACTCTGCATATAAGTGGATCAACATGGAAAGTATCATGCTAAGTGAAATGAGCCAGAAAGAGAGGGACAGACATAGAAAGATTGCACTCATCTGTGGAATATAGAACAACAGAGTAGGAGACTGATACCCAAGAATAGTAGTATATAATACCAGGAGGTTGGCTCTATAGCTTGGAAACTGGCTTCACACGCTGGGGGAAAGTCATCCCAGATAGAGAGGGGAACACCAAGTACTATGTGATTGGAGATCCTGTGCGGGAAGGGAGATGCATGCTGAAAGTAGACTAGAGACTGAACAGGATGACCACTGAATAGCCCTATTTCAAAACACAACACCCAAAAGGAAAGAGAGATATCAAACTGGAATGCCCCACCACCCCGCCAGAGGGGGGGATGGGGGGAATGGGACTAGGGGGGTGGGATGGATACTGAGTTTATTGGTGGTGGAGAATGGACACTGGTGGAGGGATGGGCTCTCGAACATTGCATGAGGGAAAAACAAGCACAAAAATGTGTGAATCTGTAACTGTACCCTCACTGTGACTCACTAATTAAAAAATAAATAAATTATTTTAAAAAATAAAATAAAATAAAATAAATGTATCTTTAAAAAAATCTCAGGGCTGGGAGGAATAGAGACATTACTGGTGCCTGCCGGAGTACTAGCACTCATCAAAAGGAACAAAAATAACCTGTGTTGGTGTGGTTGGAGTGAAAAAGGGGACACACTAGTGGGAACGTCAACTGGTCCAGTTTTTCTGGAAAACAATAAAGAAATTCCTCAAAATGACTTGGAATTGATCTTTTATTTGACCCAGCACTTCCACTTCTTGGCATCTACCAAAGAGCCCAAAGACACAATGCAGTAAAGACATTCGCACCCTTCTGTTCCTTGCAGCACCATCCACAGTAGGGCAAATCTGGAAACAACCCAAGTGTCCAAGAATAGATGACTGGATAAAGAACATATGGTATATATACACAACAAAATATTATTCAGCCATAAAAAAGATAAAAATCATGAAGGTACTACCTTATGGATAGATTTGGAGAATTTCATGTTGAATTTAATTAGTCAGAGGAAGAGACTGACACAGAATGATGTCTCTCATATGCAAGATATGATGAAACACAACAATGGAATAACAAAAGCCCAAAGGTAACAGTAACAAGGAACATAATGTCTGCTCTTCAGTAGGAAGCACACAAATTTGGGGTATTGGGGTGTGGATGGGGAAAGGAACATTACATCAATGGAGTGGGGAACTGGAGGAAGTGAGGGCTGAAAGGTTATGCACAAAGACCTATTGGCATCAGTACTGTAAAGGACAGGGTCAAAAATTACTTTTTATAAAGTGCCTCTCAGAGAAGCAGGTAAATTAGGAAGAGGGAAATGAAAGAGGTGGACACTGGTTGAGGGAAGTAGATACTGGTGAAGGCATTGATGTTAAAAAATTGTATTTTTGAAGCCCAATCCTGAATAACTGCAACTCAGATAAATTAATAATAACAAATTATTTCCCAAAGCAAAAGTCTAGGACATGACAGTTTCATTGGTGGTTTACACCAAATATTCAAAGATAAACAATTACCTGACCTTAGCTATTAAAAAATGAAGAAAATGGAGTTCCTCCTAGTAAATATTATAAGGCAAACATGACCTTGATATCAATCACATCAAGTGTGTCACAAATAAATATGTATAGCAATATCCCTATGATCATTGATGTGAAGGTTCTCAGGAAACCAAATTTAACAATATAATAAAAGGATTTTTAAGAACCTGAACATGACACGATGTAGTTCAAAATAGAAAAGGAAATGAGAAAAGGAAAAGAGAGGAGAAGTGAAAAGAAGGGAAGGGAAGGGAAGGGAAGGGAAGGGAAGGGAAGGGAAGGGAAGGGAAGGGAAGGGAAGGGAAGGGAAGGGAAGGGAAGGGAAGGGAAGGGAAGGGAAGGGAAGGGAAGGGAAGGGAAGGGAAGGGAAGGGAAGGGAAGGGAAGGGAAGGGAAGGGAAGGGAAGGGAAGGGAAGGGAAGGGAAGGGAAGGGAAGGGAAGGGAAGGGAAGGGAAGGGAAGGGAAGGGAAGGGAAGGGAAGGGAAGAGAGGGAAGGGAAGGGAGGGAAGGGGAGGAGAGAGAAGAGAGATGGAGAGCAAAAAGAAAGAAAACATAGTAAAAGAAAAGAGGAAAATAAAGGAAAGGAAGAGAAAATACACAGTAAGAAGAGAGAAAAAGAAAGAGAAAAAACTATAGGACAGAATGAAGACATAGTATATTGGGCAGCGCATTGCCTTGCATGCAGCCAATCCTTATGCCATCCCTAATATCCCTGGTGGTTATCTAAACACCACCAGAAGTAGTTTCTGAAAGCAGAGCAGGAGTAACTTCTGAGCACTGCTTGGGGAGGAGGAGGAGGAGGAGGAAGAGGAGGAGGGGAGGAAGAAGGAGGAGGAGGAGAAGAAGAAGAAGAAGAAGAAGAAGAAGAAGAAGAAGAAGAAGAAGAAGAAGAAGAAGAAGAAGAAGAAGAAGAAGAAGAAGAAGAAGAGGAAGAGGAAGAGGAGGAGGAAGAAGAGGAGGAGGAGGAAGAAGAAGAGGAAGAGGAGGAGGAAGAAGAGGAGGAGGAGGAGGAGGAGGGAGGAGAAGAGGAGGAGGAGGAGGAAGAGGAGGAGGAGGAAGTAAAGGAAGACAAAGGGGAGGAGGAGGGGGAGGAGAAGGAAGTAAAGGAAGACAAAAGGGGGAAGGAGGAGGGGGAGGAGGAAAAAGAAAAGAAAGTGGCTGTAAAGGATAGTATTGAGAGTTACTTTTTTATAAAGTGCCTCTCAGAGAGGCAGTAGAAAATATTACCCAACAGTATATTATTTAGCCCTAAGAAGATGTAATATCCTGCAGTTTACTGCTATGTGGATAGAATGTGCTGAGAGAAGTTAGTCAGAAAGAGGTGGACAGATACAGAATAATCGTTCTCACTTGTGGAATATAAAGGAACATAGTAAGAGAATAACGAATGACCGATAGTCACAGATCCTGAGAGCTGACTGCATTTTGCTAAGGAGACGGTGGGGTCCCAGAGACTGGTGCAAAATGACACTTGTGATGGGTGTGTTTGGCACTTGTTTGCTTGAAACATTATTGTTAGCAGTGTTGTAATTCACAGTGCCTAAGTGAAAATTGAAGCCAGTCTTTCCAAAAATGAGATACTTTGAGGCCAGAGAAATAGTACTGTAGATAGGTGCTTGCATTGTACGTAACTGACCTGGGTTCGATCCCTAGCACTACATAAGTCCCCTGAGTCCATTAGGAATGATTCCTGGGTACAGAATCAGGAGTAAGCCCTGAGCACAGCCAAGTCTGCTCCTTTCAAAAACAAATTTAATTTAAAAAAATTTTAAAGAAAAAAAAAGAAAACTGAGAAACTGGGATATTATAGCTACAAAACAAATGGGCATTTAGTGGTAAACTTAATGTAGCATATACATATATGTTCACTTTTAATGATATGTACTTGAAATTTAAATAATGTTACAATGAAATAAAATTAATTATAAACACTTCATTATTAACAAGCACACAGTACTTGTTAATATTAACACAGTTATATATTAACAGAGTTATTATAACACATAATAATGCAGAAAACTACTCACTGTTTCAGTCAGAAAGAACTATGGCAATCAGTTGCAATAGGAGATTCTTGAAGCAAGTGTGTGGTTCTTCTTAGTTCAAAGTATGTGGAAAACAGGAAAATGTCTCCAAAGATGTTTTTGTTCAAATGTGTGAAAACATTTTTCCATGTGAATAAGATTTGATTTAATGCACATATATGTGTATGTATTTGGCGGGTCCAATTTAAACACAACTACTGAAAACTAAATGGAGTAAAAAATAACAAAATTCCTTTGAAAATAGAGAAAAGGAAAACAGAGCACCTACTATTTAAGAGGACTCTGAAAGTTACAAGCCAATAAACAAATTCTCCCCTAAAACTCAGAAAGATCGAATCTCAGCCAATGTTTTGATTTTATCTCTGAGAGACCCATGATGGGTCGAATTCTAAAAAAAGTGTTAAGTTACCTTATATGTACTAACTTCTTGTGCCAGCAATAAAAAACAATGAATGCAGTGTTAACAAAAAGAAAAAAAAAACACATATCACTTTTCATTCACAGCACTGGCAGTAACCACACAGGTTTAAACACACACACACACACACACACACACACACCTGCAGTCCTTTTAAAAAATGTGTTGGAATATACCCAAGTAAAACAGATAAAATCTTATCAGGTGAGATGTATGTTTTGTGTATCAATTTATATATATATGTATATATATTTAATTCAGTTGTGTAGAATCAATTTCATATCATGTATTTTTTTCTAGACTTACTTGGAAAAAAAGGTGTTCAGCTAATGTAATTTTTTCTTAATTTTCAGTATTTGGGTGTATAAAAAACAAAGTATTCTTCATTGAAACATTTTTTAAAGAGGAAATACCGAGACTATTTTTAATGTAATTTAAATTGTGGCTTACCAATTGTATAAAGTTATTTGAAAAACACTAATGATCCCAGGAAGAATTGTGATATGCATGAAGACATTTATTAGCGTCTTCCCATTATTCTAGTCTGTGGTATATGCTGATCCCAGGTTTAATAGCCTTCTGTCGTTCTCATAGGAACGTATCCAATTGTACAGACACAGAATAAGTCTCAGGTCATTAAAAGGAAAAGTACTTACTCCAGCAAATTGTAGTGCGTGTTGCCATTCTATTTTAAACTAAGGATCGTGCATAAATACAATTTTGTTTTTTATGGAATCATTTATAATATCATTATTAAAATCTGTGCTTAACAGCTCCCCAGACTCTATGAAATCTGCTTTTTCTAAACTTCTCTTCTGTAAATTGTGTCTGTGTTCTTCTTATAGCAACTTGAAAACAAATTATGACACGACAATGCAGTGGATTGTAGTTGCAATGCATTGGCCTTGCATGCTGCCAACCTGGGTTTAATCCCCAGCACCACATCTGATCCCCTGTGCCCCGGCGGGGGTGATCTGAGCACTGCTGGGACCCCAAAACAAAAACAAACAACAATCTCCCTTATGCCTATTTAAAAACAAGCCAGCTTGTGCGTGCTGCTGAACACAGAGCAAGTCACAAGTCCTGATCACCGCCGTGTGCAAAAACTAAGTTCATTAAATTAACTTGAAAGCAGCTTTTTCCTTTAGAGGAGGCAGCTCAGCCCGGAGCTAGCTTCACGGGCTGAAGTCGTACACACTGGACATGCAGCTGGGCAGGTGCCAACACCACTCCAGTTACCCCACGTGGAGCTGGGAGTGACCCCTGGGCACTGCCACTTATGGGCAACCCAAATAAGCAAACAAGCACAAGAGAAAGCGCAGCCACTGCTTGCACAACTTGCACAGGGTCCTGCAGCTCTGTTTGATAAATCTTTACACGCGGCCACACCCAGGGATTCTCAGGGGGCCCGGGGCTTCCCGGGAAGCCAAATGAACATCATTTTACACACAGGCCATACCCCTGGGCTCTCGTGGGGACCGGGATTTTCGGGGGGCCATGAGTTCTCCGGGAATCACGAGGACTTGCTTTACCCAATGCTGGTCTTGGCTCCACGCCGAGACCCCCAGTACCACCGGGGGCCCCGGGCCTGGGCCTCTCCGTTTGCGCGGTCTCCCCGCCCACTGCTCCTGCCCACTAGGTGCTGGGTGGTTGCTCAGTGGGCCTCGCCGCAGTGCCTGGGGCGGAGCAACTCCCTGAGGACACCCCTGGGAATCCACACCGCAACATGGTAACTGCGTGGCCCCGGTACTCAGACCACCCGGGATTCACCTGGCAGGGCTTGGGGGCGGGATTGGACAGTGGTGCGGGAGTGACAGTTGGCCTGAGCGCCAGAACCCACGACTGACTCCTCCGGTCGGCTCCAGACCCAGATTCTTGTCTTTTCTTTCGTTAAATTATTTCATTTTTTCCTGATTTATTTATTTATTCATTCATTTATTTAGGCTTTTTTTGGGTCACCCCGGTGGTACTCAGGGGTTGCTCCGGGCTCTGCACTCAGGAATTATTCCTGGTGGTACCTGGGGGTCCATAGGGGATACCCACTGTACTATCACTCAGCCCTCCTCCCTGCCCCCATACCTTTTAACCTAAAAGAAATCACAAGCAATGAATAGAAAAATCGTTTCCATTTTCCCATTTTCCTTTTCCTTTTTATGTCTGTGTTCTTGATTATTGGAGAATGTTGGAATAATATAGCAGGGAATCAGGAGATCAATTGAAGAAAGAGGTAATTTTCAATTTTTGGATTCAAATACTGAAAATGGTAGAAAACAACATTTAAAAAGATTAGGTTATTGCTATATTCAATCACCTATTTCCTCCAGTTTGTCTATTTGTTTTTCTTATACCAGTAAAATTGTTTCTGAAACACTAAAAATTAGGTGGAATTATAATTTTTTCAAATTTAGAATCTGAAATTATGACATAAGTGATAATCTAAGATCTTGCATCAAGTAAAGATGCAAAAATTTAACCTAGATTTACCTGATATTACAGATGCTGTTCTTTAAAAATATGTATTTACACCTTGAAAGAGCTGTCACTGTCACTGTCATCCCTTTGCTCATCATTTGCTTGAGTGGGCACCAGTAACGTCTCTCATTGAGAGACTTATTGTTACTGTTTTTGGCATATCCAATACGCACGGGTAGCTTGCCAGGCTGTGCCGTGCAGGCATGATACTCTCAGTAGCTTGCCGGGCTTTCCGAGAGGGGCGAAGGAATCGAACACGGGTCGGCCTCATGAAAGGTGAACGCCCAACCGCTGTGCTATCGCTCTAGCCCCTTGAAAGAGCAATTATCAAATTTTGTTCTTACCTTTAAAAATGTACAATAAGAACATAATTTTAAACAAGTCTTTTAAACATTACTATTCTTAAACATTGCACATATAAATATGAGCATAATGGTGATATGTTCAACTATAAGACTGTAGGTAATGGTTCAGCACATTATCCCTTTCAAAGCATCCTTAGCACCTTAAACATCAATAACTCTTTTCTTTCAGTTACATCAGAGCCTAACATAATGCCTAACCTCAGAGAATGAGGTATATCAATAGTGTAGTTCACGTCACTCCAAAATTAACTTCTGATTCTAATGCCCAAGGTTTATGAACCTTTATTGGTGATGTTGTTGTTGATGTTCAAAGAGACCAAACTCTCAGCCACTTGATATTCTGTAGACTCTGGAATTATAAGCACCCAGAATTTAGTGTAGAGATGCCATCGTTTCCATGTTTCAATGGTTTCTGAGTTATAAAGTTCACCAACATGATGGATTTTAAATTAGACTTCCTTGTGAGAACCCTAGTATGATACTGAAATATAGTGTTCTTGCACCACTTAGAGATTTATAATATATTCAGATCTACTTAAAAATCAAAATAAACACAAATCTCCCCCTAAGGTTGGAACTTTTCATTGCCTATACTCTAATAGCTCTGAATGTCAGTGCATAAGGAGCTTTCTAAATTGTAATGCAAAAGTGTTTTGGGGTGGAAGAGCTGTTCAGTGGCCAGAGACACATAGATTAGAGCGTAGCTCGGCTCTCCCTGAGGATCCTCAGAACTAGAGCGTGGGAATAGCTCGGCATCCTTGGACCCTAGCATTGAATCCTGTGACTAACTGGCTTTGCTTGGACTGGTGCTTCCCCACCACCCAAAAGTCAGTAAGAAGCAACTCTGATCATAGCAAGCATAGCGACCCAGCTATCATGTGTAGGATATACTTGGAACAAAACTAAAAAATCATCTATACAAAATTAAAGTGTTTAAAAAATACTCAATCCCAAATCAACATCATAAATGGTATAAAAATTTATCATTATCTCTCAGTAGGCTTATATTTCATAAGGGGGAATAGACCTCAAGATCCTTGTCCTCTCTCCTGGCAACTCATCTGCTTCAGAACTTTCACCCTGACAATGTCAGGGTGCTGACAACGTTAGCACATTGTGGTGAGAAAGGAATCTTCACTTCCCAGCTGGTGTTTCAAAATATCATCTGGTTCAACCTTTATGAAAAGAAATGTGGAGCTCTCTCAAAACTGCCACACATCCAAAAAATATCACATCTTGGCATCTACCCTCTAAATACAGAAGCATGAATTTAGAAGGATATATTCACATACATGTTCATTGCAGCACTTAGAACAATAGCCCATATATAGAAACACCCCAAATGCCCAAGTGTAAATGAACAGATCAAGAAGTAATTATATATACAAACAATGAAATGCAGCTGAAGAAAGGAGAAAATAATAAAATTTGCCACTACACGAGTGAAAAGATTATCATCATGCTGAGTGAAGTCAGTTGGAAGGGAAGAGAGAGAAGATACTAAATGATCTCCCTCGTATGTGGGACTTAAAGATACATAGTAAAGAAACAAACTTTGGCAAAGATAACAGACTGGAAAGTAGGTCCACAGAACTAAGTTTAGGGGAGGGTGAGCAGATTAAAAGAGAGAGGTCTTTGGGGCCATGGTGGAAGGAAGTGGTCACTCTATTGGCAAGTGTGGTGTTGAAATGATTTGTGCATGAAAACTTCAATAACGGTATTATAAATAACATGGTCTGGTGAGAGCCTCAGGCAACCACAAGCTAACATCTGAGCTCACAGAGCTGTGCAGAGAAGCGATAAAAGAAGACCTCAAAGAGAGAAGAGCAGCAGTGTTGGCCGATGTGGCAGAAGCCGGGAAAATTATTCACAACACCGACCTATCCTTCACCAACTGCAAGACCAAGATGACTGCCCTCTAATGTCCTGATGGATCTATCACATCTTCCAGAAGGGCAATAGAGGGGATTATTCACGACTTCTACTCAGATCTCTTTGATAGTGCCCACGCACTCAGGAATTACTCCTGGCGGTGCTCAGGGGACCCCATATGGGATGCTGGGAATTGAACTCAGGTTTGCTGCATGCAAGGCAAATGCCCTACCCTCTCTGTGCTATCGCTCCAGCCCCAAGATTTATTTTAAAGAAGAAAGAAAAGTTGTCCTACTTTTATGGTTTACTACCAATCTTCCTGGGAGGATCTCTGAGGAAAGCCAAAGAGGAGGAACAAACTTGGCTCTTGTCTGTTCCTCTCACATACTTGGCACTCAGTCTTTATTAATCATATACAGTCAGCCAGATTCTATGCACATAAAAGAGGGACAGCATCTCATGCTTCCATATTTTCCTCATATGACATTTTTTCTGATATCCTGAAACCAAATACAGACCTTTATTTTATTATGTATCAGATAGGGCTGGAGAGAAGATTCAAAGGGCTTGACCGCACGCATTGTCTTGGGGGTCCTGTCCCCAACACTGAACCGTCCCCTGAGTACCATTGGTTGTGGCTCCCCTCAAAGAGTAAATATCAGATAACATGTTTTTTCTGTAACTTCAGGTATCTGGTAAACACAAACGCTGTTCATTTTCCTTTAATTTTATTTTTCTGTTTAGTTTAATTTTTTCTTGTATTTGGTTGAGAGCTATAGTTTGTCCCACTTTCTGTGTCTCAGGCAGATGAAAAACTCTGAGTGAACTTTTAAATCACTTCTATATTTAAAAGTCAATAAATTGCAAAATTATTAACTAAACTTGCTATGTATGAGTTGGAATGTATGGACATACACATAAAAGTAAAAAAGAGGCAAGTGTCCATTTAATCCTGGTAAGTCAAGTTATAAAAAAGGTTAATAAAGATTTTCCAAAACTCCAAAGTGAGGCACAATTTATTACACAATTTAGGCTAATTTCATAGTTGATTTATACACTAGCATTTTATATTAGATGCCAGCAAGCATAATGAGATATAAAATTACAGAGCTGCATGAAGCTTGTAAAGAGAAAAGGAATATATATCAAACACAAGTTACTGTTTAAGGACATTGCTGATTGCCTGTCCTTTACCTTGGGTTATTAAAGATCAACGTTTTCAAGCATGGTATGAGAAAATTATAGCCTAGGGATCACATCTCTGCTCTCCCTCTATGCTAAATGAATAAATAACAATAGTTTATGAATTTTGCTCTTCAACTGATTTCAGTGTTGGCATTTTGCCTAAGAGCATTAATTTGATAGTTTTGTTCAAGTAAACTACTGAAGTAATGCCTCCCTCTAGAAATAAATTTAAGATGCAAACCCAAAATCTCTAAACAAACAAAAGGTGCCATCAACATTAGTGTCATCTTCACTAAAACTGCAGTCAATGACAATAACATAGCAATGAACGAGAGCAGACGGGGGCCACCGAAAACCAATGCTGGGCCACTGAAAAGCTGCTGAGAATAAAGGGGAGGGGGGAAAGAGGACGGAATAATGGGCAAGTGTCTGATGTTAATAATACAATGTGGAAACTGCACCTTGATTTTTAAAGTCTCAGAGTTTGTTTTGCTTTGTCTATTTGTTTTGCTTCATGTCTTTCAGGTTTGAGAGTAATCATATGGTGTTTGTCTCTCTCCATCTGCCTTTTTTCACTTAGCAAAATGCTTCCTAGGTGCATACATGTGGTTGCAAATAGCTAAGTGTCATCTTTTTTATATTGAAATATTGTTTGCTAAAAAGAAAGTAGAATAAATTGGGAAAAAGGCGTGGGAAATATTCCACCTTTCTAAGACGTCGTAGATTCAGAGATGCGAGGTCAGCCAAAGTGTAGTTTTAATAACTATTGATTATAGTCTTGCAAGATCAAGTGGCAGATGAACAGGCTTAATATTGCCTAGTGTGGGAGTTCCGAGTCTGGTTTATCTCTGGCTGGAAGCGAACAATCTTATGTAAAAACACAAAAAAGAAGGAAAGGGAGTGGGGCGAGGAGAGGGCCACGCAGGGCACCACACCTCAGTCACTGGGCACAGGGCAGTGGCGCTCTATCTCTCCTGCCGCCGCCCGCGTTCAGTAGTCTCCAGCCACTTCCCCCATCTCGGGGAGGCAGGCGAAGGAAGGAACGGAGCCAGGCTGGTTGATCTCAGTTGCAATTTATTCCATTCCCATCTCCATTCTCCTCTGATTCTCCTCCTGCTTCTTCCTCCACCATCCTACTTCATTCTCTTTCTCCTCTGGATCTGGATCTAGCATTTCCAGATCTTGCACTGGAACTGGCCCCGGGACAGGTCCTGGGATGACCCCCAGCCCACTCTCACAGCCTAGTTAAATCCCCCAGCATGAGTGGTTGGGGCTTACACATAGGTGTGGTCACAATCAATAGGGGTAAAATTCTTTCCCTCAGGGGATGCTTCTTCTAGGACAGATTCTCTTTGAGCAGGACATCCACCCAAGAGTGGAATCCCATGGGTGTGCTTCTCCTCTCCTTGTCCAACTGACATATAAGCATTCATAATATTAATCATTTTGTATGGACACAGCAAGAGATGCATTAAGCTTATAGAATTGCTCTCCTGGGGTCATCTCGATCTCAGACTACAGTGCTCAGGCCAGATTAGTCTTTCCCATCCCTAGCTGGGTCCTAGTCTCGTCGTTGTTTTTGGATCATGATATGACATGTCCATGACCAAGCTCTTAACACATAGTAAAGCATTAGGCACTTTGGCCAGGCCCATCTCGATGCCAGGGTAGCACATAACTCACCACTTGTCCTGGGTCCATCCCATCCCTCATTGGGACCCTGCTTTTGGGGGTGCTCGGAAGTAAGAGCAGCTGAGGCGTAAGTCGAGAAAGCAGATGCCCAGGAGTGAATAATATTTGAAGCCAATTAAATCCCACGTTACCAAAGCATATTAACAACCGTCTTTCTTTGTCCATACAAAAAGGATATTGCTTTAAAGTAAACTATTCAAAAGACATAAGGAGAGAAGAAAGGCAATATTAACTTACAATACAAGTTCACTGTCCTAGCAAGGCCTGACCTTACAAATTAACAGGGTCTGATTAGGGGAAGAGCTGATTAACTAGTTGGGGAAGGCAGCATAGAAGTGACTACATATAGACAAAGGAGTGGGAGTGACTCGGGAGCACCTTGATGGGCGTGACTGATATAACTAAGCTCCTAGTGGCAAGGGAGCAGGACATACCAATGTAGTCTAGAATTGTTTAGAGATTATTACCAGATAAGCCCAAACTCTGTGGCAAGGGAGAAAGGACAAACCAATGATATCCTACAAATCTTCCGATGGAGAACCTTGAAGTGTATAATCTTCCTGTGGAGTACCTTAGAGTGTACAATCTTCAGATGTTGCCTAAGTTTTATTGGAAAACTCAAATGTATATATCTTTTGGGATAGAAGCAAGTCCCATTCCCCTGGTGGGAAGGCTCTCGTGCGACACGTGCTTTCTAGTCCCTCAAGAGTTTCTACTTAGCCCTTCCTAACACTCTGTTCAAACCCTCTGCTAGTTGGTGAGTTGTTCTATAGGCATGCTGCCATCAGTGAGTTTCCGTTTAGGGCTAAATGCATTGTCCTGAAAATGAACCAGGACTGTCTTAATTTCTAATAAGGGTGTCAACTGTATGTTGAAATTTGGCACCTTAAAAAAAAAAGTATAAGTATGAATTGATTTAGAACACTACCTACCTAAAGTCTAGCAGTGTTACAAACCAGTGTTATTTTAGTTAGGTTTTGAAAACGGTGGGAAAAAATTATGCTAATAGTGTTCTAAATCATTGCTGACTGCATGAGGTCCAAGGCAGAATCTAGTTATAGGTTGATTTTTGACTGAAGTAACATTTATACCAGATCTCTTTTGGGAACTTACAATTCTTTTATTTTCTTTTCTTTTATTTTATTTTATTTTATTTATTTAGTTTACAAAGCTGTTCATAATTGAATTTCAGTAATGCAGTATTCCAACACCCATTCCTCCACCAGAGAACTTACCATTCTGTGAATTCCTTTAGATATTTTAGGAAATACTCAGTTTGAATCATGAGAGGGAAAAAATAGGCAGCTTGCTTAGTCACTAAGTACTTTAAACTAAAATTTGCATAAACAGCATGCAAAGTCCCTTGATTAAGATCAAACAGACTTTTCCCATTATTATGTAAATCTGCTTACAGAACTCACCAAGTTCACAGAAGAAAATGGAATTTCATTTTTATCCTATTAAATTACATACACAGAATTCAAATTTATCATTTCTCTTTTATTATGCTTTCATTCCTTAGCAATTTTCTTTAGTTTCTTTCTTCTTTTTATAGGATTTTCCCAAATCAGCACATTTCATTTTGCTTGAATCTATCTTTTCTAAAATTTTCCACATTCCCATTTTTCTTTCCAGTCTCTCAGTAAACCCATCATTAGACACTAAGTACTGGCCTTCTCATGCCTGTTTCCTTTCATTGTTCTTCCTTTTTCATATTGAAACTTTACTTTTGTTCTTTCCCATTGCTCCACAAATTCTCAATTTTTGCCTCTTTTACATATCTACCTAAAGATCAAAGACACTAATGTTTGAAACTGGAAAAAAAATTAGACTGTACAATCATTAGTTAAGTGTAAAGAAAACCTCCTTAGAAGGTCATTCAACACCAGAATAGGCAATTGTGAACACCAAAATTTATTGACTCCGTGAACTCTGGTTGAACAATGAGCTTTAGATAAATTTTACCTCAGACAAATGATTTCAATATTTCTATTACATTGCTAAATAAATAAAAACTTTCCAGAAAATATAACATTTTCTAATTCTGGCATAAGATCACTATATAGATCATTCTAATAATATCACTATAACTATTTTATAGAAAGCAAAAGGTGTTTGTTTCTACAAACTCTTCCTTCAAACCTACTCTGTTCAATCTCTTTTACTATTTCCATTGAAACATTTTATACAGACTATATGAATATCGAATAATTATAAAACACAAAAATTCATGTTCAACAAGAATCACCTGTAAGTACTAAAAATACTCTACTGCCTCTAACTTTAGGGTCAGGGGTGTGTCCCAATGGTAGAGTGTTTGCCTCTTAACGCCCGGGTCTACTTCCTAGCACCACACACAAAAAAACACACATGTGTGTGATTTACTCATTTCTAACTTGAATCACATTTTTAATTCAGTTTCTCCCTGAACTGTCCTGAACTGGTTAAATATCTATCATGGCTGAGGTAAAGCTCTCTTTTCTCTCATATTTGATACTATTTCCTGCTCTGCTCTGAATTCTTTAGAATCTGTGAGTATTTCTGAGCAATAGAATGAATTTTAATCTTGCATTTCTCTTTTTTTGGTTCACATTGAATTGCTCCAGTATTTGTCTCTCTGATAAGTATTAAAATGTAGCTATTTGGGGGGGGAGGTAAATTTCTGAGAGTTCCTTTAAAAGGCTAACACATTCACATTTTCTATAATCTATTCCTGCTCTATTCAAACTTCCAAAAAACACAGTACACTTTGTTTTATTTTGTTTGCTTGGGGGCCACACCCTGGTGTGGCTTGAGGGAACATGGATGCAGGGATGGAACTCCAGGTCAGCTTCATGCAAGGCAAATGTTCTGCCCGCTGGAGTATCACTCCAGCATCTACACAGTACAACGTTTTACATTGTTGTTCCTGTTTCAGCCTGCTGCCTTGCTTATATTCCTCCTGAAATAGCAGAAGTCTGGGGCCTCCCTGTCTGATAAACCCAGCCGTGCATGCTATGTTCCTCATAGCTTAGGATCTTGGTCAGTGAGAAGAGAGGAAGGAAACTGTGCTTTCCCAAGGTGTCAAATCATCCCACTGTCTTTCTCGTTTGAAATTTCACCGAGTTCTTTGTTTATTCCTGTTTGTGACTCTTCCCTTGTAAATGAGGTTTTCTAAGGCAAAAGGACTACAACTTTTTGGAATATTCTCAGGAAGCAAAATTTTGTTATTCTTAGAAAGACAACTTCAGTGAATATAATCAGACTAGACCTCCTTCCTCTCCTTATGAAAGCATTTATAAAAGTCCATTTACAAAACATCTAGACGTGAGATTGACATCTTCAACTCCGTACAATTTAAACCTTCAAAGATACAGAGAATGCTAACACCATCAAAAACTTTCCTTTTTGACAATAGCAAATGTAAATACACAATCAAAAATTTCCCTTACCTAGGTAAATTTGCTGCACTTGTCATTTTTACATCTTTTACTTTGTAACCAACCAGCTGAGAATAAGATGTCAGCTCTATTCAAAATAATGGATTTAAAATTGCCGATGACAAAAGCATCTGTTGTCAACTTTTGTTATTGTGGGAAAGAAATAATAGAGGGCAGTAGATTTTACAGTTCTGACAGTGAAACTTTTCATCTCAGCAGACGTAAACCTTGTACTGGAAGTGAGGTGAATAATTCACATGTAGGCAAGCATAAGTCACAAGAGGAAGCAAATTAAATATTGCTTTGCATATACTGGAGTCACCTGGAGCAGCAGACTGAGATGAGGTAAATACACCTAAATGCTATTTACATACTACATTGATTACATTGTTCAATATTTACTTCTGTGCATCCTATTTGTTTGTAAACTATCTCCGTTTACAAAGAGCAGGGTGTCTTAAAGAAAGAGAGCTGGCAAACAACAAATTCAAATGGCCAAAAGGGACAAGATAAAAGGCTCTTCATCACTAAACATCAGGGAGATGCAAATCAAAACAACAATGAGATATCATCCCACACCACAGAGACTGGCACACAACCAAAAGAACAAGAGCAGCGGTGCTGGCAGAGATGAAGGGAGAAAGGGATACTCCTTCATTGTTGTTGGGAATGGCAACTGGTCCATACTCTGGAAAATAATATGGGCATTTCTCAAAAAACTAGAAACTGAGATTCCATATGACCCAGCAATACTACTTCTGGAAACATACCCTAGGGGACCCAAAACACACAGCAGAAACATCATCTGCACTTCTGTGTTCATTGCAGCACTATTCACAAAAGCCAGAATCTGGAAACAACCTGAATGCCGGAGAACAGATGTATGCATAAAGAAACTATGGTTCCTCTACACAATGGAATACTACAAAGCTGTTACAAAAAATTAAATAATGAAATTTGCCTATAATGGATGGACATGAAGAGTATCATGCTGAGTGAAATAAGTCACATAGAATGACTACATTCATTTGTGGTATATATAAAAAAAATAGTATAAAATCAATATCCAAGGTCAAGGAAAACTGGGGCCAGGAGCACTGGTCAATGGGTGAAATCTGCCACAAGTGTGTGGAGGGCCAGAGAAGGTAAGACAGAGAAGGGACCAGTATGACAATGATAGTTGGAAATGATCACTCTGGACAAGAACTGAGTGTTGAAAGTAAATAAAGGGATATCCATAATAAACTTTAAGTATCTGTATGGCAAACCACAGTGCCCAAAAAGAGAGAGAGAGAAAGAGATAGAGAGGGAGGAGAGGGAGACAGAGAAGAAAAGTGACTGCCATAGAGGCAGGTTGCAGGGGAGGGTTTGTGGTGGGAGAGAAACTGGGGACATTGTTGCTGGGAAATATACACTGGTGGAGGGATGGGTGTTGGAACACTGTATGTCTAAATCCTTTCATGAACAATTTTGTAATTGTCTATCCCATAGTGATTTAATAAATCACTTGTAGTATCACTTGTAGTTGATCTTCGATTTGCTCGAGTGGGCGCCAGTAACGTCTCCATTTGTCCCTGTCTCGAGCTAGTGCAGCCCAATAATACCTGCTCGCTCCAGGAACAGGAAGAGCCTCGAATTGTTCATTCAGAGACTTGATGAAGAAATATGATCATCTAGTTGATGGGCAGCCACGAGGTCTTCTGACGTCCCGTGGAATCCAGTTGGTAACAGCTCTTGTTCAGCGGTCATCTCTAAATTACATTACATGACCGGCCCATCTGATTTTTAATGCCTTGGCAAATGAGACAGCATCCCTGACTTTTGACCGTTGACAAAGGTCAGAACTCCGGATTCCTTCTCTCACTTGAGTGAGACATGATATTCCCAGCATAGCTCTTTCAATTCCTCTTTGGGATACCTAATAGCATTCTCATCCTGCTTACATAGGGCCCAGGTCTCTGAGGCATATGTTAGTGCAGGAAGAATGGTGGAATAGAAAAGATGTGCCCAGAGCCGGAGGTTCTTTGTTTTCTTAACCACCTCTTCGACGCTCTTGAATGCATTCCACACTGCTCTCTTCCCCCTGCACAGTTCTGGCACCAAGTTGTTCCTCATACTGATTTCTTGACCCAGGTACACATAGCTGCTGCATTCAGAGATGTTCATACCATTGAGAGCAAATGGAGTTTCAGGGACCAGTTCGTTTTTCATGAACATTGTCTTGTTGAGATTCAGCTGCAAACCGACCTTTCCACACTCGTGGTCGAAGTCGGTCAGCATTTGTGCTGCTTGGCTAATGTTTGGTGTTATGAGAACGATGTCATCAGTGAAGCAGAGGTGGTGTAATTGCCAACTGTCTAACTTCACTCACATTCCTTCCCATTCGAATTTTCGCATGATGTTACCAAGGGTGGCACTGAAGAGTTTCGGTGAAATGGTATCACCCTGCCACACCTCTCTCTTTACATCAATCATCACTTCCTTGTAAAATGGTGAGATCCTGGTGGTGAATCCACAATACAGCTCAAGGAGGATTTTGACATACTGAGTTTGAATGCCCTGTTTGGCCAGGGCTTCGATGACCACCTCAGTCTCAATCGAAGGCCTCCTTTAAGTCGATAAACGTTAGACAGAGCCGCATCTTGACCTCTCACGAAACTTCAATGA
Source organism: Sorex araneus (assembly GCF_027595985.1). Lineage (NCBI taxonomy): Eukaryota > Metazoa > Chordata > Mammalia > Eulipotyphla > Soricidae > Sorex > Sorex araneus. The sequence goes on along the minus strand of NC_073302.1, from coordinate 185,786,394 downwards.
CAGCCATGCGAGCAAGCCAGGTTTCGAAGGGGATTCAGCACAACAGACCATATCCACACAGTGACCAAACTCATTGAAGTTTCGCGAGAGTTCAAGATATGTGTACATATATACACATATAAACTGAATCTAGGTGAATGCTCAAGGAGGAAAGTAAGATAATTAACAAACTCTTCATCTTTGGAACACTAATTATTTCAGGTTTTTTTAATTACATTCCACATAAAAATATAAAATTCACTATTTTAGACACTGTTTAATTCAGAGATTTTATTTTGATTGTGGCAGCATAAGCTAATTAGCTAACATTATTCAAAAAGAAAACGTGTTGGAAATTTCCAGAACATCAATGGGAATAACAAGAGTTGGGGAAAGATAAGAAAGAGCAAGGACTCAAGTCAAGGTGATCATACTTCGAAGTATCCTCATGAGCACCAAACCAGGACAGTGCATGGCCTCTGAGTTTAGTATCTTCCTTCTATCCACTAATCTGCCCAGGGTGTCTGGACATACATTATCACTAAGCTTTGCAAAGTGCTTACGTCTCTAAAGAAATTACACACTATCATCCACAGGTAAGGAGACAAAGCCGTCACATGAAATAACAAGTATCCACTACAATCGGATTTAGCCATGTTTCAATTTAAGAAATAGGAAAAATAGATACATTAGTAAATAAGAGAGATGATAACAGATGTATAGCTTTTAAAATGTACCCAGAGACATAAATTATAATAAAGGGCTGAAGGAGCATAACTGTGAAGTGCATTTGAAATCACAAAATTAGATTAATACAGAATTATTCCAACCAAACTAAAAGTAAAATTTCCTTTTACATTTAAATGAGTTATTTAGAGGGTGGAGTGATATACATTTAATTGGTAGGGTGTTTGTCTTGCATGTGGCCAACTTGGATTCAATACTTGGCATCCCATAGGGACACCTGAGCAAGACAGCAGTAGTGATTTTTGAGTTTAAATATGAGAGTAACCCTTGAGCAGCCCCAAAACAAAACAAAACATAAACAATAAATAAATGTGTTACTTAGCAATTTTCTTGATATAGAGAATAGATCATTCCTCTATTAAAGAACCTTTCTTATATCCAAATGTTTGGGCACTATTTTCTGTCTCTTCTTCCAACCCCAACTGTTGGGGACTGCTCAGGACCCTGAACAAAAGAGGGCCCTGCAACCTTTACTCTGGACAAACTGGAAAATTCCATTACCAGCGTTTGCATAACCTGAGGCACAGGTGCCCTTGTGACAAAGGAAATAACTAACCTCTAGAAGTAAAAGTAGCCCAGGGCAGTTAACCACGAGACCCCAAGGGCCCACAGAGTAGAATACCTTCCTTTACACTAAAAGCCATACTTTAGCTTACAAAACCTTGTAAGTTCCTCCTGACAGATGTTTCTGCCAGATAAACCCTTGTCTTCCCCTCCCCACTATTTCTCAACCGACTCTTAGAGAATATTGTAGCCCACCAAAGAACACCCCAAACTTTTCCTTATATGTTCTGAGAAGACACTTCCCTGATGATTGACAACTCATGTACCAACCCCCTGCTAAGAAAGGTATAAAACCAGCATGACTGCTAATAAAGACGCTCTTGATCAGCATGTGTTGTCTTGAGCCTCTTTCTTCCTAACCTCACCAGTGTTATTCTCAGGTCGGGACCTCTCACAGAACCCACTCAATTAGGAGCGCTTTCCACTGTTGTCTCTCCGCGGGACAGAGAGATTTCGGGGAAACGCGCACCCAACCAGTCTTATAACTAATCAAACAGGAAGTTCGATGGAATTAACAGGCAATACACTGAAGAAATATCACAATATCCTTCAATGCTCAGAGAAGCACTTGATCAATACAGCAGAATATCTTTACTTTGTGTTGTTCTTATCATGATGTGTAAACAAAACACCATGCTTTTGTTGTTGCTTCAGGCAGCTTACAAAATATAATATGGAATTATAGGCTGTCTACCCAGAATAAATGTCTAATATCAAAATAAAACCATCACACATAGCTTGTCCCATTTGTTCTGGTCACCATTAATATGAATTACAATGACTGTCATTTTGACACATTTTTAACACAAAGATGATAAGGTTAGACCTGGTTTAATTATATATATATATATATATATATATATATATGAACCATGGTAGAAAAATTCATTGTTTCTCAGTTCTATTAAACTAGCATTTTCCATATGCCTTCAACACTGATAATCTAAGAACAGTAAATATCAAAATGATAAAGCCCTGTTAGTAACTACTATTTTAAAACAGAGGTACATATTTTAGGTATAAATTTCTCACCAATGGAGTATATTTAGGACTCTTGGAATTATCAACCATAACCCATGACCAAAGTTTCAAAAGTCAAGATTTTGTTCAACTAATGATGAATGATGAATGTGATTTTGCATTTTTCCATGAAATGGATGACAAAACCTCCAAATAAAAGTCAAAGGCTATGCTCGGATCGGGATGGGCCTCCTCCCCCCCAGCTCCCCAGTTTTCCAGTAGCTTGGCAGTCACACCCAAACACCACACCCAGTGCCATGTAATCTCATTAATGACCAAGACCCAGAGACTATAAACTAAAACTCCCAGAAGACAGCATCGCAGAATTTCCAAACCTCTTATACTCTACCTTACTTACTAATCAAAAGTATCACACACCTGTTTGGTTTGTAACATACTTGCTTGTATTCCCTTAATATTTGGGTTTAAATAGCTCTAGAATGAGCTACTTAATGAGCTATTTACAACAACCTTCACACACTGTTTTTGTTCTGGGAAAGTGCTCGGTGGTGGGATTGGTGTGGTTGGTGTTTGAAGATTATCTGTAATGAACCATTGTGAACTACTTTTATGAAAATAAAATATATATAAACAAAACAAATTTAAAGTCAAAGGCTTTATCTTCCCCTTTTTGAAATTGATTAGCATACCCCAGTCATGAATAAATGTTACAAGTTAGGTTTTCTGGAAAGCTGAATCTAAGACTTTAGAGTTTAGGATATCACAAGAGAGGATAATTGTGGAAGCAACAGGGAGAAAGCAGAACCAAGTAGAGAAAGAGCTTAAGTGAGTACCGACACGGCAGCTACTGCAGATCCCAGGAATCATCTGAAGCTTAAGTGACCCTTCAGAACTGTCCTGCTTTAAGAAAAATTCTTCGTTATGCCTCCCCCTACATCAATCACTGGATATAAACTGCCCTGGAAATAAATTCGTGAGGTGATACAGCCATGCTGTTAAGACAGTGAGTCCATGGCTGAAGAGTATTTGCTGCACCTGGGTGCATCCTTGAGACCAACCCCGTCCCTGAGATCTGGTCAGGCTTGTACTGTCTATACTGAGCCATGCAGACACTGAGACTCATCTCTCTGTGTATATTCAAGCTAAGGGATCTTTAGACATACAGAAATCATCACTTCCTGATCCTCACTAACCCAAGGAAAGTTGGTACATAGAAAATGCTGTCTGATCCTCAGTTGGTATTGACTTTTACCTTCCTCAACTCACCACACATGCTAGTGTCTCCTGACTCAGCTACTATCTGTGTTGGCCTTATTTTGGGACGTGAATTAAACTGTCACCCCAGTCAGAACTGGAGCCCAAGTCACAATGTCTTCAGGATGGGATTTATATAGCTGTGCATATACAGTTTAAAAGAAATATGCTACAACTTCACAAACAACCATAACAATATCACGGATAAAGTGGTTTAAACAACTAAAACAGGATTTTTCTCAGATCTGGAAGCTAGAACATAAAGAACAACATCTGGCTGATTGATGTAAGCTAAGGCATCTTTTCTAGCCTGCAGAGGCTTCCTTTTGGCTATGTGCTCACATGAAATTCCCTCTGATATTTCTTCCTCTTCTTATAATAATTCTAATCTTATCAGATGAATTCTTTTATCAATTGAGCTCATTTAACTTTAGTTACCTTTTAATGGTCAGAATCTCCAAATGCACTCACACTAAGGAACTAGAGTCTCAACTTAACATATTTTGGGATCACGATCACAAAATCCCATTAATCACCAGTTTCTCAGGCAGGCTCAGTAACATCTCATTTCGTCCTTTCCCTGAGATCTTAGAAGTCTATCTCCACTCAGCCCTCCCAACGATGTCCCACTGGGGGCTTTTTCAGGGTCAGGGAAATGAGATCCAGCTTGTTACCAGAATTAGCATATGAATACACCATGAGAAGCTTGCAAGACTGTCCCATGTGGACAGGAAACTCTCAGAAGCTTGCCAGATTCTTCCAGAGGGAGAAGTAGGCCTCAAGATATTGCTTCTGAGAGCTTGCTTTTAAGTCTCTCTCTGGATGTTGGCCATTGATGGGATTACACACACCTGGGTTCCTCTGCCGGTACCTTCACGCATAAGGCCTGTCCGAACGTGTGGAGAGGGGCCTCCAGCATGGCTGTAGCTAGGTTCCAGTGGTCTTCGGCTGCCGGGAGCTCTACTCAGGGTGGGGAGGGAAGCTGGAACCCATCCCCTCCGAGGGGCCCCAGGGAAGACAGCCAGGCATGTGGGCAAGAGACTCTCTGCATCACTCTCTTCTGAGAGCTTGCTTTTAAGTCTCTCTCTGGATTTTGGCCGTTGATGGGATTACACACACCTGGGTTCCTCTGCCGGTACCTTCATGCATGAGGCCTGTCCAAACATGCGGAGAGGGGCCTCCAGCATGGCTGTAGCTAGGTTCCGGTGGTCTTTGGCTGCCAGGAGCTCTGCTCAGGGTGGGGAGGGAAGCTGGAGCCCATCCCCTCCAAGGGGCCCCGAGGAAGTCAGCCAGACGTGCGGGCAAGAAGCTCTCTGTTCTTATTATCCCAAACATATTTTGGGAAAGAGACACAAATCTATTCATAAATAGGATATTTAAGTAGTGCCTAAGTGGTTTGTTCACCTTAATTCTTAAAATAGTCCCTAACACAATTTTATTTTATTTTTATTTTTTTTATTTTTTAATTAGTGAATCACCATGAGGGTACAGTAATAGACTTATACATATTTGTACTTGTGTTTCTCTCATACAATGTTCGAGCACCCATCCCTCCACCAGTGTCCATTCTCCACCACCAGTGAACCCAATATCTCTCCTACCCCCCAATCCCATCCCCCATCCCCACCCTCTGTGGCAGGGCATTCCCTTTTGTTCTCTCTCTCCTTTGGGATGTTGTGGTCTGTAATAGGGGTATTGAGTGGCCATTGTTTTCAATCTATAGTCTACTTTCAGCACGCATCTCCCCTCTTGAGCAGGTCCTCCAACCACAGTTTACTTGATATTCCCTTCTCTATCTGAACTGCCTTTTCCCCCAGCATGTGAAGCCGTCTTCCAAGCCATGGAGCCAACCTCCTGGTACTTACTTCTACTATTCTTGGGTGTTAGTCTCCTACTCTGTTATTTTATATTCCACAGATGAGCACAATCTTTCTATGTCTGTCTCTCTCTTTCTGATTCATTTCACTTAGCATGATACTTTCCATGTTGATCCACTTATATGCAAAGTTCATGACCTCATTTTTTCTAACAGCTGCATAGTATTCCATTGTATATATGTACTAGAATTTCTTTAACCAGTCATCTGTTCTTGGGCACTTGGGTTTTTCCCAGATTCTGGCTATTGTAAACAGTGCTGCAGTGAACATTTAAGTGCAGATGTCATTTCAACTATACTTTTTTGCTTCTTCGGGGTATATTCCTAATAGTGGTATTGCTGGGTCAAATGGGAGCTCAATTTCTAATTTTTTGAGAATCGTCCATATTGTTTTCCAGAAGGGCTGAACCAATCGGCATTTCCACCAGCAGTGTAGAAGGGTCCCTTTCTCCCCACATTCTCTCCAACAGCAGTTGCTTTTGTATTTTTGGATGTGTGCCAGTTTCTGTGGTATGAGTTGGTATCTCATGGTTGTTCTGATCTGCATCTCCCTCATGATTAGTGATGTAGAGCACTTTTTCATGTGCCTTTTGGCCATTCGTATCTCTTCCTTGGTAAAGTTTCTGTTCATTTCTTCGGCCCATTTTCTGATGGGGTTGTATGTTTTTTCTTGTAGAGTTCAACCAGTGCCTTATATACCTTTGATATCAACCCCTTATCGGATGGGTATTGGGCCAACACAATTTTATATCTGAAGTTCTATTTCCTGAGGCTGGAGAGATAGTACAGTGGGTTAGATATTAAACTTATTCCAGAGAGTACAGTGTATTCAATCCCTAGTACCCCAGATGGCCTACTGAGCCCCACTAGTAGTGATCCCTGAGTACAAAGCCAAGATTAAGCCCTATGCATCAGTATGTGTCACGAATAAGAAAAAGAATAAGATTCCTATTTTCCCCTTATGAATAAAATCAATTATCCCTGATAAGGTGGCATTATATTCACTTCTTTTTTAATTTTTTTTAGTTTTGTTTCTTTTAATTTTTTAAATTTTATTGAATCACCATGAGACAGTTACAATGTCTCAAGTTCAAACCCGAACTTTCATGTTCAAGTTTCAATCTCACAATGATCAAACACCCATCCCTCCACCAGTGCACATTTCCCACCACCAATATCCCGGGTATACCCCCCCTTCCCACCCTCCCCTTGCCTCTAAGGCAGACAATATTCCCCATACTCTCCCTCTACTTTTGGGCATTATACCTTGCAACACAGACACTGAGAGGTCAACATGTTTGTTCCATTATCTACTTTCAGCATGCATCTCCCATCCCAAATGGTTCCTCCAGCCATCATTTTCTCAGTGATCCCTTCTCTATTCCATCTACCTTCTCCCCTCTGCTCATGAAGCTGTCTTCCAGTTATAGGGCAATCTCCCTGGCCCTTGTATCTACTGTCCTTGGATGTCAGCCTCATGTGATGTTAGTTTATACTCCACAAATGAGTGCAATCCCTCTATGTATGTCCCTCTCTTTCTGACTCATTTCACTTAGCATGATACTCTCCATGTCTATCCATTTATAAGCAAATTTCATTACTTCATCTCTCCTAACAGCTGCATAGTATTCCATTGTGTAGATGTACCAAAGTTTCTTTAACCAGTCATTTGTTTTAGGGCACTCGGTTTGTTTCCATATTTTGGCTATTGTGAACAGTGTTGCAATGAATATATAGGTACAGATGTCATTTCTACTGTGCTTTTTTTGCATCCTTGGGATATATTCCCATAACTGGTATTGTGGGTTCATATGGAAGCTCATATTAATCCCTTATCAGATGGGTATTGGGTAAATATTCTTTCCCATTCTGTGGGCTCTTTCTGTATTTTGTTCACTGTTTCTTTTGAAGTGCAGAAGGCATTACATTCACTTCTAACCTATCCTAAGGTTAGGATAAGTTCAAAGTGCTTGCATGAATTACAGATATTCATATACTGTCTTTGGTGGGAAACTCACAAAGTAGACTTTCAGAGACAGAAGTCCTCAACCCCTGATGTGTGACAATAACTGCATGGTATCCAGTCATTGGTTATACCAAAAATAAACACAGATAGACATTGGTTAAAGTGGTGGAAGCAGGGATGGGGGGGGAGAGTACAGCAGGTAATATTACAGCAGTGCAATTGGCTTGCACACGGAAAATTACTGTTCAATTCCCTCAATCTTCTATGGTCCATGAGCCCCACCAGATGTAATCACTGAGCACAGAGCCAGAATTAATCCCTGGTGCACACCCCAAATAGTTAAATAAAAGCTGTTTAAAGCAGATATCCTTAGGTAACTACTGATGATATAGCAAAGAGTGACTCTCCATTCTAATTTATGCAGAAGTGATTGGGTTATTTTAAAGGAACATTAAGAAAAGTGCTAAATACAATGCCTATAGCACATACATTTGAAAGCTTCAGTCAATATGATATAGTTATTAACTATGTTCATACTTCAACAATAGATAATTGGGTATGAAGTTTTATCTGTACCTTTGTGAGAGAGCCACGCTAACTAGGACTGCCAATGCCCATCCACCTGGAAGTGTACAATAATATTATCATAATAACATTCGTTATGTGATACTGTGTGCCAAAGTACTTTAGATACATGCTTATGCAAATATATACATGCCTATTCCATCATAAGGAGAAAAACATTCTCCAGACTTATTTAAAAATAACATAGAGCTGCATATCACAAGCTTTTTGGTTCTAAAATCTATTAAACATTTCTGTATTATGACCATTTCTATAGCACTGTAGCATTGTCATCCTGCTGCTAATATATTTGAGCCAGTGGGCACAAGTAATGTCTCCATTGTGAGACTTGTTGTGACTGCTTTTGGCATATCGAATACACTATGGGTAGCTTGCCAGGCTCTGCTATGCGGGCGGGATAGTCTCAGTAGCTTGCTGAGCTCTCCGAAACGAGGGAGGAATTGAACCCAGGTTGGCTGCATGCAAAGCAAACGTCCTACCTGCTGCGCTATTGCTTCAGCCCAGGAGGCAGCGCGTCAGTCTCAGACCATTTCCGAAGTCTACAATAAAGATTCAAGCACCCCCCACTTCGCCGCGCCCGCAGCCCGAGTATGACGGAGGAAGAAGACGGAGCTGCTTCGGACACCAGCAGCCCGCCAGCAACCTGCAGTATGTGATTTGAGCGTTTCTGCCAGGCCCCCCGTGCGGGGGCCCGGCGTTTCTCTCTCTTTTTTTTTCTTTCTTTCTCTCTCTCTCTCCTTCAACTTCTCCTAAGCACAGCACGGCCTCCACCCCACTTCTCTGAGCACAAAATGGAGAGACGCACCCAAATGCGCGGCGCGGCTGGCAGGAGATCGAGGGCGGGGAAGTACCGGTCTCCGCCCACATCGGACACTTAAAGAGAGTGCAGCCACGTGGGCTTCCCCACTTCGCCGCGCCCGCAGCCCCAGTACGACGGAGGAGGACAAGGGAGCTTTCCCACTTCCGCCCGTGCGGGGGGCCCGGTATTTCTCTAGGTTTTCCCATTTATGAGCACCATAAAAGGGTAAAAGATTGTAGTGATAGAATTTCAGGCAGAATTTTCCCTGGTCTTTATACAGAAACCCAAAACCGCGCGGCCGCAGTAGCGGCCGCGCAACCTAATGTCATCTTAGTATCAGCAATATGTAATGGTTCCTTCTTAATGGGTCGGACTTTTGTGGGAGATCCTAACAAGAATAGTAAGTCTTTTGTTGAAATATTGAAGGCAATCAAAGTGGTAGCCATCTCTCTAGACTGAACTAAGCTATATCCCCAAGCCGGCTGAGAAGAAATATCCTATCTCGGGAAGAAACGCGGCGTGGTGTCAAACATAGTGTGATGTCCATTAAGCAAACAGACCTGGTGGCGTGGGAATGGGATATAAGGGGAAAAGTTATGTACATGGAACAGTGGGACGCTGGTGGAGTCTCGAGCCGGAGCCGATACCAGCGCAAGATTTTTGGTTCCAGAAACTGCTTGCAGACACTCTACTAGACTATCAACTAAGCCAGAGCCCCACGCCGACTGATGACGGGAAATAACCATCCTCTTCGGTTTTTTTCCCTGTGTCAGACAGCGTGGCGATTACTAAACATGCGTGAACTCGGTGGCGCGGGGCAAGGGGGAAAAAGAAAAGTTAGGTAACAAACAGCGGGATTTAATATCTCTATATTCTTAGCAATGGAGAACTATCAAATGCCTCCTTGGCAATAGGACTGTCTTTTTCTTTTTGGGGGAAACCCCAGCAACAGTAGTGAGTTGTGTGTTGAAACATGGAATGTAATCGAGATAAGCGTAAACGAAGTGAAACTTATCATGTACAAGGGTGGGGAATGGGGAGGTGGGAAGGGGCGGCAGATATACTGGGGGGGTTGGTGATGGAAGATGGGCACTGGTGAAGGGAAGGGTGTTTGAGTATTATATAACTGACATAATCCTGAGAACTATGTAACCCTCCACTTGGTGATTCAATAAAAAAATTAAAAAAAAAAAAGATTCAAGCACCTAAATAATGAATTTTTCCATCAAGGAATATTCACTTTATTTTCTCCAAGAACAAAAAACAAGGAGTTTTGAGGAATTGTTAAATGACTTAGCTCTGAAAGACTGCCATCTATTCCCTGAAAAATTTAAATTCATATGGAATTTATTCACTCTCTTCATGTCACAGGAAGAAAGAAAATGTCACTGCTTCTATTGCCATTGTCCTACGGTACCAGTCAATGTCATTTGAAATCTCCTCATTACTGTGCAAGGCTGGTTTCACCGGCTTTCCCTCACCGTCATACTTGAGTATATTAGGGGAGAAACGTAGAGGACAAGACATATGGTTATAGAATCACATATTGTCCCAGCAGAAGCACGCCGACTGGAAGCCATCCATCTCCTGAACCGCAGCACAAACATTAGTTCGTCGTGGGATACAGTTCCCAGTGCAACTTAAGTATTTGCTTCTAGTGGATTCCACTATCTTTAAAATTCTCTCAACTAAAAAAGCAGCTTTACAACTTCTAATTGTATTTCAGCTGTCACACTGCCATCTAGTGGCAGCGGTGAGAGGAGAGCAAAGGATGCTTCTCTGCTCTGCCTCTGGACTGAACTTCTCCACTTATTGGGCTGAGCTTGGTTCCCTTTGGTCCGGGGTTTGGGATTTTGTCGTGTTTTTTTTTTCACCTGGGTTTTAAGGACAAACCTCATCTCAGCTGCCTAACTGAGTCACATGAAGCTAAAAATATGACGCTCCTCTGGCAGTTTTCAAAACAGACAGCAGCAGAACATAAGAGATAGGCATTGGTAAGTAAGGAAAGGGCCTCCTCTAAATTCCTAGTAGACAGGTATAAACCTAAGTAAAAGGCTGAAAACTGCTTTCATAGTTTCACTATGCCGTACATAACTCTGGGAAAGAACGTTGAAGTTGGATTTGTTCAAAATTTTATATTTTTTTCTACATTAAACAATAGAACTGGAGCGATAGCACAGTGGGTAGGGTGTTTGCCTTGCAGGAGGCCGACCCGGATTCGATGCCTCTATCCCTCTTGGAGAGCTCAGCAAGCTACCTAGAGTATCCCACGCGCATGGCAGAGCCTGGCAAGCTACTTGGGGTGTATTCAATATGCCAGAAAAAGTAACAACGAGTCTCACAATGGAGGCGTTACTGGTGCCCACTCGAGCAAATTGATAAACAACGGGATGACAGTGCTACAGTGCTACATTAAACAATTACCTAACAAATACTTCTCAACAGCATAACAGACTGGATATGGAGTTCAGATAGCTGCAGATCAAGGAGAAAGAGAAAGTCGCTCTCAGAAAAATCTAAGGAAACTAATGAGTGTCAACTCTGAGAGAACCTCTAAGGTCTGCATGAAGAGGGATACAATCCCAGGTCTACATTGCTTCCTTAAATTCCCAGCCCTTTACAATGTATTCTTTTCCAAATTTATCTTTATTTGAAGCACATGTCTTGTGTTTTAGTTTGACAATATATCAACATCTAATTAGATTTTCTTGTAAATATCTTCATTCTCTAAATTTAGTCAGCTTTAGTACTCAGAATTTTGAATATATAAATTTTGTGAACAAAAGCAAGTTGTTTTCCTTTTGCTTTGCTTTCATTGAGGCACTATGATTTACAAGGTTATCCAGAGTTGAGTTTCAGGCATATTATATCCAATACCAATCTCATCACTGGTGTCATCTTCCCTCCTTAAATGTCCCCAGTTTCCCTCCTACCCACCAACATGCCTCCTTAACACATATATTTTCAGCTTGGTTATTGTAGTTTGGACCCAAGCTTTTGGTTCTATTGGTTCTGTGGTTCCCATACATAGATACACCATACCCAGATGCTGCTAATGTGTCTAAGGCCCCACTTCTTGCTTCGGTTACCTCCTGTCTGCGTCCTGTTATATACCTCCCCCGCCCTCTGAGATTTATTCTTTTCCTCTTCTTAGTTCTATAATCTAGGGACCAGGGTAATCTGAGCATCCCCACCTTGCATTCCCTTGTTCTATTACTCCCTATACCACAGATAAGCGAGAACATCCAGTATTTGTCTTTCTTCTTCTGACTTACTTCTCTCACCTGTTGTTGGGCACTTAGGTCGGTTCCCTGTCCTAGCTGCTGTATTAAGTGCAGCAATGGCTAATGGTGTGCACTTGTCCTTTTCGAATGAATGCTTGTGTGTCTTGGGGGTAGATGCCAAGCAGGGGAATTCTGGGTCAGGTGGCAAATCTATTCTTACTTTTCAGAGAAATCTCCATACTGTTGTCTAATGTTGAACCAGATACCGTTCCCACCAGGAGAACAGAGAAATTTTTTAATAGAAATATGTTGGAACATCTAGGAGGACAGAGGGAACAAAAAGAAGAGCAGCAGGACATTTATTCTTATTCATATATCTACATATATATACATACACATACATATTCCCAGGACCTCACTCTCCATGGCAGGTAGTGTTCTACCACTGAGCTACATTCCCAGTCCACATACAACAATTTAAGTTTTAGGATCTGAGAAATGTCATTTGATATATATATATATATTTTTTTTTGCTTGGGACGACTTTTCAATTTCTGATGATCTCTATGATGCTTCCAGGAAATTTAACAGAAGCCAATGACAGTTCCCAAGACCCCGCCCAAAACCATGAGCTGAAGACTCTAATGTATTCTGTAAGCAGCTCTGCAAGTGAGTTCTGCAAAGCATGATCAGCTGCTCCATAAGTAGATGTTTCTTTCCAAATTTCTTTTTCCCATGGGAAAATTCCACTGACTAATATCTTCCAGGAAAAAATTAGTCCTTGCTATTCTTCAACTTGATCCTTCAAATTGTCAAACTGTGGGGAAAAATATTACATTAATTTGTCGTATTATTATTTTTTTTAATTTTGAATTCCTGTGTTTTCATTTGTCTTAAGCATTCTATATATCTTCTTACTTACTGGTTTTACATATGTAGATTTTTATAAATGCAAAATATGAGACATATTTATAAAAATCCATACAGCTTAAAAATCCCTGTGTTTATTGCTGTAGTTAAGACATATATAGTCATGGTTATAATTTGGTGAGCGTTCACTACCCTTGTATGCATGTGTAGATGCTCACTTTTAAAAAATTTTTTTAGTATATGTGCTGCTGAAGCGAGCACATAAGGCAACTACAAGCAATGGGATGTCAGTGATACAGTGATTTTAAATTTTATTGAATCACTGTGAGATAGTTACAAGCTTTCATGTTTGGGTTACAATCACACAAAGATCAAACACCCATCCCTCCAACAGTGTACATTCCCCACCACCAATATTCCCAGTAGGCCCCCCTTTCCCACCCTCCCCCTGCCTCTATGGCAGACAATATTCCCCATACTCTCTCTCTACTTTGGGGCATTATACCTTGCAACACAGACACTGAGAGGTCATCATGTTTGTTCCATTACCTACTTTCGGCACACATATCCCATCCCAACTGGTTCCTCCAGCCATCATTTTCTTAGTGATCCCTTCTCTATTCCATCTGCCTCCTCCCCTCTGCTCATGAAGCAGTCTTCCAGCGATGGGGCAATCCTCCTGGCCCTTGTATCTACTGTCCCTGGGTGTCAGCCTCATGTGATTTATTCTATGCTCCACAAAAGAGTGTAGTCCTTCTATGTCTGTCCCTCTCTTTCTGACTCATTTCACTTAGCATGATACTCTCCATGTCTATCCATTTATAAGAAAATTTCATGACTTCATCTCTCCTGACAGCTGAATAGTATTCCATTGTGTAGATGTACCAAAGTGTCCTTAACCAGTCAATAGATGCTAACTTTCGAGGCGAGCAGAGTTACCACTCCACTGACCTACACTTTGATCATTATAGTAATGCTTGACAGTGGTCAGCACAGAACTAGAAAATGAAAATAAAATTAGGAAGGTGATTTTTATCTTCAAATAAAAAGTAATGAAAAGAAAATTATTTTCATGTAAGTAGGAATTCTATTCATCGCAAATATCAATCTTCTGAATAGTTGTCTGGGGGAACTTTAGTAAGCACACATTTTTGGCTTAAGGAAATTAAAAATAAAATGTAAAGAAAGATATATACTTGGAAGTTGAAGCATTGGCTTTTGTTTTAGTTGGCATGTATATTTAGGTGCAAACGTTGGTCAAAGAGGGCTTGCCTTGCATGGAGACTACCCCGGTTCAACCCCTGGTACCACATAGAGTCCAGTGAGATTTACTAGGAGTGATCCCTGAGCACAGAGCCAGGAGTAAGCACTCAGTACTACTGGCTGCCACCCAAAAATGAAACAAAATAAAAGAAGAAAAATTAAAACAGAAATAGAAAAAAAATCCACTTAGGTCAGAGGTATAATAGTATGTAAATAAGAACATGATGGGAGAATATAAGTTAATGATTTACAAAATATTAATTCTACAAAAAATTCTTCACTATTAAGGTTAATCATATTTAGCTAGTGAGACAATAAAAGTAAATAATAAGTGCATCTAATAGACCATAGAAAAACTTCATTCATTTTTAATTAGTGTTCTGAGTTTTAATATTTTAATGTGATCACATTGCATTAACATAAGTCTATTCATCAAATGTACATTAAGTGACTTTTTTGCCATAGGGGAAAGAACATAAATGTGCTCCATGTGTAACAATGTGATTTTGTTAACTATTTTCTGATTTAAACTTACTCTCATTTGTTCTTCCTGCCCAATTCCTACCTGGTGCTCAAATACCTATAATGGAATTAGAGTCAATAGCAGCCATGATAAGAATATAGTCAAGTAATTATAAAGGGAATTAATGCTTAAGGGAATTCCTGATTTAAGGAAATTCCTTGCAGAAAAGAAGGGACTGGAAAGGCGCATGTGCATTTCTTAAGTCCCTGAGATGTATAAAAATGAATGAAGTGCCAGTGAACTTAAAGGCTTTATCTCTATAGATCCACAAGAACATGAAGAAATGGCACAAATCTCCACTACAAGCAGAGGAGGAAGAGTCCCTAATCCTCAATAGGAGGTACCCACAAATATGATCTCTCCGACAAAGAATTCCGAGATGAAATGCTGAGAATGTTCAAGGAACTCAAAGAATCAATCGAACAGTCATACAGAAAATTAAAAGAAGAAGTGAAAGTAATGAGAGAGTGTAATGAGAAGAAATGAGAGCAGAAATAAGAAAACTACAAAAAGAAAAGTTCAAGCATTGAATGGTAGAGGCACTGTAACCTATGCACCTCGGTTCCAACTATTCAACTCTCCTTATAGCACAAAAGCAACCATAAACGACACAGAAACAAATAAATGTGTTTGTGTTAAAATGAAACTTCTTTCACAGTATCAGGACACAGGCAGACTCCATTGAAGGCTGGAGTTGGCAAACCTCTACCCTTGGGCAAAACTTGCACGTGGCTATGTTCAACGTGTCTTGTCAGGAACCACATAATATTAGCAGATGAAAATGGTTTGATAACCATCTAAGGGCGCGCTCTCCTTCAGCTCCTCTGCAATTCTGGGACTGTGGGGGTCTTTGCAGTTTTGCTCTAACCTGGAACAAAAATATGGTGGATCTTCAAAAGCATAAGGACCTAGGATGAAGAAAGAGCTCATTCCTGAAAATTAAGGGTATGAGTTATGCACTCCAATACAACAGCTAACAGAATAACATTGAATGGATAAGTGTTATAAAATTGATGCATAAGAAAATCAGTATCCAGCCCATGAGTCCCAAGGCTCAAGATGGAGGTTGTTCTCCCTCTGTCTCTGTTTCCTCCGGGTACTCTGTCTCTTCCTACATCCTAAAGAAGTGTTCACACAATTCACTGGGGAGACTAAATCGTCACAGTCTGATCGTGTATGTTTCTGTGTGCGTGCATGTATGTGCATGTATGTGCATATATGCCCTGCTTTGAAGGAGAAACATACTTGGACTCTTCCCAACTTAGGCCCAGAGCTGCAGAAATAGGTTCTGACCACAGCAGAGTGGGCCCAAAAATAAAGGAAAAATTATGATCGAAAATAATTATTAATCTTATATATTTTGAGGATTTAGAAGTTTAGTGAATCTTTGACCAGAAATATGCCATAGGAACTTAACTCTTATTCATATCAATTATCAGAAACAAAATAGCAGAATTTTCTGAATCCCTGAATTTATGAGCACATATTAATATACAAAAACCCATGGTAAATGTGCAATACAAAGGCTGAACATCATGTTATCACAAACACAAATGAATACCATGTTATCATAAAAATAAATAGCATATATGATAATACACAGCCATATTTTTTATAATATCACTCTAAGGAGTTTTTGAGTGGTATACAAACATCTATGGTCTAAACTACAGTTACTCTTAAGAAACCCATAAATCTTACCATTAAATTTTAAAATGTTAATGCATTTGAGTTTCTTTAAGTAAAACACTAGTTAATTTAAAAGATATTTTTATTTCTATTTATTTCCATGATATTTCTATTTTCTCATATATATTTCTTTTCAAATATGTAATTCCATAGAGTATCATGTATCTAATTACCAGAAAAGAAAAAAATAATGAGTTCTTTTTGTAAGTTTTTAATTTACAATTTTCTTTTTTTTTAAATTTATTTATTTTTTAATTAGTGAGTCACGGTGAGGGTACAGTTACAGATTCACACATTTTCATGCTTGTTTTCCCCTCATGCAATGTTTAAGAACCCATCCCTCCACCAATGTCCATTCTCCACCACCAAGAAACCCAGTATCCCTCCCACCGCCCCAATCCCATTCCACCCATCCCCCCCTCTGGCGGGGTGGTGGGGCATTCCAATTTGATATCTCTCTTTCCTTTTGGGTGTTGTGGTTTGAAATAGGGGTAATAAGTGGTCATCCTGTTCAGTCTCTAGTCTACTTTCAGCACGCATCTCCCTTCCCGCACAGGATCTCCAGTCACATATTAGT
Organism: Sorex araneus; assembly: GCF_027595985.1. Taxonomy (NCBI): domain Eukaryota; kingdom Metazoa; phylum Chordata; class Mammalia; order Eulipotyphla; family Soricidae; genus Sorex; species Sorex araneus. The sequence continues at coordinate 185,769,497 of NC_073302.1, read as the reverse complement.
TGGTGTTGCCCTCTCTATCTGGGATGACTTTCCCCCAGTGTGTGAGGCCAGCTTCCAAGCTATGGAGCCAACCTCCTGGTATTATATACTACTATTCTTGGGTATCAGTTTCCTACTCTGTTGTTCTATATTCCACAGATGAGTGCAATCTTTCTATGTCTGTCCCTCTCTTTCTGGCTTATTTCACTTAGCATGATATTTTCCATGTTGATCCACTTATATGCAGAGTTCATGACTTCATCCTTTCTAACAGCTGCATAGTATTCCATTATATAGATGTACCAAAGTTTCTTTAACCAGTCATCTTTTCTTGGGCACTCGGGTATTTTCCAGATTCTGGCTATTGTAAACAGTGCTGCGATAAACATATAAGTGCAGATGTCATTTCGACTGTACTTTTTTGCCTCTCCAGGATATATTCCCAGAAGTGGTATTGGTTGATCAAATGGAAGCTCATTAATTTACAATTTTCAAGCAACTTTATCTTCAGGGAGAAGGAAGAAGCAGTGAATATATTTGTATTCCATCCAGCTTACTATTTTCCCATTGCAAGGGGGTGATCAGATCTTTAGTTAGTACCTTACTGAAAGTTTTGCAACACAGGAAAAATATCTTGAAACTCTTCCTTTGTTCTTTGAAAAACTCTAACAAAGATTTGCTCTAGTGTGCTGAGGTCGAGGAAAGATAAAGAGCAACAGAATCCCGAGGGTGTCTGACCTTCAACATCTGGATACACATGAGGTAAAGTAAACCAAGAAAATGAAGTAAAAAATCACGCATTTTCTGCTCCACAAGGAGACTGTGATGCTAAATTTTTGCTGAGCATATTTCAAGATCTTCCAGCTCTTCATATTTACCAGGAGTGAAGAAAGCCAAGAATATGGATAGAGTCTCGGGAAAGGTCGGTGCAGATTGCAGATTAGAGGAAGATGAAGAGGCAGCCAGAGAGACAATCAGCATTCCTATTACCACTCTAACTGTCCTAACGGTGGCAATGCTGGCTCAGTTATCTTTAGTGCAATGCAACTTCACTTCTGATTTGTTTTGTGAAGAGAAGGAAAAGCTATAAATAGTAAATAGCAATTACAATTGATGTCTTTCATATAGACCTTTCATCTTATTTACCAGGAGGGAAAAAAGCCCAATGTCAAATCATCTAGATGATTTTATATGGTTCTCTGCTTACCTAGAGATTCTGTCAGGATGTGGTCAATTTTATGATATATACTCTTAATTCTAAATATTGCAGTTCATCTCCTGGACTATGCTTTGTTATGGAGAGCTGTTCAGAACAATTATTTCCCAGAACCAAGGCTACTCTTGTCTGTGTGTGTGTGCAGGTGTACAAGAACAAAAGAGTGAGCTCTTCATATTAGCCTCTGTGCCTTTTTAGCCTGAAAGTGTAATACTTTATCCATTTTATAGTTATGAGTTTAAATAAATTGAGAGGGGCGTGTGGAACACCACACCAGTATGTGTTCAGGACTTACTGCCGGCTCAGAGCTCAGGGATCATTCCTGGCAGGATTCAGGCTCCACATATGGTGCTGGGAATTTAATCCAGGTCAGCAAGGCAAATGCCTTATTAACCATACTACTTCCATGGCCCAAGTTTAAATAAGTTATTTAATCCTCTCGTCTTCCATTTCCATACATATATAGCCAAAATCCTGAAACAATTCAAGCATGAAAGAAAGAAAGAAAGAGGGCTGGAGCGATAGCACAGCGAGTAGGGCGTTTGCCTTGCACGCGGCCGACCCGGGTTCGAATCCCAGCATCCCATATGGTCCCCTGAGCACCGCCAGGGGTAATTCCTGAGTGAAGAGCCAGGAGTAACCCCTGTGCATCGCCAGGTGTGACCCAAAAACAAAAAAAAAAGAAAAAAGAAAGAAAGAAAGAAAAGTATTTTATTTATGCCATCATCTATTCTTGCATGCTTGAGTTGTTTCAGGATTTTGGCTATTGAGAACAGTGCTGAAATAATGGTGCAAATGTCTTTTCTGCAAAAATTTTAGGGATCTTTGGGATAGACGCCCAACAGTGGGACTGCTAGGCCATATGGAAACTGAAATTTTAGTCTTTTGAAATGTTTCTATATTTTGAAAAATATTGTATGACTTGTCATTGTCACAAGTAGTAAATGAGAGTCAATTTTCCCTACAATCATGTCAATACTGGATGTTCTCATTCTTTTTGGTGGTTGCCAGTTTCACTGGTGTGAAATGATCTCATTGTTTTGATTCAAAATATTTCTTTATTCCTTATTTCAACAAAAAAACCTTATGTAAACTAATGACAGTAATATATAATAATACATTTATGGTCATTTATTAATATATCAATGTATTGATGATAATTAACCTAAGTATTGATCAAAGGAACAATGCAGGTTCTAGATATATCAAAATATATTAATTCAGTGTTAACTATTTTGGCAAGTAATTTTATGCTGTCACTGTCACTGTCATCCCCTCGTTGCTCATAGATTTGCTCGAGCAGACATCAGTAACATCTCCACTGTGATACTTGTTGTTACTGATTTTGGCATATCATCTGGGTAGCTTACTAGGCTCTGCTGTGCAGGTGAGATACTCTCAGTAGCTTGCCAGGCTCTCAGAGAGGGGCAGAGTAATCAAACCTGGGTCAGCCACGTGCAAGGCAAACGCCCTACTCACTGTGCTATGAAAAAAAAAGAATGATTATGATCTATTTTATAACCTCAATTCCTAGAATACAATACTTCTTATTGTAGTAGCAGAATGCAAAACACGACCAACAAACCTAATACAAGTTAATATTCTGTCTCAAACAATGATTTATGGAGGGTTCTTTATATACTTGTACCTGGTCTCTGAAACCCTTTACTTCAAAAGCCCAAAATGCCTTTGTCACTAATTGGTTATCAATATAAGCAGTGTCAGTAGTGTGGGAAGACCCAAAATCGTAGATTTTGGCATCTACAGTAGGCAGCCTGAATAAAGTTCCATTATGCTTCTTCTCCCCTTGCTAATGGTACTCAATCACCATTTTAGCCATGTCCCTGTTTTATTGTTTGTAGAAAAATTACTATCGAGTCATAGAGAAGCCACACAGAATGTAGCTTTGTAAATTATAGTGCTATAATTTTAAAAAAAACTTACATTAAGAAAAAAGAAGACTGTCAATGGATAATAGGTGTGCCACTGATAATAAAAACAAAACAACTGGCAGAAATGTACTAATTTGGGAATAAGGTAGAAAAACATCTCTTCACTAGTTTTATGTAAAAAAAAATGCAACTTTCACTATTTGGTCAAAGCAGAGATCTCCACCTCTCATTTTAAGGAAGGGACAAAGTGATAAAAAAAAAATGTATGTTTTATTCCGACTCTTTGAGATACTTCTTTCTTTGTATTTCCTGACAGATATTTTACAACTTTCACTCTAATGTTCCTATACAGTGAAGTGTATAAAATTGTGATTAGTGTCTGCAAGATCAGAGGAAAGCTTTAGGTGAGTAACTTTGATGTTTGTAAATTCCAGATATTTTCTATATCTAAAATATTAGTTTAAATCATAAGAAATTGAAGAAGGGACCAAAGTGGCTAAACAAAGAAAATCTGTGTTTGCCTCCTTCTGTGATGACTACACATTTATGTTAAAACTTGGTTCAATCTAAAAAAAAACAAAAAATAACCACCAAAAACTCTAATAGAAGTTGAAGCATGAGATGTAAATGCACAGCGCCAAGTTAAAGAGAAGGAAGAGAGAGGCCCTCCTCAAGGAAGAAAACTACCTGGTGGGTCCAGAGAAGGACCACAGCAAGTAGGGCGCTTGCCTTGCTCCCTGCTAACCTGGACTTTTCCCCTAGCATATTATACTGCCCCCTTAGCACCACAGGAGTGATGACTTAGTGCAGGGCCTGGAGTCAGCCCTGAGCACCACCGGTTATGGCACAAAAACAAAAACAAAGAAGAAAAGAAACCTATTTAGAGGACCATGAACTGCAAGGAGGAAAAACTTCCAGGTGAGGGTCTCTGAAATGGGTTGCACAATCCTGCACCAAGATGCATGACAGTGTTGGATGCAAATGGAGTCAGAGTTGCTGGCCCTCTGTTCCCTTCACTGCCCCTCAGTCTTGGCTACGGGAGCTCGCAGGCTGGCCCAGTGGCACTCATTGTAACCATTCCAAAAGGAAAGTTTCTGAACCCATAACAAACAGCTCAGGTACTAAACTGAGGAAGAATTATCAAGAGGGTTCACTCCTGGCTGCCCAATGAACTTACTCCAGCCAATCTGGCCCCAACTGCCAACACAAAGCTGCACCCAGACAGGCAACCACGGACTCCACTGTCCTCCCAAAGCACAGCCCGCTGAGATGCAGCCCCAATGCCTGCTGTTCCGTACTACCCCGTAGGCATCCTGACTCTGTTTCCTGATGGCCACGTGCTCTCAGCAGCCTCCCTCAAGACTCAGCCCGCATAGCTCTATGCATCCACAGTGGCTTCCCACCGGAAACTTCTGTGCCCTGCTGAGGGCACCTCAACTCAACTCTGCAGCCTTTGAGGACAGTTCCAAATGTGCTTGACATTTATGTCCATTCCAATTCAACGCAGTGGTAGCACCAGAAGCAAGCAACCTCAAAACCCAGGTCACCACAAAGTCCTTATCACCACAAGGTCCATTCCAACTTGGCACACAGAACACAGAAGGACACTTATAATGGCAAAAATATGTGATCGTAGCTCAGCACCACTCAAATTTGGTGACACAGGTATGGTCAGTTCCCTGTGACTGCTCTGCTGGGCCACTGCAAAGGCCTGTGGGATCTGAGGTGCACACATTCCGCTTCCCTTAGGAATGGCTGCTGGTTTGGGGATGGGGTGTAAAGCTCTTTTAATTATTTGCTTATGCATCTGTTTAGGGTGTAAGGGCCACACCTGCAGGAACTCAGGGCTTCATCCTGACTGCACTCAAGGATCACTCTAGAAGGGCTCAGCTCACGGTTCAATATGTAATGCTGGGGATCAAAACGGGGTAGACCACAAGCAACAGGGGAGAAAAACATTCACTGTGTTTCCCAACCAAACTAACCCAAAGGGGTGGCAGTCTCTGAGGTGCAGAAGCCACCCTACGGTCTGGAGACCCACTAAGAGGAGAACAAAGGCTGAAAACACTGGCTCGACCCTTTGAGGTAAAAAGTTTGAATGGCAGAAGCGAAGAGTTTGGTAAAATTGCTCTGTTTGGGAGCTGGGAGAGACAGCAGCTGGAATAGAGAAGGGATCACTAAGTCAATGATGGTAGAAGGGATATCGCTAGGGATGGGAGATGTGTGCTGAAAGCAGATAAAGGACCAAACATGATGGCGTCTCAGTATCTGTATTGCAAACCATAATGCCCAAAAGTGGAGAAAGTAAGAAGGAAATTGTCTTCCATAGAGGCAGGGGGTCGTGGGGATGAGAGTGGCGGGAGGGATAGTAGGGACACTGGTGGTGCAAAATTTACACACTGGTGGAGGGATGGGTGTTGGATCATTTTATGACTGAAACTCAACTATGGAAGCTTTGTAACTGTATCTTATGGTGATTCCGTATTTAAAAAAAGAATTTAAAGAATATGGAAAAAGCATCAAAAGTTCCCAGTTCTCCTCCTTGAATTCACCTAATAACAGATTTCATCTTCAAAAAAGTTCCCAAGTTGGGGTAACCTATAAATAAAAACTTTATATAACTAAATTTGTGAGGTGAGAGGAGTGTATCCCCTATTTTGGTGGACAAAATATCAAAATATCAAAATATCATCTCAACTTGGAGAGCACACTCTCCATCTTAGCAACTCACTTGCATCTCTCCTTCCCAACTTGAGATGTGCACCTCCACATTATCTCCCTCAGCTGTGTGTCTGCCCCTCTTACTCCCGCACATGTTTCCCGAGAAGAGGTCTCTTCACAATTTCCTTCCTGAAATTATTTTTTGTGAGGGTTCACGATGGACCTAAGGTCCTGGGAACCTGGTCAGTGGCAAGGACTGAGATTGTTCTGGAAGAAGCAGTCCCTTGTTCCAGTCTGAAGCCTCAGCTCCTCCAAAGAATTGGAAGGTAAGTATAAACTCTCTCGTCTTGAAAATCAAGTGGAACTCAGGTATAGTCGTTCCTGGTGGCCAAGTCTAGCAGAAACAACCCAAGACCACAAAAACTTCTAGAAATTTAAACCACGAGTGGTAAAGGTATAGTACCAAGCTGGATAGAAGGCAAAGACAGGCCCTCGCCAAAGAAGGAGCACACTGTGAGTGGGAGATAACCTAGCAGGGAGCACGCCCCACTTCATCTAACTCTCCGCCATCAGAATGGACCCCCAGATGTCCCTTCAATATTTCATGAGACAACCAGGAACCCAACTTCTTTCAGTTACTCCAACCAGTAACAAAGGAAACTGCTTATGAAAGAAAGACAAAGAAAGAGTGGGTGGCCCCACAGGGAGTTGGGGTGTCCATCTGAGGAATTCTGCTATGGTCTTTGCCTCTTTCCACGCTTTCAGATTTCCCACCTCCCTAGTCCCTCTCACTCCTCCCCGAATGGGTGCAAATATCTTGAGGTTTAAACTTCTGACTATATTTGGCCTCTTTCATATGTTTCTATGGCAACAATCATCTGCCATGGTAACAGTGGATGTGATTTTTAATAGATCCGTGATATGTTTGACATGTGAAAGTATAGTACTTATCATAAAATCGAGCTAGAGTTCACACCCTGGTCACTTAGGGATGACCTGGCTTTGCTTTTTTTCATTGAAAGAAAGGAAAGTTTTTACATGGCTTCATAAAACTCAAGCATACTTTCCTAAATCCCAGAAATTAGGATGAGTGCTCCCCCCCTTGGAACTTCACTTCAGGGTCCTCCGTTATCACTGCTAGCACCCCTATTTCCTATTCCACATTTTATGCTCTCATGGTATTTTGTATCTAATGATCTAGCACTGCCCAGAGCCTCCGCACACAAACTCCCAGAGCAACTAGACCTTGATGCCACAGCCAACACTTTACAGAAATAATTACACCCTCTGATATTCATCAAGCATATTTGACCTTGGGTTTTGAGCTGCTATCAGGCATAAATGACCTCACTCCCTTATTATTTCTTAAGCCTGCTGAACCTCATAAGTATAATGATGTAGGGGACTCTGCAAAAATAAAATCTTGGTGGCTGTCCAGTCCACACTGACTTAAAGCTACAACTGCTGCCTCGCACTTGTGACCATGAACTCCTTTCATCTGCCCAGAAAGGACCAAACACAATTTCCAGGTAAAAGTTCTTGTGTAGCATGTTGCTACACAAGATATGAAGAAACAGAGGATTTTAACCTCAGCGTTTGATAAAGATGAAAGCATAAAGAAAACCCCCAATATAAAAACTATCTAAGGAAGACATCGGAGCAGCTGCCTGAATGAGGCTCACTAAAGGGAGAGCTGCAGGAGAGAATTTCAGTAGTAGAGAACGCAAGGTGGAAAATATAAGAGCAAGTATCAAAAATTTCAAAGACAAATCATAGAGCCAGATAATATAGTAACTTAATGCAAAATACAATTAAGGAGCTCAAGAGCAAAACGACAAAAGCTAAATAAGAAGGTTAAGGAAGGCAATTAATAAAGACCAGAAGAAAGAAAAAATTAATTATACTAATATAAGGTATCAAAGGGACGACATCAAGAGAAACAAAATTCGTAACACAAGAATTACAGAATGGGTAAAGAATGTTCCTTATTTGGAGACATAATAGCCATCAAGTTATCCCAACTGAGAATGATAAAGACATAGGAAACCCAAAGTTTCAAACAAAATAAACCCCAAATACACACACACACACACACACCATGACAAACTTATTGAAATAACAAATATGGAGCATTGAGAATCTTAAAAACAGCAAGAGAAAAGATAATAGTTCCACATAAGTCTTTGAGATTTCCCCATAGAACTTTATGGTTGAAAAAAGGAACATCATAATATATTTAAATTGTTAGATGGAATAAAGCTCTAACAAAAAAATATTCTCCCCAGGTAAGTTATCACACATATTTGAAGGAGTCATAAAAATTACTGCAATGGTAAAATAGTGTTTCCACTGAGAGAAACACTTGGACTAGTGGAAGGATGCGCCGTCTCTGAAGTGCTGGCCTCGGTCTGGCTGGTTCAGGGGTCTGCGAAGCCCACGCCAGGTAGAGACAACTGGCAGGCCCCGGGGAGAGCGTGTCACATTCCCAACAAGCGCCCTGAGTATCTGCTTCACCCCAACTCAAACTCGGCTGCCTCTTCTGGGGGTCACCTTCTTCTAAGCCAGTAACCACCCTGGGAAAGCATTTTGGTGGCCAGTGCAGAAAGCTGTACAGAGGGTGGGAGGTCTGAGACCCCAAGCAAGGTGTGCTGGGAACATTCAATCAAGCCTGACTGCCCCGTGGCCCATCACTCTAGCTGTATCTCCTGCTCCCTCACACCTGGCCATCCTCAAACTGTTTCCCAGGCCCACCGCTCTACTGGCGAGTCTCCTATTTTGATTGGTCAGACTCAGGATGCAGTGGTCTTGGGCCTCCAGGGCTCCAGTCACTGAATGACCACTGATGTCACTCCGAGCCATCGCTGTCCTCTCTGACATCTCCCACTGTCTCCCCCAGTGCTGAGTCTTTTTCAGGATCTTCACTCTGTTGATCATGCAGTTGAAAATAAGTGTGGAGAGTCTGGAACCTCTGCCACCCAGTCGGAATCCTTCAAGAACCCTATCAACTCAGCTGTTGGGTGAGTAGCACTGTAGCACTGTGTCATCCCATTGTTCATCAATTTACTGAGTGGGCACCAGTAACGTCTCCACTGTGAGACTTGTTGTTACTGTTTTTAGCATATCAAGTATGCCACGGGTATCTTGCCAGGCTCTGCCATGCGGGCGGATACTCTCGGTAGCTTGCCGACCTCTCTAAGAGGGACAGAGGAATCAAACCTGGGTTGGCTGCGTGCAAGGCAAACACCCTACTCGCTGTGGTATCCAGTCGTGAATAAGGAAGATAAAGTGCAGTTGGACAAGTCTTGCTTTCAGTCAGAGAAGCAGAGCCAACTCTGAGTAGATGATTATTTCATAATCTAATATATGAATCCATTGTTGATGTAAACTGACACTATACATCCTTGTTCTCGAGAATTATTTATCTGCCCCATTCTTTAAGATCCCATGTGACAGAATTGTCTAAATGTGGAAGGGGAAAGGAGAAAGGGAGAAACATGAAAATGGTAAAAGGAGTCAACTGTATGGCATTTGTGTATCCGTGTTCACTAATAAAAGCTCTGTTCACAAACCATTGCCAACAAAGATCATTCATTTGAACAGAAATGAAACACAATAGCAACTGTGATTTTCTTAATCTCCTGTATGACTTTCCTTCCATGCGTTACAATTCCATCCCTCATTTCTTTTGTCTCATTTCATGTCTTCCATTATGGTGGTTATAATATGCTTACTCCCCAATCTCTTATTGGCCCTCATTCAAACCGTTTAGTGGAGGTAATTAGCTTTATAGTATCTGAGTGTCAGTTATCTCAGTCTGTTCTGCTCACAGCAGTCTTCCATGAGCATTTATTCTACCAGAATTTGAAAGAGTCAAAATAGGATCAATGTCTCTTCAGGACATTGTGGATTAGTTTTTCAGTATTTCTAGCAACTGATTGTTCAATTATGCCTTTTGATTAAAACCACAAATCCATTAAAAGACTTACCACTTAATTAAAATGTAATATGTTAGTCAGAGCAACATTTAAGAAGGGTTACTCTTTTGCTGATTACCTTAATCCAAAATCAAATACCAACTCATCACAAATCCTGGTATAATATGGGCTAAGACACACTACACACCAAATTGAAGGAAACCCCCCAAAAATTGCATTGCTTTGACCAAGACAGCCTGTGTCTTTTTCCTCAACATGAACTACATCTGATATACAAGTTTCTTCCTAATGATGACCCCTGACCTCCCTTTACTTAAAAAATTTACCTTAGAAGACAAGAAGATAGATTGTAAAGTTCTTTCTCTTTCCATTTTAGGTGGAACTATTTCCTTTGTTTTGTTTGTTTTGATTTTTGCTGATGTGCTGGGGCCTCAGTGGCTGTGCTCAGAGCTCACTCCTGATGGGGCGTAAGCACCATCTGTGGCGGCTGGGAGAGAACTGGGTGGGCCATGTGCAAGGCAAGGCCCCTGTAGGCTGTACTACCACTATAATCCAAGACGGAAATAGTTCTCTTTTTTGATGATTGAATTTCAGTCATATAATGTTCCAACACCCTTCCCGTCACCAGTGTACTTTTTTCACCACCTTCCCAACCCCTCCCAGTCTCCTTCCCAACCCCTCCACCCTGTCCTGCCAGCTACCACTGTGGCAGGAACCTTGGCACTTTTCCTCTCTCTCTCTCTCTCTCTCTCCCTCTCTCTCTCCCTCTCTTTGTCTCTGTCTGTCTGTCTCTGTCTCTGTCTCTCTGTCTCTGTCTCTCTCTCTCTGTCTCTCTCTTTCTCTCTCCTTTTCCGCCCTAAAGCCTATTTCACAATTCAAGATTACTCTTTAGATCTTGGAAACCATTCCCTTGAAATGTAAATATCAAGGGAAATCAAGTCTCTTCTGTATCTATCCAAGGTATCCTTACCCTAATCCACTCTACTACTTCTGAGAAGGAGGCACAGCTGCTGAATTTCTATGGACTCTTTACTTCTAATCACATATAAACCCCCTTTGATCAAAGCAGTGGGCAGTAAGAGATGACCATCTCTTGTCCCATCTCTTATGATTCTTTCCCTTTAGCTTCTGAGAAGCTGACTACAACCTAAGTCCTAGTTTTTTCCTCTGTTGGGACAATCTTGAATCAAGACTTCACTTCCTGTTTTGCTTTATCGGGCAAATTTATTTTACATTAAAAATTATTTTTAAGGGGCTGGAGCGATAGCACAGCGGGTAGGGCGTTTGCCTTGCACGCGGCCGACCCGGGTTCTAATCCCAGCATCCCATATGGTCCCCTGAGCACCGCCAGGGATAATTCCTGAGTGAAGAGCCAGGAGTAACCCCTGTGCATCGCTGGGTGTGACCCAAAAACCAAAAAAAAAAAAAAAATTATTTTTAAGAATTATTTTCTTTTATTTTCTTTCATAATATTTTCCCCAAGATGAGTGTCAATTAATTTGAGGATGTTGGACCAAGAAATAAGAACTCAAGAGAATAAGAATTTTTATTTCAGTTTATATCAACAATGGATTCATATTCCAGATTATGGAACCATCATTTATTAATAAATTTTGTTTTTTAATTCAAAGCCACCCAATGAATTTTAATTTCAGTAATATGTTTTTAAATTATTTTCTTGACAATATGTAGAGATACATAAAATTTTTTAAATTATGTAAAATAAAAATTTATTCTGCATCTAGAGACATTGCATTTTGTTTTGTCACAGTACAATACAATACCAATTAGGTTTCACTGATGACTTTAAAAGCTATATTATTGATGCTGGCAGGTAGGGGACCCAGGCTACCAGTTTGGGAAAAATCAAATGAAGACATAATCTAAAAAAAAAATACTCTTTTACCAACCATTAGAATCTAATGAGACTCCAAAGGATATAAGCACTAGCCTAGAGAAGGAGAAACCCCCTGGGAAAGAGAAATCCCAGCCGGAAATAACAATAATAAGCATAAAAATATGAAAGAAGCCACAGAGAGTACAGAAGTTAAGATGCTCATCTAGTAGGTGGCTGACCCTGGTTGAAACCCCAGATACACCAGACATGATTCCTTGAGCCTCAGGAAAGCCCTGAGCATCACTGTGTGATCCAGGGACCCAAAAGAAACAAACAAGCAACAAAGAAAAGGTTTATTTTGCACCAATGTGGGATAAACAGCATCATTTATAAACAGGATGTAGAGATACACGTGGAAGCTGAGAACAGTCCTATTTAAGAGCCAAGAGCCAAGAACCAAGAATATTGGTCCATGGTTAGAAGCCTGCCTCACGGGCTGGGATGAAAACAGTTGGGATAGAGAAGGGACCACTAACTCAATGATAGTTGGAGGGATTGCTCGGGATGGGAGATGTTTGCTGAGAGTAGGCAAAGGGCCAAAAATGATGGCCTCTCAGTATCTGTATTGCAAACCATAATGCCCAAAAGTAAAGAGAGAGTAAGAAGGAAAGTGTCTGCCATAGAAGCAAGGGTTGGATGGGGTGCAGGTGGGGGAGGGACACTGCAGACATTGGTGGTGGGAATGGTACACCAGTGGAAGGATGGGTGTTCGATCATTATATGACTGAAACTCAATCACGAAAGCTCTGTAAGTGTATCTCATGGTGATTCAATTTTTTAAAAAGTCTCTCTGTGAGAAAACTGGCCCTTAATAGAAACTTGCTGTCATGGAGCAGAGGGCATAGCTCAGGGTCCGAGGGATCCCTAGACTATGACAGAAGGAAGTGGTCACTCTGGACAAGCTCTGAGGGCTGAAAGGAGGTAAAGTGATATGTGCAATACCTTATCAATTACAATACTGTATGCCACAATGCCTCATAGAGATTAGCAAGAAAATAAGATAAAGAAAAAGAGTGTCACAGAGGTAATAAGTGAAAGGGAAAAAGTGTCTTAGGGGTAGGTGGAAGGAGCGAGAGAAACTGGGGATATTGGTGGAGGGAGATGGGCACTGGTGAAGGGGCTGGTATTGGGACACTATGCCTGAAAGTCATGAATAATGTAGTAACTTAGTAATTCATGGTTATTCAGTAAAATAGAACAAATAAAATAAGAGCCTCTCTTCTTTATGAAGTAAATAGCACAAAGGATGAGGTCCTGGTACATCTGGACTGTGGGTAATAATGTTGGGATTCATAATCAGACTTGGTAAGTATGTGGTACGTGAAGGAGACTGTTGTAATCAAACCATTTTGGGAACAAAGCTAAACTCAGTTGTGACCATTTGTAATATTTCAGTATTTCAAGCATTACTTTCTAAATCACTAAAACAGGTACTTTCTAAATCACTAAAACTCAATTTCGATATTGAGTTGCTGACAGTACCGTTTTGTATTCTGGTAAATATATGAATGTCCATATTGTATTTATAGATTTATTTTCTATGTACTCGGGCATGGAGCAGGGCGATGTCTTAGGGTTCTTGGTACTGATCTTATACCAAATTGTTCTTGATACCAAACTCCTACACACAAACACACACACACACACACAAAAAAAAAAAAAACAATGCCTGGTGAACTGTTCTTAATATAACTGACTAAGTATGGTTCTATTTACAAAAATCTTGAGGCCCCGAAGAATAAGTATATACAAAGCACCTTCTCATTGCTGGCAATTTTTGAAGTCAAAACAATTCTTGGCAATAAGTAAAGGGTCAATAAATATTTCTGGTAACTGAATATCTTGACTTTTTGCTTAAACCTTTAGTGTCTTCACTTCTTTCATGTGTGCTTGAAATAAAATAGTTTTATTTAGGGAAATATGGGCAGGGAGTGAGAAGAACCAAGAGCCACAAGTACCCACAAAGTTAAAGAAAGTAATCAATCAGGTTGAGATGTGGGTGACCCCAGAATGGGCTTTGTAAGCAGATAAGTCTATTGCGAGGGTCTTCTCATACTGGTAGGAATTTGGAGTTTCTGTGATTCTCACATTTTCTTATCACAGCCTTTTGGTTCTCTCTACCTTCTCTCTTCTCTGGGACTCCATCAGACCTCTGCATGGAGAGGCCCGGAGACCTGCATGTAGTTGGGCTTCTTCAGGGTTAGTGACTAGGGAATTTCTCTGGTCCTTTAGAGAAATTGATTTCCAGGTGTTCCCTACCTACCTGCCTGCTTCATATTCCTCCTGGAGATTTTACCCCTTAAATTCCCTTACGAGGTCCCTGTTCTAGGGTTCAGGCCTACTCTGCAAGGGACTCAATCTCAGGCTACCTTAGGTTTAAGTCTGTAGGCAAATGGCTCTTTGGTTCACTGGCATCAAATACGGAGATCAGAGATCAGGTCCTGGAGGTTGGAAAGGAGAGGTCTCAGGAAGACAGTGGTATGAGCTTGGGTCTCTCTTTTTTTTTTTTGCATACTGGTGAGTCTGCAGCAAGAGAAGTGCGCATTCCTGGTTCTGCAGGCTGTCTGGAGAAACACATGTTCTTAGCTTCTACTAGAGAAGAGCAGGGTCTAGATTTTCCTAAAACGAACAGTTTTGCCAGGAGTGATTCCTGAGTGCACACCCAGGAGTGTCCCCCGAGTATTTCCGGGTACGGCCCAAAAGACAAACTGCAGTCACAAAACTGTATGGGGGCCAAAGCAATAGCCCATCGGGGAAGGCGTTTGCCTTGCACTCGACCAACCTGGTTCAATGCGCCCCACCCCCCACACTCCATAAGCATTGCCAGGCGTAATTCCTGAGTGCAAAGCCAGGAGTCACCTCTGAGCATCTTCGAGTGTGACCTCAAAAGCCAAAAATAAAATAATAATAATAATAATAATAATAATAATAATAATAACTGTATAGTGAAACTTCAACTAACTTAAAAAGTGGACCTGAGTGAGAGAATTGATATACAGCATATCCTGGCTAAGCAATAGGACTTCACTATAGGAACACGGTAGAGATTTCTTTGTTCATTCAAGGGGCACTCTAGTCTGTGGGGGTCTGCCAGAAGACTAGGCCCATGGGGTAGAAACCTACTCTCTACGTGCCCCAATTCAGTTACTATTTTTTTCTCATTCATTTGTTTTGGTCCGGCCCAGTCTCAGGCTACACCTGGCTCTATGCTCAGGGGTCTTTCCGAGGACCATCACACTGGGCATCAAACCCACCATTTCTGCATGCGAGGCACACACTCAGTGCCTTAGGCAATCTGTATGGCTACAAACTCAGTTCTTAAATTCTAGTTTGAGGTGATCTGTCAGGTACAACTGTGAGGAAATAACAAAAACTGTTAAAATATTACGTATGAAAGAACTAGATTGATAGTGTGGATGGTAAAGCACGAGTCTTGCATTCAGTCCAGGAGCTTGATTCCACAGCACCCCTGCTCACCTGAGCACCTGTATGAGTGAGCCCTGAGTGCAGAGTCCTGTGGAAGTCCTGAGATGGCCAGGTGTATCCCCCAAACAAAAATATTATCTGTGAAATGTATCCTTGCCAACAGAAAGGTAGCCTCATCAGAGGTTGAAGTCAATTGATTTTTTGTAAATTTTTCCTAAGCGTTTTAAGAATCAAATAATTGAAGATAATTCAAATAGTATTTCAAAACAAAATACAGAATGTCATAAAACTTCACTGTCTAGGGGCTGGAGTAACAGTTCAGCGGGTAGGGCATTGTCTGCCTTGCATGCGGCCAACCCTGGCTCAATCCCGACATCCCATGTACAGCCAAGAATAATTCCTGAGTGCAGAGCCAGGAGTAACCTCTGAGCATCGCCGGGTATGACCCCCCCAAAAAAATTCATTATCTATAAACATATGGAGAGAAAAATCAATGAAATGAGAAACATGCCAAAATGTATTGTTTTCTTAAGCTAGAAGTCAAAAAAATTCATTAAAGCTGTAGTTACTAAAAAATTCTTAATACTGAACTTTTAAAATTAGAAATATATTTATAGTAATATGGAATGAGAAAATAATTCCGAAAAAATTATATTGGTATGGAAATAATAATAATAATAATGATGAAGATGATGATGGCGATAATGAAAAATATACAATCTATTTTATGTTTTTATAATGTTTATAAAATGTTACAATCTATTTTTATGTAATTTTTAATAATGTTTATAATGTTACAATCTATTTTTTATAATGTTTACCAGAGCCAGAACTTTGAGGTCCAGAAGCAGAGGGAAAACGGCCAAGTGGCTTTACTGCATCAGTAAGAGCATACTGCCACCTACTGGGGAGAGTTAAAATTGCAACAATGGAAAGAGAGGACAGAGGGGTTTTATTTTTCTTTGATCATTGTTTTTAATTAAATCAAAGCGAGATAAACAGTTACCAAATTGTCCATAATTGGCTTTCACTTATACAATATTTTAACACCTGTCCCTTCAAAGGTATACATTTTCCATCACCAATGTCCCCAATTTGTCTCCTTCCACTCTTTATCTCCACTCTCTTTAGCAATTCTCTCTCTTTCCCCCACTCCCTCCTTTCCTCTCTCCCTCTCCTTTTCTCTCTCTGTCTCTCTTTCTCTGTTTCTCTCTCTCTCTGATGCAGAGATACTTCAAGGTTATTGATTATATCTCCTTACCTACTTATCTGTGCTCAGCACTGAGTTCTTGTCCAGAGTGATCACTCCCAATTTATGGGGACTGAATTTAAAATTAGCCTTTTACTTCTTAAAAACAGCCGCTCCATCTGGGGGCTGTGGAGACATTACAGTGGGTAAAGCGCTTGTCTTGCGCACAGCTGACTTGGGTTCAATAGCAGGCACCCTCAAATCCCTGAGCACAGGCCCAGGAGTAAGCCTTGAGCACCACTGGGTGTGGCCCCAAACCAACACCCCCTTCAAAAACAGAAACAGCAGCACACTTTTAAGTCTGATGCCTCGAACTTTCCTCCCATCTATACTTTTGCTTACATTAATTTATTGGTTTGGGGGCCATGTGCAGCAGTGCTCAGGTGAGAGGTACTCCAGGCTCTGTGCTCAGAAATTTCTCCTGGCGGTGCTGGGTGAGGGTGTGTGGGGGTCAGACCTGAAGTCCTGCTCAAATCTTAGGCACGTCCATAATACTTTTATAAAACAAAATCTGTGGAATTCAAATATATATTTTAATTTATAACCCCCATCATTTATTTTGTTTGGCTTATTTTATTATTTTATTTATTTTGTTGAATCAGTGTGAGATAGACCATTACAAAGCTGTTCTCGATTGGTTTCCACCAGGGTCCCCAGTGTCCCTCCCACCTCTCTCCAGTCCTCCCTCCCCCCATCTGCCTCTATGGTGGGCACCGTTTTCTTTCTCTCTCTCTCTCTCTCTCTCTCTCTCTCTCTCTCTCTCTCTCTCTCTCTCTCTCTCTCTCTCTCTCTCTCTCTCTTTCCTCCTGTGCATTATGCTTTACAACACAGGTTCTTCGTGTTTGTTCAGGGTGTTCGGTGTTTTGATCTGGAAGGTACACTTGGAGGAGCTTTTTTTAACTGGGTGGCAGCTTTGGGCTGTGGATGTGACTGCCAGGGCTTCTAGAGGTACCGAAAGATGGGGAAGGGAGCCCATTCTGACTGAGAAAACCTGGGGATTTCAGTCACACAACCTGCCTACCCAAATTCTCAGCAAATTAATGTCTTGGAGAACTTCTGTTCTAAGAGGGTGGAGTCTGACAGGGGCACAGCCGTGATTTTGGATTATGGGAGCAAGCAGGTGCCAGGGGCTCTGTTTGGGCGGGCACCAGGCAAATCTGCTCCTCCCTCCTTCAATGCACCCTAGTCTGTTCAGCCTTGTGTGGGTGCAACTGCATCTTTTGATCTCTTTCAAGATCTATTTTATGCATCTTGTGGTTTCCGTATTGTTGGCTCTGTGGTTTGGTCATTTAACTTAACAAAATATCATTATTAGTAAGTATCACTGTCATCCCGTTGTTCATCGATTTGCTCAAGAGAGCACTAGTAATGTCTCCATTGTGAGACTTGTTGTTACTGTTTTTGGCATATCAAATATGCCATGGGAAGATTGCCAGGCTCTGCCATGAGGGTGAGATACTCTCAGTAGCTTGCCGGGCTCTCCGAGAGGAATGGAGGAATTGAACCCAGGTCGGACACAGGCAAGGCTAATGCCCTACCTGCTTTGCTAACATTATTACTTAATAACGTTAAGTAATCGTTATCGTTACTTAACATGACCGATACACCCCAATCCACTTGGCCCCTCCCCCTTGCTTCTCATCTATCTCTTCTCCCTTTCCTATCCACTCTCTTTTATTCACTATTACTTTCCTTCTACCTATACTCTGGGGCTGAAAGTGATCTAAGAATATCCTATTTAAACTGCTGGATTTCCCCTTTCCAATTATATCACAACACAGAAGTTATATCATCCTGTTTGTCCTTCCTTCTAGCCTACTTCATTTATCATATCTTCCAATTCCATCCATGTTGTAGCAAATTGCATGCTTCCATCATTCCTCACAGCTGCGTAGTATTCCATTGTGTATATATACCATATCTTCATGATCCACTAATCTGTTGGTAGACATCTATGTTGCTTCTCTACTGTGATGAGTGCTGCAATGAATAATGGTGTGAATGACCATTTTAGTGAATGTTTTTGTGTCCTGAGGATAGACACTCAAAAGTGGAATTGCTTGGTCACATAGTACCTCAATTTTAAGGTTGCTGAGAACCCTCCATACTGTTTAACAGAGGTATTGAGGCAGACAACATTCCGACCAGCAGGGGAAGATACTTTCATCATGTTCCCACCAAGAGAGATTGCTCCCTTTGCTTTTCACCCAACGATGTGAGATGGTATCTCATAGCTGTCTTGATTTGGATTTCCCTAAGAAGTGATTGTAAGCAATTTATCATGTACCCATTGGCCATCTATGAGTCTTCCTCAGATAAATCCCTATTTATTTCCTCTCTCCATTTTAAGATGGGGTTTGGGGGGTTTTGTTGCTGATCTTTCATGAGTACTTTATATATCCTGGATATCAACCCTCTATCTGTAGTGTTGACTGCAAATTTTTCCCCCATTCAGTTAGTTGTGTTTTAACTTTAACCCAGGGTTCTTTTGTCATGCAGAAATTCTTTAATTTGATGAAGTCCCATTTATTTAGTTTTTATTGTCTGTATCTACGCTGTGATTTTAGATGAAACAATACGCAGCAAATGGGTGGCTTTTGTTTCCTGATCCAACCTACCACTACGTGTCTTTAGAGGGAAAGTTCAGTTCACTGCCTTTCAGATCATGTCACTGTCATTCCATTGCTCATAGTTTTGCTCACGCGGGCACCAGTAACATCTCCCATTGTAAGACTTGTTACTGGTTTTGGCATATCGAATACGCCATGGGTAGCTTACCAGGCTCTGCTGTGCAGGCAGGATACTCTTGGTAATTTGTCAGGCTCTCCAAGAGGGGCAGAGGAATCAAACCTGGGTCGGCTGCGTGCAAGGCAAATGCCCTACCCACTGTGCTATCGCTCCAACCCAATCATTCTTGTACCTTAGCTATTTAAAATCATGAGCTTTCTACACCAGATACTTTTAACAATTGCACAATACAAAAAGCTTTCAGACACAGAAAAATTACTTTGGTTTTTTTTAACCAAACTTTGATATTAGCATAAAAAAAACACTTGAACTGCCAATGTTTATAAAAACATTTATCACTGTATCACTGTCATCCCATTGCTCATTGACTTGCTCAAGCGGGCACCAGTAACATCTCCATTGTGAGACTTGTTGCTACTGTTTTGCGCATATCAAATATGCCATAGGTAGCTTGCTAGGCTCTGCTGTGCAGGGGAGATACTCTCAGTAGCTTGTTGGGCTCTCCAAGAGGGGTGGAGAAATCAAACCTGAGTCAGCCGTGTGCAAGGCAAATGCCCTACCCGCTGTGCTCTCGCTCCAGCCCACATGAAAACATGAGGAAACTTTATTTTAATGGCTTCTGTGCCTCTGTTGTTTGTAAACTGGCCTAATTTTTTCATTAAAATTGGCTGAGGCTTGCAAGATAAAACCTTGTATTCTCTGAACTTTATTTCACTTTAGTTTCAGGCTCTAGTTCTGCAGCTCTTCGTAGATAGTACAGATTCTTAAGTACAAAAGAATTTCAACTGTTCGTAACCGTTAATGTTCTTCCACTAAGAAATTTAGATTGAGAATTTAAATTTCTCTGCAGGTTCAATATTCTGATAAGAAATCTTTTTCAATGTGGCTCTAACACTCGAGTGTTAGATAACTTGTTGATAACTTACTGATTTAAAGGTCTGTGTTTCCACGTTACTGAGTGGGGTTGTTGCTCCTACAATTGGCTGTATGGTTTACGCAAATGATCTTTGAGTACTTCATTCAGGGCCAGTTTAGTTATGGCAAATGCCATCAGCTCTTGTTCTCTGATAATGTTTTAGTCCCTCTCCCAACTACACAAAAGCTTTGCAGTGTAGTGGACTCTAGGTTGAAAGTTTTCTTCAGTGAGTATTTTGAATGTCATTCCACTCTTTTCTCTCCTATACTGTTTCACAGGAAAGATCTGCTCTAGTTCTTTTGTTGTTTTCCTTATATTTAAGGTTTCTCCTCTCTCTCTTTGGATTTTGCCATTTTGATTACTATAACATTTTGGCATAGTTCTCTTTGGACCTCCTGAATCTGTCAATCAGCTTCCCTCCAGAAAGTTGGGTGATTCTCAACTATGATCACTTCCATCATTTGTTCTTCCCCTTTCCTCTTTTCCTCTCCTGGCATTCCTATAGTTCAGAGACTGTTCCTCATGCTGTGGTCCATTAAGCGCCTTGCATTTGCTTCCATCCTAGTGTTTCTCTTCTCTTTTGCCAGGTCCTTATAAACATGACTGATATTTTGTTTTCAAATTTGTCTATGTGCTTCCCTATTGCTGCAGTTCTGCTCCGATGGTTCGCTATTATGCTCTTTAGTTTCTTCAGTTCAATTTTGTTTGGAATCTGTCACCCTCTTTGTCAGTTCTTTTTTGAGTTGGTCGAATCTCTCATGTGGTTATTGCTTAATTTTGATTGCCATTGTAGTGAGTCTTGATTTTAGGTCCTCAGGTCCCATGCCCGCCCACGACTGCGGGCCAGCTCTCAACAGCCCAGCCCCGCCTGGCAGGTCTCAGTCATTTGCCCACCGCGCCTGGTCCCGCCCTCCCGTGTCCGAAAGGTTAGGGGCGTGTCCTCTCATTAGGGGGCGTGGCCTCAAAAGTGGGCGTGGCCTCTTTCTGGAGTACAGGCCACTAATGCAGCCGCAGTTATTTTTTTTTAACCATTCCATGCATTGTCCTTTGGCCATAATTGATAGAACCCATTCCTCCGAAGAACTCCCTGATCATCTTAGTTACTATATGTTAATACTCAACTAACCTAGCCTATACTCACTTCACAAAAACTGTCAATGAACACATCAACTTGCACAGAAAAGTCCTTTGTCAAAAGAGCATAGCCCCAAATCTTCAGTTGAGGTTCCTCCCAAGCTAACGAGAGCTCCAGATAGTAAAGCACATAACAACATGAAGAAACAGAGAAAATCCCCACCACCAGGAGAGAGCCAAGAAAATATCTCACTAACCTCAACAGCGACCTCCCAGAAATACATCCTCCTCTCAGATAAAGAATTCAGAGAGGAAATTGTGAGGATGGTTCACGAACTCAAAGAAACTATGGAACGAACATCCAATAAATTAAGGGAGGATATGGATGCAGCATTAGAACGCTCCACCAAGACAATCCAGGAAGAAATGAGAGCAGAAATTTCAAAGCTACGAACAGAAGTCACACAACTAAAAGAATCAGTAGATGAAATGAAAAACTCCGTAGGAGCCCTCAGTAGTAGAATGACTACAGCCGAAGACAGAATCAGTGAGCTTGAAGATGAGCTGCACAAAGCATATAGGCAACAACAAATAATGGCAAAAGACCTCAAAATGGCTCTAGAGTGAGTTAGAGTCCTAGGGGATGACCTCAGGAGAAACAACATAAGAATCATGGGAGTGCCGGAACCACATGGAACCAATCCCAATGAAAAAAAACACCATTAAAGACATCATTGCTAAAAAATTCCCAGAGCTAGAGAATGCGGACATCCAGATACAAGGAGTCCGAAGGGTGCCAGCTAAAAGGGACCCAAATAGAAAATCCCCAAGGCATATCATAGTCAGAATGATGGATGCCGTGGATAGAGACACAATACTGCAAGCAGCAAGATCAAAGAAGGAGATCATATACAAAGGCGCACCCCTTAGATTCACAGCAGACCTATCAGAAGAAACCCTCCAAGCCCGAAGACAATGGTGGGATATAGTGAAAAAACTTCATGAAATGAATGCCTCACCAAGAATACTTTACCCGGCTAAACTCTCAGTTAAACTTGAAGGAACCATACACTATTTCATGGACAAGCAACAGCTCAGGAACTTCATAGACTCAAGACCAAATTTAAAAGAAGGACTCAAAGGGCTACTATAAGACAAGGAAAAAGACCTATAAGAACAACAAACCCTACAGAAAAATGGCACAAAATCCCATGACAATAATTTCTCTTAATGTTAATGGGCTAAATGCACCAATCAAGAGGCACAGAGTGGCAAAATGGATTCGGAAACTAAACCCAACTTTCTGCTGCCTATAAGAAACAAATCTGAACAGTCAGAACAAACACAGACTAAAAATCAAAGGATGGAAAACAATCCTGCAAGCAAACAGCCCCCTCAAAAAAAAAAAGCGGGGGTGGCCATACTAGTATCTGATAGCATAGATTTCAGGCTGAAAAAGATCAGAAGGGACAGCAAAGGTCATTTTATATTCATCAAGGGATATGTACAACAGGAAGAAATCACACTCCTAAACGTATACGCACCTAATTGATTTTAGGTCCTCAACAATCAAGCTCCAGAGTTTTAATATGCCTGAGGATTTGCGTGGATTTCTGTCTGACATAGCAGGTGGGTTCTTTAGTTTCCTCATTGCTCTTTGAGTTTGGTGGGTATTAATGTTGGAGGTTTAGATTCCTAGTTTCTTAAGAACAGATCTGTTCAGTTGTTTATCCCAGAGGGCTACTGAAATAGTCTGTTGTTCAGATTATTTCCTTTACCATGGAGTTCTACTAGGTGACAAAGGGGTTTTAAACTAATCACTCCATTTAGTTGACTGAGACATGATTGTATAAGGTTAGTGAAGTATGTTTGTCGCATCCATTGGCTTCGATGTGAAGAGTCTGTTCAGTAAAAATCTCGCAGGACATGTAGTTTTGAGTTCAGAGAATTAGAGCTGACATCAGATGGGCTGAGTGCCTGATCTAGGGGATGGGGTCATAAAGAAGGGAGCCTCAAAATCCTCAAAATCCTGAGTAAAAGCCAAAAGGCTTTCCATCCAAAACTGGGAAAGGGAGAGGGAGGGCATATTCTCAAGGCCTAGAACTTTTTTTTTTTAATTTAATTTTATTTCAGGCACTATGGATTACAATACTGTAAATACTAGGACTCTTTATCAGATACTGCTATTAATTTTCTTGGGGAATTTCACCATACATTTCAACCAATATTGCAAGCTCAGGCTGGCTGTAACGTTGGTCACCGGCATGGCTACTAAGAAAATGCCCCAGAGCACTGGATTTTACTGTCCTTTGCTCCCAATCAAGTCTGCCTCCTTCTCTGCTAGAACTTTCTGGATTTTAAAGGCTGCTTCACTCTCTTGACATGACGATGAAGCAGTTGAGGGAAAATAACATAGATTCCTCCTTTCTTGCCCAATTGCTTACTTTTTGTTTTGTTTTTCACAAATAAGCTTTTCTTGATTTTTTTTAAGTCCTTTGACTTTTATAGTGTCTTGAAACTTATTTTTGACAATTTTGTTGTACTTAAGGAGATTTGAAAAGTTCCTCACTTACATAGGAAATATTCCCACCTACATTAATTTCTAATCTGATTTCTTGCAAAAAAACCTGTATATTTTAGTAATTCAAATGAATATTACCTTTCTTAATCTTATACATCCATCTGCTATACATGGAAACAATTTTGTAAAAGAGCTCTAGTGTATATTTTGTGATGAATGTGGTTTTTGTCACTGTTTTTTTGTCACTGTCATCTCGTTGTTATTTCATTTGCTTGAGCAGGCCCAGTAACATCTCCATTCATCTTAGCCCTGAGATTTTAGCAGCCTCTCTTTACTCGTCCTTCCCAACGGTGCAGCACTGGAGGCTCTTTCAGGGCCAGGGGAATGAGACCCATCATTGTTACTGTATTTGGCATATGAATACGCGACAGGAAGCTTGCCAGGCTCTCCCGTGCAGGCAGGAAACTCTCAGTAGCTTACCAGGTTCGAGAGGGAGAACTAGGCTAAAAGATGTCGCTTCCGGGAGCTTGGTTTTACAGTCTCTGGATGTTGGCCTTTGGTGGGATTACACAGCACCAGGGGCAGCTTGTGGGTGTGGCTGCCTAGCTACTGGAAAATGGGGGATCAGGCTTGGAGATCTTAGAATTAAATACATCTGCAGATGCCCCAAATGACCAGATTAAATCATATTTACCAAACTGGGAAGCACAGTGAGGGCTCTCTCTCCTGCCACGTGCGGTGGGTAGCTATGAGCCGCTTCCCCACCCCGGCCTGCAGCATGAAGGAGAGAACAGGGCTGCCAGGCTGGTTGGTGATCAGTTGCCATTTATTCCAATCTCTCCACACGCCTGTTTCAGTCTAAGTGCCCCATTCCAGTCTCACACTGCCCCTCATTCCCGTGTCCTCCTGTCCCCCATGCTAGTCTCTCCATGTTCCAGCCTTGGTCTCCTGCCCAATCTCAAAGCATTGGGGGAGCAACTAAACCCAGTGAGGTAGCACAGTCAACATGTGGAAGCCCTTCCTTCAGGGGCAAAGACAATGATCTCCTACAGCCAGGAGATCTGCTCGAGGTTGAAATACCACCTAGGGGTGTGTTTCTCCTTTCCTTAGTCCAACAACTGTCTTAGATTTACTTACTTCTGAAGAATCTTTCTAGTCATTTTGTATGGACACAGTATGAGATTCATTAAGCTTGTTAGGGGGGCTCTTCTGGGGATATCTTGTTATAGATCCCAGACTATAGTGCTCAGGACAGATTAGTTTTTCCTAGCCCTAGCAGGGTCCTAATCCAGTTGAAACTCTTTGGATCATGACAGAATTTGTCCATGAGCGTGCTCTTAACTTATAGTTAAGTATTATGGTGCTTGGCCTGATCTGTTTCAATGCCAGGGTAGCTCACAGCTTGCCCTGGGTCCATCCAGTTTCTCATTAGGGCCCTGCTTTTGGGGTCTAGGAACTAAGGGCAACTGAGGCTTAAATTGAGAAAGCAGATGCCCCGGAGTGAATATTATTCAGTCAATTAACTCCCAAGTTACAAAAGTTTAGCATTAACTGTCTTCCTGTGTCTATACAAAAAGGACATTGCTCTGAAGTAATTTTATGCAAAAGGACATAAAGGAAGGAGAAAAGCAATATTTCACTTACAAATACAAATCAACAGAGTCTAATTTGGGGATAAAGGCAATTGACTGGTTGGGGAAGCAGAGCACAGAGAAGAGGTTAAAGATAAACACACAGGAATGGGTGTCCCTCGGGAGCACTGTGACGGGTGTAACCCAATAAACCTAAGCTCCCTGCAGCCAGGGAAAAAGGACAAACCAATGTTACCCTACACATCCATCTGATATATACGAAAACAACTGTGCAAAGAGCTCTAGTATGTATTTTGTAATGAATGTGATTTAAATAGAATTAAATACATCTGCAGAGATGCCACAATGACCAGATTAAATCATATTTACCAAGGGGAGAAGCACAGTGCTTTTCCCTCTTCCAACCATAAAATGTATAGTCATAACTAGAAAATCATATTTCAAAATGTCAGTCATTTTGTAGGATTAG
Organism: Sorex araneus; assembly: GCF_027595985.1. Taxonomy (NCBI): domain Eukaryota; kingdom Metazoa; phylum Chordata; class Mammalia; order Eulipotyphla; family Soricidae; genus Sorex; species Sorex araneus. Next base: position 185,743,922 of record NC_073302.1, on the reverse strand, counting down.
CCACTAAAAATTTTCATATATTGATGCAATAAAAATATTTATGTAGCTTGTGGACTGGAAGAATCAATATTGTCAAAAATGACCATCCTACTGAAACCACTATGTGAATTCAATTCAACCCCTACCCAAATTCAGACAATATTTTTCAGGACTTACAACAGTCAGTTATAAAGTTTGTGTGGAATAAGACCTGAATAGCCAAAAATATACTGAAAAATAAGAAAGTGGGAGGCATCTCATTACCCGAGTTGAAGCTACACTATAAAGCCCCATAGTGATCCAAACAGTATGGCAATGGGACCAAGAAAGACTCTCTGACCCATGGCTCAGAATAGAATGTCCAAGGACAAACTCCTTGGACATATATGGTCAGTTAAGTTTTGACAGAGGAGCTGAGAGCATGACATAGAATAAAAACAGTTTCTTCAACATAGGCTTTGGGAGAATTGGATAACCACATGTAAGTAATTAAAGCAGACCTACATCTCAAACCTCACACAAAAGTTAACTCAAAGTGGATTAAAGAGATCAGACCTGAATTTATAAAGTAATTGAGGAAAATATAGGCAGAATGTTCCAAGACCTAAATCTCCAAGTGATCTTCAATGACACAATGCCAATGGCAAAGGCTTCTGAATCAAAACTAAACAAATGGGACTACGTCAAATTAAAAAGTTTGTGTATGGCAAAAGAAATATGGGATAAAGTAAAAGATAGATGAGTGGATGAAAATATTTGCACTCAACACATCAGATAAAGAGTACAAAATTTATAAAGTACTCACAAATATCAACAAAAATAAAAATCTAAAAATCCTATCAAAAATGGGGAGAGGAAACAAGTTGACACTCAGATGATGACCAACAAGCACATGAAAAAACAGTCACCATCACTAGTTATTAGTGAAGTCCCAATCTGGAAGACAATGAGATATCATCTTATACCAGTGAGAATGGCACAGATCAAAAATACACAGAACAATATATTTAGGTGGGGAATTGGTGAGAAGGAACCGTCACCCACTGCTGGTCCAACCCTTCTGGAAAAAATTTGGAGGATACTCAGTAAATTTAGAATTGAGCTGGCATAATACCAAGAAACTTTATTTTTAGGTGTCTATCCCTAAACAATAAAAAATTCAAAAGGAGATATATACACCATAATTCACTGCAGCTCTCAGTACAGTAGGTAAATGTAGAATCAACCTAGATATCCAATGATAGTTAAGTGGACCATGAAGGCATGGTATGAATGCATAATGAAATACTACACAGCTGTAAGGAATGACAAAATTATGCAATTCATGACAACTGGGATGGAACTGGAAGATATCATGTCAAATGAAGTAAGCAGAGGAGGATAAACACAAGATGATATCCATTTATGTGCTATTTAGAATAACCGGATGAGGAAATGCAACAGTTTAAAGGGGAGCTGGCTAGATCACAGGGTGGAGAAGGAAAGAAGCAGAGTGAAGGGGAGACCAAGAAGAGGCAGACGAGAAGCAATGGGGGCAGGTCAAGGGGATTCAGGTACATGCTAAGTAATGATGCTAAGTAATAAAGAAGCGAAATGTCCAAACCAGAGTCCATAACATTGAAGCCACGAGACACAAAATTGAACAACGGAACTTTAAAAGGTACCTGTCAAGAGAGAAGGCTGAGGTTGGGTGGGGGGTGGGAGGGAACCTGGGAACACTGTGGAGGGAGGCTGACACTGATGTTGGGATCCATATTGGAACACTGTATGTCTGAAACTCAACTATGAATATATTTGTAAGTTATGGTACTTAATGTTTAAAAATACATATGTCTTCTCTCCCAGAAGGGAGCATAACTTGGGGAGCCCCAGAGGGGGTGGTGAGACCCTTCCCCACCCCAAGGGACCCACCCCCACAGCAGAAAACCTCCAGAACTAAACTGCCACCAGGCTCATGGCTGCTCTCCACACACACGCGCCGAGTCTCGCTCACATAAACCTATTCCTGGACCACCATGAGACACTTCATGCCACACACTCTGCCCAGACTCCAAGAGCACTGCACCACATCTGATGGAGTTCGAAGTCGAAGATAACCCATCTTAGAGGGAAATACATATAAAAACACACAAGACTCAACCTCTAACAACATATTAATAATCTCCTACAGAAGGGCTTAATGGCCCCTGGGGGAAATACAATGATCTTCACCCTCTTTCCTCTAAGAATACTTTTTTGTAGCATTTTCAGCAGTTTTTCATAACAAAGAATACAAAATGTATTATTTTGGTTCTGCTTTGGAGCAGGGATTGGGGTTTGGAATGGAAACGCCTGAAATGTGGTGGTGGGAAGGTGTAATGGTGGTAGGACTGGAGTTTGAATATTAAATATAATGAAATATTGTGAACTAATTTATAAAATAAAAAATGTAAATAGAAATATATGTATATTTTGCATAATTGTACATATTAAAGAAATTCTTAAGAAGAAAAAAGTTGATTTTATTTTATTTTTCCTTATATATACAACTAAATCTAGTACATCCAGTAGATCTGCAGAATATAAGGATTTACCTTACATTAATAAAATCCAAATGTTACATCGCTTAAATACACATATCCAATTATGTACAAATCTCATCATTGGTCAACTTCTTGAGGCTTACTTAAAAATAATTATAAGTTCTGAAAAGTAATATATTATGAAACTCTGTTCTACAGTAACATAAAAACCATATAGTCTTAGATGAATTAAAAGTATAAACATTTATAAATTACTGTAGTGTCAATACTGCCCCATCATGAAAGAGTTATTTTTGTAAATCAGAGCCTGATTTCTTCAAGTACCAAAATTTCCACTCCATCATTTTCATGAAAAGTTCACAAAATGTAACATCCTGAGTTAACAAAATCCTTTATAAGTAAATCCTTAATAACTGAATTTAACAAAATCCTTTATAACTAAAAAATCATTCTGAATGCCAATGGTTTAGTGACTTGATGATCGAAACTATAAATGAAGCAGTTTACTTTCTTCTAAATTAGTGGCTGAGTACCGGGATCACTTGCAGTTATTCTGTTTCTTCTTGGCAGTTGTTCCACCACTCCACCAATGAGTTTTTCAGTATCTGTCACTATCTTACAACTAGAAAAGGTTTGGTTTTGATTCTTAGCTTCCATGTACATGACAGACAGAACCTAATCGCTGCTAGCCTTGGCTCCAAGAGGAAGCGGTACTTACACAGTGAGTGTTGCTGGGGCCAGAGAGAAGTAGAGAGGCATTCTCTTGGCTGTGACCATGCCCTGTCCAGCTCTGGGCACAGCCAGCAGTGATTCCTGAGCAAAGAGCCCCAAGTCAGCCCTGAGTACAGCCAGATGTGGCTCAAAATCCCCTTATCATTAAAAAAAAAAAATAAATTGTGAGTGGATAGAAGGGAACCTGCTTCTGAACAGTTATCATGCCTTCCCCCACTGTCCTGTATGTTGCTCTGAATTCCCTGCATCTGAAATACCGGAGTTTTTTTTCACTGTGATCTGACTTCACCCTCAAGTGTTCCCACGGTTTCTGGTTTGGGTCAGTCTGTGCCTCTAGTTCCTGGTTGCTGCTCTCCTGACCCCCTGAGGGACTTACTTCCTTCACCCCTAACTCATTCTCTCTTGTACTTTAATCTGTGCTTCTACTTTCATAAATCATTATCACAACTTTTCACCGAACATATCTCTACACTCTGAATTACGCTGATCCTGGTAATCAACTTCAGGTCTTTGTTGATAATTGTAATCACAGTGTGTCTAGCACCTGCTTATGAAAAGCTAACCTAGGGAAAACTGAGACTGATCTTATTAGACAGAATCTCAAAAATTTCAAATAGGATGTACACCAATATTTCTCTTACTCAGTATAATTTTTGACCAGAAATTATTTTGGTTGCTATTAACTGAGCTATTTTCTCCATATACTGAGTAGACAAACTTGGCCTAAGTTTGACCAAATAAAAACAGTGTTCCAATATTACCAATATGTGAAATAGTTTCTTTGAAATAAACAGATGAGCTAAAGAGCAGAGTTTAATGTTTTAATCATACAATAATAACACACACCTATTAATAAGCAAACCAATATTTTAGGTGGTAAAAGAAATGTAGTGGATGATCAGGTTTTTTTTGTTTTAATTAGAAAAATTAAGTTCCAAGTATATAAACATTGATCAATGGTTCATTAAGGTATCTCTTCAAGTCTAATTGGCACTTTTCTTTCCTGGAGCTGGTAATTTCCTCTGGAATGAATGTTAATTTAATAATACTATCACAGAATCATAAAAAGTGTTAAAATCTGCAACATAAAAAATATTACTTTCTAGAACCCTTGAGTCAAAATTAAAATATAGGTATACAATACTGATTTTCCCATATTTACTATATACTGGGACACAAAATGAACTATATCTTAATAATTCAATAACTTTCTGCAGTAGAGGACAGAATAGTATTACAAACTTTAGAACAAATAACATTAGTTAGCTGGTTTGAAATTCATGAGCTTTTGAGAAAGCTATTGAAAAGCATCATCTAAATTTGAGTAGTTTAAATTTTTATACCCTACCTATTCAAGTAAGCCCCCATTATTAGCAATGAAATTTAAACAAGTTATATAAAAGAACAATCTCCACTTTTTATGTAAAATTTGAAATTAATCAGCTCTTATTCTAATTTATTAGAAATTTAGTTTTCCATACCTAGACTATAGGAAATTTAAGTGTGTGTGAGTGTGTGAGTATGTGTGAGTGTGTGTGTGTGTGTGTGTGTGTGTGTGAGCATATATGTGTGTGTGTGAGTTCGTGCACGTGTAATCACATGCTTTTAGTCTTTAGGTGGGATTTAAAGGCACAAGTCTGTTACTTACATTAAAACAAAAGCATAAGTCTATACATACACACAAAAATATATTCAATGGTAAAATAGCAATTTTAAAAATAATTGTCCCTTGGGTAATGCTGCAATGGCAGTGAGCATTCTTACAACCGAGGGGAATCTTCCTGCTGCATAAGCCTCCTCCGTTTCCACGTCACCCTTCGTCTCCTGCTTTGTGGAGGTCACACTGGACAGAAACAGTACTCACAACTGTGTCCTGATTCTGAAAGGACATGTCTGCACAGGACGATGGTGGTGGTTTGTACAAAAAAATTGCAAGCCCAATGAAGAAAATGGTGACAATTTTACACACAACACCTAAATACAAATACAAGAAAAGTTATTCATCTGGTCAACTCTTGTGAAAAATAGTACCTGGTAAAAAATTTTTCATGAGTAGGCACTATATTTTATAAAACAATTTGGACATTACCATTCAATATTTAAATATTTTTAAATTTTAGGGAGCAAAGTGATATCCCTTAATAAATTATCTGTATATAGTTCAATAAGCTGTTACTTTTCTAAATAAAAATACACAATAATTATTGTACGACTGCTATAATTGTACATTCTTGTGAAATAAATATTGTACACAATTAAATTATCTCATATAACTTTTCCAACTTTATTGACAATACCAAGTTTGATTTTTTCAAAAGCTTGTGAGCAATAAGAAGAAAAAATCAAAATAGCTTATGACATTTTTGAGTCTGAAAAATAAGCTCTAAAATTTGGAAAGTATAACTCTAAAGATAAGAATGGTTGGGGACACAGAGATAGTACAGAAGGTAAGGCACCTGCTTGCATGCTGTTGACCCAGGTTTTAATCCCTGAAGCTGCATATGGTACCCTAGCACTGGTAAGTGAGCAGCTTAATTAATTAAGTAAATACTGTTACTTACTTACTGAGTTAAGTCCTGAAAACAAAACCCCAAGAAATCAAAAGTATCCTTTGAATTTCTTAGAAGAAAGCCTTGGTGGATGATATCATATTCAATACTCAATCAAATTTACAGAACTGTTACAAAAATATGAAACATTAAGATTCGTATCACAGTAAGGATGTGACCAAGCATAGCCTGGAATAAGGCCATGAGTTCAATGGCCAGACACACACACACACACACACACACACACACAGAGGCAAGAGCAGTTCACTTTCAAATAGGTTGATTTTGACCTGAAGTCTATCAAAAAAAAAAAAAAAAAAGCAGTTTTGGTCACGGAATTCCAAGCACTGACATGCCAACTGAATCAACTAGTCTCACAATAAAGTTCCCGCAGAAGTTAACTGTCTTGTGCTAATCATTAATATTTTATTCCAAAAAATGTGCATCTGAAAAATAGGAATGCTAACTGAGTTCATCATTGCTAGATTTATATGAAGATCAATTACATAGGAATAGCTGTTACAGTGTTTGCAGTGCCTTTAAAGGTACACATGTATGAACATGTATTTCACATTCATCAGAGTGGCAAAAGAACCCTTCACTAATCCTCTGGGTCTAAAGCACAAGCGTCAGGCGAGGCCAGAACAGCAGCGAGGGAGCCCGGCTGGCACTGCCAGCTGTGGCCCTGGAGGCCCCTGGGGCCCCCAACACCGCGGCCTTGCAACCTTGCACCGAACACGGTCCAGTAGCCCATGAACCCCTGTGGAAACCCAGACCCTCTGAGCAGCGCCTGGGAGGACCCCTCAAAATGAAAATTCATAAACATAGAAAATATTTTTAGTAGATTTTTTAGTAGATAAAAGTGGTGAGAGATTAACTTTGCCTTTTTCAGTGTGTATTTATTCTCCAATTTAATTTCTTCAATGGGTATTTTATTACTGTCATTGTAAATTCTGACAAGATTGAAACACATGTAAATGTAGAAAGCCAAAATATTATGAATAGTATCATAGAGTTATCAATATTTCTTTATATATTTCTATCAACATTGTAGAATCTAAAAACATCGAGGGACTGGTGATGCAGCACAGTGGATACACTTGCCGTGCATGAGGCCCATCTGGGTTCGATACTCAGCATCCCACATGGTCCCGTGGCCTCACCAGGACTGCCCTTGATCCTTGAGCCAAGAGCAGGATAAGACCTGAGCACCACTGGCTGTGACTCCAAAGCAAAAAGCAAAAGAAAACTTTTTTTTTTTTTTAATTTGTGGATCAAACTCAGTGGAACTCGGGGCTTAGTCCTGACTCTGCTCAGTGATCAGCCCTGGCGGGGTTCCGGCACCATCCATGGCATCAGGAAATCAAACTGGATAAACTGCCTGGACCCTGTAGTAGGGTCTCTCCAGCCCATGTGCGTTTTTAAACATTAAAATCTGTTAGGTTTTGTCATTCTTCTCATACACACTAAATGACTTGCCGAACTTCCTTAATTTCACTTACTGTTTAACCAAGACTCGATGAAACAGATTACAGAGCATAAAAACTACCACGGATACCTTTCTAAACCATACAATGGTTTTACTTTTAAACATGCCTAAAAGTCAAAGGAGAGTACTTACTTAACTCAGATCTATGAGCTTCACAAACGCTCAGGTACTGAGACAAGATTTTTTTTTTTTCTCTACAAATCACTGGTTTAAAATCCCCACTTACTTATGGACACCAGCATGTGAGCCATCCTGATGTTGTTGTAGATCCAGCAGGCTCCTTTGACTCCACATTCATTGACATCCCAGAGAGTACAGGTGCTGTCTATCGTGAGGCCAAATATGATCGGCCCAGGTATTGTGCCTAAGAAAAGTATACATAGAACACACTTGCTAAATATGATAGCTGGAGATTTTACATGCATGTTGTAGTCTATCTAAAACATTTAAATTAAAAACTGCCCATATACAAATAATCCAACTCATGTCCAATAGACATAACGAAGTTCTGTATCACTGTATCACTGTCATCCTGTTGTTCATCAGTTTGCACAAGCGGGAGCCAGTAACGTCTCCATTCATCCCTGTCGAGTGCTAGTGTAGCCCGGTGGTGTTATTGTGGGCTCTTTCAGGATCAGGGGAATAAAGAGATAATAATTATATTACTAATCAAATTATTTTAATAATGATATGGCACATATTGGGTTAACATTCCTTAAAATAATTTAATTAAGGTAACAGGAAAACAAATAGTTCTCTGTTTTGTCACTAATAACTAAAAGCCTGACGGTTACATCTTGACACACGTGAACACCAACATCACAAAGCACTAATGGCCAGGGATGTGGCTCAGCAGTAGGACATCTGCCTCACGCATCTGTGACCCTAGACTTGAGCCTAAGAACTACAAAAACAAAGCAAAACTAAAACAAAAAGGTCAAGATTTAAGAACATGATATATTTTGAGTCTCCAATAGCAAAAAAAGAAAAAAAGCAAAAGGATAAAATTTCAAATCCCTTGTTAATGCAAATTCAAAGCAGAAGCTGCATTATAATCCATGGGGAGGAATTAAGAAAGCAGATAAGATTTTAAAGGGACGGAATTTTAGTCCAGCAAATTATGGTATGCCATTTTTAATGAAGATTTAAGAATAACAGAAACAACAGAGAGGCAAATAGAGTAAACACAAACAAAAGAGATGTTCATTTAGAGGATCTAAATGAGTGTAACATCTCATAACCTAATTCTCCGCTTTGGAGAAATTGGCAAGCTACTGAGTTTTCTGCCCACATGACAGAGCCTGGCAAGCTCCCTGTGGTGTATTCATATGCCAAAACCAGTAACAATGCTGGGTCTCATTCCCCTGACCCTGAAAAAGCCTTCAATGTGGCACCTGCACCATTGGGAAGAACGAGTAAAGAGAGGCTTCTAAAATCTCAGGGCTAGGACAAATGGAGACAGTACTGAGACCGCTCAAGAAATTCAATGATCAACGGGATAATAATGATGATGATGAATATAATTTAATTAATTTAATTCACAGCTTTTCTACTATAATGTTATTTGAAATTAACTGTTAAATCTCAAAAAGTCAAAATAAGTCCCTTTTTTTTTTTTTTTTTTTTTTTTTTGCTTTTTGGGTCACACCTGGCCATGCACAGGGGTTACTCCTGGCTCTGCACTCAGGAATTACCCCTGGCCGTGCTCAGGGGACCATATGGGATGCTGGGACTCGAATCCGGGTCGACCGCATGCAAGGCAAATGCCCTACCCGCTGTGTTATCACTCCAGCCCCAATAAGTCACTTTTTAAAAAGTCATATAAGACTGCAAAAATTAAGTCTGCCAAATACCACTATAGAATTATGTTATAATCATATGCAACTAAATGACTATTATATGCATATGCGCATATATGTAAACTTTAAGGAGCACACACACACACACACTGACCTGTATGTGTGTGCATGAGTGTACAAATGTAGAAACACACATATGTTCTACTAACAATTCACTGAAAGTAGATCATACTAAGAATCTCATTAAAAGTGTACTAGTATTTCTCTCTCTCTCTCTCTCACACACACACACACACACACACACACACACACACACACACACACATGCACACGTCATTTGAAGTAGTATTTATTAGACAAATGGATCATCTACATCCTGTCTTTTCTTAAATCAGCCACAGCATGTTTGAGACCAGAACACTTGACTGGGTTTTACTAGCCTCGCTTTGGCATGACTTAAGTCAAGTGACTATGGACAAATCTCCGACTCTCTCTGTGCCTTAAAAAACTTGTCTCAAAACTGGAACATTTTATCTAGGGAAAACTCTAATGTCCCATCTTTAGTTTCTGTTTTCAAAAATTATCAGAACATCCTATGTATGACACTGACTGGATCACACAAAAACTTATGTGGATAAGACTTTGTCTTACTTGTTCTATGTTCAACTTTATAACATTGTCTGCTACAAATTCTTTTTCCAACCTTAACAAATTATTTATGCCAAAGGATTTGGATGTTGCTAGTTCTGTTCGAGGTGTGTGTGTGTGTGTGCGCGCGCATGTGCGTGTGTGTGTGTGTGTGTTGCTGAGGATGACACCCAGGGCATGTGAGGCAAGCACTGGCTGCCGAACCACATCCCTTGCCCCACACCACGATTCTTATTTAACATTTTCATTCATCCAATTTATGTTTTAGATAAAATACAATGTGAGTTCTATTTTTATTACTGACCTCATTATATTCCAAACTAAGATAAAGGCAGAAAGGAAAGGAATTACAGCAGCTACAAATAGTATTTTATCATAAATTAGATTAGGAATAGATTTTACATGAATAGGAAAAAGCAGGCTATGCTTCACTGGAAAAAAGCTGTCAATCAGCACCAAGGAGGGCCCAAATAGAATGAGTCAATGACTATATTTTAAATCATTATGTTATCTTTTGAAGGGTTATTTTACCAACCAAATCAGTGGGGGGTGGGGGCAGTAAAATCCAGGAGGAGGGGCAGGGCCGGAGTGCAGCAGGTAGAGCCAAGTGGGCATCGCCTTGCAAGCGGCCCATCTGGTTATGGCCCTGTGGTCCCTGAGACCCCATCAAGAGTGAGCCCTGATCACCGCTGGGTAGGGCCCAAAAAACAAACAAAACTTGTACATAGGAAGGCAAAAAGTCATTATTTTCTTATGAGATAATACAGCATCTCGAATATTGGAAATGTTTTCAACAATAATGTTGCTTTCTGCTGTATTTAAGTACTTATTTTGACATATCCTATAAACATACATCAACTTCATTAACAAAAATACTGAACAATTACCAACTAATAAAAATGTCATACCTAGTAATCGAAGCAGCATAAACTGTATCCCCAATGCAAACGAGCGTTGTCTGTGATGAACACACCTAGAAACATTAAATGCACATGAAACAAAACTAGTAATACAGTAGACTTACTCTTCCAGCAATATCATTTTTACATCAGCTTAACATATCTACACATAAAATATGAGTTTGTACTCAAGTTTATTCTTTCTGAAAGAAAGTTGTATGAACTAAATACTACCAATAATAACTCCCAAAATTGAATTTTGACACACTGAATGTGTATAAATTCTAAGAAATGTCGAGGAGGAAGAAGAGTCATTATCAGGACTTATCTTTGTCAACTGCTATTAACTAAAAGTGCAGACAACCGGTTCCAGTTCCAACGCTTACTAACTCTGACACAGAAATTGCACCTGTGGAGTCAGCATAGAATTGAAGCAATGTAAATTTCTCTGAAGTTCCGAGTCAAGAGTGATTCTCTATTTTTAATTTATTTTAATTTGATATCAATTATAATTGAGAAGGCAGAGTGTCTCTTGGCCACACGCCTGGGTGTCTTCCCTGGGGCCCCTTGGAGGGGATGGGCTCCAGCTTCCATCCTTGCCCCGAGCAGAGCTTCCAGCGGCTGAAGACCACTGGAACCTAGCAACAGCCATGCTGGAGGACCCTCTCCACACGTTCGGACAAGCCTCACACATGATGGTACTGGCAGGGGAACCCAGGTGTGTGTAATCCCATCAACGGCCAACATCCAGAGACTTAAAAGCAAGCTCTCAGAAGCGATATCTTAGAAACTACTTCTCCCTCTGGGAGAAACTGGCAAGCTACTGAGAGTTTCCTGCCCACATGGGACAGCCTTGCAAGCTTCCCATGGTGTATTCATATGCTAAATCCAGTAACAAGCTGGATCTCATTCCCCTGACCCTGAAAGAGCCTCCAATGCAGCACTGTTGGGAAGGCCGAGTGGAGAGAGGCTTCTAAAATCTCAGGGATAGGACAAATGGAGACGTTCTGAGTCTGCTCGAGAAATCGACGATCAACGGGATTTCATGATTCGTGATTTGTGATAATTTAGAAAAGATAGTTACAATAGTGTTGTAACTTGCAGAGTATTGATGTGTTTGTATCTTTACCATCAACAACAGTAATTTAAACAATGACTATGAAAGACAAATGAAGCCTGACATTGGCTCAAAAGTGAGTAAGAAAAAGACTGTTGCACTGGTGTCCCATTGTTCATCGATTTGCTCAAGCGGGCACCAGTAACGTCTCCATTGTGAGACTTGTTGTTACTGTCTTTGGCATATCAAATATACCATGGGTAGCTTGTCAGGCTCTGTCATGAGGGTGGGATACTCTCAGTAGCTTGCCGGCCTCTCCGAGAGGGACAGAGGAATCGAACCCTGGCCGGCCGTGTGCAAGGCAAACGCCCTCCCCGCGGTGCTATCTCTCCAGTCAAAGGAAAAGTCAGGAAAGATAATTTAGTTTTACAAAACAAACTTGTCAAGGTGTGAGAGTTATAGCAGTTCCTCTATTCTTAGACTCACTCCAACTTCCAAGCAGTGCAAGTTTAACAACCCTGTACTGTTAGGTAGAATCTCTAAAAATTCTGTTAAACAAAAAGTATGTGAAAAGGTTGTGAATGAAAATCAAGGAGCAACCAAAAAAAAAAAAAAAAGAAAAAAAATAACAAAAAAAAAAAAGAAAAAAGAAAATCAAGGAGCAAAGATTGAAGAAGAAAAAATGCTAGAATTTGATAGGAAGAGAGAGAAGGGTCAGGGGCTCGTGGAAAGGAAGGTGAGTGTTTCCCAAAGAGCTGCCGGAGGGCGGGAAGCAGGGCAGACAGCAAGCACCAGGCCGCACCCCTCGGTCCTGTGCACAGGAAGGCCTGTGAGTGCAGCACCCCAGCGAGTCTGAACAATTACCAAGTTCCGCGTTTCCCATCCCTGAGCACAGCTGAACACAGCTCCAGCACAGGCTGGAGAACGTCGGGTCTCTGGGGATCATTTTCAATGATAGATAAATTACTAATGTTTCTATGGAACAAACGGCCATCAGAAACCCCAAGTCAGGGCACATTATTGTTTTACTTAACATATTGCCTTAAGGGCAATGAATTTCACAGTCCAATACATACCTTAGTATGGAAACAGTTACAGGAGTACCAGCCATAAAGGTAAAAATAACCGTAATAAAGAAAACTCCAAGGAATATGGGCAAGTATGTACACCGAGTTTCACACTTTCCAGCTTTAGCTTCAAAGCCTGCGGGTTCTGCAGTAGGAGGTACTCCTGTCCTCCGTTCAATACAGGAACAGTTGTTATACACCTAGGAAAATTACATATAAAAAGCTACAAGTGATTATCTTGAAGTTGTACAATGGGTAATTTCTAACCATGGCAAATAACCTCGTCTCTTTTTTTTTTGCTTTTTGGGTCATACTCAGTGATGCACAGGGGCTACTCCTGGCTTTGCACTCAGGAATTACTCCTGGTGGTGCTCAGGGGACCATATGGGATGCTGGGGATCGAACCTGGGACAGTGGTATGCAAGGCAAACGCCCTACCGTCTATGCTATCACTCCAGCCCCAGATAACCTCGTCTTAATACATACACAAGAAGGCAGTGATGACAGATTCAGCTGAAAAAATATACACATCAAATTAGCCACATCAAAGTTACCAGTACCTTTTCAAGAGTGCTATGGTATCATATTTGTCTTCTGCCTATTTCTTTTTGCAGATTGTATCTGTGCCTAAATATTTTTAGCTATGGGATTAAACCCTCACCAATAATTTAATGCTAATTGAAGCAATGCATATTTTTGGTGTATCAGATATTTTTTCCTTCTCCGATTGGTGATGTCAGGACTTGAACCCAGGGTCTCACTCATACAAGGCCCGTGCTCTGCTGCTCAGCCACATCACCGGCCCACCGATACATGTTTCGATCATACTTTATATGCAGAAAAAGAGCTACCTGTTCATCTCCCTTCCAAAGCAGTAAACATCTCTACAGATTCGATTATATGCTACACACTCGGGCGACTTAAGTCCTTATAACGGAGACAAACAACTGACTTTCTCAACTTAACTTCAGACAAAAATAGGTCATATTTCTGTTGATTTGAAGGTATAATAACTCTACTTGCAAATGAAGTTTTAAGAAAATGTTTTTGGGCATTTTATGGTGAAGACATAACTTATTTTATTACAAATATTAAAGTCATACATTTAGCCACACCCAGTATTTAATGTCTACTGATTCACTACAGACATTTTTCTACATATTTTTCAATGATCTTAGAACACCACTTTAAATAGAAAGTAAGAACTATAAAAGAGGGCACTGTTTTTCACGGTCTGGTTTATCCTCACCTGAAAGTTTAAACATAAGTCAAGTTGAGATAAACATCTAGGTTGTTTATCAGACACAAAAGTATAACGGGTAGACAGAGAGCAGAGCGGATAGGGCATTTGCCCTGCGTGCTGCCAATACAGGCTCAATCCGCAGAACCCATGCCAGGAGTGATCACTTGTCATAGAGCCAGAAGTGACCTGGAGTACCCCCAGGTGTGGCCATAAACAAACAGAAATCATGAAGGAGATGTGTACATAAGCGCAGACACAGACTTGTGTATATAAGAACATAATACCTACGTGTTAGCAATTATCCATCTACATACTCATTTTAGTTCAGAAGAGTCTATTTTTATAGACAGCTTCAATGAATTACTTATATTGATGTAGAGATATTTTACTGCCAGATTTAACTTATCTTTCTAATAAGGAAAATGAAACCTTTCAGCACTCCCTATTCAAACATTCAAGACTAAGTTACTTTGTCATACAATCCTACCCAATTTATTCATTATGATCTCTTACAATCTATATTTCCTTTAGGTTTTTTCAGGGGAGAGGTGTTGGTTATTGGCCCATGTCTGACGGTGCTCAGGACATACTCCTGGTTCTGTGCTCAGTGATCAAGGATGCATATTCAGTGTGGGGGATGAAACTGGCGCCGGCCATGTGCAAGGCAATTACTCTCACCCCTATACAAACTCTTGGGACCCTCAAGCAGTCTTTTAAAAAGTTAATTCAAAGACAATCGTAGAGCACTTGCCTTTTACTCAAACCATCTGGGTTCGAGCCCCATAACAACATATGGTTCCCCAAAACCCTACCTTGAGAAAACCAAGTGTTATCCAAAACCAAAAATAAATAAATAAAAGTAAATGCTTTATTCTTTGCTGGAGGACACATTATCTTCTGCAAGTAATATGAATAGAATTTGTTTCCAATGCTCTTAAATGTAACTCAGATCAACTTTAGATTGTAGCTATAATACCAAAATGCAGCTAAATGCGCCTAAACTATTTAATTACTAAAAAGAACCATGCCTAGGTTAACTGTAATGTGTTCTGATGCAAGATGAAAAGAAAATTTGTCTTTGACAATTAATTTGAATGTAGTCCATGAAGGATTGGAGCAATAGCACAGTGGGTAGGGCGTTGGCCTTGCATGCGGCCGACCTGGATTCGATTCCTCCGTCCCTCTTGGAGAGCCCGGCAAGCTACCGAGAATATCCCGCCCATATGGCAGAGCCTGGCAAGCTAACCTTGGCATATTCTATATGCCAAAAACAGTAACAACAATTCTCACAATAGAGATGTTACTGGTGCCTGCTCGAGCAAATCAATGAGCAACGGGATGACAGTGACAGTGACAGGTCCATGAAAATAAAGACAATAAAGACAACAAATGTTTATTATGCTTTTGTTATATATGCTGTACACTAAAAAGGGTAAGTTCGAGGGCCAGAGATAAAAAAGTAAGATGCTTGCCTTGCAGATGACCCTGGTCCAATCCCTGGCACCAAATACGTGAGCCCCACCAGGAATGAACCCTAAGTAAAGAGCCAGAGCAAGCCCTGAGCAAAATAAGTGTGGACCAAAAGCCATACTAGGGGATTGTGGGGGAGTGAAGGAGAGAAAAAAGACAAGTTCTATAACACTGAGCAGCTCAAAAATAGTTGAGAAAGATAAAAATAATATTTTGGTGTCATAATAAAAGTATGTACACAGATGGTGGTGAACAATCCCCGGAGAGATTGGCCAGCAGGAAGTCAGGCTCGGACACGCTCCCAGAGACTGATCTATAACATGGCTCGTTCAAGAGGGTAGCAGACATAGTTACCTTTGACTGTCCTTGGGAAAAAGAGTGTTTGCAACCTGCAAAGCACGGAGAGAAGTACTGGACTCTATTTGCTCCACAGACGGGATAATAATACGATCTCAAGCAGTTACAGTCAGTGTTACATGGAGCAGTCAAGGTTCCCAGCTCTCCTGTCCTGTCCAGAAGAAAGGAGAAATTACCCACATTTGACATTTTAATGAAAAATTCACTAGCTTGCCTGCTACCACTGCTGCTCATTTATGAGCACTCAGTCAGCATGACATGTATTTAAATTGCAAACAAATAAAAATAAATCGAATGTCTGCGTTTACAAGAGCTTAACTTTCTTGTGCTAGACAGGCAGTGTAAACCACAGCTGCATGATATAAAGCAGCACTGGCCAACGAGCAGTTTCTCCCATGCTGTCAGTCAGTCGTCGAGGGCCCCGGCAGCGCAGGTGTTCACTCCAGCTCAGAGGACATCAGCTGCACCCCTGCTCTAGCTCCTCGTGCCACTGCCATTCCCCTGGTCCTTTCCAACCCCCAGACATACTGGACCTTGTCAAATTTCTTTGGTATAAAGGGAACATTTTAAGCCCGGAGGGATAGATAAAACCACCATGGGCCGACACATTCATTTATATTCGTAGGAAAACAGAAGCCCGGAAAGAATTAGATCTATTTTCTTTCTCTGTCAAAACAGCATCCAGATCCCCACTCGGCGTGACCCCTGAGCACAGACCAGGGGTCAGCCCTGAGAACCTGGAAGGAAGAGGAGTGAAGGGGGCGGGGAGGATGCAGAGAGAGCCAAGCCCAGGGCTGCCCCATGCTGGGGGCCACTTACCAGGAAGAATGTAGTAAGAGGGGGTGACCCTCAGCCAAAACGCTAGTGCAGTGACTCCTGCTTGCAACCCTTTGACCAACAGACTGAGCAAGTACATGGCCCACTCTGGGGACGGACTATGAAGTTCAGAAATCACAGTCCCAGAGATTTCAGTGTCAGAGTAAAAAGTAAATTCATGTAGATAAAATGTTGGATAAGTGTTTTATCTAGGAAACAAGGAGGAAGGACACTTCAAACAAGTCAAAGTTTAGGTCAGTGAGTCTGAAGGGGCAGCTACTGCCCGTGAGGCTCAAATATTAGCCCATCAGCAAGTGGGGAGAGAAGGGCTTGTCAGTATAGTTTCAGGAGTACTGCACGGAATCTTTGCATCTCACACAAAAGCACAGTTGGGTAGAACAATTTTTTCATAGCTATCAATAAACTAGGATTACTGATAAAATTCATTTGAATTCCATTTTAACCCTCTATTCAAAAAACCCTTCAGGTCAATAATACAGATTATGTAGGGAGATAGTTCTAACAGTCACGATATTCTAATAAGGGTTTCACATCAGACAGAAAGATAAATATAAGGTAAAGGTAGGAATTAAGTTCTAAGTCACTAATGCAGAATAGCTGGTAAAATCTTGTAATATCTGAAAAAAAATACACTTTTAACTAAAAAAATAGTAATGGAAAAATGTGGGTAATATCTTATAACCAAGGATTCATATCTAACAAGAAATGATTTTTACAATATTTATGCACAAATACGGGAGCACTCAAATATAAAAACAGACTATAATCAGAGCTCAAGGAGCACTCTGACAGCAACTCAATAATTATAGGGGATCTCAACATACCGCTGACAGCAATGCACCCAGACAGAAAGAATTAAGAGGGAAATCATTATATACATTCAATTATTCACTCTAACAAGATTATATTTATATACCAAGATTATATTTGTATAACTGTATATGTACATAACAATATTATATTGAAGATTATATCAAGATTTATATAATCTTATATTTATAGATTAGGATATGTATATAATCTTAAATCCGTCTACCAAGAATATATTAAAGATTATAACAAAATATTTATACACCAAGATTATATTTATCTACCAATATTATATTATATGCAATCTACAAAGATTACATTATATTTAATTATAATAATTATAGGGGATCCCAACATGCTATTTATGGCAATGCATCAAAAAATTAAGATGGAAATAACTGCATTAAATTAAGTAATTGATAAGAATTTAATATATACTGAAATATATACACCAACAGAAATATACATTCTTCGCAACTGTAAATGGAACATTTTTAAAGATCATGTTGAGATATAAAAGAAGTCTTAACATTCGAAGAGAAAAATCATTTTATACCAACATTTTTTCTATTTACAAAAGCACAAGACTCTAAATCAACAACAAAAATACAACAGGAATATAAAGCCAAACATGTGGAGACTAAACAACATGCTTCTGAATTTAACTCTTGGAACAGGAAGAAAATCAAAAGAAAATTAAGAATGATCTGAAGGGGGCTGGAGCAATAGCACAGTGGGTAGGGTATGTGGCCAACCCAGGTTCGATTCCCAGCATCCCATATGGTCCCCTAAGCACCGCCAGGAGTAATTCCTGAGTATATAGCTAGGGGTAATCCCTGTGCATCGCCAGGTGTGACCCAAAAAGCAAAAAAAGAAAAAAAAAGAATGATCTGAGGAATAGGAACAAAAAGACCTATCAGATTCCATGGGATGTAAGGAGAGTACTATTAAGAGGGATGTTACCTCAATACAAGTCTACACCAATAAGAAAAGCCTCAAATAAACATTCAAAACACACATTATGGAACTAGAAAAGAGGGGTAAAAAAAGACAGCAGAAGAAAGGAAATAACAGCAGAATCAAGTAGAGACCACGAAGAAGGTATGTAAGTGACCACAAAACCAAGAAAGGTTTCTTGAAGAGGATGCCTAAAATCAGTAAGCCCTCATTAGGTTCATGAAGAAAGAAGAGACGATCCTGACAAAAAGATTGAGGAATGGAAAAGGTGATGGTACAATTGATATGGCAGAAATATAAAGAATTGTAAAAGACAGCTATAATTATCTATATGCAAGCAACCTAGAAAACAATGAACACACTTTTAGAAGCGTAAATCTTTCCAGGACTGAACTGGGAAGAAATAGAGAGTCTAAATAGAACAACCACTAGTCTAGAAATAGAAACAGGAATCAAGGCTCCCTGAAAACGAAGGCACTAGACCAGATAAGTTCACTGACGAATTCTACAGGAAAGGGGAAGGAAGGGAAGGGAAGGGGAGAGGAAAGGAAGGGAGGGAGGGAGAGACGGAGGCAAGGGAGGGAGAGAGGGAGGGAGGCAGGCAGGAAGGCAAAAGAATGATAGATAAGCAACAAATCATAACGCGTATTGGCAAACTTTTCCTAGCTAATCACGTTTGATTTCATTTAAGTGATAAGTTATACAAAATGCCATATTATATGCAATGCCATATTCCCCATATTGTACCTAACCATATTGAAACCAATCCTCCTCCTAGGTTTCAGGGCATGGCTTTTGTTACAGGCTTAAGTACATGTAAAACAACAATGAAATCAAGCACAAAACCATTAAAGTACACCTGTAGGCTATTCAATACAAAATACACAGCAGTACAATACCATCGGCCTGCTCTTCTACTCATGGTTTAGGGTTTCAAAGAAAAGCAAGCGAAAATGGGTGCTGGGGAGATTGCTCAAAGGGCTAGTGTGCTGCCAGAATGTGTCACACTGCTGGGTGACCCTGGAGGTTCCCAGCCCTGCTAGATCTAAGCAGCCAGAGCCTTCCATCCTGGTTAATCAGGGATGGGACCAAGGTGGTCTCAGAACACCTTGAGTACTGCTTGGGGGCCCCCCTCCACTCCTCACATTAAGATAAAAGGGTTAAACCAGTCACAGGTATACACAGTCATAGTCATTACTTTTATTCCATTAATAATTAGAATGAGTTTTACTTTAATTACTCCAAGCCAATTTTCAACCCATGCAATAGCAATTTCATGCCAGGCACTCATCTCCACTTTCAAAATGTAAATCAATAGGGATGTATAATGTTAATTTCTCCTTGGACTCTCAATCCCATATCCTGTGGTATTAACTGTGCATTACAGAGTGTTACTACCCAGTACACAGTAGTTGCTCTTTAAATACTCTCTAATATAAAACACAAATGTCACTAATATACCAATTATTAACCTCCCCAAATAAGATCCCCCTTACATAACCATCAAATTAAAAAAAAAAATAGCCAAACTCATAATGTTTGATTTAAGAAGAATATACTTGGCAAATACACAATAGCTTACTACCCCACATCAAAATCCAAAAAGCATTAAGATATATTTACCCGTTATATGATTCAGTAACACCAGCAAATGGCTCATTCTCACAGTTGGCATATAAAAATACAGAGCTCAGTCCGAAAGCAATGATTGATGTAATCAAAGCAAACTTCATTGTGCTTCTACATGTCATTCTGAATTTTGAAACAAGGACACCACCTAAAACCTGGCCAAGAGCAGCGCCAGGAATTAAAATAGCCCCTAAGGAAAAGGAAGGAAGGCACAGTGAGAAAATATACCAATATATTCTGCAGGAAACATCAAGTACAACACCAATAGGATTTAACATATGAAAACACACATTTGTTTTAGAAACATGAATAAGTAAAAATAATATTAACAGTAATACAATCTTCAAGATGAGGATTAAAACATGTTTTCTCTAGCTATATGTCTGATTCTACCATTTATACAACAAAGTGCACGTAAACAAAGCCATTCTTTTAATCAAATTAGTAGAAAGTTTAAGTCTCAATAAATGGGCACACAAAATTATATATAAACAGTTCTATATAACCAGAAGTAAATAAGCTTGATTAAAAATTTAAATACTACTCTAGTAAACATTTAATGTGTAAATTGAAACTACTAGATTAAGAGAACTAAGAAAATAGTTTACCTCCGAGGGTAGCAGCAAAGCTGGATGACAATCCAAACTGGTTTTCTATAAATTTAGGTAAAAATGTAGCAAATCCAGTAGTAACTAAGGCTTCTGAAGAAGTTGATAGAACTAAACACATAAAGACAGTATTCCTCATCAAATTCTAGAGAAAAAAATACAGTTCACCAAATGAATGTCTATGGTTTCACTGCAAAATGCAGCATTCAGGGGCTAGCGTGATGAAATGGTACATTTTTAATAAACAAAAGATATTTAGCATTTTCTCTAACACAAAAGTATAAATATGAATGATCAACAACTATGTCAATTTGAGAAAGTGTAGTGCACCTAAAAAACTGACAATTTATTTATTAACAAGGTAACTATGTACTTTATATAGTTAAGGAACAAAAGGAAAAAAATCACTTGGAAATGTGCTTTGTTATCTTATAAAGATTGATATAACACACTTAAGCCTAATCAAATATTTTTATTGTTCTCAACTGCTATGTCCAATAATTGAGGAACTGGACCAAGAGCACAGAAAAAGGGGTCAAATTTGTAGTATTGTTTCAAGAGTAAGGGAATCAGAAGGTAAGGACCTTAGGCAGATATAGATTTAGGAATTTCAAATAGAATCTATATTCCTGAGCTTCTCAAAATTTAGTAATTCATCAAGGGGAGAATAAAATTTAATTATTTCAATATATTTAGCCATAAAGTAACAATAAAATTATTGCTCTGTAATATTAAATGCAAACCAAAATATTTCTTAATTCTGAGCAATATCCTCCCATGCACATGTATAAATGTGTCATATACAATAATAATACAGAAACAAAATTGTCAGAGAGAAAAAAGGTGAACACATTTCCATTCATATTTTTTAACATATTACCATATACTAAAAGATGGAGAGAGATAAAAACACTATAGCAAGACTTCGGTGACATCTGAGTAGTTCCACCCCCACACACAAGTGACAAACAGGCAAGGTAGGGCCGGGGAGTAATGCAGGGGGTAGGGCGCTTGCCTTTCACGCGACAGACACCGGCCGGGTCCTGGCACCACGCATGGTCCCCAAGCACCACCAGGAGTGATCACTGCACACAGAGCCAGGATCTGAGCACCACTGGTTATGGCCCCCCAAAATACAAAATCCCCCAAGGAAATGAGATTCAGAAGTCAGAGCCAGGGATCTAACAAGAATAGTAGAAAGTAAGTAAAAGCACCTGAGTAAAGACATGCAATAATATAACAAAAATTATCTTTTGAATGAAAAAGATAATGGAGTTCTAACACAATTAGGCAGTTATAAAAATACATCCTTAAGCATAATCTAGTTTAAGTTTCCTGAAATGAAAGATAAACAGAATAACATTAACAAAACTTTTCTCAACTGCAACATGTTTTCTAAAATGAACAAAACGAAATTGACATACTCTTGGGATTAAAGCTTGACCCCAAAGTATTCTTCTAGTGTATCATTCAGGCATTCAAGAATACTTGGGTTTTCATGCCATGACTTATTTTAAAAAAAGATTGGTAACTAATCATTCGTGATAGTAATATTGAGAATTTAGAAAATAAATATGCACACAAAATAAACTCAGAGGAAATGTAGAATTGTTGTAGTCAGAATTAAAAATTATGGAGACTCAGTTAAACCCAGTAATCACCTACATGGGTGAGAGGAAGCAGAATTCAAAGATGGAGTCATTTTAGGGCCTTCATTTGAAGAGAAAAATAAGTAAATAATTTCAAATCTTACAAAGATAAAATTGTAACCTCCTTACATATATTACATATTAAACTTCTATGATACTAAAATAGAAAATTTTATTTTCTGAATACAATAGTACAGTTCATGTACTGGTATTTCTCCATCTCAATTTCAAACTCGGTATCAACTACCACCTCTAAAACAAGGGGAAAATCTTGGTTTAGTATTCTCAATTATATTTTTACAATTCACTGACAGCTGATCAGTTCATTGTATAAGAGTAACTATGGGGCCGGAGCGATAGCACAGCGGGTAGGGCGTTTGCCTTGCACGCGGCCGACCCGGGTTCGATCCCCGGCATCCCATATGGTCCCCCAAGCACTGCCAGGAGTAATTCCTGAGTGCAGAACCAGGAGTAACCCCTGAGCATCACTGGGTGTGACCCAAAAAGCAAAAAAAAAAAAAAAAAAAAAAAGAGTAACTATGTGCAATATGGACAACAGCATTAATAAGAAATCACTTAATGTCTGACAGTGACAATAAGATCATTCATGCTCTTCTAAGCATTACTTTTCAGTTACTTAAAGCACAATAAAATTAAATCTGAACTGCTCATAAAAACTGGAACTCTAGTAAATAAGCAAACAATAGTATATCATGTACTTGATTTATGTAAGTACATATTTAATTCATGCATGTATATATACATCAGTGTGTGTGTGTGTGTGTGTGTGTGTGTGTGTGTGTGTGTGCGCGTGTGCGCATGTTTGCACATACGCTCATGTACCTTTAGAGCAGCTGGAAAATCTTTAAAGCTTTTTCCAAAATTTTCATCTGATGTCTGTTCAGAAGTACTCTTACTCTGATGGGTCTGGGAAATTTTTCCTTCTTGAATTTGTGCAGTTCCTAAAGAAACAGTCAATGTGTTCATTCTGTCACTTCAATCTTCAACTTCCAAGATGCTCTTACTTTTAATGACACACACTTCCCCAGACATATAAACTCCTTAATAGAAAAAGCGTACTCTCTTTGTCAATATAAATTCTGCATCTGTAATATGCTCGGAAAAAAAACTGGTATTATTACTATTTAGCTACAAAAGAACCAACCAGTCTCACAATTAAAATGAGATAATTTTACACCAAGTATTTATTCTCATTTTTAAAATCTCAAATTTCTCCTCTGTTAAAATATTTTCTTTTTCATTTTTTTTTGTACCAATCAAGTAGTTTTCAGGCATTTTCTCCACTCTTTACTCTCTTTAATTCAGACTGGCTTTGCAGTTGAAAATATATTTTCTATCACACTATACCTTTATGGATTTTTATAGTGGAGCTATGACTAACTCTGAAAAAAGTGAATAATATGTGGAATTGTGAGCTGGACCACTCAGATTAGAAAGAAATGTGATCTCACCTACTTTCACTCTGTCCACACTGCTTTTGCCCCTATCAAAAAGCTAATTACACCTATTCTTGTTTTTAACAAAAACAGCTAAAGATCTTCAATCTAAGAAAATACTTCCACAGGTCAGTTTTAAATAATAGAAGAGCACTGTAGCACTGTAGCACTGTCCTCCCATTGATTTGCTCGAGCGGGCACCAGTAACGTCTCCATTGTGAGACTTGTTACTGTGTTTGGCATATCGAATACGCCACAGGGAGCTTGCCAGGCTCTGCTGTGTGAGCAGGATACTCTTGGTAGCGTGCCGGGCTCTCCGAGAGGGAAGAGTAATCGAACCCGGGTCGGCCACATGCAAGGCAAACGCCCTACCTGCTGTGCTATATCCCACATGGAAATGGAAATTCTTTTCTATCAATCTGAGCTTTTGAATAGATTAGTATTAAAGATGGTAAAAGTTGAGCTATATAGCATGACTTTGGTGACAACTGAAAGAACAGTCCTTGTTATTTCCTCAACTAAAAGGAGTGTCAGGGGCCAGGGCACCACCAGGAATAACTCCTGAGCGTGGAGCCAGGAGTAACCGAGCATCATCAGGAGGGCGGCCCAAAAATCATTGGAAAAAAAACACAAGCAAAATTGAGTATCACTGACTTAAAACATACTTATAGACTTCAAAGCTGGTGTCAAAAAATAGTTTAAAATACACAATATTTTTCAAGTGCATAAGTGAGGATTCCACACAACACATAAGAAATATGTTTAGTATTGCACAGTTGTGGACTGGAGCAATAGCACAGCGGTTGGGCGTTCGCCTTTCACGCAGCCGACCCGTGTTTGATTCCTCCGCCCCTCTCGGAGAGCCCGGCAAGCTACCTAGAGTATGGAGCCCGCATGGCAGAGCCTGGCAAGCTACCCGTGCGTATTGCAAATGCCAAAAACAGTAACAAAAGTCTCTCAATGAGAGACGTTACTGGTGCCCGCTCGAATCGTACAGTTGTACTGATCGCTAACTTAATAACAATCAAGAACATTATAGCTACTACACAACAAAAATACAGACGGATTCAAAAGTGTATCTCTCGGCAATTGGGATTGTATCAAACAAATTTTCCATGGCTCTTGTTATCTGCATAAAAAATCAATACGTGGCAAGTCTGAAATAGAACTTTCTGGTTTTAAAGAAAATATATTTACCTGGTAAATGCTTTGGAAAGCAAGAAAACGGTATTATCAAAGACCATGCAAAAAGCCACACCAGAAGAAATCCGATCCACCATGCTCCCAGCCATCTCGGGTCATCCTCGGTGATATCAATGCTGCTGACAGACCAACAGGCAAGAATCAACCCTCTGCCGCGAATGAGAACTTGCGTGCAAACACATGCTTTTAACCCCAGCACCCAGATTCCAACCGCGTCGCAGTGATGATGGCAAGGATGAATGAAAGCTCTAAAAAAGTGGCTTACAAAGTATTTCAATGTGGCAAATGAAATGAATTTTTTTTTTCTTTTTGGGTCACACCTGGCAATGCACAGGGGTTACTCCTGGCTCTGCACTCAGGAATTACTCCTGGCGGTGCTCAGGGGACCATATGGGACGCTGGGAATCGAACCCGGGTCGGCCGTGTGCAAGGCAAACGCCCTACCCACTGTGCTATTGCTCCAGCCCCTGAAATGAAATTTTAAGTCTTTATACCTCAAAGTGTACATAGGATTTTGATTGCTCTCACTCAGATGAGCCTTTTTCTCTGCTATGTTAAGTTTTAAGTTAAACAGGCCTCACAGCAAATCACAAATTTGTGCTAAAAACTGATCCACAGTGCTCAAATCAGGAAATTCATTTAAATACAAAATTCTTTCAAAGTGATTTATTAACAGTTTTATAATAATTTTATGATGGTGCTCTCTCTCTCTCTCTCTCTCTCTCTCTCTCTCTCTCTCTCTCTCTCTCTCTCTCTCTCTCTCTCTCTCTCTCTCTCTCTCTCTCTCTCTCTCTCAAACCTTTTTTGTAAACCAGCAGTTTCAGGCTTACTCCTGTTCTGGGCTCTGAGATCACTCCTGGTGGAATTTGAGGCCCCAAATGGGGTGCTAGGGATTGAACCTTGTCGAGCGTGGCTCAAGGCAAGCACCTTATCTGCTGTACTCTTTTGGGCCTCCTACTTCTCACATTTTTCTATCAATAAGCTGTTCCTGAGAACACATCACCACTTAAGTCATTCTCCACTGACAGAAAAATGTCCTGTCTTGAAAACCCAGCTCTCTGCTTCAGTGATTTTTCACTGCACGCCTTTTATATAATCTCTAAAAGATTAACCTACAACTAACAGCTCAAAGAACAGATCACATCCCCATGACGATGCTCTCTTATTCATTGCTCAGTCATGCTACAGATGGTGTGGTTCCTATTATCCCAGTGAAATAAGGAAGTATTCTAGTAGCTACATCAAAATTTTGATTAGAATAAGAGCTTTGATTCAAGCCTTGTCTGCTTACCAGAGGTGTATAAAAACTACATTATCGGATTATAAAGAGAACTGAGGAAGCTGCCTTATGAAATATAACTCAAAAGCATGCGCTGTGTAAACATAATGTGAAATCAGTATCAGCTATTTTCTGCCATCATCAGAGCTGGATCTCCACAGCATTACCAGAGCTGCCACAGAACTTAGCCTGAGAGTCAGACCCAGGGTTCTTCAGGCAATCTACCTCTGGCGACATCTAATAGGAACAACAAAATTCAAATAAACTTTTTTAACGAAGCCTAAGCTCAAAGCTGTGTATTGTGAAAAATCTCACTAAGTGACTAATAAACGTGCTCACGTAGGAATAAATGCATTAAGCTAAGAGAGGTCTGGCATTCATTCAGGAGGGGATACAATGAACGAACCATCCCTATAACTGTGCGCAGGGTTTGAGACAAGGCTAGACCCCTGGGTTTGGTCCCCAGCACAGCAAGTTCCCCCCAAGCACCACCAGGAGCAACCCCAGCACCACACCCAGAGTAGTCGCTAAGCACTGCTGCACATGGTCCAAAACTTGGAAAATATTAATAATCTGGACTGGAGTAATAGCACAGTGGGTAGGGCGTTTGCCTTGCACGCAAACGACCTGGGTTCAATTTCTGCACTCATCTCGGAGAGCCCGGAAAGCTACCAAGAGTATCCCGCCCACATGGCAGAGCCTGGCAAGCTACCCGTGGCATATTCGATATGCCAAAAATAGTAACAAGTCTCACAATGGAGACATTACTGGTGCCTAATCGAGCAAATCGATGAATAAAGGGACGACAGTGCTACAGTGCTATATAATAATTTGGCTTTGTATTATTCAGTTTCATTTCTGAGATACTCGTCATCATCATCATCATCCTCATTATCATCATCATCATCCCACTGATCCTCGAATTTCTCGAGTGGTCTCAGTAACATCTCCATTCATCCTAGCCCTGAGATTTTAGAAGCCTCTCTACTCATCCTTCCCAATGACACTGCAGTGGAGGCTCTTTCAGTGTTAGGGGAATGAGACCCAGCTTGTTACTGGTTTTGGCATATGAACACACCATGAGGAGTTTTCGAGGCTCTCCCATGTGGGCAGGAAACTCTCGGTAGCTTGCCAGGTTCTCCCAGAGGAAGAAGTAGGCTGTAAGATGTCACTTCTGGGAGCTTGCTTTTAAGTCTCTGAGTGTTGGCCGTTGGTGGGATTACAGGGTGCCAGGGGCAGTCCCTGGGTGTGACCGCCTAGCTACTGGAAAATGGGAAATTGGGGCAGAAGAGGTCCAGTCCTGATCCGAGCAGGCTTTGAGGTCTCAGCCCCAGGTCCCACACATCTGGGTTCCTCTGCCAGTACATTCATGTGTGAGATTTGTTACGCACATGAGATACTCATATACACATATATGAGATACTCATCACAAGTTCGAGTCAAGAAATCCCGCTGATCATCGAATTTCTCGAGCGGTCTCAATAACGTCTTCATTCCCTGAGATTTTAGAAGCCTCTCTCCACTCAGCCTTCCCAATGATGCTGCACTGGAGGCTCTTTCAGGGTCAGGGGAATGAGACCCAGCTTGTTACTGGCTTTGGCGTATGAATATACCATGGGAAGCTTGCGAGGCTTTCCCATGTGGGCAGGAAACTCCCAGTAGCTTGCCAGTTTCTCCCAGAGGGAGAAGTAGGTTATAGGATATCGTGAGGCCGTGAAGAGGCCTCACGCTTCTGGGAGCTTGCTTTTAAGATACTCATATACAGAGAAAATACTGTGAAAATGTTCTATGTGCTCAAACTTAAATTAAATTCAATGAAATAAAAATACGTCTGGCCTTACCTCTGCCCCATGCCGAAGTCGATGTACACAGTCAGCAGCTGCCCTCCCAACACATAGCCGATAGCAGGGCCCAAGATGGACATAGAATAGCCAATTCCTAGAAGAACAAAGACACTAAGAATAGTAATCAGTGCAACACTGCTTTGAGTACCTCATAACATTCAAGAAAAAATATTTTATTGTACAAAAATCAGAGCGATTAGAATTGCATAAAAATTCTCATTTTAAATACAATTTGAATAGTATCACTTCAATGGAGCTTAAACTATAAAACTTAATGTAAATTTCAATAAACCCAACAAGGAGAAATTGATTGAATGTTGTTACCTGAGAGCAGGGGGTTGTACCTACTATTATACCTACTGATGATGATAAGGGTTGTTTGTGATTCCTATGGGAAGCTAGTGAAATAGGAAGCTTTTACACACTGTACACATGTCTGACGCATTCTGTCTTTGGCCTAACAGCAGTCAAGACATGGTCTGGTCAACCTGCTTTTTAAATATGTGCCACTCCCCCATTCTGAGTGATGCTTTCACTTTTATTTGAAGCAAGTCAGCTTATTTCCCTCTGTTATTTAAAAATTTTTTAACATAATAAGTTCAAATGTCTGCAAAAAAGTATGCATGCATCGGACACACCTTCTGGAGTCTTGTATTAACTGCTGATTTCCCTATGCGAAGAATAAGAATGTATCTCCTCCAGGGTTAAACATGCCATTACAAAGTTTTCGTTGCTGTTGCTTTGTTTTGGGGCCCCATCAGCTGTGCTTACGGCTCACCGCTGGCTCTGTGCTCAAGGGTCATTCCTGGCAGGGCTCGGGAATTATGTGGGGTGCTGGGGATCAAACCTGGGTCCATCACACACAAGACAATCACCCTGTCCTCTCCCTCCAGCCCCAAGTCCTGGGTACTAGACCAAGTCTCCAAAGATCAAGCAAGATGACATAAGAATGTAAAAAATCTTTTATTTACATGTCACTCTCTTAATTTATAGTACAGATGCATATCAATTTTGCTCAAGAACCTTAGTAGAAATACTCAAGTATATAATTATGTGAACATACATAAACTACTCATGCTCAGAGAAAGTTCTGGATAGATGAGTCTGTTTAAGAATGCTGAATGTCGGGGCTGGAGCAATAACACAGTGGGTAGGGCATTTGCTTTGCATGCGGCCAATCCGGGTTCGATTCCCAGCATCCCATATGGTCCCCTGAGCACTGCCAGGATTCCTGAGTGCAGAGCCAGGAGTAACCCCTGTGCATTGCTGGGTGTGACACAAAAAGCAATAAATAACTAACTAAATGAATAAATAAATAACTAAAAATACTAAAAAAATTTAGAAAAGAATGCGGAATGCCAATGATCTGAAATTAGCTTTCATAAGTCTTTCCCTTTAAAAGCAAAAACCTCTACTCAGGTTTAGCCCACTGTTATCTATAAGGACACTAATACCCTTCTGTAAGGCTCATCGATGTAAAGAAGAGCAAAGAAAAAAAGCAGACATGGATAGAATAAGTGCCTTTAAAGCTATTATTTCAGAGAATTAATTAGGAGATTCAATTATACAGAACTAAGTACATAAACATTGGGAGGATGCAAAATAAAGTGAAAGGGATCGAAAAGCGTCAAAAAACTGAGCTTCATCAAACGAGGTATGACAATACTAGGGAACACACAGCACAGAAAGGTACCAACCCCTCAGGCCTGGAGGACAAAGCAGATTCCCGCACTGGGAAGAGAGAAGGGAATGAAGAGGCCAAGCAAAGGGAACATCAGGACACTGTCGGTGTGTGTTGACTGTTTCTCAAACCATAAATACTGCAAACAGGTCACCTTATCAACAATAACGGTAATAAAAGTAAGCTTGCAGCCAGAGAGACGGTAGGGTGAGGTGCCCTACCTGGGCTTGACCCAGGTACCTCATATGGTTGGTCGTTGAGTCTAAGTACTGCCAGGAGTAATCCCTGAGCAAAATACTAAGGGTAAGCCCTGAGCACAGAGCTGGGCACGTTGGGGTGTCGCTCCACACACACCGAAAGTCAAATCTGAATCCACTGTATAGTTTGTGGAGGAACAACAAAAGAACACAGACCTGGAAAGTTCATAGAGGAAGAAAATAAAGTCCTATTAAACTGTCTCGTGAATGCAAAGGGGACAAGGAAGAGAGCAGAGGATACACTTTAGCTGCCCTGGCACCCGAACGAAACATCCGGAAGAACCCAGCATTCCTGGACCACAGTGTCCAGGGTCACGGTGCCAGACCAAGATTGGTTTGCAAACAATAAGGTTTTGTTGGACACATGTCTGCCTTCCGGAGGTCTGGACTCTGGTGTGCGCAGGGCCAGGAGGCCCCTGCATGACTGGCCCCAAACAAAAGCCCTGGGCATTGCATTTCGAAAGAACTCAGCAGGCAGAAAGCACATAGCACACGGCGCCCCAGCCACTGCTGGCAGAGCGAACTGTAACCCGCCCGGCTCCAGGAGCGAGAGCTGGCATTGGTCCTGGCTGCACTGCAACTCCTACCCCTCTCCCCTGCAGACTGGATCCTTTGACCGAAGTGAGTCACGGCCGAGACGAGGCCTGCTGCAGTTGCGAGTCCAGCATGTTTCCAAGCTGGAGACGTGCCTCACCGCGACCAGCCATGCCGAAATAATTTCCCGCCGCCTTTTCTTATCTGAGCACAAGTGATAAAAGGGCTCGAGAAGAGCACTGACCAGAAGGGCTGCAGGAAGAAAGCCGTCTACAGTGAAAGAACAGAGTGCTCATTAGGAGGGTGAAAAGACGGTGAGATATGGCAGAACTTACAGCGAGAGCTCCCAACCCTGCAGAAAAGAGACAGCAAGGCCGGAAGGAAAAGCACAGAAGTGCTGTGTTTCCACCTGGGCAGACTTGGTGGGGCGTTCCAGGAAGTGAGTGGCGGTCCCCAGTGCCCGTGTCTGTACCATCCATGAAAGCACGTTAGATTGAAACCTAATCCCCAATGTGATGGCTTGCGTGGCAAGAGGCCTTGAGAAGTGACCAAATGACAAGAGTCAGTGCCTGATTACTGGGATTCCAGTGGCCTGAGAAGAGACTGGGAGAGGGCCGTGCATGTGAGGTCACAGCAAACCCCAGTCCGACGCCCAGAAATGAGATCTCTCCGTGCCGGATGTCGGGACCAGGATGA
Source organism: Sorex araneus (assembly GCF_027595985.1). Taxonomy (NCBI): domain Eukaryota; kingdom Metazoa; phylum Chordata; class Mammalia; order Eulipotyphla; family Soricidae; genus Sorex; species Sorex araneus. The sequence continues at coordinate 185,712,670 of NC_073302.1, read as the reverse complement.
CCTGGCCCGCTTCAGTCTCTAGGCCCATGAGAAAGACGTTTCTTCTGTTTCATGAGTCGGTCTACAGCCAAAGGAACATCATAGTTGTCTACCTCATTTGTGTCTTTTATGCAGATGAACTCTTTGCCATGCCGGACTCGGGCATGTAGGGCCTGCATCTTACCCAGGACCAAACCCCCGGCCCGAGCCACTGCTGTCTGCGCCACATCACAGAAGCACCGGTGAAGGGATGTTAAGAAAAGTTACGCTACCAAGGATTAGATCACAGGGGCCAGAGGTGGGTAGGGCGCTTGCCATCCCCCAGCCCCATGCTGAGTGCAGAGCCAAGAGTAATCCCTGAGCATTGCCAGGTGAGGCCCAACAACAAACCCAACACCAACAAAAAACAGGCCTTAGATCCCCAGGGGAAGGGAGCGGGGGAGGGGCCCAGTTTCGTAGAACAAAGGGGTTAATATGAACCGAGAGGCTACTGAAGTTTCTGGAACTGTTTGTGGTTTCTTTTGTTGACTCTGTTTCAGTCCATGGAAGGGGCAGTAGTCATGCAGAACGGCAGCGCCCATCTCCACACCCTGTGCAAATGAGCCCGAAGCAATTCAGACAGGACACTCCTTGGCCGCCCCTTCCAGGAAGACCGGCGTGCCCCGACGGGGAAGAGAGCAGGATGTCAGCAAACGCCATAAACCCACTCGCCCCAGTGAACAGTGTCCGGCCTTGAGAGGCACCAGGAAGCTCCGACTGTGCAAGGAGCAGGTGCCCCCACTGGTGAATGAGCCGGGAGCAAACTTACCTATATAGAGGGAAGACTTGTGTGTGGGGACAGAATCATCGATAAAGGCCGTGCCCAGGGTGTAGAGAGGAGTCCCTCCTGTCCCCAGAAACAGCTGTCCCAGGATGAAGACATACAGGAAGTTGGAAAGGGAGGAACCTGACGAGTTGCAGCTGGTCCTATTCCCCGCCGTCGAGCAAGTATCTAAAGGACGAAAAGAGAGTTTTAAGTTCACAGAAATACGTCGAACAATTTCAACATCTACCTGACACATGATGTTTGCCTAAAGTACCCCCTGTGTTAGTTCCAACCACTTCACTTCGATTGTATTGGAACTCATTTTAATAAATGTATTCTTGAGGAACATTTCATATTATCACCACTTCAAAATGGAGAAAATAGAATACAAAACTGAAAATGGTAAGACTCAAAATCAATAAGTATTCAGATAAATTAATGTAAACACAACTGTTTCAAGTGACATCAGGAGGTCAGTACTCAAATTAAGGGCAAAAGAAATGAACTTTTATTCTTTTATTAAAGTCTCAAATACATATGACCACCATAGGGGCTTATTAATCAATATCTAAAACATATTGATATTGATTAATATCTAAAACATTTGAAAACACACAGATTTTGGAATGCTTAGTTATTCTCAGTATTCATTACAAAACAGTGATTTGAAGCTATGTTGCTTTTTTGTTTGTTTGTTTTGGGGCCACACCTGGCTGTTCTCAGAGATCAGTCCTGTGTTTAATATTTGTATAGCTCAAACAAGTTTGTCATATTTATTTTTGAAGCCAACTTCAGCTTACCAAATATTCTTTTGAATGTCAAAGAAAAATGGTTATCTTCCAGATTTTATGGAAGTCTTTCTTTTTAAATAGGGACAGGGATGAAGCTCGGTGGTATCCATATACATGCCTTGTATACAATAAGGCCCTGGGTTTGATCTCAACACCACAAAAAATTAAATCTTTTAAAAATCACATTCAAAGACTACTATTATGGTATCATGGTATTTGCAAATCTCATTTGACAACAATAATGAACTCACATGCTTATAAAAATATATCTCCAGTCCTTTCCCGTCCCTGTGAATCTGGCATGTGCACTGAATTTGCACTTTCAAAACAGCCTCAACTAACTCTTTCCATTGTGTTAGTATCCAATTTATTATTTCCTAATGGAGTAGCTAAGTAAACCCTGAGAGTTTTTTAGAAAATTCATTACCTGGTTCACAGTCAAAAAAGCATTCCTGGGGCTGGAGTGATAGCACAGCGGGTAGGGCGTTTGCCTTGCACGCGGCCGACCCGGGTTGGAATCCCAGCATCCCATATGGTCCCCTGAGCACCGCCAGGGGTGATTCCTGAGTGCATGAGCCAGGAGTGACCCCTGTGCATCGCCGGGTGTGACCCAAAAAGCAAAAAAAAAAAAAAAAAAAAAGCATTCCTAAGCAAATTGTAATGCATTTTAAAGGTGATTCAGTCATTTAAAAAAATGAAAGGAAGAAATTCTATCATTCTCAACCTAACTGGACAATGAAAGCATTTTACTGCATGAAATAAGTGGTAAACAAATATTGCATGACTGCAATTACACATAGAATCTAAAAAAAAGAAAAATCAGAAAAATATCAGATTTGTGGTTACACAAGGCAGAGGGTGAAGGAAGAAGGAATTAAAGGTGTGTGCAAAAGATACAAACTAAATAAAATCAACCAGTACTAACAAATCTAATGTACTTCACAATAATCATAATCAACATAACTACATGTTATGTAATTTACATAGATAGTAAAATTAAGGGTAAGACTTAAAACAAGACTATTTTATCCATTTTTTCCTTTTACTATTTCTATCTGCGATGACATATATTATCTGAACGTACTGTAATCATTTCAGATTGATTTATAAATAAAATTACCATGCTGGATGTCCTATACAGTGATAGATGTCAAATATCTCTCAATAAATCTAGGGAAAGCACACCCATTTACTTTAAATTTTAGGTTTAAAATATGACCATACACAATGCTGTGTATCATTTTGAGGTAAGAGGATGAATAATAGTTTGGCAGATGATTTGTTTCTCCAAACAAATAGGCCTGGATTATTTGTTACTTGACTGGTCACATGAGGATTTGCATAGTACTTGCTGGTTTCAATATTCAATTTCCTAGAAGCAGCAGATTAAACTAATAATCTACAATTCAATATATGGAAAAATGTTTCTGCAATGTACAAAAATGTCCTTTACGGAACCATTTTGTGGTCAGGGAGATACTTTGATCATAGGAGAATTCCACAGGGATCTTTGATTGTTCTTACAGGGGACTCCGCCATGCAGTGCTCATAACCTGCCATTCTCAGAGTGGCTCCACACAAGAGCCTAAGGCTAAATGCTGCTTGTGTCCTGTGAGGCCAGGGACTCTTGTCCCACCCCAGCAGTGCTGGAGGCCCACAGGGCTCCCCAAGCAGTGCTCAGAGAACCGTGCTCTGTGGGAAACACGCCTGGTAGGTTAGCCTTGACTGCTAGAGGAGCACGAGGTTCCTGTTTGTTGTTCCTTCCAGAGGCAGCACTGTCTGTGCAAATCCATCTTAAATGGCAGAAAAGGGGCCAGAGAAAACACCCCCCCCCTCCATCCCTGGCTTGTCTCTATGCTCCACTAGTCATGCAACTGTTTTTCAGGCGTTTTCTCAGACACACACGTTTCTTAGTCATCTCCACTTTTACGTAAGTCCGTCTGGACTGCACGCATTCTCCTTACTCTCATCATTGCCCAGTTTCGGGGAGGCCAGAGGGCTGGTGCCGGGGTGAAGGTGCTCGCCTTCTATGGAGCTGGTGCATGTTTGACCCTGGCAGCATACGGTGCCCCTGGAGCACTGCTGGACTGGTCCAGAGGTGCACCCTGGAGCCAGAGTTCTGAACAGGTGCCAAAGGGGTTCTCTGCCCTGGCAATAAAGAATGTCCAGTTTTCACTGGTGACCTGAACGTCTTTAATTCCTTCATCCTTCTTCTTTTCTAACTTTAGTTTCCAGGCCACACTCAGCGGTGCTCAGGGCTTACTCCTGGCAGAGTCGGAGGGACCAAACTGGGGTCGGCCAAAGGCAAAGGTAACACCTTACCTCCCACCCTACCCCTCCCCCCCCCGAAATGACAGGTCAGGCCTCAGGTACGCTGTGCAGTGCAGTTGGCCAAGATTTGGCTGGAGGAGTTTGTTTCGGGTTGTCTTTCCTGGTCTGCTTTTTTGTTTGCTCGTTTAGGTCATAACCAGCATGCGCAGGGCTGAGCCCTGGCTCTGTACCCATGGGTCACACTGGGGGCTCTGGGATCCCAAGGGGTGCTGGAGACTGAATGCAAGGCGAGTGCCCCACTCATCATTCTATCTACCAGACCCCTCTTCTATTGCCCAAAACACATTTCTATTTTTTGGCAAGCAATGTAATAATATGCCACAACGTAACTGCGCAATGAGCTCTTCACCCAGATCTAAATTTACACTCAAAAATGAGCAATATACACAATATTAACATATTTACATACCCTAGGTATCAAGCAGTCATTATAAACAATGTTATGATCATTATCTTTTTAATTTATCTTCCATATTTGTTCAAACATATCCATAGGGAAGGTTCAAAAAAGTAGAAGTGCTAGGTCAAAGTATGTAAATATTTACATTTTGATATGCCAAAAGGCCTTTATCAAAGTTATAAAAGTATGTGATACCACCAGACATGTAACAACACTTTATGAAACTTAAAAAATCACTACCAATCTTAGGACTATATATGTGTACATATAAAAGATTTCACTTGTTAAATCAACAATAAATTTAAATATTTTGTTTACTGGCCACTAGGTTTTTTTTAGCAAATTTTTCAAATTTCCTTTCTATGTTCTCAGTTTGATGTCTGACTTACAAGTCTTCCTTTATCTGTGATTACATATAAACCAACAAGGCTTTTAACCCTAGAACTTATATTTATTTTTAATTCATATGTAATGCATTTTGATAGGATGAGATATGGATGCAATATTATAATAAATCAAACAACAAAATTTTATTGAATTTTCAGTGTGTGGGTTTATTTCTGGATACTCTATTTTGTGTCTGCAACAAAATTCCTTGTAATCACTTCAGATAAGATTTCAGTTCAAAATTCAGTCATTGTACATTATTCACCAGTGACTCAGTAACAGTTAAACAGATCCCAATTTATCATTCTCAAATACGAAAGATCTGACATTTACTTCTAAACACCAGTGCACTCGGTACATTACTTTCTCTGAATCATTTTCTTCTATTGCTTTTCTTAGAACTGATTAAAAGACATGACATCTCAAGATACAAAAAAAGCCTAGATCAATTTAAATATACTCCAGTAGCACAGTGTGTAGGGCATTTGCCTTGCACACGGCCGACCTGGGTTCGATTCCTCCGTCCCTCTCCGAGAGCCTGGCAAGCTACCAAGACTATCCGGCCTGCACGGCAGAGCCTGGCAAACTACCCGTGGGGTATTTGATATGCCAAACACAGTAACAAGTCTCACAATGGAGATGTTACTGGTGCCCGCTTGAGCAAATCCATGAACAATAGGACGGCAGTGCTACAGTGCTACAGTGCTAGTGTGAAAGAATCACATTTGAAAAAGACACAGATTTTATGATTCCAAGCATGGGACTACCTGAAATGGCAAATTCATAGGGCAGGTAAAAGCACCAGCGGTAGCCTAAATGTGGAGTCCCTGACATGCAAGGGATGGTTTAAGGGTGGTAAAATGACTACATGATGTCTGATCATGGATACATGATATTATACGTTTGTCAACATTTACCGAGTGTCAGAGCACACAAAAATGTCACATACACAAATTTTATGAAGTCATTTAAAAGGCCACAAAGATTTGGTATGAAACTCATAGTACTACCATATCTGTAGCACTGTAGCACTGTCATCCGGTTGTTCATCGATTCGCTCAAGCAGGCACCAATAACGTCTCCATTGAGACTTGTTGTTACTGTTTTTGGCATGTCGAATACGCCATAAATAGCTTGCCAGCCTCTGCTATGTGGGCAGGATACTCTCAGTAGCTTGCCGGGCTTTCTGAAAGGGACGGAGGAATCAAACCCAGGTCAGCCGCATGCAAGGCAAATGGCCTACCCGCTGTACTATTGCTCCAGTAGTTTCACTATTATTAAAAAAAAAAAAGAAAGAAAGAAAGAAAAAAGGAGGGACGATCTGATTATCACAGCCCAGAAGACTCTAAGGAGGCACAGCAACTAGCTGTCATAAAACATGTTGAATGAGATTGTGCAAGGAAAAAATACAAATAAATACTAAGGCTATCTTAATATGAAAACTACATAATTTTCCAGTTTTTCTGAAAATCTAGACCTATTCTGAAGTGCTATTTTAAAAAATAAATAAAGAATAAGCCGATCAATTACAAATAAAAAACTAAAGTTCCATAAAAGTTAAAATAAAAATCTAGTAGAGCCAGAAAGGTAGTAGAGGAGGTAAGGCCTTGCCACCGAGCCCAGTCTGATCCCGTCACCACATGTGGCACCCTGAGAATCACCAGGAGCGATGCTGAGTACAGAACCAGGAGTAAGCCCTGAGCACAGCCTGTGTGACCCAACACCCTCTAAAATAAAAAATGTAATAAAAAATACAGCGATAATTTTAAATACTATAGGAGATGCAAGACTAAAAGTTGAAACAGGAGATTTTAATGTTCACCTTCCTTATTCTGAGAGCAAATCATCAAGAAAACCAGAGATAACCAAGAACTAAATAGAAATATTAGAGGCATGAGACTTAAGCACTAAAAATATTATACCTTCACTTTTTCAGATTGATTTTTTAGGTTTTTAGAAAAAAAATTATAATTGTGAGATCACAGGTTTTTGGAAAATAAATCTGAAAATTAAAATGGTTGATTCCCCAGTTCAGATACTCTTAGGGAAAATTTTACTACATCTCAAAATACTATATGAGAAGAATGCCAATAATAAGACAGAGAAGTCTAATGCATTCAACTATTCTAGAACAGAGAATAAGTATTAAAGGTTATTTTTGTTTGATTTTGCTATGGGGCCACACCCAGCGGTGCTCAGGGCTTATTCCTGGCTCTGTTCTGGGGTCCCTCCTGGTGAGACGCAGGGAACCATATGCAGTGCTGAGGATCGAACCAGGGCCCGCCACATGTAGGCGAGCTCCTCACCTACGTATTATCTCTCTGGTTCTAGAATTTTTTTTCTTTAGAAATGAGTACAAATTGATATCAACATGTGAAAAATATGAACAATAGAAAATCATAAATTTCATATCAAAATACTAATACAAAAAATAATGTATGAAATATGAACAACAACCTAAAATATAACATGACAACATAAAAAAGCACTTCAGCACAATGATCCAATGGAATTAACATTTTTAGATGAAATTAGAATGAAATCAATAACTTGCATATATTTCTAAGGCATAGGTTCTTAGGTGGGAAATTTAGGTACGATATTCACTTAGGGAAGACCAAGTGTAGGTTATAGCTGGTACTTTTGACCTACTGGGCATAATAATTTGAGGTTCAACCCTCTTCTCAAATTTTCTACAACAGCTCGAGTAACTCAGAGAACTTGACACCAGTTTATTGCAAAGGCCGAAACAATGTCAGACCCAGAGGGCAGAGCAACTCAGGGCCACGTGTGAAGCAGACACACTCTCCCCCACGTCCTAAACATTCTCCACCCAGTTGCCTGGTGGCCAGTCTTCAAATCTCCTAACAGAGGCCTCTGTACACGGCATCTCAGAGACGGAGCAGACACAGGACGGTGTTGCGGGTGCTAAAGCCACCGAGAGAGCACGTAACCTAAATCCACTGCCTAATGTCTCAACCTTTCCAGGGACTGTAATCTCAACTCATTGGTGGGAATGTCTCTTCAATTAGCCCTGTTAAAAAATAGTCATTTTCATAGAAAGATTGCACTCAGTTGTGGAATATAAAGTAACAGAATGCGAGACTTACACCCAAGAATAGTAGAAATAAGTACCAGGAGGTTGGCTCCACAGCTTAGAAGCCATCCTCACATGCCTGGGGAAAAGGCAGTTCAGATAGAGAAGGGACCACCAAGTAAAGGGTGCTTGGAGGGCCTGCTCGGGATGGGAGAGGCAGGCTGAAAGTAGACTATAGGCTGAACATGATGGCCACTAGATATCTCTACTGCAAAGCACAACACCCAAAAGGAGAGAGAACAAAAGGGAATGAGGCAAGGTGGGGTTGGCGGGATGGAGTGGGGTGGTGGGAGGGATGCTGGGACCATTGGTGGTGGAGAATGGGCACTGGTGGAGAGATGAGTACTCGATCATTGTATGACTGAAATGTAAGCATGAATGTTTGCAAATCTGTAACTGTACCTCACGGTGATTCATTAAAAAATAAAATAAAGTTATTTAAATATATATAGAGAGAGATACATGCACAGTTTTAAGGAATGATGAAATAATGCAACTCAGAGCAACATGAATGGAAGAAAAAGACATAATTTTAAGTGAAGTAAGGCATAAGAAGGATGAACACAGGGTGGTATCACTTACATATGGTATTAGGAGTGACTGGATGAGGGAATGCAATATTTCAAAGGGATGATGCCCTGATCAACTCTGGCCCCAGAAACAAAGAGTGGGGGGGTGTGGGGAGAGACAGACGAGAAGCACAGGGCCAGGACAGGGAATAAGAGAACAGAGGTGTTAAGGAATGACAGAGCCAAATGTCCCAACCACTGAGTCAACACACTGAAATCAAGGTCAACAACACTGACGTCCCAATGCAAACCTCAACAACCGAACTTAGAAAGGTGCCTGTCAAGAGGTCAGGCTGGTGGAGGGTAGATAAGGGAGAGGCCTGGGGACACTGGCTGGCAGGGGGGCGGGGGGAGCTGACACGTGGTGGGATCCATGATGCAATGTCTGTGTCTAAACCTCAACTAGGAATAACTCTGTAAATCACAGTGCTTTAATTTAAAAAATATGGAAAAACATATGTGTGTGTGTGTGTGTGTGTGTATATATATAGAGAGAGAGAGAGAGAAAGAGAAAGAGAGAGAGAGAGAGAGTCATCTGGAAAAAAGAAAAGACCTCAAATGGAGTTTTTATGCCAAGTTCCAAGTTTTTAAATGAAGTCTAACTATTTAAATAAAATGCCGTTTCAGCCTTTCCCAAAAGTGGAATTTTAAGCCAGCAAATTTTGGGTTTTCTGGTTATCAGGAGTCAATCTACCTGCAAGGAGACCCCTAACACCTCCTAAGGGAAAGCGCTTCACCAGGATGCCTCTTCTCTCCCCCCTTGTCCTACACTCAAGTCAGAGGCCTCTGCCTTATAGCTTTCTTCCAGCCTTTCTGCTGCTGAGATGCTAAGAGCCCTGCAGGTGCTGGTCATACTCCTCAAGTTCAGAGTGGATCCCGCATACCAAGGCCGGAGCTGCATAGCCCGGGATCATATCCCCTGGTCCCTTACGGATTATTACTAGCAAAATCAAGATTAGTGCTGTTAGACCCCTCCCCCCCCCACCCACACACTTAGAGGTTCACAGACAATCAGCTATTATGGTTCTGAATTGCTCAGATTAAATTCCTGGGAGTGGTTGGAATTGCAATTAAGTTAGACATTAAATCTCAGTTCAGAGACTTGAGTATGGCATAAATCCATTTGGGGCCCTTATGTTTTCTGCTTGTTTGGGGGCCACACCTGGTGGTGCCCAGGGCTTATTCCTAGCTCTGCACTCAGGGGTCACTTTTGCTGGGGCTCAGAGGGTCATATGGGGTACAGGAAACAGAACCTGGATCGGCTGTTAAGGTGAGATTCACCCCACTTAGGAGCTGTACGAGCACTGGCCCTACTAGCTTCTTCTTTTTTTTTTTTTTTTTTTTTTTTGCTTTTTGGGTCACACCCAGCGATGCTCAGGATTTACTCCTGGCTTTGCACTCAGGAATTACTCCTGGCGGTGCTTGGGGGACCATATGGGATGCCGGGGATCGAACCCGGGTTGGCCGCGTGCAAGGCAAACGCCCTACCCGCTGTGCTATCGCTCCGGCCCCTACTAGCTTCTTCTTGTAAAGACATCCACACGGTGAGCTTCCACGCCCTAAGTGGAGGTGACCTGACATAGATTCCTCTTCCATTCTCCAGAACGGGCAAAAACATCATCTGTTTGTGGCTTTCTTACCCTGCCTTTATCAACTCTGTGGGGTTCCTGTATGTTCCTTCATGCTAATTCATGAAGCTTTTCATAAGGCCGAATAGATATTTAAATGAACTCAAAGCTGAGTTTTTTGTTATTTAGTTAGTTCTGGCGTGACTGATAGTCACTGACTAATGGTGACTGCAGACCAGAAACCATCATCTCTCCAAAAGCTTGGAGCCCTCTAAAGCTCCAAGTGGGCACCACTGAGGATTAATTGGTCCCCATCCAAGGGGCTTCTGGAAAGTGACTTCATTACCACAAGAAAGACAGCTTTTTATCACTCTCAACACTTAGGAATTACCAGGGATTTGGAAAGTGTGAGGCAGAAACAGAAAGGCTTTATAGATGATGAGATAGAAGGGAAAATTCAATATGTAAGAGGAAAAAATAAAATGAATGTATTTATGCATATCAAAAATGCGACCAAGCAAATCTGGACTATTCTGAAGGCAACAAGTAAAATTAAATAACTGATTATAATTGCACTCGTTATAACAAATCTTTACAGAAGGGCTAGATTTTATTATTAATTTTTTAAAGACTGGCTTTATGTTAGAAAATACTGTAGCTACTGCTTAAATGCCAGCATTAATAAGTAAAAGATTAATAAGTGAAAAACAAAGGAATGAAACGAGGTCGGCCGGAACACCACAAGGGGGCGCTCCTCTGCTGTCTAAAGACTCGGAGAGTTGTCCTAGCCTTTAAGACTCAGAACTCGGAATTTAATGGACAAACCAGTGACCAGTGCACCCCACGCACATTTACTGGATCGAAAGGCAAAAGGGCAAGAGCGAATCTGCATAAGAGCACCTTGAGGAGTTAAACATCAAGCCGCGGCCCGCGGATTCTGAGAAGGCGGCCAGGAAGGTTCTTCTGCAGGGAAGTGGGGACCACCCTACCCAGGTCCAGACAGCCCTGGGGGCCTGCAATCCCACAGGCCTGTGTCAGCACAGCGTGAGGGTCCCAGGGAGGCTGAAGGGACAGTCAGACACAAAGCAGGGGGACACCTTCAATGGGGCAGGGTTTGTTTAGTGGTTTCTTTGTTTTCCACAGAGGCCAAATCTGAGAACAAGTAGTGGTTTCTGCAGCGCAAGTTCTGTAGGTGGCGAGAGATCCTTTAAGGAACACAAATGTGCCAGCAGGCAGCAAGCTGTTTCGGTTCACTCTGAACACTGAAGGCCAGAGAAAGCTCAAAAGGTGGCAAGGAAGGTTCGTGCTTAAGCCAGGCGCCTGCCCCCAACGCGGTGCCAGCAGCAGCCCCCAAGGACGCAAGGGAGTATCAGAGCACTTCCGGCGGCCCCAGACCCCCAGGGTAGAGTCCCGGTCAGGGCACAGCTCTTCAGGTGTGGCCGGAAGGCGAGCGAGCCCTGTGAGCAAAGGGGCCAGCAGGAATGCTCACCTGCACACTCGTGTCCATGCATGGGAGGGGCTGGGCGTGCAAACATTTCCATAAGGGTTTCTGACTCCCACTAGAGATTAAAGGCTTCCTGATAAGATCTGAGGCTCAAACTTCTTATCTTTTCAAAAATGAAAACCTCCCAAAGGCCAGCTTGGAAACCAGGAAATGCTCAGAAAAATCAGGGCCCAGAGAGGGGAGTGAAGTGGGGACGCTCAGGGCTGGAGTCACAGGGCCCTGGGTTTGATCCCCAGCACTGTGGGCCCCTGACCCCGGCGCTGTGAACCCCAAGCTTGTGGGGGAACACCACAGGACCAAGAACCGTTGGAACGGGCGAGTGACAGTACTGTGGGGGGGGGGGGGCGTTTGCCTTGCATGTGGCCCACCCTGGTTTGATCTCCATCTCCGAGCACCACCAGGAGAAAGTCCTGAGTGTAGGGTCAGAAATAACCCCTGGGCTTCAACGGGTGTGACTCCCAAAGTTAAAATAAAAAAGGATTATTGGGAATCCTCACCCTGGCTCCACCCAACACTGCTGGGTGGGGTCCCTATAACTTTTTAAATGTCAGAAAATCTGATGTGCACATTTTGAAAATATCATTAAAAGAAAACGTTGACTATTAAACATTTTTTTTAAAATGAAGGCATTATTCTGGAATAAACTAAAATGAAACCCAGCATCTACCCCTCCAACCATCCTATCTGCATTGATTTTTCCGGACAGTTAATAACAGCATTAAAAAAAGCTTCCTGCCCACCACCACTAATGACAGGATATTAAAAAGCCAACTCCTTGGTACCATCAGTACTCCTAACATATAGAATATAGCATTCTCCTATAAAACATTTAACCTCATCCCAAAATTGCTGTCATCTGTATGAAGAAACTTCAAAGCATTTTTTGGTATGTTTCTCCTTTGGGTCTTTAGAGTACACTGGGCAGCACTGACCTTACTCTGAACTCTGTGCTCAGAGATCACTGTCCCTGGAGTGATGGAACCCAGATCGGCCACACCAATGCAGGCGCCCTGTTCGTTGTACCATCTCCCCAGCCACAAAACTTCAAAACTAAACTTGGGGCAGGCGAGCTAGTCCAGAAGGTAAAACTGAGCCTGGTTCCATCCAGGCACCGCCTAGGAGCCCCCGAGAACCGCTCGGGCTCACCCTGGGCCACAAGAGCCCCTGAACACTGCTGGGTGCAGCCCCAAACCAAGGGGAAAAACAACAAAACTTAGAGGTGAATGCGTGAATCCCTCGGGAAGGACCAAGCAAAACCCAGGGAGCAGAAAGAAGCAAAGCAGAGGCAACCTTTCAAACGGTCCAGGGTCTTTCAGTGGTGTCTGATCAACAGGGGCCCTGTTTAGAGAGCTGAGGCAAACGCTCCAGGCACGGTCCCGGGAGGGAGGGGCAAACAGTCGCTTCATGCATCTCGTGTTGGGCCACAGAGCATGCCAGGGAGCGCCAGAGGGCGGGTGCCGTGAGGAGGGCGTTTGCCTTGCAGGAGACCGATGAGGGTTCGATCCTGGGCACCCTGCATCCTGCACTGCCAGGAGTGACCCCAGAGAACAGAGACCGGCGTAAGCCCCGAGCACTGCCAAGTGTGAACCCCACGCACCCCCAAAAAAGGCCACAAGGGAGCAAGTCCATGCAGCTTCTCCATCAGCACAAAACAAAGACAAACAGTATCCCTAGAGGGATTAATGGCAACAAATTCCTAGAACATTCCACCCCATACTATTTGTTGCTTGCATCTAATTTTGTTGTTGTCTCTGGTTTTGAGGCCACACCTGATTGTGCTCAGGGCAGACTCCCGGCTCCAGCCCCCAGGGATCACTCCTGGCAGCACTCCTGGGGCCACACCAGTGTCTCGGGGATGGAACCAGACTTGGTGCAAACAAGCCAAGTGCCTAGACCCCATGGCTCTCTCTCCAGCCCCTATTTTTATCCTTGTCCACATGAGAACTACAGTCCCCCGTGACCTTCACAGCACCACAGTGGGGAACTGAAAGGTCGTGAGAGAAAGTGACAAAGTGATGCAGCCCCGCCGCCCTTCCTCCTAGAGGGGCAGAGCCCAAGCAGCCTCTGTTTCTCTCTGCCCTCCGCTGCACGCCCTTAGCTCCTGCCCATGCCTTTAGTTGGTCCTATGTGTTCTTCGCAGATTTCCAGTTCTCTCCTTTTGGGCTGTCAGTTTTTCCTGTACCTGGTACTAGCATGAACGGGGTCAGTAAGAAGCAGCCAGCACTTCCGTGAATCTGAAAGACCCTTTCTCTTTGCCCTGTTCAGAAATAACCCAACTTCCGCTTAACAGCTGGCATCCATCTCTCTCAGTTCTGCTCCCATCTTCTCTCCCTGGTGACTGGTGTGACTGTGGTCCCCAGGGTCTGGACAGATGGGAGAGGGGCGGAGCTCACCCTGGGTTGCCTGCCCGCACGTAACTTCCTTGAGCCCAGCCAGAGAGCGTCCGGGGCGCAGAGTCAGGGGCACCCCACCCCCCAAAAATGATTTAAAAAAATCTTAGGGGGTGGTTTCATCTTTGAACTAAGGAAATAATGACTGTGCTATCTAATGGAAACATTCGTTTTTGAGGGATGCAACAAGACTACAGAAGGAAGCAAAACTTCCCTAAGCAGATTTTCAGATTCAACAGTTCAGTAGCCGAGTGGCACACATCCAGCCCCGCTCGGCGAGGCCACGGCCGACGCAGTCTAGGCTGAGAATGCCCTGTGCCTTGCGAAGCACACATGACACACTCTGTACCCAAGGATCAGACACAATGGACTCCCTTCAGGCTCAGCAGCAGCTTCTGAATGTGCCTGTATGTACACATACAGGAAAGTAACATTATTTCCAACCCAGCTTTCCGATGGAACTAGTCGTGTGGATAACCAAGGGGAGGAGAGGGCCCCACCCTGAGCTGTGCCAATGGTCATTCCAGAAACATCCTACACTGGCCCAGCACATGAAAAATGGGCCAAAATATGGTATACTCTATTTTTCAAATCTTTGATGGTCTTTCTCATCACCGAAATTCCCTTAGGGACAAAATTAAGGACATGGTATTCCTTATGGTTTACCACACAGCCCTGCCTGCAACATCTTCAATCCACAGCCCGGGAAGTCAATGTGGAGACCGTGTCTACCTGTCTGTATTTACACATCCTACATGCAGGACTAAGGAAACATCATCGACAGGATGGGGTTGACTGTACTTCCTGTAGGACCAAGACACGCCTTAGGTGAACTCTTCTCACTCCACAATTCCCTGCGTAAGCAGAGGGTCTAACGCTTCTAGGTTAGTTGCATTCACTCATTATCTACCATCTCCAATATCACTACTTCCCACCCACCCCCAGCCAAAACTCAACAAAATGCCTCAGAGAGAGGCTTAGAGGAAGAGAAATATTAGTACTACCAGATGTTGCGTGAACATTCCTGCGGTCAGAGGCGCTGAGACAAGGAACTCGGAAGAAATGTATGTCATGGACGGTCTAGGTTCTCTCTGACTCTGAGACAAGGTAAAGAGCCTTGTGATCTCCTTTTATTGATCATGGTACCTCTAAAGGGCAGGATACAGTGACGTCACCAAAGGCATCAAAAGAAGTTACAGAAGAACATTGAGGCAGTAGAATATACATTGTTTCCTTGCATCTGCAGGTCAGTAATTTTGGCCTCCAGAAGCAGATACAAAACCAAAACTGAAACCTTTCTTGAGCTACAGGCACTTGGATTTACATCCCAAAGACAAGTCTGGGCTGCCACCTGAAATCTGCACTTTAAATAAAAACTGGGCAGTACCTGAAATCTACATCCCAAAGACTAGGCTGGGCCAAAGCCTGCAATTTACAATATCAAAGATCAGGCTGGACTAACACCTGAGATCTGCATGTCAAAGGCCATCCAGGCTTCTGTGAGAAAAGGAACACTGACTGCCCCTTACAAGATACTGGAATTATTTTCTGAAGGCAGCTTGCAGGAGGAAAATGTTCCTGTCTATAGTACAGTCTACATGGGCTCGCCCTGATAGCTCAGTCCATCCCCAACACCCAGACGCATGTAGGAAACCTCTCGTGTTCCAGATCTATAAACTTTCTAGGCCTGAGAATCGGTTATAAAGCTCCGAACCCCATCATTTGGTTCAGACTGTGCTCTCCCCGAGAGACTGAGAATGCCTCACCCACACACATCAGCACACGTGCACAGCTGCCTGGATGCTCCCCCGGGCCGGGCTGGGCAAGTGAAGAATACCCACACAACATATACCTCAGAGGTCTTTGGGGGGCTGTGAAAAGTTAAGGGTTATATATTAATCCTTAATATATTATATATTAATAAAGATAAGATTCAATAAGTTTTCATCATCAAAAGCCCTGAGTGGTCATTCACTTTACTAAACATTTACACAGTCGCTAATTTGAACCCAGCAGTGAACCTAGCATATTTTATCTGCTACCAAGAAAATGAGAAGGGGCTGGAGCAATAGCACAGCGGGTATGGCGTTTGCCTTGCACGCAGCTGACCCGGGTTCGAATCCCAGCATCCCATATGGTCCCCAGAGCACCACCAGGAGTAATTCCTGAATGCACGAGCCAGGAGTGACCCCTGTGCATTGCCGGGTGTGACCCAAAAACAAAAACAAACAAAAAAAAATTGAGAAATTATAACCCTAAATACCTCAAAAAAATTAATGGCAACTGATATGATAAAATTATAATCTGAAAAATTCTTCTGTTCTATTATGGCAACAAATATAAACATGAAAGAAGGAAGAAAAATAATCCAAAAAAATGAACTGAAAAACACAAGACTGTAACAGGTATGAATAATGAAAAGAGAGAGAAACCATAGACTAAGCAATGTAAGGGAAAATTTAAATGCTGCATTAGAACTTCTGAATATACCTCAGCTTAAATTAAGCAGAAGCATCAATAATTTTTTAAAATACTGTAAAATGGCATATTTACCAAGAACAAAAGGGAAATATCTATGCTATCACTTATTCTCTTATAATAACATCTTTTAAACACCACTAAGTTCTTTAAAATAAAGAATAAAAAAAAGGGGGGGCAGAGAGATAGCACAGCGGGCAGGGCACTTGCTTGCACAACGGATCCATTTTGAATCCCGGCACCACACATGATCCTTGGGCCTGCCAAGAGTGTGACCCTTAAGCACAGACCCAGGCATAAGCCCAGAGCACAGCTGAGTGTGGTCAAAAAACAAACTAAATGTTCTGCTAGGAACCTGAGAGGTAGTATAGGGGTTAAGGCAGTTGCCTGGAACATAGCTGACGTCACTGGGATCACCCGCATCCCATATAATCACCCAAAACTATAAAAACGTTTGGGGGTGTACTATGAAAAGACTCTGTAGTAGTTCTAGTGATGTAGCTGCATTTGCTAACCAAACAGAAAGACAGGGTGGCAGCTGTATTTACATTAGAAGAACAGTTACTTGATTATCAAGAAAACTAACTTCTCTCCCATGGCTATTATTCAGAGAATGGCTACCACAGGCAACTGTTATCATACAGGACTATCATTTCCTCTGAGGAAGCAGCGATCCTCACCAGAGATCCTCACCAGGCCTTGCCCTGGAGAGCCTTGAGACAAACTATATCCCACAGGAGTCAACACAACCCTAAATGCAGTTTTGCCTAAAAACTGCATGCCTGGTACATATGTTGAGACATATTTTTCATAAATTACATACTTTTGGTAACAGGCTTATAACGAAAGAGGAAAAAACACATTTAAACTCACATTGCTAAGTGCTGTCTTTTTGAGCAATAACAACAGAATTTCCTCATTTTTTTCTGACTACAAACCACATTTGCCAACCGTGATGAGGAAAGTACAAAATGCATTGCTTAATCATTATCTCCCATACATTATACCAGGTTGGATACCTGATACTTCAAGAAAAATAAAAGCAACCACGATCATTAGCCTTTAAAAAAAAAAATCCTGGCATTCCACCTTAAAAAGTAGGATAAGTATAAGAGAAACAAATATTTTTTTAGCAAGTGATTAAAATTAAATTCAAAAGAAGAATATTAAAACACTTGACATTCTAATTGTTTCCCATTTTACTTTATTTTTCACATGAAGATTTTTTTTTGGGGGGGCGATGTGTTGTGTAAAGATATCTTTGCCGTAAAGATAATTTATGGTAAATAATTTTTTGCTTGTGATATCATTATTTCGTAGATACATTCTTTACGAAAAATGTACAACAGAGAATTTCAAACTTCCCTTATCTGCCATAAGATACTGATTTTACTTTTCCTATCTCCTGTGGCCAAACTGGGCCCGTACGTGGCCTACACTAAAGACATTAATTCACTAACTAACTATGTGACAATTCAAATATTTCCTGAGTAACTTCTATATAAGCACATGCTGCACTGAAGTTTTGAAACTCCACGAGGACTTTCAAAATCATGTTACAAAGATGTAAGAGCAGACAGCAGATTTTCTAAAGTCCTTTCCCAGAAATCATTAGCGGGAGGACAAAGCTAAAGAGAGCAAAGGAAGCAGAGGAAAGAGGCTGAGCCAAACCCAGGACATACTCCCCTTTGATGAAGGTGTCAGAAATGTTTACTTTCATTTTCCACCTCCTCTTTGAACAGGTGAGTGGCTCCTAACATCCCTTCAGAAGCTGCTGTACAAACCCCACTCTGGGAAGTGCGGGGACACTATTTTCTCCTGCCTAAATAACGAGGACGGGCAAATCATCAAGTTAAGCAAAACTGTGTGCACGCACTCAGCCTCATTACCTCACTGACACAGGCTTTGCTACTTTTCTCTGTGAATTTCCTGTTTCAGAAAGTGAGTTATTTCAACAAATGTCTGTATCAGATTACCCAGCATGTCACAATACTTATGAAACTGTTTTTAAAAGAAATATAAAGGAGATGGAGAGATAATATAGTGTATAAGGAGCTTAGGGCCAATTTGGGTTCAATCCCCAGCACGCAGGATGCCCCCCCCAAAAAAAAATGTCAGGAGTGACCCCTAATCACAGAGCCAGGAGCAAGGCCAGTTTGGGCCAAAAAATCCAATACATGAAATTAAAAAATAAAGGGTAATACAAAATAATAATCCTTTCATGAAATGAGTTTTCGCTCTAGGTCCATAGTTAAAACTACAAAATAACAGTGAAACATTTTGCAAACTAGACTGATACAATAACCTGAATTTTTAACATAAATTCCAGAGCCTTGTTGCAAACTGCTGAAATCAAACTTTCCAAAGGGCATGAAATAAGACCAGCACTGATCCATGGCAATTCCTAGCATCTTGAAGTTTGGTGGCCACGCCCGGCTGTGCTCAGGGCTTCTCGTGAATCCGTGCCCAAGGGATCACTGGTACTCTGGTACTGGAGTTCTGAAAAGGTGCCAGGGATCCCACTGGGCTGGCTGCAACCTGGGCGGGGGCCCACGTCCCTGTTCAATTTGTCCAGCCCAAAACTGACCATTCTTAAATTGCTCTAGCTCCTTTACTGTGTGTATTCAATTTAAAAGTTTTGAAGGCATTTTGTTATACGTCTTCTAACATACAAAATGAGCTCTCCTCTTTATTTTGGTTACAAAAAAATTCAAATGTAAGAAAAAAAAGAAATATCATGCAAAAACAAAGGGTTGAAGAAAGAATACTCTGGGGAAAGCAAAATTCAAGCGTCTAATACTGAATTAGTGATCAAAAACCCAAATCCTCCCATCTTCTGCCATCCAGACACACATTATCCATTCACTAAACATAAATAAAATGTTTAAGCGTGAATGAAAGACAAAAATATATACATGAAGACTTAGTAAGAAATCAACTTTGAATCCTCTAATCATTTTCCTCATTAGACTGTTTTTCGATAATCCATTCTAAGATGGTTCTATTATTTTATTAAGTATTTCCGTTTCTTTCCATTTTTTCTTGGAGCACAATGAAATCATCTTGGAATAAAATAATGTAGGATTCTACATAGTGAAATATTGTTTTAAAAGACTGCTAATGGCAGAGTTTCAAACATGCACCATTCTGACATCACACTCACCACCAGAATCAACTTCCTCCTCCAAGGCCTGAAGGCTCCCTCCCCTAGACCCACCTGGTGAGGTGAGAACTAAAAATATTTCCCATTTTACCACCCTTGTTAAGCTCACTTCAACATTTTTTAAGTAGTCACACCACATAACCAAAGTCCTTTGGTTATGAATTCTCTCGGAAAAAAAAAAACAACTATAAATTTAGCACTGAAACAAGGGATAAGGCAGGGAAGGGAGGGGGAGGGGAGGGGAGGTGAAGGTAAAGGGAAGGGGAAAAAAAGAAGGAGAAGCAAAAAAACCTAACAGGAAACAAACTGTTGGTTACTGGATTCAGGAATGACTTCTCCATAATTCTTAAGGTTTTACTCATAACTCCCACCTCTCGAAATAATTTCAAGAAGTCTCCAATCTCAAAAAGAGTATTTGCTTACCAACATATATCTTACCAACATATAACACTTATCTGAAAGAATTTAAAAGTACTCATATGGAGATAAAGTGTAAGATCAAAAAGACTTATGACATTTAAAATATTCAAAAGATATAAAAAAGTGATATTAAGTCCTATTAAAATATATCAAAAATGAATTCCAAATATGTTTACTTGAAAATATTTATGACATAATTCTATTTTCAGGTAAATAAATACAAGAATTAGCCTCTAGTCCATTGTAATTTTAGTTTCTTTCCCTTTTTTTTGATAGACAAGTCAAAAGCCAAATCTGGGCGTTGATATATGTTTTCTCCATTCAAAGTCATTAGATAATCACCCCTAAACTTTATGTCTCTATAGTCGCTATCTTTTAAAAATATTTCTCCATGCCTACTCAAATTTACATTTTACAGGAGAAAATTCAAGCATGCTTCCAAACATTCTTTTCTATCTTTTGTTAACTTTTAACCTCCTTCTGGGTAATTCTCACACCTGTGGAAACTATACATACTGATCTTATTTCATATTTTGTTTTTTTTCTATTTGCCAATGATATTAGATTACATTAATCTTCTCCTTCAGAGATAATCTTACCCACACTGCACCCTGACTTTGGTTTCCCTCAAATTAAAAAAAAAAAAAACAGCACTAACACACACACATTCATTTTCTGCTAGTTTTAAGTTACATGTGTGGTTTCAATTAATAACTCAATTTTTAATGTCATGTTCCTTAGATTTTTTTTTGCAGCTCTGTCACCCGGAAAACCAAATATTCTTTTGCTTATAGTTTAGCTAGGGGCATTTCACACTCACTTGCCTGCGTTTCTCATGGAAAGGTCTGGTTTCCTGGTGGCGAGTATGCAGCAGCGAGGGCGCCTGGTCAGGGTCCAGCCCAGCACCCAGCGCCTCTGGGGGCCATCCCGAGGCCCCCCGCAACACTGCCCTGCTGCTCCTCACGGTGAACCCATGAGACTTTTCTCCTTTGCCCTCAAAATACATTAATATGAGCTGGAAAACTCTCTTGGAGGGGCACGGTGGTGGGGTCTGGGGTCACACCTCAGGGCTGACTCCTGGCCCAGAGGGCCATGTGCAGGGCCATACCAAATGGGGTCAGACACGCGCAAGGCAAGAGGCTTATGGGAACTGCGGCGTGACCTCTCTGGCCGAGATCTCAATCTCTCAAATGCCTCCGGATTTTCACTGCTACCAGCGTGGTCCCAATCTCACTGACAGATCAGGCAAACTGCAGTCCGAATATCCTCTGCAATCCCCTCCCTTTTCCTCATGTCTCACAACAATCTCAGTCCAAATCACCATTTTTTAAATGTAAACAAGATACACTATATATTGTTCCTGGTCAACAAACTCATAAACTTGTCATCATGCTTAAAGGAAAATTTTAAAGTGCCTCATACTATTACCTTCCTAGCTCTAAATTCATCCCTTGCCATGACCTCTCTTGCATTGAGCCAGCAGTAACCCCTGAGCATCCCGGTGTGACAAATAAATAAATAATTAATTAATTAAAAAATTTTAAAAATACTTTCGCAAAGTAAAGTGAAAGTACGAAGATCAAGGGGACTACAAGTGATACAAGTGATACAAAAAATACTTTCACTAGAACAATTATCATTTTTTTTCTGAAAAGGTAGTGATAGGTCAAAGAAGCTTGAAAACCTCTGATTTAGAGTAAAAAATTAATAGATCAGCAGTCTCTAAAGTTCTCCTACTTTATTTAAAATAATTTAAATAGTTTAAATAGCTTAAATAATTTGTGAAATTGACAAGAAATCACTTGAAATATGGGGGAAACTTAATGTACACAATCACACACTCAAAGCTTATAATCTGGCTTTAGTGATTTTTGAAACTCTCTTTGACCACAGACATATATAAACACAAACACAGACATACATACACACACACCCATCAATTTGTGGTCATTCCCTTTGGGAAGTACAAATTGTTCAGTTTGGTGATAACTCAAGGTGTATATGACAAGGAATGTAGCTAAGGAAATTTCTATAAATAGATCAGGCTTTTGTAATAGGAGAGGTACTTAAGGTTTTAGTCCTGAGAGTCAGATTTTTCAAGTTGATGCTTTAAGCATTTAAGAAGTTGGAGAGTTGCTCCACTCAGAGACTGCCACCTGAAGGCTAGAAATAGTACTTCTGACATCCTAGAATCATAATCATGTTTTTTTGTGTGAAAGAATAAATTTTAGATTTTCCTTTATTGTAAGAAGCTGATCTTTACAAACATACCCAATTCGGCAGACCCTCCTAGAATCTACATACCTGCTCTTTCCACTGATAAAATATTTTCCTTATCTCTTTCATTCTAAACCTTAGGATGTTTTAAAAACATGTCCTAAAGGCATGTGAAAAAATGCCCTTCATCACTAATCATTAGAGAGATGCACATCAAAACAACCATGAGATATCATCTCACACCACAGAAACTGGTACACATGCAAAAGAACAAGAACAACCAGTGCTGGTATGGATGCAGGGAGAAAGGGACTCTGACTTTGTTAGTAGGAATGCTGACTGGTTCCAGACTCTTTGAAAAACATTATGGGAATTCCTCAAAAAACTAGAAACTGAGCTTCCATACAGTCCAGCAATACCACTTCTGGGAATATTCCCTGGGGAACCAAAAACACATAGCAGAAACACCATCTGCACACCTATGTTCATTGCAGCACTATTCACAGTAGCCAGAAGCTGGAAACACCCTGAATGCCGAGAACAGACAACTGGACAAAGAAACTATGGCACACATACACATTGGAATTCTACACAGCTGTCAGGAAAAATGAAGTCATGAAACTTGCCTAGAAAGGACTGGCATGATGAGTATCGTGCTGAGTGAAATGAGTGAGAAGGAGAGGGACAGATCTAGAATGACTGCACTCATTTGTGGCATGCATATTAAAATAAAGTATGAGACCAATAATCAAGACCAAGAAAAACAGGGGCCAGGAGGAGTGGTCAGTGGTTGAAATCTACCACAAGTGAGTGTGGGGCAGAGGGTAGGTAAGATAGAGTAAGGACCAGTATGACAATAATAGTTGGAAATAATCACGTTGGATACAAACTGAGTGTTGAAAGTAGGTAAGGGATATTCCTGATAACCTCTCAGTATCTGTGTTGCAAACCACAATGCCCAAAAGGCTGGGGTGATAGTGAGGGGAGGGGGTCAGGAAACTGGGGACACTGATGCTGACAAATGTACACTGCCGGAGGGATATCTCACAGCAATTCAATAAAAAAAATTAAAAACAAAAATAAAGTAAAACAAAAATGCCATGAGTCTGTAGGATCCCATATTGTGTTTATTTCCAAGACTTGGCCTGCCTGATTAGTGCATTCCTAAGACGGTGCTTCACTACGTAAGATCTTGTTTTAACTGAGTCACAGTGAGATACACAAGTTACAAAGTTGTTCATGATTGTGTTTCAGTCATATAATGTCCCAACACCTGTGCTGTCACCAGTATACATTTCCCATCAACAATGTCCCCAGCTTCCCCCTGCCCCCCCCAAATATATATTTCTTGTTGAAAATATTTTCCTATTTATTTTCATTCTGTAATTAGGAAACTGAATTGGGAAATACTTATATTTTAACATTAGCAAGCACAAATATAACACTCTAAACTTTTTAAAAAATAATGACTATACTGCCACTGCTCCTGTTTGTTTTATTATCCGAAGCATTTTCTTCGCCTAACCAATCCCTGAAACCTTCTAATTTTATAAATGTCTAGTTTTATTTTAATAGCTGCTAATAAAATGCACTAACATGAAATGGTGCCAAGGTTGATTTATCAATTTTACAAGACAATGTATATCTGTCTGCTCCAAATTGTATATATTGTTGCCTTTCCTGGTCTGAGAATTCAACTTTGGAAATGCAGCTCATGCCACCGCAGAGAGAGGTGAGAGCTCTGTGGAGGGGCACATGGAGGCAGCTGTGACCCTGTGGCGGAACAGAAATACATTATTGTCTTGTTTTTTCTTTCTTTTGCGGGGAGTGGGGGGTGGGCACGCACCTGTCGATACTCAGAGCTTTTTCCTGGCTCTGCACTCAGGAGTCACTCCCGTTGAGCCCAAGGGACCATATGGGATACCAGGGATCAAACCTGGGTCATGCGTGTGCGAGGCAAACACCCTACCTGCTGTACTAGCTCTCCAGTTCCAGACAGGGATTATTTTTATGACCAGAGAGTCTGATGAAATGAGAAGTGTATCGGTTAAGTTTTATTACTCTCAATTTTTGTGTACCCTTTTCCAGTGCATGGGATCAAGAAGACTGTGACAATAACAAAACAAGATTATTGTATTCTAATGTGTATTATCAGACTGGAGCAATAGCACAATGAGTAGGGTGTTTGCCTTGCACGAGGCCGACCCAGGTTCAATTCCTCTGCCCCTATTGGAGAGCCCGGCAAGCTACCGAGGGTATCCTGCCCAAACAGCAGAGCCTGGCAAGCTACCTGTGGCGTATTTGATATGCCAAACACAGTAACAACAAGTCTTCACAATGGGGACATTACTGGTGCCCGCTCAAGCAAATCGATGAGCAATGGGACAACAGTGCTACAGTGCAGTGCAGTGAAAGTCCTAGAAGGATACTTAAAAATATGAAATTTCCTTTGAGCTTTTGAATACTGTATTTCATCTAACTGAGACAACATATGCAGTAACTCCAGGAAGTTCTATGTCTCAAAATCACCATCTTAAGAACAACTTCCACTGTTAAGAAAAACTGTCCTTAAGTCTCACCTCTCCAAATCTCCAAACTGGAATCAACACATTCGGGAGACAGAGCTAAGTGGGAAACCCAGCAAAAACAAGCCCGAATGGGGAAAAAAGAGGCCAATACCTGCAAAGCGAAACAAGGCCCTGCTTTCTGAGTAGCAGAGAGTGCAACATGGGGCAGGAGTACCAGAAGATTAAAAATTGGGGGCACCCCAGAAGCAATGAACAACATGCAATCTGGCGCTATAATTCACACTTCACAGGATTCATATAAGACAAAGCAGCAAACTGGGAAACCGGTTGAGCCCCTCCCAGCCCACAGACTGACCAACAAAGCCCAGGATCTAGTTTCATGCTACTTCAGTGAAAACGAACACAGGCGGCAGAAACTTACCTTCAAAAAGGGACCCCATTTGGTAGGGCCCACTGAAAAATCTTGGCAGTGAAAATACAAATGCTCCCAGTCCTATCATAAAGGATGCAAACGAAAGCCATCTGGGCTTGTGTCCGTTCTCACCAAAGAAGGAGACGAATAAACTCAGCAAACAAAAGGAGATGTCGTAGCTTGACGATATCAGGCCCGTGAGGGAACTCTTTAGCTCGTAGCGCTTCTCAATTGTGGAGATGCTGATATTTACGAGGCCATTGACCACAATACCTAGAAAAGAAAAAAGGAAACACATGTACATTATTACAACTTAATCACTGTGCACATGGCATACTTAAAATTTTGTTATTTTTACATCTTTGGTGTAATAATGTTATCAAAGCTTCAGAGCCTGGCAACTCACAAACTTACATCCTTGGGACCAGAGTGATAGTACAATGGGTAGGGTGTTTGCCTTGCACACTGCCGACCCAGGTTCAATTCCCTGCATTCCATGTGGTCACCTGAGCACCGCCAGGAGTAATTCCTGAGTGCAGAATCAGCAGTAACCCCTGAGCATCGCCAGGAGTGATTCCTGAGTGCAGAACTAGCAGTAACCCCTGAGCATCGCCAGGTATGGTGACCCAAAAAGAAAAAAAAACATAAAACAAAAAACAGAGAAAACTTACATTCTGACTAATTAATTCACTTAGAAATCAATGTTCAAGGAGTGGTTAAAATGGATGCGAACAGCGCTGGGAAGAGAAGACAGCAGTTAGGGCACCTGCCTAGCACCTGGCCCGGGTTTCATGTCTGGCACCATGTGGTCCGGAGCGTTGCCAAGGTGAAACCCGGGTGTGCCTAGCCGTGGCCCTGGGGATCCCCTGTGCTGCAGGCAAAAGTCACATTTTCAAGACCTTGCACTGAACCACACGCTCAGCAGGTAGAGAACTGTGTGGACTCAGGCAAAAGTAAACAAATAACTGATGCTTATCACTTCTAAATTACAGCTCACGTGGCTTTTCTTTTATTGGTCAATAAAAAGGTCAGAATGGTAAAGTCTCCTGAGGCCACTTTTCCCGGGGAGTTTCCCATTGTGGCCTATTCCAATTGACTCACTGTCAACAGGCCACAGAATGGACAAGCCACGCCCAAGGTCAGGAATATTCCTTCCACAGAAACCTGAAGTCTATGTGGAATCAGAGAGAAAAAAAAAAGAAATTGAAAAAACAAAACCTGAGATTTCATCTGCACAGAATCACAAGGACAGAAGAATGGAAGGTAAACAAAGGACAGATGGGAATCCACCTTTGATCAACATTATAACAATCCTCTCGAGACATAAGAGTAAACTTACAGTTTACACATCATTATTGACTGAAAAATTTAAAAATTCAATTACAAAGCTTTATTTTTTTTCTCTTTGGGTCACACCTGGAGATGCACAGGGGTTACTCCTGGCTTTGCACTCAGGAATTACTCTAAGCGGTGCTCCGGGGGACCATGTGTGAAGCTGGGAATCGAATTCGGGTTGGCCTTGTGCAAAGCAAATGCTCTACCTGCTGTACTATCACTCCAGCCTCCACTTTTAATTAGCTACCGCTGTTAATGAATTGAATACCTGGATTGTTTCATTCATTCATGGAAAGAATACAGACAGGTCATGATCTCTACAATCCCTTCAAATTTATCTTTATCAGCATGTGTGTGTGTGTATTTACACTTCTTGTAATAAATATTTCACGAAAATTACTAGCAAGTTTGGAAAAGTCCAACATCTTCTTTTGTTTACTAAGTTTCTAAATCCATTTGTAATTCCTGAAATTTCCAGGTCAAGTATCTGTGTATAGAAACTCTGAGTTTATCAGGAAACAAGGTTATATGAAAGTGTACTCAGTCCTGCAAATGTGTCGTACTGACTAAAATTCACTCATTCTTCGAGCCCATGTTCTCCACCTAACATGAACCTTGCTGGTCTGTTCCTTTATTTTCACTCTGAAGCCCGCGTTCTTACCTTGAATATGCACTTCGCTGACTCTCCCCTCACACAATTTTAAAGCTGGAGCACTGCTGTGCTTGGGGGAAGCGGCAGAGCCTAGCATGCAGAGGGCCCAGGTCTGCGCCCGGGCATAGGCCCCTGGAAGCCTTAGGCCACCTGCTCTCCATACGCCACCGAGACGCCTCGGGCCGAATTCCCGAAAATTCACAACTCACTGCCAGGACAGAAAACCTCTTTAAAAGTTCACCTGTGAACTCTGCAGCAAGGATGGTACTTTGAGCCTCTGGATCCCCATTTTATGCTATGCAAGTTCCAAAAACTCTTAAAAAAATAATGAGGAAGAAAGAACTTCTACGAAATACTGTGTGGCTGTCATAAACACCTGCAGAGAGGGAACACCGGGAAATTCAGTGCCAAGAGAAGTCCTGTTGAGCTCGGAGAACTCGGACTGGCTCTTACAACAAACGTCCTTGCTGGATAGGGGGAGTGAGACAGAGCTGGGGGGCTTGCCTCTACCCAGCAGACCAGGGCTCCATGCCAGCGCC
Source organism: Sorex araneus (assembly GCF_027595985.1). Lineage (NCBI taxonomy): Eukaryota > Metazoa > Chordata > Mammalia > Eulipotyphla > Soricidae > Sorex > Sorex araneus. The sequence continues at coordinate 185,685,105 of NC_073302.1, read as the reverse complement.
AGGACAGTCACTGGGAACCCCACGAGTGACCCCTGAGTGCAGACTAAGCCCTTAGTGTGGCTGGGTGTGGCCCACAAACAAAACCAAAACTTGCTCTCTGATAAGTGTGGGAGATTCACCCAGTTACACAGTCACTGTGCCATGGGGATGGTCTTCCCAAGGACCACATGTGACAAACAAGACAGCAGCAATGTCTTCAGGCATCCTAATAAAGGAAAACCAGGAGGACTTATAGGTTAGGTTGGCTTCTGAGTGGGAGGGCTCTGTCCAGGTGGTTACAGCTCTGGACTGGAACTTCTCTGAGAATGCCAATCACATCTGAAAATAATCGTAAGCAATCTTTCCTATTGGACAGCCACCAATGAATGTGTCCTAAGGTATTCTAGAAACTCCATCAGGGAGTTCATAACCAAAAGGTAAGACATTTCACTGTGTCCACCTTCCTGGAACTTTGTGTTCCTCTGATACAAAGGAATCGTGCAGGGACAATTCATGCCAACTCCTAGAGTAACTAAGATCAGACAGACAGACGGTAGACATGGGCGAGGGCAAGCGGAGAGAGGAAGACACCTTCACACCACAGGACACCTCTGGCACAAAACTACCCGTGCAGAACTCTAACTGGCCTGTCTTAGCGACTGTCTCGGCCCCAGCAGCAGAGCTGGGGCAGTGAGTTCCTCTGAGACAGGGGAGAGAAGGGATCACAGGGGGAGTTCAGACCCTTCCAATCTGGGGAAAGGGCGAAGAGTCATGGCCAACCCCCTCTAGCACCACCCACCCCACCCAAAAAAAAAGTATTGAACTACATTTCTTTCCATGGGTCCATAACAGCCTCTGTCCAAAGTATTTTTTTAATTTTTTTTTTTTTTAGTTTTATTGAATCACCGTGAGATAGTTACAAGCTTTCATGTTTAGGTTACAATCTCACAATGATCAAACACCCATCCCTCCACCAGTGCACATTCCCCATCACCAATCTCCCGGGTGTACCCCACCTTTCCCACCCTCCCCCCCCCCTCTAAGGCAGACAATATTCCCCATACTCTCTCTCTACTTTTGGGCAAACATGAGAACCTCTCAGTGTCTGTGTTGCAAAGTATTTTTTAACTATAAATGACCCCTCAAAAAAAAAAAAACAACCAAGCATCAACACAGCGTATAATTCCATAACACACACACACACACCACCACCCCCCACACACACACCACCACCACCCCCTGGGACTGAGAGCCCGGTCTGTCCGGCTTTGTCACACCCGGGGGTCCCTTCTTCCTCCTCCTCCTCGCCCCAGCCCGCCTTGGGCAGCACTGACTCCCGCGGGGCGCCGGCTCCGTCCACCCCCCAGGTGCCGGCGGGCTCCGCACCCGCGCCCGAAGCCCCCGCCCGCCCGGAGCGACCCTCCCGCGGGGCCCGCGCCCCCAGACCCTGCCCCGACGCCCCGATCTCGGGGAGTCCGCGCCCCGCGCCCTCCGCCCCCACCCGCAGCAGGACCCCCGGCCAGCGCCGCGCGGGGGGCGTCGGGGGGCGCGCGCCTCACCTTGCGTGAGCGCCAGCAGGCAGTAGTGGGCGAGGAAGCCCTGCGGCGTGTTGCAGCGCTGCAGCCCCCGCGGCTGCAGACTCCCCCAGCCGCACGGGCCCTCCTCGGAGTCGGACGCGGGCGCGGGGGGCGCGGGGGGCTCGGGGGGCGGCGCGGGCGGCGCGGGCGGCGCGGGGGGCGCGGCGGCCGGCACGGACAGGCGGACGAGGGTGGGCGAGGCGGCGCGGCGCGGCGCGGCGGGGCTGGGGGGCTCGAAGGCGGGGTTCTCGACCCCCGCGGCGCCCGGCATGGTGCGCGCCCGCCTCTGCGGCCCCGGCCCGCCCCGCCCGCCGCGCGCAGGTGGCCGCGCCCCGAGCGTCGCCCGTCGCCCGCCCGGGGGCGGGGGCGCAGGGCGGGGGGCGCGGCCGGGGCGGGGCGGGGCGGGCGGGGGTCGGGCCCGCGGGGTCCCGGGACGCGGCTGGAGCCGCCCCGGGCAGGTGCGCTCGGGCCGGCAGCCGTTAACTCCGCCGCAGCCGCCCGGCGGGGCCGCGCTCCGGAGGGAAACGGGCCGGAACCGAGCCGCGGCCCGCCTGGTCCCGGCCCGGGCGCCCAAGGGCCGTGCGGGTCGCCCACCCGCGGCCCCGGCGGGCGCGGTGCCGTGCTCCCGCGCGGCGAGCCCACCCAACGGCTGCCCGCCGCCTCCCGGGGGTCACCGCGCGGCCCGAGACGCGTTTCCACTCCCGCAGGTGGGGGCGTGCGGAGGGGGGCCCGAAGCCGAGACCCCCGCCGGCACCCAGGTGGGCCGGACCCAGCCCCGCAGAGCCCCGCGCCAAAACCGCTGGGGCAGCTCGGAACCGGGGCGGGACTGGGACCCCTGCCGGGCTGCTGTGACTCAGACCCGGGCTTTCCCCGCGACGGGGGCGCTGGCACCCCTGCACCCCCGGGTCCGCCGGCGATGAGGGTTAAAATACATTTATCAACATATCTGCGCTCGCTCTGCGCTTGCGGACACGCAGCCTGCTCCCGACGCGGCGGGGCCCCGTGCGGGGTCTCAGGATGCTCCTATCTCTCTGCGGTGCCCCCAGGCCCCTGACAGAAAGGCCCAGCTCTCACTGACGGCACGTGACTCTCTGGACGTTAATAAAATAAGCTCTGTGTTTCCATTGGCCCTGTGCTCTCTGCCCCGTACAAAGTTGGTACCGTCGTGAAATGCCAGGGTCGGAGGATCCGCTTCCCCGAGTGTGCCCATTGGCTGTAAAGTGTCCCCAAGCAGTGGCAGACCCCCTTGGGTACACTGAGTGGAGGTCTTAGGGGCCACTGGGCAGTGTACCGCTATGCTGTCTTATTTTCAGTACACCAGCTCTGCTCTGCGTTTCTAAGAATCCTCTTCATTACCAGTTAGTCTCCTTCGCTGTGTTGATTCAGCACTTCTCAATCTTGCCATCCTCATTCCACTCTTGATTGCTGGCCTGGGAAGCTGCTTGCACTTTCAGAAGAAGCCAGCATCTGGTAGCACCTGGTGGTCTCGAGGGTCCTCTAAATCCCGGAGGGGGTAATATGCTAAAACAGAGGCCGCCTCCTATTCTGAAACAAGAATCTGAAACATTCCTTCTAAGTGTAGCCGCCAGATTCAATTTAGATGGCCCAAGGCCCCAACACCCAAGGCCTGCAGAAAATAAATTGGTGTTTCCAAGAGAGAAAACGGTGTGTGTGTCCTGTTCCTATTTTGTGAAAATCCTGTTTAAGATATTTATATTTGTCTTTGTTTTTGTTTTTGCAGGACGGGGGTTGTTTGTTTTTGTGTGTTTGTTTTGGGTTTTGAGCCACAGCAGCAGTGCTCAGGGCTTAATCCTGGCTCTGTGCTCAGGTATCACTCCTGGAGGGCCTCTTGGGGGTCGCACATATGGGATGCCCTGTCAGCTGGGTGCAAGGTAAATGCCCAAACAACTATCTCTCCCCTATACTTCGTTAAGTTGAAAAATTGAGATTAAAATGTCTGCATTTTCAAGCATCCCCTTATCCTGTCTTTGTTTCTTCATGATAAAAGACTGACCTTAGACAGTGGAGAAGAGCAGAAGTAGGAACTGGATTTTTCAAATAACTGCTCTGTAGCTCATTATTAATACCTACCGGAACAGTAGCTATGATTATTTATATTGTATTTACTTAAAAAAACTGCATTCCTAGGAGGACTGTTTACTTTCTCAAAATCCTATCTCTAATTCAAGACCTACTAAAGAATTTGAACTTACTCTCTTAACAGTTATCTCCCCTGGATTATTGTCATTTCTCTCTTTGAACTTCTGTCCCCATCCCTGTCATTTAGAATCATTTCATAGCCATTCTGTGAGATCAGTACTCATATTTCTAAGATTGGAGGAGGGAGGGAGGGCCTTAGAAAACAGCTTCTCTGAAAAGCCCAGATTTTGCAGATACCCAAATGGCTTAGTATATAGCCTCATAGTTTTCTATTTTAAAAAGTCCCCAGAAAATGGAAAATAAATGTGTAGAGGTGTGAGTAGATCTGACTCTGGTTCTACCTATACCATCAAAATAATATTGTACTACCAGAATAAATGAATAATTATAATGCACTTCAGTCCATGCTATGCAGAAATTTATGCTCTAGCATTATTGTAGAACAAAGGTTTGTGGGAAAGCTAGTGAAAGTACTATTGCTTCATCTTAAATACATCTTGCTGTTACTGGCGTGTTAGCAACACTACTTTCCTGCTCCCTCACAGTCTTCATGCCGCAATGAGTGAAAAAGGAAGGAAGGGGGTTAAGCTTGCAACAAAGACAGGCAAAACCTATCTATCTTGATTTTTGTCTCTGATAATTTTGAAACAGATTGTCATTATATATGCATATGCATATGTATATGTATATGTATATGTATATGTATATGTATATGTATATGTACATATCCTCAGAGACGGAAGCTATAGTGCAGCAGGTAGAGAGTTTGCCTTGCATGTGGCCAGCCCAGGACCAATGCCTGTAGAGTCCCCCAAATCTCCGGGAGTGATTCCTCAGCTCAGAGCTGGGAGAAAGCCCTTAGCAAGACCAGTTGAGGCCACCCCAACTACAATGTTGGTTTTTTTCTTTTTTAAGTTCAATCCAAGGTAATCTGGTGAGAAAAGCCAAAATGTAGTGTTAAATATCTGATCACTGGTACATTGCAATTTTAGTGCCTATTACTAAAATGTTTTTAAAGAGTAGGAAATGGGAAAAAAGAATATGCAGATGTTATAGCCCAAACAGCGCACACAGGAGCAGGAGTCCCTACCTCTTGGTAAAATTGTCTGAGATACACTGTAGGTCTTAACAGAAATCAGATGCACCAAGATGAAGTGACTTAGTGACAGCAGCTATCAAGAGGTTATGTTCATTTAATACTTTCTTATTTTCCTTCCAGTTGCAGGATGTAAAAACTTTAGTAGAACAACTCTAAAAGGCTTGTGAATATTAAAATCAGAGAAGTCCTGAGAATCTGAATATAGCATTGGCCAAATGCAGATATTAGATATTACTGAACTTTATGAAAAATTTCAGTATTAAAGGTTATTAAAGCTACTTGGTTCTAATTAAATACAGCAACGAGGCAATCTAAATAATCTTTAGTGCATTCCTCATTTATCTTTTTAATTTTTAGTGATCTAAAAATATATAATTAAAAATGATATCTAAGAAAAAAATGTGTTGTATTTTTTAATACTATTTAAACTTCAGTTTTCAGAGGATATATTTATGTTGACATGAAATATAGCTATGCCCTTTCTTTTTATCTACTAATATTAAAGCATTACAAAAAAGATACAGTGGTTAACATGACTTATCATAATTTTAAAAACATAAACATTTATTAGAATAATCCCATGAGAAAGTTAATTCAGGTAGTGAAAATTATACTACAAGAGTAAAATTTACTATATTATCAGATTTTTGCTGATAAACATTTATTTTTATTATTTATACATGAAAAATTATATAAAAACATTTTTATGACCTATAACACATACTTATTATAATAAACATAATTAAAACCTATATCACATCATTAATGTGGCAGAATTAGATTTGCGTATTCTTTAAACTAGACAAAATTGGGCTACAGTGGATTAATAGTTAATATTTTTAGCATGTCTTTTCTACTCAAGATTTGATTTTTCTTTAATACACTATATTAGCACAGTGGTAGGGCATTTGCCTTACACACAGCCGACCCAGGTTCGATTCCTCCATCCTTCTTGGAGAGCCTGACAAGTTATCAGGAGTATACTGCCCACAAGGCAGAGCCTGGCAAGCTCCCCGTAGTGTATTCGATATGCCAAAAACAGTAGCAACAAGTCTCACAATGGAGACGTTACTGGTGCCCGCTGGAGCAAATCCATGAACAACAGGACGACAGTGCAACAGTGCTTCAGTGCTACACTATATAAATAGAAGATATTAATATAACATTCTCTACATGATCACAATATCACGATCATGCCAATATGCCTCTTTACTACAAAAACAGCAGTACTGCAATTCTTGTTCCACTGACACACTCACAAATTAACTATTATTTATTCATAGAAGAAAGCAGGTGAGTGTTATTAAAATTATACTGATAAATCTATAAGGGTATGATTCATTCCAGCAGTCTGCTTCAAGGATAGTTAATGTCTTATCTACTCAAAAGCTCAGGGCAATCAGAAGCAGGAAATGAATCAATAACAGATAGAGTGATAGTGGTGACTAAGAAATTCAAATATTTATTCTTTCACTGTATGGCAGGCCCTCAATAACGTCTTTCCATTCAATATATTTTCATTATAATATTGATGAAGGGGAGAAATAATCCAGGTTAATGTTGAACAAAATGATATTATTCAAGGACCTGCTTTTCTTATACTACATACATTTTCATAAAGGTTGATGTCCATTTACTTAAGGCTGCATTTTCCAAGGATTTTTAGCACTACTAAAGGATATCCTACGTATTCTTTTCTCGGTGTTCTATGTTAGATATCTAGGGAGGTTGAGAAGCTAGTAGGCTATTAATGACCAGGTTTCAAGTCAGCAGACATAGGTTTAAAAAAAATAACAGGAAAAAAATCCTTACATTACTACGTTACAAGTTATAATTGTCAAAGCATGCTACTGACATGTTCTGTCATTAGCATGATTCTTCTGACACAGAATCTTTGTTCTTCTATGTCATATAAAGATATTATATTATGCCAAAGAAGTAGAAAATTGGTCAAGTTTCAGATAAAACTCAGACTTGAGTACTGAATCTTTGAAGAAAATAAATCTTTATACTCCAGCTTATCAGAACAAACAAAAATTTGGTAACAGAGAGAGGGAAAATAATACTAAAGACTAGAAAGAATAAATATCCAAGGGAGTAGTCAACCATGATAACTTTTTAAATACAAAAATTTGAATATTTTTAAATGCTGTATTTTTATTTTGTATTTTTAAATACAAAAAATACAAAATTAAAGTATATCTAATGGAATGGGTGAGAGACAACTCAGATGCTTGCCTTACATGTGGCTGACCCGGGTTCAATCCCTGGCACTTTAAGGTCCTACAAGACCTGCCAGGAGTGACCTCCTATGGACAGAGCTGGCAGTTCTGAGCACAATCAAGTGTGTCCCCAATACCCATCCCCCAAAAATGTACAACCAATGGAGAGAATTTCATTTCCAGTCAAGATAGGAAAAAATTGGAGGCAATCTCCATCTGAATGAATTCAAAGAAGACAAAGGCAAGATGTGTGCAAGAAAAGCAGATGTTTAAGAGACTGGACATAGGTAACAAAGGACAGTGACTGTTCTGAGACAGAAGGCAGACAAAGTAAGGAGGTCACCTCCTGGAGAGAGTTGGCAAGTAATAGCATGGAAGCATGGGACGAGACAGAAGTTCACCCAAAATGCAGCTGACCTTCAGAACTGATTAGGGAGGCCAAGGTGGAGAATGTGAGGGTAGAGTTATAACACAAGAGAAAGGTGGGCAGAGGTGAGAGCAGAGGGGCCTCAGACATTCAGCAGGTTTACAGACCATCATCATGTGTTTGAAGAAACTCTCCTAGACCAGAGAAGTAATTATATGATGGGATTGGAGGAACAATGATCAGTATTCATTCTCAGACATTAAAAATAAAATATTCAGGGGCTGGAGCGATAGCACAGCGGGTAGGGCATTTGCCTTGTACGCGGCCAACCCAGGTTCGATTCCCAGCATCCCATATGGTCTCCTGAGCACCGCCAGGGGTGATTCCTGAGTGCAGAGCCAGGAGTAACTCCTGTGCATCGCCAGGTCTGACTTAACAAGCAAAAAAAAAAAAAAAAAATTCATGACCCAGGATACCTGCACACACGTGAATAGAAGCCCTTCAGACAGAAGGGGAATGATACCACTGTATCATTGTCATCCCGTTTATCATCTATTTGCTCGAGTGGGTGCCAGTAACATTTCCATTCATCCTAGCCCTGAGATTTTAGCAGCCTCTCTTTCCTTGTTCTTCTCAGTGGTGCCATTGGAGGCTCTTTCAGGGTAAGGGTAATGAGACCTATAATTGTTACCATATCTGACATATCAAATACGCAACAGAGAGCTTGCCAGGCTCTGCCGTGTGGGCAAGATGTTCTCAGTTCCTTGCCAGGTTTTCCGAGAGGGAGAACTAGGCGAAAAGAAGTCGCACAACTACTACTGCATGCTTCCGTAAGCTTTGTTTTATAGTCTCTGGATCTTGGCCATAGATGGGATTACACGTCATTGTGGGGGCTGGGGCAGTTTGTGGGTGTGGCTGCCAAGCTACAGGACAATGGGAAATCTGGGTGGAGGAGGCCCAGTCCCTATTCGAGCAGCCTTGGAGATCTCAGTCTCGGGTGCCGTACACCTGGGTTCCTCTGCCGGTTCCTTCATGCGTGAGGCTGGTTCGAGCATGGCTGTGGCTGGGTTCCAGAGGTCTTTGACTGCAGGGGCTCTGCTCAGGGTGGAAACAGAAAATCAACCCACTCCACTCTGAGGGGCCCATATATAAATAATTTTTACAAAGGAAAAATGGGTCCAGAGAGAGTTGTACTTGTCATCGATGAGATTGACCCAGGTTCGATCCCTGGCACCGTGCATGGTCCCCCATGCAATGCCAGGAGTATTCCCTGAGGAGAGGCAACTGTGGACACCAAATCAAACCAAGTTTGACCTCAAAGGAGAAGGAAAAATGAGCACCAGAAATGAAACGTAGTTTAAGATTTATGGAGAACTATTTTTCTCATTATTTCAATATTATTTTTTGTAGCTTTAAAATAGCTCACTAGTTGAACAGAATATATTGTAGAATTGATAATTATGTAAAGATATAATGTGTGACAGTAATATATTTGGTTGGTACAAAGGTCAGATAAAAAAAATGAAGGATGCTTCTTTAAATGTCTTAATGTATCATATGTCTTATATATGAAGGGATATAATGCCAAAAGTAGAATATAAGAATGAATTACACTATAAACCCACAAGCAACCTATAAAATAGCAACAACAAGAAAAGGGAAAAAAAAACTATGAAATAACTCCAAATGAAGGCAGAGTAAGAGGACAAGGGGGAAAAATGAGATAAGACAAAACCTAAGTAATAACTGAGGGTCTAAACCTAACTGTATTTATTTGGGGGGCACACCCATCAGTGCTCAGGGCTTACTCCTGGCTTTGTGCTTAGGGACCATTCCTGGTAAGGCTTGGGGACCAGATGTGGTGTTGGAATCAAACTGGAGTTTGCCATATGCAAGGCAAGTGTTTTAACCCCTATACTATCTCTCAAGCCTAAACCTAACTATAATTAACCACACTAAATGTAAGAGCAACAGTTCCGATCAAAAGGAAAAAAATGTCAGAACCAGTATGAAAGCAGATATGATCTAATAACTGTCCACAAGAAACACAATTTAAATCTAAATAGCAATAGTAAAAAATAAAAGATTAAAGATGATATAGCACAGCAGGTAGGGCATTTGCTTTGCACGCGGCAATCCAGGTTCAATTCCTCCGTCCCTCTCGGAGAGCCCGGCAAGCTACCGAGAGTATCCCACCCACATGGGAGAGGCTGGCAAGCTACTCATGGCATATTTGATATGCCAAGAACAGTAACAACAAGTCTCACAATGGAGACATTACTGGTGCCCGCTTGAGCAAATTAATAAACAATGGGACCACAGTGCTACTAATTAAATGAAAGCTTGAATGGCTACATTGACTGTCCAAAGAGATTTCTTAACAAAGAATCTTATTTGAGATAAAGTTATTTACTATTGATAAAGAAGAAAAGTCAAGAGTATTTGAGTTCTCAACAACCATGCACAAAAACCAGTGTTAACGTGTATGAAATAAAAGCTGTCAGAAATATAAGAATGCACATAGTCAGGAAAAAAGATGGGAAATTAAGAGCAAAGTAAGTTCTTAGAGCTAGCTCAGGGCTCAAGTCTGTACCTTGCATATGTAAGGCCCCAGGTTTTATTCCTGCACCACATGGTCCCCTCCAACACCTCTGGAAACCCAGCACCATAGGGCCCAACCAGCAGCACATGTTCAAGGCCTGAGAATTTATCTATCTTCTCAGAATGTGGCTCCCTGAACACAGCTTTATTAAAAGAAAATAGTAGACTCAATACATTATTCACAAATTTGGCCTCACCAATGACAAGTTAATATTTACTGAATTTTCGATCACCAATAGCAGCTACACACCTTCAAAGTATGCATGGAATATTTATCAAGATAAATCAGATTCCAAGCTATGAAAAATGTGGCAATACTTTAAAAGGCTTCTAACCAACCAAAGTATATTCTCTGATCATAGAGAAATTAAATCAGAAGTCAATAGCAATGACATTTAAGAGATCTCTAAATATGTGAAAAATACATCACACATCCTAAACTGGTGTTTATCAGCCCTTCTCAGAACATACTGCCCTTCTGACTTTGTTTCCTTCCTGTGACCCTGGTACCGCCAGGTACCCCCAGCCCTTATACCTCCATGATTTTTCCCCATGGCTTCCTTGATCTGTTATTGAGGTGGGGACATAGAGGGACCAGGTTGCCCCACAACTGAGAAACATCATAAATAACTTGAGTCAAGAACAAAATCAGCAACAAGAAAATTGAAACAATTTTGAACCAAATAAAAATAGAAACAAAAGAACTTATAGATTGGTTTATTTATTTATTTATTTATTTATCTAAGACACTGAAATTTACAAAGTTGTTCATGATAGAGTTATTTCAGGCCAATTCCAGTACCCGTGTGAGCTTCCCTCCATCAGTGTCCCAGATTCTCTCCCATCTACTAGCCCCCTTGGCAGGCACATAAAAAATTTATTTCCTATTACTTGTGCCAACAAAACTATTTAGAACAATGGCTTTAGTTTCTGTATTAAGAAAATAAAAAGTTGGGCTGGAACAATAGCACAGCAGGTAGGGCGTTTGCCTTGCATGAGGCCAACCCGGGTTCGATTCCCAGCATCCCATATGGTCCCCTAGCACTGACAGGGGTGATTCCTGAGTGCAGAGCCAGGAGTAACCCCTGTGCATTGCCGGGTGTGACCCGAAAAGAAAAGAAAAAAGTAAAAGAAAAAGTTTTAAAAAAGAAAATAAATAGTTCTAACAGTAAAACTCAAAAAAAAAAGAAAAAGAAAAGTGCATAAATTTAACATAAAATGAACCCAAAAGAGAAAGATGAAAGAGGAAAACATTTTGTAAGAAATTAAATGGGCTAAGTGAAAGTTTAAATGACATGGGAAAAATAATTAGAAGAAAAATTACAAAATACTCTCAAGAGGTAATAGATAACCTAAAGAAGTTCGGATTTATTGAAAAAGTTGAATTGGTAGTTTAAAACCAGCCCTTAAAGACGGTCTGTTTATGGGACTTTTTTCATAAAGCAAGTGGTTTCATAAGTGACTTCTGTAGCTCATCTCAGATAACACTAACTCTACACAAATCCCTTCAGAAATTAAAGCTATAGAGCAGCTTTGGCAGCAGCTCTGCATCTCAACTCTATGATGTCCACATTGTTCATTCACCTGAACTTTGTCATGGCGTGTCCCAAGAATTATCTTAACATTATTTGTATGTGACAAATGTAAGACAAATGATAATATAGTACTCAAAAACTTGAGGCATTATAGTTCTTTTCCATTCAAAGACTATTTATTATAAAACAGTGATTGAATAACACATGAATGGTGATACAGTGGAATTGCAATGAGACCTGAGCATATAAGTTAAGATAAATTATTAGCCCCATGAGCATTAAGCAGTAAATAAGTTTCTGTCTCATGAATAGTTATACTTTGATTTCCCTCTTCAGAGGCTTCTCTAGAAAGTTCTTCAAACGCTGAATTCAGGGACCTAAATCTCCCCACTTTGTTTTTGTTTTGGGGTTTCTCCCAACACCCAGAACTGACCTCTGATCACAGCCAGCAGAAAGTCCTGAGCACAGCTAGGGATAGCCTAAAACCCCTCCCCACACACCTGTCCCCCACACACAAAGATTTGACTGAATAACAAACTTCACATTGCATGTAATAGGTCATGGTTTGAAGCTAAAGTCCTTCCAGAGCTACCACCCCTCCCTGGCCCTGCTACGCACTGCTGGGTGTGACCTGAAAAACAGTAACAGATTAAAATGCAAATGAAGATTATATAAATTTAAGAGACATTCATTTAAAGTATGTGACCCAATGAGCTTTTCTCTCTGGGGTTAAGGCATGTGCCTTGCATGACCCCCTGTACCTCATGTGGTCTCCCAAGTACCGCCCGCCAGGCGTGACCCTGGAGAGCAGCACCAAGATGCCCAAACTTAAACCACCCTCCCTTCCCACAAAGGCTATGTCTAGTCCACTCACCTAAATGCTCCTGAAATGTTGTATTTGATCCTAATAACTGCACCAAGAAAACCACTGACAGGAGCAGATCAAGGATAATCTGAGATGGAAAGAAGAATTGAAATTTATCAGGTAATAAATATTTGGTTGGAAGAACTATGAAAGTTCATCCTGAAAGATAGCGAAAGAGCTGCTGAAAACAATTGAATGTCAAAACGTTTTTAAAGGCTCTTGAGATTCGTAAAAGGATTTGGAAGTAGAAGGAAAATGTGGGCTGGGAATAACAGGGATTTCTCCTAAGCCCTACAGGATTTATAAACGGCCCTCCAAACATGCTGAACGGCTGCAAGTGCTAGAGAGAAGCAGCTCTCTGGTGATGGGTGTCAGACTGAAATTATTTATGCACAAAAGTAAATCTAGTACTAAATCTAGTATTTATGCAGTTGTAAATCTAGTACTTCACTAAAAATGATTAAATATATTTAATATATGTTAATAAATATCAATTTATTAGTATATTAGTATATAATATATTTAATATTAGTCTCCAATGGGCAATGTTGGGAAGAAAGAGTAAAGAGAGGCTTCTAAAATCTCAGGGCTAAGACAAATGGAGACATTACCGAGACCTCTCGAGAAAATTGACGATCAACGGGATGATGATGATGATGATAAATAATATCTGGACTGGAGTAATAGCACAGTGGGTAGACATTTGCCTTGCAAACCCGGGTTTGATTCCTCCATCCCTCTTGAAGAGCCCGGCAATCTACTGAGAGTATCCTGCCCGTACGGCAGTGCCTGGCAAATAAAAGCCCAAGTGCAATCTGAAAACTCTTAAGGGGATTACAGGTTCAAAACCATATTGAAATAAATTCTAGAATGGTTTTTGTCTCTTACACTTTTGATTTCTTAGCAATGTGTAGTAGAGTTGTCTAGAGGCTATTTCACGTGACATAGCACAGAGACACAAGCACCCCCTTATCTCTTCCTTCTTCTTATCTGGGGGTTGCACAACGGTTTCGAGGCTCAGTGAGTCTGTGGAGGAGCCTGGGGCATGTGACAATGCCAGGGGTCAGACTCTCGCCTCTGTGCTTGCCAGACAGTGCTCCGCCACGGAGTCCTCACCCCAGCCCAGGAACCCTTCAGCCAGACAGCAGAGATGTGTGAACAGAAGCAAAAAAATTCTATACTACATTTGAAAATATATCCGTCTTCCTTTATTGAGCTATACTTAAAAAACAAAAGTATTTATTCAAGGTGTACCATATAATTTAATATGTGCATCCATTGTGCAATTGTGACCACATCCAGGTAATTTTGACATGTTTCGTTCCCCTAGTTACCTTTGTCGAACACTGACCTACTCTCTCTGCAAAGTGCAGGGATGAAATAGAGTAATCTTCACTAACTACTGGCCTGTTTGGTAGGTGGGCAGTTTATTCATCCTGTAACAAGAACTGTAATCCTGGCAGGGGGTCTCTCCTTCCCCATTCCTAAGCCTCGGACAGTCCTTAATTAACTCTGCCCCATTTGGATTAGTTTTCACATGCTGGTGAAATTAGGCAATAGTCATCTTCCTGTAACTTGATTTAAGAGCACTACTATTAAAAAAAAAAAAAGGTTAAGCAGGTAGACCTCTAGTCCTTCTGCCTAGTGGCCCCTGTGAGATAAGCAGATGGGCAATGTCCACTCTCTGGGCCGGAGAAGACCTTGCCCAGGGGTGGAGACACGTTCAGGACCACTAGACGGTGTCCATCCAAGTCAAGTGAATTTCCTGTGGCGTCCAGGTATACATTCCCCACACTCCGCATCTCCCCTGTCTTCCCTGGGAAGACTGGTCTGAGTTGCTTTGGGCAACCAGTTTACTGGCTAAGTCTCCAGCAGTCTCTGACTCCTTTTTAGTCATTTGTTGGTTTATTTTTCAGAGGAGCCAATTTTTATTCCCGATGAATTATTGACAAAGCCGACAATTCTAAAATAGATTTTCCTAGTCATTAAAGTTATAGTAATCACATGCATAAGCAGCCCTTGAGTTTACTCTTCAATAACCTCCATATGTTACAGAAAATATCCAAAGAAGCAAAAGAAAGGCTTTGTATGAATTTACATTTAAAATCCAAATTGGAACTGCCATGAAAGTGGCTGTAGAGTTTGCATTGCTTTTTTAATGTATTTTTTTTTTAATTCTTACTTTTTGAGTGAGTCGCCATGAGATACAGAGTTACAAAGATGATCACGGTTGGGTTTCAATCAGTGTTCCAGCACCCAGGCCTCCACCAGTGTATATTCCTACCACCGCTGTCCCCAGTACCCCTCCTGCCACCCTTCCCCTAGCTGCCTCTGCCGCAGGCACTTTCCTTCTTTATCTGTCTGTCTCTCCCCATCCCCCACTTTGGGACACTATTCTTGTCCCTTTTTAATGTCCCTTTCCTGCAGAGCTGCTGCTGCTGCTGACTCTGCCCAGCTGCTTCTATTGCTGGTACGCACAAGTGCCGGCCACTGCAGGCTAATTCTACAGCTACTGTTGCTGATGATTTAGTCCCTGCTCCTCTGTGCAGGCCCGGGTAAAGCACCTGCAACCCAAGGCACGTAGGATTCACTGAACCCAGAGCCCAAGGCCTTGCCAGATTGCAGAGTTAGGGAGCTGGAGAGTTTCAGAAGCCCCACGCCCGTTTCTGTCCCACATCTCCAGAACCTGGCACACCATAGTTGTGAGAGGAAATACTCATTAAAACACTTGTTGATCTGTAATGTGCTTATCATTGCTATGGAGCACTATAGCACTGTCATCCGATGTTCATCGATTTGCTTGAGGGGGTACCAGTAACGTTTCCATTGTGCGACTTGTTACTGTTTTTGGCATATCAAATATGCCACAGGTAGCTTGCCAGGCTCTGCTGTGTGGGCGGGATACTCTCGGTAGCTTGCTGGGCTATGAATTCTTCACATGGTGCCTTTAAATTTCAAATAGAATAAATTTCAGTTGATATACACCACATAAACAACAGCTCTTTGCCATCTTTAATTAGTTCTGAGAATATAAATGGGTCCCAAGACCAAAGAGTTTTAGTCATTGAGATATTTGTATCAAATTATATAGAAAAAAATTCAATATGTTATAAGTTCTCTGTCATTGCAGACGTGAAGTAGTCAGTTATTAAGGATTTGGCAGGAGTCATTAAAATTATAGACACTGATCAAAGAGTCTCTGAATCCTATTTCAAATCATAATTTTGGTGATGTAGAAAAAAATGTGCAGTTCGCTAAAAGTTTCTTAAAAAGTGAATATAAACTTGGTTTCATCAAACTACTTAGTTCTACAATCATAATTAGGATTCTGGCTTTCCACTGAACCTCTCATAAACCTTACCCAACCCTATTCTCCGAGTCAGAACCCTCATTTTCCCCAGGGCCTTTGCCAGTCAAATGAATGCACTGTGATGGAGCCTCATTAGAGTTAGCCATGAGCTCACCAAGATGTTTGTTGGGTGTGACCACCTTCCTTTCTTAGCATCCTTTGACTAATCAGACAATAGATCTCTGAAGTTCTCAGATGAACTATGTATTTACCCTGACTCTGACCTCCTATTTATGTCTAAGGCATTTAAAACACATGACAACAGAGAAACTCAGTTCTGTGCTGTAGGTAGAAAGAAGGGAAACAAGAATGATGTCAGACAAAGACCATCCGTGGAGTGGGATGAGTCATAAAACAGGTGGGCACATTCAACGGTACATCAGTGACTGCACTCCCAGGTGAGACACCTGAATATGAAAGGTATAATGAATAAGTGCCATGTAAGAATAATACAATGAAATAAATCAGTAAGTATAGTATGCTGTAAGCATTGTTAATATAAACATAAGCACTAATTCCTAATTATGTCAGGGTCCTATCAGGTAGCATTGTTGCTGTCAAAGTTTTGGACGCAGCTACACACTCTTTTTGCTTAGGGCCTCTCCTGGCAGTACTTAGCCCTGGGTACGCTCAGGCACTATCATGACTCCCTAGAGAGAAGTTTAGGGAGGGAGAGTCCTACACTGCCAGGAACTGAGCCCAGGTCCTCACATGGGCAAGACATTTGCTTTGCCAGAGACATATCCCTGTCTCTCAAACACCCATTCTTCTTTCAATTTTCTTTGCTTTTTACTTCCCTGTTCTTGTTGACTTTGTGACGCCAGGGGTCGAAGATCACACACTTGGTTCCAGTGTTGGAATCTCAAACTGCAGCGCTACTGCCGTACTGCTTCCACGAAAGGAGGTCTGGGATCCAGCTCAGGGCCCAGTGCCAGGGAAGCAGATGCTACACCCGGAACTGTCTCTGTGCCTCCAAATGCACATTACTTTGTAATACACGTGGTTCATAAATTTATCCTTGTATTTCCTTGCAATTTTACAAAATGTCAAAAGTAAAGGCAAAATTTCTAAAGTAAAACTCAAGCTTCGAAATAAAAGTGCCCTGGGTGTTTGTGTGGACACCATTCTGGTCCCCACCAGCCTTTGGGTGCTGATCTGTGACTCTCCCAGTCATTTCAGTCGTCCCCCAAAGCCCTTTCATTTGTTGGCAGGGCATTTAAAAAAAAAGTTGCCTAACTGTGATTCCTAGCTCTTATGTAGTAGGTACAGCAATGCTGCTTTTGTTTTTCTAATAATGATAAAAAAAAAAAACCCACAAAGTCTAGTATATCATTGTAGCACTGTAGCACTGTCATTCGTTGTTCATCAATTTGCTCAGGCAGGCACCAGTAACGTCTCCATTGTGAGACTTGTTACTGTTTTTGGCATATTGCATATGCCACGGGGAGCTTGCCAGGCTCTGCATGTGGGGCAGGATATTCTCTGTAGCTTGCCAGGCTCTCCGAGAGGGACAGAAGAGTCGAACCTGGGTTGGCCGTGTGCAAGGCAAGCGCCCTACCCGTCGTGCTACTGCTCCAGATATTTTTAACAAATTATATTTTTAACATAGAGAGTAATATCAATCTGGCATTGTAAGAATTTTTGCTTCACAGAAAATAAAGTGATTTTTATATAGTTGTATAGATAGGAGATAAAGCTACCAACAGCTAATAATTTATTAATCTCAAATCCAGTTAGCAAGGTAAATTATATCATCCAAAGAGCCATTATACTGATCAGTCAACTGAAACGTTAATTTAAAAATCAAGACAGATGGAAGGAAAGGAAAGGAAAGGAAGAAAAAGACCATTACTTGCTACTCACAGACACCCACTATTTAGCAGTGGACAATAAGAAACCAAAGCTGCTCCAATAAACAGTCCATGACAGGGCTGGCCTGTACAAATTTCTCCACAGAAAAGGAGCACAACACCCTCCCATTCTCAAGTAAATATTCAATTTCATATTATATCAACCTGATTTTCTAGTTTCCTCTTACAATGTAAAATACTGCCCGCCTCTAAGATAGTTTTGAATAAACAGAATGTGTGACCAAGGCAACTTTCTGGTTGAAACAGAAGCCTAGTGACATTGCCACGATGTGTAAATGTATAGAAGGAACTAGAAGATGGAGAAGAGCAAAAGAATGCAGCAGCTGAGTCCGTTGGCTTAGTGGTAACTATATTTCACTAACTTCTGAGGAATTCTATGATGGAGCAAAGGGAGTTGGATATTAACAGGAAAGAGAACTACAAAAAGCATATCCATTCAAAATACACAGAAGCAGAAAGAAACAGAAAGGGCCAGGTGGTGTGAGAAAGGGTGATGTGAACTTTAGAAGTATTACAAATAAATGTTCTAGAGGATATTGTGGCACTTCTGCTACTCTCTACTTTCACACAATAGTATAAATGATCCCTTTACAATTGGTGAACTATGAGTAGGTTATTTCTCATAAAATATCTCCTTAAGAGAACTTGGTTAAAGGGACAAATTCTGTACATGTATTTCTAAAAGCCTTATGGCCATAAGTATCTCCATAGAACTATGCTCTGAGTTAAATATTTTACAAGATAAGGATATCATCGTCATCATCATCATATTCCCATTGATCGTCGATTTTTTCGAGCGGTCTCAGTAATGTCTCCATTCGTCCTATGAGTTTAGAAGCCTCTCTTTACTCGTCCTTCCCAATGATGTCACATTGGAGGCTCTTTCAGGGTCAAGGGAATGAGATCCATCATTGTTACTGGTTTTGGCATATGAATACACAATGGGGAGTTTTCCAGGCTCTCCCATGTGGGCAGGAAATTCTCAGTAGCTTGCCAGGTTCTCCTAGAGGTTAACTGGGCTCTAAGATGATGTATGGCCACTTTGCAGCCAAGCACTATTAGGAGCTTAGTTTTATAGTCTCTGGATGTTGGCGTTGGTGGGATTACCTGGGGCTAGTCCCTGGGTGTGACTGCCTAGCTACTGAAAAATGGGGGATCTGGGCAGAAGAGACCTAGTCCTGATCGGAGCAGGCTTGGAGATCTCAGCCACAGATCCCGCACACCTGGGTTCCTTTGCCGGTTCCTTCATGCATAAGGCTCTTCCAAACAAAGGATATTATAATGCACATAAATGACTTTAAGGCACATCACAGTTAAACTTAATAGTAGTTACTGTGACCATTACGACAATTATAACTTTTATGACATATATAATATGCGTATATCACATATATGATCACGAATGGAAATGTTACTGAGACTGCTCGAGAAAATCCATGATCAATGGGATAATGATGATGATGATGATCAAATATATAATCAAAAGCTTTTATATGTATAAAGTATGTTATAAGTTATAAAACTATGATGCTTTACCATTTTCTGACTGTGGACCTCTGAGCAAGTTTTTTTACTAGTTTGTCCAATGGAGAAAGTATACATTCCTCTGGCATAAAGTGTCTGAAGGTGCTATGCAGATAAACCAAAATATATGTCATTGAAAGAACTCAGAGAGTTGTTTTATTCAGGGTGGGCACTGAGAACTCTATAGAACTAACATCTAAACTGAGATTTATTTGATAGAAAAAGCAAAAAGGACACAAACCAAGGCAGGGTATGTTTCGATTCCTTTCCCTTAGGGTGACTAGGAGATTTGGAGATTTTCCCGCCGTTTCGTGCCGCGGGGCAGCGAGCGCAGCCGTGGGGCCGCGGGGGCAGCGGGGAGACTCTTGGCGTCGGGCAGCTGGTCTCTCGCCCACTTCCCGCCATGCATCGCGACTCGTGCCCCCGGGCTGCGAGGTGTCCGCGGGCAACCCCGGGACCGCGGGAACGAGACGGAGACGGGGCGGGCGTGAGGGGGCCAGGAACCCCCGCGGATTCGCTTTCATGGGGTTCGAAGACCCCGGGGCTGCGGCGGACGCGGTCCGAGAGCTGGACGGGAGGAGGCTGCGCGGCTGTCGCGTGCGGGTGGGGCTCTGGACGGCGAGAAGAGCAGTCGGGGCCGTGGCCCGCCCTCGTGGGGCCCGCCCGCGGGACGAGCACCCGGGACGGAGCGCGCCCTCGTGGGGCCCGCCCGCGGGATGAGCACCCGAGACGGAGCGCGCCCTCGTGGGGCCCGCCCGCGGGATGACCGCCCGGGACGGAGCGCCCGCCAGCCGCGCGGCAAGGCGGGGAAGCGTCTCCGCGGCCGGAGCGGGTCCCTTTCTGGAGACAGGAGCAGAGAGACAGCACTGCCTGGGGAGGATCACAAGCCCTCTCCATCCTGCTCCAGGTCTCGCAGCCCATCTAGGTCAAATGGAAGACAGAAGACCAGTTCCCAAGAAGAGTGGTGTACAGGAAATAACTTCATTGGACAGGAGCTTGAACAGAAAATTCAAGTTTTGTTTGAGACTTCATAAGCTTGGTGCATTTTTAAGATGTTTTAGCTGGTCACATTTATTTGTCTCTTGGAACAGGGACGCAAAGATGTGATTCTCTATGATTTGAAATGGATCATAGAGGCATACACTATCAAGAATTGTTACTTTACAATGTTCCCTTAAGCAGAATTGAATTTGCCTTGAACTCGAATTTATAGTCTTGTGTAGACTGACAATAAATCTAAATTCTGCCCAGGTAAAGTACATTAGGAAAATAACTTAAAATTGAACCCTGACTTTTAACTATAGCTGGGGAATAGCGTGCAGCTATAGTTTGTTAAAGAATGCTCTTATAAAAGCTGCACCATTATCAGCTAGAGGGTTTTGTTTTTGTTTTTGTTTTTTTGCTTTTTGGGTCACACCCAGCGATGCTCAGGGGTTACTCCTGGCTTTGCACTCAGGAATTATTCCTGGCGGTGCTTGGGGACCATATGGGATGCCGGGGATGGAACCCGGGTCGGCCGAGTGCAAGGCAAACGCCTTACCCGCTGTGCTATCGCTCCGGCCCCCTAGAGGGTTTTTTTTTTTTCCTTAGTTCCCATTCCAAATAGTCCACACTGGGTGGAGGATGATCATTAGTGTGGAATCTAAAATTTAAGTTTGCTTTAGGTTCTAAGTTGCTTGTTATGCTATATTTGAATGTATAGGTCTTCATCAAATGTCTTAATTTGGAAATTTGAGACTCTTCAAGCCTTCTGCCAGTTTAAGGGTACATTGTAGAGCTAAGCTTTGAAGTTACTGTGCAAGATTTTTTTTCATGCTGTCATTTATAATATGTATTGTGAGAACCCTTGGGATTAAAGTTTTGGTTACAAAAAAAAAAGATTTGGAGATTTTTAACACAGTAAATGACAATTTAGTGAATGCTTTACAAGAGCATTCTTGGGTCAGAGATAGTTTTCCAGGCTGACCAAGAGCTTTGGATGTCAGAGGCCCAGGTTAGAATGGACACTGCATAGCCCCCTTCCCCACCACCCCACTCACACACACACCCCACCCCATAGTCATGGAGCAGTGCTGTATGTGGCTCTCAAAATCCAAAGCAATAAAGGTCACAATGTGTTGCACTAGTGCGGCACTGGGGCATAAAGCCAAAGACAGAACCTATAAGGGCTTTTTATGAAAGTTTGAGCCATAAATTAAAGAAAAGAACAGCACACAACACCACAATTCTTGTTCCACAATATTATTATCCAAGAGAGAAAGGAAAAACTAATTTTTTTTTGGTTTTGTAAATTATTTTTAAAATTTCTATCTAGGTAATAAGGCTACAGTTGTGTTCAAGTTCTGGTATAGAACTACAAAGTCACAGCACACTTCTACCACCAATGTGGAAGACCCTAAAAACACTACAAAAAACCTCCTCAAAACAATAGATTAAAACAGCTGTGATGTTTAAAGAAGCGTGGGCACGTGGGACTCAAGTGTTCGGTGGATGGGAATCGTTCCCTTAGCCGGCCCACGGCAGCAGACAGATGCAACAGACAGACGGAGGACCCAAAGAGCAGAGAAGCCAGGCCCTGGGTTGTTGGGAGACAGTTTCTTTCTCTCTTCTCCCCAGCACGGTTTGATCTCTTCCCTCTCAGCAGAGTCATTTCTCCTACTTTCTCCCCAGCGGGACCCGACCTCTGCTTGCAGCAGCATAATCTCTCTTCTCTTCCCCGTCATAGACATCATAGTCATCCTAGTCGTAGTCACATCCCAGTCCCTTTTCTCCCCTCGCAGCAGAATTATATAGAAATCATGAAGGGTGGGGGTACACATAGGTGGGGTCGAACACTGTCATAACAACAAACAGATATGGAACTTCATTAGGAGTTCAACTGAAGGAGATCAACTCAAGGACAAAATCTCATCTGAGGGTTCAGCACCCCAGATTGCTAGGAGATCTGCTCAAGGCCCGGATTCTGTCCAGGTGTATTGCTTTCTCCTTTCCTCAGCTAGTAATCCATTTAAACAATCAGAGTAAATTTACTTCTTATAATATTTCTAGTCATTTTGTATGACCACGGTAAGAGATATGTTAAGCTTAAAGGTTGGCTCTTCCTGAAGACATCTCATTGTATATCCCAGACCACAGTGTTCAGGCCAGATTAGGCTTCCCTAACCCCAACAGGGTCCTTATTCAGTTACTTCTTTTTGGATCATGACAGAGTCTGTCCCATGACTGTACTCTTAGTTTATTATACGTATGGCACTTAGCTTGTCCCCTTTCAATGCCAGGGTAGCTCACAGTTTAACCTGGGTCCATCCTTATCCCTTGCTGGGACCCTCCTTTTGGGAGTGTTAGGAAGTAAGGACAACTGAGGTCTAACTCAGGTATCACTTCCCTTGTATCAATTGTCATCCCGTTGCTCATCTATTTGCTCAAGCGGGCGCCAGTAACGTCTTCATTCGTCCCTGTCTCGTGCTAGTGTAGCCCAATGGCTGCTCTTTCCAGGGACGAGACAAGTCGGTAAAGACAAGTACATACCCGGCCCAGACAAGTTCAGACCCAAACACCTAAAGACTCTGCTGCCAGTACTCATCAATACACTGGCTTGGCTCTTTTTCATACGCTACCTGTCCGTATGCAAGGTACGTCCCAATGGAAAACCAACAGGAATGTTCTGTTGCACAAGAAGGGAGATATCCACAACATCGGCAACTATCACCCCATCTGCCTATTGTCCTTTGTCTACAAGTTGTTCACTTGAGTCATCCTGAATAGAATAGGCAGAACACTGGACGACAGACAACCATGTGAGCAAGCCAGGTTCCAAAAAGGACTCAGGACAATTGAATATCGACTGATTGAATATACATTCAGCACCATATCCACACAGTGACTGAACTTATTGAAGTTTTGCAAGAAGATGCTGCTCTGTGTAATATTCATCGATTTAAAAAAGGCCTTTGATTTTGTTGAGACTGAAGCGGTCTTTGAAGCCCTAGCCAAACAGGGCGTTCAAACTCAGTACATCAAGATCCTCCGAGATCTGTATTACAGATTCACCACCAGGATCTCACCATTCTACAAGAGAGTGATCGTCGATGTAAAGAGAGGGGTTTGGCAGGGTGATTCCATTTCACCGAAACTCTTCAGTGCCACCCTCCAGAATGTCATGCAGTGACTGGAATGGGAAGGAATGGGAGTGACGATAGATAGTCGGCAACTACACCGGCAACTACACCATGTTTGCTTCGCTGAGGACATCATTCTCATAACACCAAACATTAGCCAATCAGCACAAATGCTAGCCAACTTCAACCGAGGGTGTGGAAAGGTAGGAATGCAGCTGAATCTCAGCAAAATAATGTTCATGAAAAACGAACTAGTCCCTGACGTTCCATTTGCTCTCAATGGAATGAACGTCTCCGAATGCAACAGCTATGTGTATACCTAGTCGAGAACTCAACATGAGGAATGCCTTGGTGCCAGAACTGTGCAGGAGGAAGAGAGCATCCTGGAGTGCCTTCAAGAGCGTTGAAGAAATGGATAAGCGAATGAAGAACCTCAAACACCAGGCACATCTTTGTGACTCCACCATTATTCCTGCACTAACATACGCCTCAGAGACCTGGGCCCTACGCAAACAGGATGAAAATGCTATTCTGGTATCCCAAAGAGGAATCAAAAGAGCTATGCTAGGAGTATCACATCTCACTCAAGTGAGAGAAGGAATCCGGAGTTCCAACCTCTGTTAACAGTCAAGAATCAGGGACGCTGTCTCATTTGCCAAGGCATCAAAAATCAGATGGGCCAGACACGTAATGTGATTCAGAGACGACCTCTGGACTAGAGCTGTTACCGACTGGATTCCACGGGACATCAAAAGACCATGTGGCTGCGCACCAAGGAGATGGTCAGAGTTCTTCGTCAAAACCCTGAACGAATGGTTTGAGGTCCTTCATGTTCCTGGAGCAAGAAGATATCATTGGGCTACACTAGCACACAACAGGGACAGAAGGAGACGTTACTGGTGCCTGCTTGAACAAATTGAAGATCAACGGGATGGCAAGTGGTTCAAGTGATACAAGTGAAGCTTCAAGAAGTTGACCAATGATAATATTTGTACATAATTGGATATATGTATTTGAGATGTAACATTTAGATTTTAGGAAGAGCCTGGCAAGCTCCCCATGGTGTATTTGATATGCCAAAAACAGTAACAACGAGTCTCACAATGGAGATGTTACTGGTGCCCGCTCGAGCAAATCGATGTACAGCAGGACAACAGTGCTACTGTGCAGTGCAAAATTTAGACTTTATTAATGTAAGGTAAATCCTTATATTCTGTATATCTACTAGATGTATTAGATTTAGTTATAAATAAGGAAAAATAAAGTAAATAAACTTTTTTCTCTTTAAAAATTTCTTTAATATGTACAATTATGCAAAATATACACATATATTTATATTTATTTATAAATTTATATATTTTAATTTTATAAAGTAGTTCACAATATTTCATTACATTTAATATGCAAACACCAGTCCTACCACCATTATACCTTCCTACCACCATATTTCAGGTGTTTCTATCCTGAACCCCAATCCCTGCCCCAAAGCAGAACCAAAATCATACATTTTGTATTCTTTGTTATGAAAAACTGCTGAAAATGCTACAAAAAGTAAACTTATAGGAATCAATTGGGATGGTTCTGCATACGTGTATATATATATATATATATATGTACATACATATATATGGATCATTTGAGTAAAGATTATATGAAACTTCCTTGTACCATCTTTGTGAATGTATAGTTTGGTAAATTTTATGAAAATAAGATCTGATTATCACCTTTCATAAAAATCTTTCAGTGAATTCCATTTTAGTTAGAATAAAATAATGTACCCATGCCTGTAAGGCTCTCTATATTTCAGTCCTTGTCTGCATCTTTAATGTTCTGTTTTAGCCCTTCCTTACAAAATTTAGTCATAAAATTCTCCTATTTTTAACTTCATGAGACAAAACCTTCTTGAATTGTCTCATGGTCCTTGAATTCACCACTTTTTAAAATAGATATTAACTTCCAGAATCTTATAGAGCTGATTTTCAACATTCAGTCCCAGCATTTTCCAGAAGGCTGTCTGTTTTATGGAAATAAATTACACACACACACATACATATACACACACATACACACACTCACATATGCACACATACACATACTCACACATAGTCCTATTGCCTTATCCAGATTACTTTCCTGATACTGTATATTACAATTTTATGTTTCATACATTTGCTTGCATGCAACCGACCAGGGTTTGATTCCTCTGCTCCTCTCCGAGAGCCTGGCAAGCTACCGAGAGTATCTCACCCGCACGGCAGAGCCTGACCAGCTACCAGCTACCTGTGGTATATTCCATATGCCAAAAACAGTAACAACAAGTCTCAAAATGGAGACGTTACTGGTGCCTGCTCGAGCAAATTGATGAGCAACTTGATGACAATGACAGTGACATTTGCTTGTTCTGGGGGTGGCCTCATTGGTAGTGCTGGGATTACTCTGTGCTACACTGAGCACCTAGCAATGCTCAGAAGACCAGGAATGCTGGAGATGGAACCAGGCAAGCTATCTGTGGATTCCAGCCCTTTGAATGATCTCTGCAGCTTCTACAAATACTTTCTTTATCTATGTATCTCTCTCTCTTTCAAACTAGAGTTGTCTTGTATTTCTACTCTTAGCTTAGTAATAATTCAATAAACATCAAACATTTGTTGAACAATATCTAAAGAATGAATCAGTGTGAAAGTGTATCATAAATTTGTTATCTTTGTAGTAATGTTCACAGTAACTACCCCATTAATTTTAACTATAATATGCTGTAAAGTTCTTTGTGTGCATTGTTGTATCCTTATCTTACCTACTGCATCATTTCCTAACCCATTTTTTATAGTGAGATAGTAAGATTCCCAAATGGCTCTCAGTGAACCCTGTCTTCCTCCTTTATGTTTGGTGACTGAACCTAATGACTTGCACCTGATCAATAGGATATATCAAAAGTGGTATGAGTCTGATATGAAAAAAAAATTGGTAATTTTGCTATGTGAAATTCAGTGTGTACAGACTTTGACATGAAATCTGGTGAAAACAAAATTGACTGATTTATCAAGGGTAATAACACAGCAAATACATATTTGATATACTATAGCAAGGAGAAGATGAAGCTGGGACCAGAGAGATAGTGAAATAAATGAACAGGGAACTTTTCTTTTCTATAGGGTCTCCTGAGCCAGCCCAAGAGAAATCTCTGAACACAGACCCAGTAGTAAGTTCTGAGCACAGTCAAAATTGGCCCCCAAACACCCACCTACCTCACAAAAGATCTGATACAGTGTAAAGGGAAAATCACTTCTTCCCATTGTATGAAACTGCAACATAATCTTGAAAATGTGTTAATTAAATTCAGGGCATTCTACAGGATAATTTTTTTTAATTTATTTATTTTTAATTAGAGAATCACCGTGAGGGTACAGTTACAGATTTATACACTTTTGTGCTTATACTTCCCTCATACAAAGTTCGGGAACCCATCCCTTTACCAGTGCCCATTCTCCACCACCCGTAAACCCAGCGTCCCTCCCACCCTCCCCAATCCCATCTCCCCCCCACCCCACCCTGCCACTGTGGCAGGGCATTCCCTTCTCTACAGGATTATTTTTTATCAAAGTTTTACATCATGAATATGTTTCGTTCTGAGGAATGGTCGCAGGTCAAAGAGAGGGAGGAGACAGGATAACTCAATGCAACATAACATCATGTACTGAATCCCACAACTGTACAACAGTGATAGAAAACCTGATTCAATCTTCATAAATTTAACCCAAGTTTGACTTCTATTTTTTTCTTGTAGGTGATACAGTGTCAGTTCTAAAACTAATCTATGGAAGAACATCTTGTCTTATTTTTTCTGTCTCTGCTAGCTTGCTACTCTGGTAAAGCAAGTGGAGGTGTGAGCCCACTTGGGGCAATACTCGCAACAGAAGCCCAGACAGGCAGGAGAGACGAAATACACAGGAAGAAGGCAGGCACCTCGTTGCAGCCACACTAGGTTTGACCCAAGGCACTGTATGTGTTCTGAGTGATCCCTGAACACTGCAAAGTGTGGCCTCAAAACCAAAAACAGAACAAAAGCCATGAGGAAGTAAGATTATGAGTCTAACAACTCTTGAGAAACTGAATTCTCCCAACAACCCTATCATAATCATCTGAGTGAGCTTGAATCCACTTTTCTTATCAACCTTGCAACCCTAACTGCCACAAGTGAACCAACCCTTGACGTCCGACACAGAATCCAGGTCAACTGCACCAAGATTCCTAACCAGCAGGAACTGGGAACTGAAGTCTAAGAGTTCTTGTCTTCCCATGCACAAAAGTCAGATCAAAATGGATTAAAGACCTCAACATTAGACCACAAACCATAAGGTACATTGAAGACAAGGTCGGCGAAACCCTCCACGATATTGAAGATAAAGGTATCTTCAAAGGTGACACGGAACTAAGCAATCTAGTAAAAACAGAGATCAACAAATGGGACTACATTAAACTAAAAAGCTTCTGCACCGCAAGAGATACAGTGACCAGAATACAAAGACTATCCACAGAATGGGAAAGGATATTTACACAATACCCATCAGATAAGGGGTTGATATCAATGGTATATAAAGCACTGGTTGAACTCTACAAGAAGAAAACATCCAACCCCATCAAAAAATGGGGCGAAGAAATGAACAGAAACTTTACCAAGGAAGAAATACGAATGGCCAAAAGGCACATGAAAAAGTGCTCTGCATCACTAATCATCAGAGAGATGCAGATCAAAACAACTTTGAGATACCACCTCACACCACAGAGACTAGCACACATCCAAAAGAACAAAAGCAACCGCTGTTGGAGAGGATGTGGGGAGAAAGGGACCCTTCTTCACTGCTGGTGGGAATGCCGACTGGTTCAGCCCTTCTGGAAAACAATTTGGACGACTCTCAAAAAATTAGATATTGAACTCCCATTTGACCCAGCAATACCACTGCTGGGAATATATCCCAGAGAGGCAAAAAAGTACAATCGAAACAACATCTGCACATGTATGTTCATCGCAGCACTGTTTACAATAGCCAGAATCTGGAAAAAACCCGAATGCCCCAGAACGGACGACTGGTTGAGGAAACTTTGGTACATCTATACAATGGAATACTATGCAGCTGTTAGAAAAAAGGAGGTCAAGAATTTTGTAGTCAAGTGGATGGGCATGAAAAGTTTCATGCTGAGTGAAATGAGTCAGAAAGAGAGAGACAGACATAGAAAGATTGCACTCATCTATGGTATATAGAATAACAGAGTGGGAGACTAACACTCAAGAACTGTAGAAATAAGTACCAGGAGGTTGACTCCATGGCTTCGAGGCTGGCCTCACGTTCCGGGGAAAGGTCAACTCAGAGAAGCGATCACCAACTACATTGTAGTCGAAGGCCATGTGGGGGAAGGGAGTTGCGGGCTGAATGAGGGCTAGAGACTGAGCACAGCGGCCACTCAACACCTTTATTGCAAACCACAACAGCTAATTAGAGAGAGAAAACAGAAGGGAATGCCTTGCCACAGTGGCAGGGTGGGGTGGGGGGGAGATGGGATTGGGGAGGGTGGGAGGGACACTGGGTTTATGGGTGGTGGAGAATGGGCACTGGTGAAGGGATGGGTTCCAAACTTTGTATGAGGAAAGTATAAGCACAAAAGTGTATAAATCTGTAACTGTACCCTCACGGTGATTCTCTAATTAAAAATAAATAAATTAAAAAAAAAAAAAAGAGTTCTTGTCTTCTACATCAAATTCTAGATTAATTTGTTAGAGATTATTTAAAACCTATTATCATCCCATGTTTTTAATAAAGAAAATGAGTAAAATTGTGTAACTAAATGACAAAGTAGCATTCCAGGGCTAGTCTCTGAAAGGCAATCCTAATCACTGAATTATAATGTCATTACAAGTCCTGTACAATAAGAATCATATGCCTGTTTAAAATAAAAAGTTGTTTTAAACCACAATTTTTTATAATGGATCTAAAAATATGTTGCGAAACAAATTTAGGAAAACATACTTTACAGTTTTGTATCCAATGATGTGAAACGATCACTGTAAAAGTGGACTATTCTTGAACCCTTAAGGTTTAAATATTGCATGAAAGATTTGCTGACAAAGCTCAGATGCTGAAAAAAATAGTTTATTGTTTAAGTGAATGAGTATACACCCCGCCGTCCCTTTCTCCTCCCCACCACCACTCACCAGGCCAGCATCCTGGCCTCTCCTTTTACCCCAGAACGATGCCATTTCTCTTGTCCCTGAATGCCTGGACCAAATTAGAACATCCTGGACCTACGCCTAGGCCATCTGTCTGCCTCCAGTGTATGATGGCCTAGTCTTGTCCCGACACAATTCTCTGTCCAGTGTACATGATCCTGGTCTGAAATCTGCAGCTGGAACCCTCTCACCTGTGTCTTGCTGGATCTTGGCTGGACCTGCTGTTCTGGAATCCCTGGACCTCTCTGCAACGGCCCAGCACCTTCCCCGAGTCCCCTGCCTTGGCCCCACATGCCCAGGCGAGATCTCTGCTGTGCTGATCTATCTTGGTGTAGTTGAGGGGGCACAGGGTGTTGCCTGCTGGGGACTTCCTCTTTTTCTGTGGGTTTGGTTTGGGGGCTGCACCCAGCTGTGCTCAGGATTTACTTCTGGCTCTGCATTCAAGGGTCGCTCTTGGCAGGCTCAGGGGACTGTTTGTGGAGCTAGGGATCAATCCCAGATCACCTGGGGTGGCCATGTGTGAGACAAGTGCCCTACCTGCAGTGCTATTACTCTAGTCCTAGGGCGCTCCCTTTTATCTTCTGCCGCCTCTGACCCCCAGTCATCCTATTACCTGTTTTGACCGGGTTACTCTTTGGTGGGTGAGAATTAAAATGAACAATTAAATTAACTAGTTCTCCCTCCCCACCCTGCCCGTCCGTCCTCTCCCAGCCTAAGGAAACCATGGAATTCACCATCATCTGATTATTTACCATAAAATTAATATCAAGCAGGTCAATTAAATAGTAAATTCTCCTCTTTACTTCTTGGAGATGACATTTGCAAGGAGTAGCCGGTGAGTCCATCAATAATAAACAAAATCAGACATTCTGTAAAATCCTGTAGTGATTTCAAGGAATTTCCTAGGGAAAATTTTGACCACAAGGTGACAGTAGCACATATTAGTTTTATTTGGGCCACATTTGAGCTGATTTGTGGTGGAGAAAGTCCCTTAAGTCTTGCACCCCCCCCAACACACACACAAGAGACACACACACACACACACACACATACACAAACACACACCCTTCCTCCAGACTACAGCAATAAGGCAAATGAGAACCCATGTAGCAGAGGCAGGTGAATGTAGGGGAGGGAGTCTGGAGGGGCAGGGGCCGTTGGCAGCCTGGCAGGGCATGTGGGTGAGAGATCTCCAAATGGCAGCAGGCATCCAGAACTTGTCCTCATTACAGGACTCACAACCTCTCTGCTATCTAGAGTACATAGTGGGGTTGAGGTTATGCAAAGCAGCAGGCTTAAAACAGGGGGGCAGGGCGATTGGCTTATTTGGATTAATTGAAAAAAAAATGGAATGTACAAAACTTTTAATTTGGCACCAGTAGTCTTTGAGCTAACGGTGCCAGACTGTGGTGAGAGATCAACAGCCATGGGGTCATCTTTGGTGCATTTATGTAAGAGATTCCCACTCCGGTTCATCTGTAATTGAATTGGTCAAGTGGCAGCCATTTGACTTTCAAAACTCCGGAGGTTCAGATAAAATCTGAATTTAATTCTTTGGCAGGTTTCTCTGAGCTGCCAAAGAAACATTTGTTCCAGCATACAGGAGAGGAAAAGCTCTTAGATAAAACAAGCATTGGCTCCTTACCAGACCTGGACAGAGCCCAGGCACTCCAGTGAGGAGGTGGGGCTGCTGAGAAGAAACAAATGATTAGATCATTTGTGTATGATCGCTTCTTAATCTGCTACTGACCAATGTGTATAAGGAGTAGTGTTTGCTTTTGTCTGTCTCCGTGTACTTGCAGTCATCATTTCTGGCACGACAACACAGTACAATTTGGTACTAGATATCTGGAGTGTTTTACAAGAACAGCTAGAAGTGAAGAAGGGATACTACAGAGGTGAAGTTTGCTTGCCTTACATGCAGCTGACTCTGGGTGAATCACTGGCACTGCATTTCATTCCCTGAGCACTGCCAAGAGTGATCGCTGAGGACTGTGTTAGGAGTATGCCCTGAGCACTGCTGAGTATGCCTCTACCCCATAGACATGGCATGTAATAGTTTAAGGGTAATGCTAGCCATGAAACCTGCAAAATTCTGTGATTTTTTACTTTTTCGACAGAATTTTAGATGTAAGGGAAACAGTTTCTGAATAAAATGTCTTGTCAAAGGTATAATTCTATATCTTTATTTTTAAAGTCCACCAAGTCATATTTCACTATCACTCATCACTGTATCACTGTCATCCCATTGATTTGCTCGAGCAGGCACCAGTAATGTCTCTATTTGTCCTAGCCCTGAGATTTTAGTAGCCTCTCTTTACTTGTTCTTCCCAATGATGCCACATTGGAGGCTCTTTCGGGATAAGGGGAATAAGATCCATCATTGTTACTGTATTTGGCATATGAATATGCCACGGAGAGCTTGCCAGGCTCTGCCATGCAGGCAGGATACTCTCTCTTGTACCTTGCCAGGTTCTCTGAGAGGGAGAACTAGGCTACAAGAGGCTATAAGGAGGCTCGTCCGAATGTGTGGAGAGGGGCCTTGAGCATGACTGTGGCTGGGTTCTGAAGGTCTTCAGATGCCAGGGCTCCACTCCGAACGGGGAGGGAAACTCAATCCGCCCCGCTCCGAGGGGCCCAGGTGAAGACAGTCAGGCGCGGGGCAAGACTCTCAATATCACACATAGGAGTAATAATTTATCAAACATAGAAATGAAGTAACATGTTTTCCTTTGAGCTTTAGAAATAGAAAGATGAACATTGAATTTAGTGATTTAAGAGAAGAAAATATAATTTCTCATTCCGTTTCATGTCTAACAAGGATTTCGGTATTTATTATGCTCTAATGGACACTTGGGGACCCAGATTGATTGCAAAGCTCCCGTCATGTAGCTGCACCCTCAAAACAACATAGCCACAGAACCAGGAGAAGAGAATCGGCGCTGCAAGTGCCCTTTTTCATTGCTGCTTACATTTCCCTGGCCAGAGGGAGTAACACTTAACTTTAAGGGAGCTTAGAAGATGCGGGGAGGAAACAGGGCAGTTAATGATTATTGCGTCTGTGATAATAGAGTTCATAAAAGGTCTGAGGATGAATAGATTTAGGAGTTTTCTGCCTTAACAAATTACAAAAACACCTAGTGATTTGAATCAATAAAAATGTATTATCTTGTGATGCTAGAGGTTGGAAACCCAAACTGGGAAGATAAACCTTACTAGGTTATATGTAATTTTAGTTTAAAATCACATTCAAAACACTGTAAGAATTGATGTCTTTCTTTATCAGATCATACGAGTGAAGTTACATGATATGTTTTCTTTTGGGCTTTAGAAATAGGAAGATGAAAATTGAATTCAGTAATACATTGCCATGCTGTTTTACTTTGTTTCTGGAACAAGTAAATCCTGTTCTCCTAGATTGACTTGTAATTTTGCTTCTTGAAAAAAATGCCAACTTGTTTTAATTTCTTATAAAAACAAAAATCTTATAAAGTATATTAATAAGAAAAATAGTATTAATAAAGCATTGCTGAATAAAGCGAAATAGTATTAGAATATTACATGCACAACAAAAATATTGAACACTGTTTCTACTGTGATCACTTTGCCTCTTAGCTCTGGCAAGCGTCTTACATGCTGATCCATCCCTCCAACCACTCCAGCCATCATACTGTTGCTGTAATGCTGTTACTCTGGACTGGACTGATAGCACAGTGGGTAGGGCACTTGCCTTGCACTCAGCCAACCTGGGTTCGATCCCTCCATCCTTCTCAGAGAGCCTAGCAAGCTATCAAGAGTATCCCGCCCGTATGGCAGAGCCTGAAAAGCTATCCGTGGCTTATTCCATATGCCAAAAACAGTAACAACAGGTCTCACAATGGAGACATTACTGGTGCCCACTCGAGCAAATCGATGAACAATGGGGCAACAGTGCTACAGTGCTCAAACTCTAACCCCACCCTGAGTGTTTTACAGCCCTTCCACTACTGTCCAATGTGTCTGTCCTCTTACACCCTTTAATTTTCTCAGTTTTCAGTTCTATTGATCATATCTCAGTACTAGTTCCAATTGCTACTATCTAGCCCCTTTCCTTGTTTCTTCTGTACCTAAGTGTGATCATTTGGCTTACTACACTTAGCACCAAATCCTCCTATCCAAGTTCAACATGGCAAAATTTTATCTTTTTCCAGTGCTGAGGAATATTCTGCTATGCAAATATGTCACAATTCCTTTTTTCAAAAAAAAATTATTCTTCTATTAAATCACCATGTGGAAAGTTACAAAGCTTTCAGGTTTAGTCTCAGTTACACAATGCTCGAACACCCACCCCTTCACCAGTGCACATATTCCACCACCAAGAACCACAGTATACCTCCCCCAACCCCCCCACCTCCCCGGACCCCCTGCCTGTGTAACTGATAAATTTCACTTTACTTTCACTTTACTTTGATTACATTCAATATTTCAACAAAAAACTCACTATTACTGTTTAGAGTTTCTCCTCCCTAAAATTGGACCTGCCGAAAAGGAAGCATTTGATAATTTGTTTTCCATTGCTGAGAATGAAGAGCTATGAGATCGAGTGGCCGCACTAGCGGCCACATGGTTTTGGATTTCTGTATTTTAGTATTTTAGTAACTAGGTCCAGAGAAATATCTGCCAGAAATTGCATCATTGCAAGCTTGTACCTCTCAGCTACTTTATATTCCACATATGAGTGCAATCTTTCTGTGTCTGTCTCTTTCTTTCTGACTCATTTCACTCAGCATGATACTTTCCATGTTGATCCACTTATATGCAAATTTCATGACTTCATCTTTTCTAAAAGCTGCATAGTATTCCATTGTGTAGATGTACCAGAGTTTCTTTAACCAGTAATCTGTTTTTGGGCACTCTGTTTTTTTCCATATTGTGGCTATTGTAAACAGTGCTGCAATGAACATAGAAATGTAGATGTCATTTCTACTATACCTTTTTGCCTCTCCGGGATATATATATTCCCAGGCGTGGTATTGCTGGGTCAAATGGAAGCTCAATTTCTAACTTTTTGAGAATCGTCCATATTGTTTTCCAAAAGGGCTGAACCAGTCGGCATTCCCACCAGCAGTGAAGAAGAGTCCCTTTCTTCCCACATCCACGCCAACACTGGTTGCTTTTGTTTTTTGGGATGTGTCACAATTTCTTTATTGATTCATATATTATTGGACACTTGGGTTGTTTCTAGATCTTCACTATTGGAAATAATTCTGCAGTGGGCATAGATATACACATTATTATTATTTTGAATTAATGTTTTTGTGTTATTAGGGTATATGGCCAGGAGTGGACTCACTGGCTGCTAGGGAAGCTCTAGTTGTATGTTTTAAGATGTCTCAAAATCATTTTCCAAGGAGATTAAAACATGCCAGAGTCCCACCTACGTAAATGCTTTTCTCACCAAATCCCCACTGGTGCTTATTATTGCTGGTCTTTTGTTTTATTTTCTTTAAATTTTTATTTTATAAAGTTTTTCACAATAATTTATTACATTCAATATTCCAACACCAATTCTACCACCATTACACCTTCCCACAACCATTATTTTGAATTCCTCCCCTCCTCAAAAGCCTGCCCCCAAACTGGACCTAAATAATTTATTTTGTATTGCTTGTAATGAATAATTTGCTTAAAATGATAAAAAAAAGTTTCTTAGAGGAAAGTGCGTAAAGATTTTTGTATCTCACCTGGAGCCATTAATATATATAGATTGTTTCCACTGGTGTGAGGTGATTTCTCATTGTATTTGGATTGCATTTCTCTGATAATCAGTGATGATGAACAATTGTTTAATAATACTCTTGACCCTCTCTATATTTTCTTTAATACATGTTTGTTCATCTATTCTCCTCATATTTTGTTGGAGTTATATATTTTTCTTGTGATTTGTAAAAAACTAAGGTTCGCCAAGGGGTGAGTGCATTCTCGGGCTCTCCGGGCGCTCTGTCTCACCACCCGCGTTCGGTGCCCTGGAACCACAGTGTGTGGACTGGATCGGGAAGGCTGGTGGTCAAGGACAGGCGAAGGAAGAACGAGGACCAAGCTAGTTGCTGATTAGTTACCGTTTATTCAATCTTCCATCTTTCTCATCTCCTGCACTCCCAGCTCCGTCCTCTCTCTTGATCTACTCCAGCCTTTTTCTTCTCTACTCTCTCCTCCTCTTCTCTCTCCCACCTTGCCCTCTAGGCTACACCCAGCCAGTAGCAAAATCAACATAAGAAAGCCCTTCCTGAGGGCAGGGCATTCCAAAGCCCTTCCTCACTCTTAAGGTTTTTTTTCTTTCCTTAGTCCAAACACTTATTAACATCTTAATACTAGTTATTTTTCATGGACATAGCAAGAGATACATTGAGGCTTGCAAGGCAGCTCTCCTGGCAACATCTTGCCACAGACTCAGACCACAGCACTCAGGCCAGATTAATCATTCCTCACCCTAGAAGGGTCCAAATCTAGGTATCACTGTTTGGATCATGACAGCATTTGTCCATGATCAAGTTCTTAACTTATAGTTAAGTATTAGGCACCTTGGCCAGGCCCATCTCGATGCCAGGGTAGCACACAACTCACCGCTTGCCCTGGGTCCTTCTCGTCCCACGTCGGGACCCTGCTTTGGGGATGCTAGGAAGTAGGGGCAGCTGAGGCTTAGGTCAAGAGAACAGATGTCCTGGAGGAAAATATCATGTAGAGTCAAATGAGTTCCAGGTTACAAAAGCATAACATTTGTTAAGTCTTCCTGTGTCCATACAAAAGGGACTTGCTCTGAATAAACTAAGCAAAGGACTCAAGGAGAAGAGAAAAACATTATTTACAAGTCAACAGAACACTAAGAAAGAAGCTACAAATAAACACAGAGGAATGGGAGCACTGTGATGGGAGTAACCCAATAAACCTAAACTATCTGAAGATATGTTATCCTACAGTGATTGACCTTTGACAGAGCTTTTTTACATCTTGGACACTTGGATATTGCCTTTTGTCAGATGTATGGTGTGCAAATATTGTTTTCTAATTATTAGGGTGTCTTTCTATAGTAGATTTAATTTCTTTTTCCTGAAATAAAAAGTTTATCTCCGTATCACTGTATCATTGTATCACTGTCATCCCATTGTTGGCCGATTTACTGAGTGGGCACCAGTAATATCTCTATTATAGTCGGCCCTGAGATTTTAGCAGCCTCTCCTTACTCAGCTTTCCCAACAATTGGAGGCTCTTCCAGGGTTGGGGCAATAAGATATATCGTTACTGTTTTGGGCATATCGAATACGCCATGGGGAGCTTGCCAGACTCTATTATTTCGGTATAATTTCATATATTTCT
Source organism: Sorex araneus (assembly GCF_027595985.1). NCBI lineage: Eukaryota > Metazoa > Chordata > Mammalia > Eulipotyphla > Soricidae > Sorex > Sorex araneus. The sequence goes on along the minus strand of NC_073302.1, from coordinate 185,648,262 downwards.
ACTTCTGTTGTCATTAAGAATGAGGTTAAATCACTAAAAAATCTCTGAGGTCAAGATCTTGGAGACTCTCACACATATTTTCCTAAAAGGATTTTGTAGAGACAGATTTGGTATCAAGGTGTTTAATCCGTTCAGAACTAAACTTTGTTGGGTTTGACTTTATTTTTTGCACATAGTTAACCACTTTTCCCAGAGCCATTTACTTAAGAGGCTTTTTTGGTTGCACTGTATGCCCCCAACCTCTTTGTCTAAATTAATTGTCCACACATTTTTTTTCTTTTTGGGTCACCCCCGGAGATGCACAGGGGTCTCAAGGTCACTCGGTCAGCCTGTCCAGCTGGTTCAATGTTAAGGCCCAGCACTGTGGTACTGGGACTCCATGGTGACCTAGCGTGGTGCTCACAATGCCCTGGCACCATGGACTGCTGGTCCTTGCCGGTGGAAAGCCAATACCCTGACCCTTGTGCTATCTCCCATTTTTAATCAGTGTGGCCTACAACACTATTAGCACTGATGTTTTGGGCCTACAGTGTTTCAAAGCTACACCCACCACCACCTGTGTCAGCTTCTCTCCATTAACGTCTCAAGGTCTCCTTGCACCCATCCCTCGCCTCTCTTCTTGGTGAGTTCAGTTCTGTGGGCTTACTCTCAAGGGCCATCATCATGGGCCATTTGCTATGCTTCACGCTGCATTTCTTAATATTCCACACGTGAGAGGGATCATTCTGCATTTGGCCCTCACCTGATTGACATCTCTCAGCCCAACACCCGAAACCCCATCCTGTAGCAGTGAATTGCGTGATTTCAACACATAATTTTGCTATTCCATAGTGTAAGTATACTGCAATGTCTTTAACCACTCATCTAATCTTGGGCACTTGGGTTGTTTCCATCTATTGGTTGGTTATTTACTATTAAATTTTAAAAATTCTCTTATAATTTGGACAGCACTCCTTTATTTTGTGTTCTTGGCAATTACTTTCTGTTTCTAACTTATCTTACATGATCTTGATATTGATTTTTGCAAAGCAGAGCCTGCAAACATTTATTATTAACTAAATCTAACATTAATTTGGAATGTAAAAATCATACCACTCAAAATCTGATTTTTCTATTTTAGAAGTTTTTATTTTAAATTTATGTTCATGACTCATTTTGCATTTTTTAAATCTGTAAACAAGTCATTATTGTATTTCTCCCTCTCAATCATTGAATTTTTTCCATTGTTTTTATTGGCTTAATGTATTAGCTAGAATCTCTGGTACAATGTTGGAAAGTAATGGGGAGATGGGACTTTCTCACTTTGTTACTGATCCCAATCGAAAAACTTGATATTCTTACCATTATGTCTGAAATTATTTAGTTTTTTTATAGCTATGATTTTTATGAAGATAACAAAGATTTCCTTGTGGCCAAAGCAATAGTACAGAGGGAGGGCATTTGCCTTCCAGCCACCCTGGGTTAGATCTTCAGCATCCCAGATGGTCCCCCAAGGCCACAAGAGTAATTTCTGGGTGCAGAGCCAGGAGTTACCCCTAAGCATTGCTGGGTGTGACTCAAAAAGAAAAAAAAGGGAAGTTTTCTTCTATTTCCAGTTTAATGATAATTTTATTATAAATGGGTGTTCTTTTTATGAAATGTTCTTATGCATTTATTAATACTATGCTTTTTATTTCAGCCTATTGATGTGATGAACTGCATTAATTTTTGACAATTAATCAGTCTTGTGCATCTGGGCTACAACCCACTTGGTCATGATGCAGAATTCTTTTTATACATTGCTGAATCCAATTTATTAATACTTTGTTGAGACCTTTATGTACGTGAGAAATATTGATGTCTTTTAACTTTTTGTAATAGCTTTCTGTGGTTTTGACTTTATGTTAACTTGAAATTTCATTAAATGAGTTAGCAAGCAAGTATTCTTCTACTCCTAATTTCATAACTGTTTTATTAGAAATCACTAGGGCGTCTGTCTGGGACTTGTGCTTTCTGTTTTAGAATATCATTAATTATTGACTCAATTTAAAAAATAGATATGTCTATAATTGTGTCTTTCATGGAATTAATCTATTTTACTGTGTGGCAAAATTTGTGGATATAGAGTTTGCAAGATTTTTTTTTTTAATGTACTCATTGGAGCCTCAGTAATATATCATTTTGCGTTTTTTAGTAATTGATGTTCCCTTCCACTCTCTCCTTTTTATCATTATTCTGACAAAAGATGTTTTGGTTTGGTTTTTTCAGTGCTACTTCTTGCTGTGTTTGGGGTTCACTCCTGGTGGCCTGTGGCTGAAAGAGCCGTACATGTGCCTCTCTGGACCAAACCCAGGACTCTGCCTGGGAAGCTTGTGGCCATCCATTTAACTATCTCTCCATCCCAGATGCTGATGTTATTGGACTTTACAAAGAACCAGGGCTTTTATTTTTATACAGTTTTATTTTTATTACAAAGAGAAGAGGGTCTAAACAAACTGTTTTGTGTTTTAAATGATAAATTTAACAAGATTACTAGAAGAATTAAGGAAATTGAAGGATAAAATTGCACTTTTAGATAAATAACAAAGATGGCATTAAATATAGACAGACTAAGGGATGAGCCTCTGCCCCATGACTATTTCAGCAACATACAAGTGAGGAATCAAACCTGCAAGCTCCAGACATACTAATGCAGAATCTGGGTTTGTTTCAAACTCTTTATATCTCCAGACCTGGACCACACCTCAGACTGTGGTTGTTTATGTTCAGCTTTGGTTTGAGGGTTTGAGTAGTTCCAGAGGTGCTGGGGCTACTCCTGGCAGCGCTGAAGGACTTTATGATGCCTAGGATTGAACCCACAGCTTCCATATGCTTAGGCTCCAGCACTTGGGGTCATTTTCTCTGGCCCTCAGCTTCTATTTTTATTTTTCCAGATGGCTGTTAAAAGCCTCTCAGGTAAGTGGCAATGACTTTATCACGAACTGAAAGATTGCTGAGGCCCATGGGGGCGGGGCAGGGGGGTGGGGTGAGGGACTGTAAGATAACATTGGGTTTGCCCTTTCAGCCTTGCCGCAGGGAACTTAGTTTACCTTAAAGCAATGTCCTTTCTGTATGGACACAAGAAGACAGTAAATATGCTTTGTAACTTGGGAGTTCATTGACTCCAATAATATTTATCTGGGCATCTGCTTTCTCAACTCAGTTGCCCTTAGTTCTTACTACCTCAAAAGCAGGGTCCCGATGAGGGATGGAATGGACCCAGGGCAAGCTGTTAGCTACCCTGGCATCGAAATGGGCCAGGCCAAAGCGCCACAATACTCAACTATAAGTTGAGAGCATGGTCATGGACAAATGGTGTCATGATCTAAAAGTAGCGACGAGACTAGGACCCTGCTGGGGTTAGGAAGACTAACCTTCTGAGGAGTGTGGTCTGGAATATATAGTGAGATGTCCTCAGGAAGAACCAAACTTTAAATTTGATATATCTCTTACTGTGTTCATACAGAACGACATTGCTGGAATATTAGAAGTAAATTTACTACAAGTGGATTACTAGCTGAGGAAGGAAGAAAGCGACACACCCTGGATGGGATCCCATTCTTAAACAGATCTCCTAGTAATCTGGAGTAATCTTCTTAGATGAGGTTTTGTTAATCTCCCGGAGGAGTGGTCTTACTCCTCTTTGCTGATTTGTTAGTGTTCAAGCCACCTTTGTGTCACCACCCTATGTGATTGCTGTATAAACTAAGGCCGTAAGAGAAGTATTGGAGAAGACACAGTAGCAGAGCACAGAGTGAAAGAGAATGAGGGCGTCATCAGAGCCAGAAGCAGGGGAAAGAAAGAGCACAAAGCAAGTGAGAGTCAGAAGTAAGGGTCAGAGTCAGAAGTAAGAGACAGTCAGATGTGAGAATGAGAAGGGTTCCAGAGAGAGAAGCAGAAGGGCTCCAGGGAGATATGGGAAGAAGAAAGACCAGGAGGGATTGGTAGAAAGACTGGAAGAGACCTAAAAAGAGATGACAGAGACAGAATCAGAGATAGAGAGACAGACAGAAGAGAGTACAGCGGCACACACAGAAGCAGACAGAAGCAGAGCACAAGGAGGAGCCGTCCCGATCTGGTCCATACACAGCTGCTCAAGAGCACCGAATGTGAGTGGAGAGAGAGAGAGAGAGAGAGAGAGAGAGAGAGAGAGAGAGAGAGAGAGAGAGAGAGAGAGAGAGAGAGAGAGAGAGAGAGAGCCACCCCGAGAGCCCATGAACAACACACATCATATCACCTCCTCCCGAGTGTGCGCACGCACGTTTGTATTTTTTACAGGAGACCACTGTCTGAGTAACCGACAGAGAGGCAGAGTTCACAGGGTGGTCCAAGGAGGCTACCAGGCTTTTGAGATGTCTCCGTTGTGGTCCTAGCTGAGGTACCTTCGACTGCTTGTCCTGATATGCAAAGTGACAATGTCTTTCCTTTTTCATCTCATGAGAGAGTGTTTCTAAGCTTTAAGCAAGTTCAGTCTGATGCATGAAGTTCAAATATTTAGGGGCTTCAGAGCTTTTTCAGGAACCACATGACAACTAATTGGGCACATGAAGGAGTTTTGAGGAAGACACGTGGCAGTTTTATTCTGAGGAAAACCAAGACTTTTCTCTCTAAAATGAGATACAATTTGACACCATTGCTTTTCTTGATTAATTTTCCATTTTCATTGATTTTGACTTTTTAATTTAATTTTGATTTTTTTTAAAACATCATTTATTTTTTTTTCTTTTTTGGGTCACACCCGGCAATGCACAGGGGTCACTCCTGGCTCATGAACTCAGGAATTACTTCTGGCAGTGCTTGGGGGACCATATGGGATGCTGAGAATCAAACCCGGGTAGGCTGCGTGCAAGGCAAATGCCCTACCCACTGTGCTATCACTCCAGCCCCAAAACATCATTTCAAAATGTTGTCAAAAACATCCTTTATTTTCTGGTGCTGGAGAAATAGCCCCAGAGCAGATGCAGCAGGTGCAGTGATAATACAGCTCTCGAGACAGTACAGCTCTTGCCTTGCACATGAGCAAATTGGGTTTGATCCCTGGCACCACATATGTACCTCCAAGAGCAGAGCCAGAAGTAAGCCTACACACCTCTCAGTGTGGCTCAAAAGTCAATAAATAAATAAAATCATTATTTATTTTCTACCACTTTGGATTTAATTTGTTCTTATATCTATAACTTCCATTGTTGAAGGTTTAAGTGATTTATCTGATTTTCTTTTCAATTAATGCATTCAGTGCTGCAAATTGAATGGCTGTTTAAATGAGAACAATGTATGGGCCTATATTGTATAATAAAATGTTTCATAATTGGTGTGTATATTGCTATATAATGCATACAATAATATTTATCTTATTGTTATTATTTGGGGAGTTATCAACCAGTACTCAGGCACCCAGGGACAGTTCATGGTGGTGCTCTGCCAGAGGGGATGGATGGTGCAATGCTTGGGTGGGTGGAAGGTCCTTCTTGTTCCAGCTGTGTCCTTCTTGTTCAAGGGTAACCCTGGGGCCACTAAGATCACGTGCCACTGTCGTCTGGGGTCTACACCTGGCAACGCTCATTTCATTAATTGCCAAATTCATAGATAATGTTTAGACGCCAGTTCATCTGATTTCTAGGTGAGACAAGTTTTTAGCTGCGGCTAATTACTAGCCATTGTGTCTAAGTAGAATTAAAATTCAATTCTAAAATTAAATTTTAAATTGTGAAACTAAAATTTCATTACATCAGCAGAATTTTTTTTTTTTTTGGTGTGAGGGATCAAATGAGGGTCTCAGCTGCCACTTAGGTTTCATTAAGCCCTTTAGGTTTCTTTTTTTTTTTAAACTTTTTATTAAATCACCATGTGGAAAGTTACAAAGTTCTCAGGTTTATGTCTCAGTTATACAATATTCAAACACCCATCCCTTCACCAGTGCCCATATTCCACCACCAAAAACCCCAGTATACCCCCTGCCCCCAACCCCTACCCCCTACTGTATATGTAATGAATTTCACATTATTTTCTCTTTACCTTGATTACATTCCATAATTCAACACAAAACTCACTATAGTTGTTGGAGTTTCCACCCAAGAGAGACAGACCTACTACCAAGAAAGCATTTGATAATTAGTTTTCCATTGCTGGAAATGAAGAGATATGTAGCCCCACTGCTACAAGTACATAACTCTCTCTTTTTTTTTTCCTTTTTCCTTTTCCTTTTTTTTTTTTCTCCCTCATCCCCTTCCCGCGCCTCATAGTATGGTGTATGCCACGCTGCGTTGGCAGCGTGGGGCTTTTGCTTAGTTCACAGTCCAGAGAGGTGGCTGCTACATTAATAACCTTCAATATTTCAACAAAAACTTACTGTTATTATTTGGAGTTTCCCCCCCAAGTCAGACCTGTTCAAAAGGAACCGTTTCACATTGCTGACAATAATAGATGTTAAGTTGCGTCCGCGCGGTTTTGGATTTCTGTATAAAGTCCAGGGAAAGTTCTGCCAGAAATTGAGTGGAGCTCACTCACAGTCCCAGTGCATTGCTGTAAGAAGTCTCTGGAATCAAAGTCTTTAGGCGCAGAGGGTCCGCTTCACGCTCAGCGGCTCTGGATTTATCTGGGCCGAGGGCGTGCCGGTTATGCCCCCTTCCCATGAGTTCCTGGGAGCCCTAAAAGTAAAAACCGAATACCTGTGGGTTTGGAGTCTTAGAAGATGGCGCCTGCCACGTGGGTGCCGCCAACCCGCTGTTTTCCGTGCAGGAAGACAGGGTGGGGAGGAAAAAAATCCACCCCCTGGCAGCACAGAGTTGTAGCCCAGTTCGCAGTCCCAGTGCATTGCTATTAGATGCTGCGCTGGATGCCCGAATGTGTTAGATTTCTGGAATCAAAGTCTTTAGGCGCAGAGGGTCCGCTTCACGCTCAGCAGCTCCAGATTTATCTGGGCCGAGGTAAGCCATTTAGGTTTCATTTTCCAAAATGATTTACAGAAATGTTTCTCCCCTCTGGGGGGTAAGGATGCATACCCAGTTCTGCTCAGGGCTTTTCCTGGCTCAGGAATCACTCCTTGAGGGGCTCAGAGAACCATATAAGGTACTGGGGACTAAAACTGGATTGGCTAAACACAAGCCTGTTGTGTAATCTCTCCTCTTTTCTTATCTATGAAAGGTTGTTAAAGTTTCAGACTCATGATTTCAGTGTTGTTGACTCTGTGGTCTGGATATTTAGCTCTGTCATCCCTTAATGCTTTTGATGTACCTGAATCCCCTTGAGCCTTGCATTCCCTTTATGAATGCATAGCTGAGCTACTTATTAGAGGTAGCTATATGGCAAGAGCCAGTTTAGATAACTCATAATCACACCAAAAGTCTAGGTTATTTTATTAGGGTCTCTTAGCTGGCACCCTTCTGGCTCCTTGAATCTGGATGACTGCATTCTCTAACTCTGGGAACTTTTCAGCAATGATATCTTTAACTGTGGCTTTTTCACTGGGGTTGTCTCCCTGTTTTTCTGGTACTCCAATGATTCTAATGTTGTTCCTCTTGGAGTCATCCCCTAGGTCTCTGATTTGCCTTAGAGCTATTTTGAGATCTTTTCCCATTGTTTGTTGTTGCCTGTACGATTTCTGCTGCTCATCTTCAAGCTCACTGATTCTGTCTTCAGGTGTAGTCATCCTACGGTTGAGGGCACCCACTGAGTTTTTTATTTTATCTACCAAATTATTTATTTGTGTCACTTCATTTTGTAACTTTCTTATTTCTTCTCTCATTTCTTTCTGTATTTTCTCGGCTATCCATTTCACTGTTTCTTTCATTTCTTTCTTTAATTTTCTGGATGTCTGTTCCATTGATTCTTTGAGTTCCTTGAACATCCTCAGCTTTTCATCTTGGAATTCTTTGTCAGATAGATCACATTTGTGGGTCACCCCTGTTGAGGATTTGGGACTCTTCTTCATCTTCTCCTCGTAGTGGAGATTTTTGCTGTTTCTTCATGCTGTTGTGGTTGTATAGAGGTAAAACCTTCAAGTTCACTAGCACTGTTCCTCTTATTGCAGGAAAGGCTTCTGAATAAATATGGTTGACGGTGGGCAACCTTCTACCCTTCTATATACGTCCTTCTTCTCAGACATTATTCTGTGACTTATAATTGGCATCTAGTGAAGCATTGGAGGAGGTGCTTTTTTATATTGTGCTTGTACAGCTGCTTGCATACACTAGTCTTTTGCTGGAATTGGAGTAGGTCAGTGGATTACTGTCGTATTGTGTTTGAGGTGGCCAGGACGTTTTCCACAGAGTTAGGTGATAAAGGTTGGGATGTGAGTCAAGAGTGCTGGGAACAGAAGGCCCCGCCCAGGTTTGAGGTAGCCACGCCCCCTTCTGTGAAGGCCACACCCACAGCCGGTCCGGATGCTAGTCCCTGGGCCCACAGACTTGTTGAGAAGAGCAGGGGCTAGTTGGGCGGGAGCTCCCATGGAAGTCTGGGCAGGTGTCCCCAGAGCCTATCCGGCGGTGGCATTGAGGGGCACGGGGCTGGGTAAGAAGGGAGTGCGCAGTGGGGCGCACAGACCTGTTGAGAAGAGCGGTGGCTCTAAAAGTCTAGGTTAGATAAAAAGTAAGAAAATGATCTTGTTGCAATATGGACAATGAAATAAGGAAATAATGTCAAACTTATTATTTTTAATCCTCTACTGCTTTGGTTCATGTTTTGTAATATAAATCGAACTTTATATTACAACAAAGATGTTTAATGTATATACAATCCTTTGAAACAATTTTGCTTAATCTAGTTTTAAAACTATATTGTTTGACATAATACCATCCTAAATATTCACCACAAAAAATTGCCTTTTCACTGATTTTAAAGGTGATGAATTCATTTAATTTTCATTAATGTTTTCTTTGAGGTTACACCTGGCTGTGCTCAGGACTTACACCTGTCTCTGTTGTCAGGGGTCATTCCGTCAGGGTCCTTATGCAGTGCTGGGAATCAAATACAGGTTGGCAATGCATAAGATAAGCATCTCCCCCACTGTACTAGTTCTCAAGTTGATGATAAATGTATTTAACAAGACAAGGGTAGGCAAGGCATGAAGGCAAGAGTCGGAGAGGGATACCTAGATGACTCTGGTCTCTATATCATAAAACTAAGGAGGACTGGAAAGGAAGGAAACTGAAGAGGGGAACTAAGAAGAGGCAGACAGTAGGTAACAGGGGCAGAGGCCAGCAGTTTTGGACACCCTGGTAATGTAGAGGTGAGATACAAGTCTATATTTGAATCACAGAACCAACAGAATGGAAATGATGAGATCCAAATTGCAGTAATAAAATTTGAAAATGTGCAGTTTGGAGGAGGTTGGAGGTGGCAGGGCAGGATGGGAACACTTATGGAGGGAAGCTGACACTGGTGGTAGGATTGGTGTTGAAACATAGTATGCCTGCAACTCAGTTCTGAAAAAATTTACACATCAAATAAAAAATAATAAAAATAAATTGAAATTAAAAAATTAAAACTAATTTTACAGCTGTTTTCTGGTGCTAGGACAGAATGTGATTCCAGTGATTCTAGTGCACTGCAGCTGGGAAATGAGGCACTGTGGCTGGAGTGAGTGATGCCAGCCAGCACGGGCACCAGGACGTGTATGAGCACTCCAGCTATGGTAGGTGAAACCAGGTGAAACCAGCTGACTCTTGGCAATTGCAACAGTGATAAATGAAAGGGGATTAAAAAAAACAAAGAAGTCCACCTTGGTATGCTGAAAACAACCTTCTGAACAGCACAATGTTGATACTGAAGCACTTGACTGACAACATTTGCTTTCAGAACCAGTTTGGGATCCTCCCGAGATTACCTGAGCACAAAGACTCTTCCCACATGACAAGTTTGTGACTTGTGGTAAATTTTTCCTGCCATCTGCTTAGTCCCTGTTATTTTCTTGGTGCCACTTTCTATCCGATTAGACGCATTAGTGTCATTCAGAATCTTTCCCCTTAGTGTCAAATAACATTCAAATAAGAAGGGGGAAAAGTTGTCAAGAAAATCAGAAGCCAAATAGAAGCTGATCATGGCACGCTGCAATTGGGTATGTCAGCACTGCAAGTATACCGCAAGCATATTACGAAATTGCACTATTGTGGAACCTAAAATAAATAAAAGAAATTCAAACAATAGTGTGAAGTAAGTACAGTCCTGTTCTGAAGCTAATAAAGGAGAGGTTTATAGTTTGAATTGTACGTGGTGACTGGGAAGAGTAGCTTGTTGGGTAGGTAAGTGAGAGTTTTTTTCATTAAAAAGTTGAAATTGGGGCCAGAACAATAGTACAGCGGGTTGGATGCTTGCCTTGTGTGTAGACTGACCTGGGTTTGATTTCTGGCACCTAATATGGTCCCCTGAGCCCATCAGGAGTGATCCCTGATTGCAGAGCCAGGAGAGAGCCCTGAGAATTGCCAGGTGTGTAATTCCACTATCACCACCTGTCCACCCTTCCTCCTCCCCAAAGCTGGGATTTATATAGCTGCAAGTTCATAATTATATTTTTACTTCCCAAAACACCAACACCAATAGCTCAACACCTGTTTGCTGTTGCATTTGCCTCACAAGACCATATGCAGTGCCAGGGATCGAACCCAGATCGGCCACATGCAGGGCGAGCAAATGCCCTACCTGCTGCACTATCACTCTGGCCCCTGGGAATAATTGTTAAAGGATAATGCTGCTATCAATTTTATCACTCACCATTAACAATTTTAAGTGTTTCACATTTAGAAAATACTTTCTTTTTTAAAAAATTGGGGCCAGAGAGATAGTACAGCATGTAAGGCTTTACATGCAGCCAACCTGGATTCAATCCCCGACACCCTATAATATCCTGAGCCCTGCCAGGAGCAAGTCCTGAGTATGGTCTGGTGTGTCCCTCAAATCCAAAGGCATGAACTTAAACTCAATTAAGTTCAATTAAATTTTAGGCTGGGGATGTGAGTTAATGTCAGGTCACTTGCCTTGCAGGTGTGAGGCTATGGGTATAATTCCATGCCCCTGGAAATTGAGTACAGGAATTAGGGCATTTGTCTCGCATGCAGCCAACCTCAGAATTTATGATGAAAGCATCGTGGCCCTGTCTCAGCCTTTTAATGCTGCGCCGCTCTCCGGAGAGGACATATTTGAGTGGAATTTGATGTCAGTTGATGACTGCATCCATAGATCTGTTTGTTTTGGGGCCACACCTGGTTGTGCGGCTCAATACCTGCTGTACTATCTCTCTGGCCCTAACATTCAAGATTTTGATCTGTGATCTCCAATAAGTACATTATGTGACCACCTGCCACATGCAGCTCTTTAAATTAAAGTCTATTAAAATTTTAAAAATTGGATTTGGGAGCCAGAGAGATAGTACAGCAGGTAAGGTGCTTGCCTTGAACACAACTGACCCAAGTTTGATCCTCAGAGCACTACCAGGAGTGATTCCTGAGTGCAGAGTCAGGAGAGTAACTCTGAACAATATACAGGCATGCTCAATCCCCCCCCACCAAAAAATATACATAATAAACTGGGGCCAGAGAGAGAGTAGAGAGAGTACAGCAGGCAAGGAGCTGGGCTTACATGCAGGCAACCCGGGCCAATCTTTGGCACTCTATGTGGTCCCCTGAGCACCACAGGGTGTAGCCCTAGATAACAACAAAAAATCCAAAAAATTAAAAGTTAAACTATTAGTCTCATTAGCTAGAACTCTGATGGCATAGCGGGTAAGGCATTTGCCTTGCATGTGTCTGACCTGGGTTCGATTCTTCTGCCCCGCTCGGCGAGCCTGGTAAGCTACCGTGAGTATCCCGCCCACACGGCAGAGCCTGGCAATATACCTGTGGCATATTCAATATGCCAAACACAGTAACAACAATTCTCACAATGGAGACATTGGTGCCCACTTGAGCAAATCGATGAGCAATTGGATGACAATGCTACTACAGTGCTACAGGGAAAAAAAAGGAGTTAAGACGGCATAAAAGTTTCTTATGTCTGGTGTATAATAAATAATATAATTTATTATATTAATAAATATAATAAACTGCGTGGCTTGAAACACCATGACTTTATTTCCTCACAGGGGACTAAAATTGTAAAGTCTAGCTTGAAGCCAAGTCCAAACACAGCTGAGCAGTGTAAGGAAGTTCTCTTTATTTCCTCTTCCTGGAAATGCCGCTCCTCACTGTTCCTTGGCTCACAGACGTGTACCTGTTTCCTCACTCGGTCTTCTCTTGGTATTCTTTCTTGTATTCTGTGATTTGAATCTTTCTCTTCTGAGAAGGATGCTTTAGGTTTATTTCATCATCAAATATCCTGTTTCCAATCCAGTTACAGTCATAAGTGCTTGGGGTTAGGACTTGAGCAGGTTTTGCTGAGGGGCACAATTCAATACACTGAGGAAACAGCATATGCAAGTCAGGAAGCTGGAACAAGTTAAGAAGAGCTTTCCAAAAGATCTCCTACATTCTTTAATCCCCACAGAAATTTTTATACTTGTTTTTAGGACTATATTTTGTGAAACTCTATTGAAAGTTGAGACTTTGAGGTAAGCGACTTTAATAATAAAGTAGCTAGTCGCTCATTTATTCTACCAATATTTTACGATCATCTAATACCTTGAAAAAAATGCAACAGAGTGATGAGTGAACAGCACAGCATTTGTTTCAAAGACCATAGTCTGGAAAAAAAAAACCCAGGGAGGCAAAAGTTTACAACATATTGCAAAATATGATCAGATTGGTATTTTGGCAAGATTCATAAAAAGATTTTCACAGCAAGGAAAAAAGACTCTATTAGAAAAAGAAAAGATGAAAAAAAAAAGAGTTGTATCAAACCAATTGTATGATAGAATTTAAGTTCTTAGAACTGGGCCATGAAGTAATGACTATGAGGACAGAGAGAAAAAATAATCCATTCAAAAAATCAGTCTTCAGAATCCTCTCAAGTCACTAATCTTAAAATATTTTCTGTGATTGCAACCATCCTTTCGTTTACTACTTTTAGTGTAAACAAATAAGTCCTTTCTATTTGTTGGCGGGGGGGACACAAATGTTCTTTTAGGAAAACTTGAGCATGAGAAATAACTGTAAATGTGAAGAAAATAATGCTGAGGTTAATCACTAAAAATGTATGGAACTTTATAACCTGAATTCTAAGAAGAATGATCACAGTTGGGGCAAGAGACACAGAGCAACTGTTCTAGTACTTTCCTCACACACAGCGACCCGGCTCAATCCCCAGTACCAGATATGGTCCCCAACCCAGGGGTGACCCCTGAGGGCGGAGCCAGTAATAAGCCCTGAGAAACCGGTTGTGGCAAAAAAAACAGAGGAGGAGGAGGAGAAGGAGAAATCTGATCATTAGGAATATGTTTTGCAGCTCCTTCATTGTAAAAAACATGACAATTCTAAAATGCAGTAAATCATTCAAAAAAGATTACAAAAGCGTACTTCTGTAAGTATTTTAGCTGACTTTTCTGGACTTCATTTACTGCCAAGGTCTATCTTTCATTGTGAGAAAGCTTCTCAGATTGTTTCAAGTGAAGCAAAATTGGTATTAGCCAATGGACCTTCTGTGTTATGCTTCATCTTCTATTTGTCAATCAGTTTTTAACATAAACAACATAAACACATGTTCTGCTATAGCTAGAGCCTATATTTACGTGTAAAGTCTAACACTGCTCCTAAATTTCCTAGGGTTTAATATATGTGTACTACATATATATTTATATATATATAGCATACAAACATTTTAAAAGAACTTTCAAAATGCATTTGAATGTTATTGTTTATCAATGCTTATTAATGTTATTGTTAATTATCTTAATCCTTAGTTGTAAATTTTTAAATAATAATTTTTTTTTTTTTTTTTTTTTTTTTTTTTTTTGCTTTTTGGGTCACACCCAGCGATGCTCAGGGGTTACTCCTGGCTTTGCACTCAGGAACTACTCCTGGCGGTGCTTAGGGGACCATATGGGATGCCGGGGATCGAACCCGGGTCGGCCGCGTGCAAGGCAAACGCCCTACCCGCTGTGCTATCGCTCCGGCCCCTAAATAATAATTTTTAAGTAATAGAGCATTAAGAAAGGATGAAGGTAAATTAATAAAATTTTAATTCTCTTAGCAAGAAACTGTAGTACACAGTGGTATTTAAAATACCACATAATCAGAAAATTAGAAATGCTTCTAGAGGAATTATTTTAATATGAAAATATGGATCACCATAGATAAATTTATAGTATTTAACTAATTCATATGTGGTTCTCCTTTTCTGGATGGAGGACGCACTAACAGCTTTTGTAGAATCTTCAAGAGAGAAGATATTTCAAATTTTACATCCTCAAAGTTTCTGCATTCATACTGAACCAAACAGAGAAGAATCAAGCAGTCAAGATGAGTTTTATATGGAGACAATTTTATAGATTTTCACACATATATATGTTTAAATTAAGGAAGGTAATCATCTAGAATATTCACTGCTTCACTACCAGCCATGACCATGCATTGGGCATTGTCCCATCACACATTATTCTTACTAAATTGAATAATGTGAATATCAAAGGAGAATTTTCATCAGTTGCTTCTTCTCTCTCAGAGAAATATTGTATTAGCCAATGGACCTTCTCAGGAGCTTTATTACCATCTCATCTATTGTCCAACATAATTTGAAAAATTACCACACAATTTGCTTTTTTTTTTTTTTTTTTGGGTCACACCCAGCGATGCTCAGGGGTTACTCCTGGCTTTGCACTCAGGAATTACTCCTGGCGGTGCTTGGGGGACCATATGGGATGCCGGGGATCGAACCCGGGTCGGCCGCGTGCAAGGCAAACGCCCTACCCGCTTTACCACACAATTTGGATGGATATAAAATGATCCACAAAATAATTATAATTAAACCTCTTATAGGATTACATTTAGGCTTAAATTCTTAACACACTTAAGCTTACTTCCACAAAGCTGACATATTTTCTACATTCAAATTTGAATGTTTTTTACATTTACTGTGATTGATCATAAAATAGAGTATTAAAGAACAAAAATGACTATCAAATCATTTATGATTTAGTTTTAATAAATTTTTAAAAATTAAAATTTTAATAAAATTTAATAAAACTTTTTAATAAAAATGAATAAAATTCAATATAAAGACTAGACAGGTACATAAGCATAATGAATTTTATGTCTACTTAAATTTAGAGATTCATAAAAAATATATGTAATCCAAACTGGCCAATTGATAAAAAAAGATTATGATAAAGCACTCCAGGACCAAATAAATGACAAGATGTTAATTTTAAAAGGTTTTGGGATATTCTTTTATACAATAAATTTGACATTAAAAGTTTATGATATGAACTGAAATAGCAAGTCTAATTTTATTTTGAAAAAATATTGAAGAAAATTGATAACTACTATAAAAATGTAACAAGAATAAACTATATGAAACCTAAGTAATCTATGTAATCAAAGTCAGTAAGTAATTTCTAGCATTGTACTCATAAATAGCATACCAATTTTCTCATTTTTATTTCATCCTTTTCTTCCGAAGTGTTTTATTTCTATCAAAAGTATGTTAACATAGGGGCTGGAGTGATAGCACAGCGGGTAGGGTGTTTGCCTTGCACGCAGCCGACTGGGGTTTGATTCCTAGCATCCCTTATGGTCCCCTGAGCACCACCAGGAGTAATTCCTGAGTGCAGAACCAGGAGTGACCCCTGTGCATTGCCGGGTGTGACCCAAAAAGCGGGAAAAAAAAAGTATGTTAACATAGATCCCACCCAGCCACCACCATTAAACTCATCTGCCAAGCTCCCAGATTCGTGACTAATCTCCGAAGAGATGCAAGACAAACCCCTAAAATTCACGGGTACACCAAACTTCTGCCGAAAACTCTGGAATATTCTCGAGAAAGGGTTAGGCTCAGTCCCCACTCTGCTGACCCCCGGAGTGCCACACCCAGCCCCACAGCTGCTGTCAGGCCAGCAACCCAGCTCCACTGCTTTACGATTAATGTCTGCAAAGAAACCGAGCCAGTGAAAATTCCAGATGGACCAGTTTTCAGTCTTCTGAGAGTGGAGGCAGACAGTCTTCCCCCACGCCCCCTCCACTCCTGGGCGCTCCAGAAGCCACACCCACAGGCCACAGTTGCTGTCATGTAAACTCACCAAATTCTACACATGACTTGCATGTGGCCGTGAGACATCTCCAAATTCTACAATGCTTACAGCCCAGTACGAGCACACCAAATTAGATGGGAAAGTAGCATAGTAGCCAACTCAGTTCAATAAACACAAAAATGACAGAGAAGGCTCATCTAACAACTAACAGCAAACAGCTCAGTAAACCTTCAGACATATTGTTGTAACAGGCAATATAAAATTATTTTATGCCTGTTAAGAGAGCAGGCTTGAAGAGTGGGTGGGAAACTGTGGACAATGTGGAGGGAAACATGGTAATGGGATTTGTGTTGGAACATTGAATGCTTATAACAACTGTAGCACTGTTGTCCGTTGTTCATTGATTTACTGGAGCGGGCACCAGTAACGTCTCCATTGTGAGACTTGTTACTGTTTTTGGCATATCGAATACGCCATGGGATAGCAACTGTATTATGAATAACTGCAGTTATTTTGCACAAGTGTTTAAGTACATTTAGGAAAATTAAAATAATTTTTACAAAATGTAAAACACAGAGGCAATATTAGTATGTATATACCCAAAACAGGATAACTTCAATGATGTTTATTTGTTTACATTAAACTTCATTATAACTACTTTACAGTCATAAATTTTACTAGTAACTAGTTGATTGGTAATTTACAAATCTTACACAGTAACGATCCTTTTTAGTTACTTGTTTTTCCTCTTAGCTTTTTGAAGCTTCTTAGGTGTTGAGCTTTGATTGTAATCCTGCGGCAATGGTTTGTACCAATAATTTGAAATTAAAGTGAAGAAAAATGTCAAAAATTTGCAAAAACAACCTAAATTAAAAGAAAATACAACCATTACATGCAGCCATTTATATGCAGCAATAACATTTATTGAAAGAATGTCACTTAAAAATAGGTAAGTATAGTTCTTTTCTTTTTTTTTTCTTTTTGGGTCACACTCTGCGATGCACATGGATTACTCCTGACTCTGCACTCAGGAATAACTTCTGGCAGTGCTTGGAGGATCATATGGGATGCTGGGATTTGAACCCAGGATGGCCGCGTGCAGGGCCTGCCCGCTGTGCTATTGCTCCAGCCCTAGTTCTTTTCACTGGGTATCAATTTCTCAATTTTAGAACTCAATCAATGCCATAAATATGTTACATTACTTAAAATTTATCAAATGTTTATAAAATTCTTAAATTTATTAAACATACAAACCAAGAAAAATTCTAGATGTGCTATTACTTTTTGGTCTGCACTAATTTTAAAATATTAACAATATAATAAAATCTTTCCAAAGTACCATTAGATTTGAATGGGCATTGCATTGAATCTGTATAATACTTTGGGCAAGACAGTCATTCTGACAATGTTGAATCTTGTAATTAATGAACAGAGAATATCTCTCCATTTCTTTTCCTTTTCTATTTCTCTTAGCAGTGGTTTATAGTTTTCACTGCATTTGTGTATTAATTTTGTAGCCTGCTACCTTACTGTATTGGTTTATTATTTCCAAGAGTTTTGTGTGTGTGTGTGTGTGTGTGTGTGTGTGTGTGTGTGTGAGTGTGTGCAGCCTTTACGATTTTCATCACATAGTATCATGTTGTTTGCAAATAGTGATAGTTTGATTACTCTGTTTCCAATTTGGATCCCTTTTATATCTTTTTCTTTGTCTGATTGCCACAGTGAGGACTTCCCATATTAAAAACTTTCTATGTTGAATAAGAGTGGGAACAACCTTGCCTTTTCCCTGATCTCAAGGGAAAAGCTTTCAGTTTTTCACTACAAGTATTATATTAGCTTTGGGTTTCTTGTAGCTGGTCATTACTATCTTAGGGTACGTTCCTTCTATTACTATTTTTCAGAGGATTTTTTGTTATAAATGAATATTGACTCTTGTCAAAAGTTTTTTCTGTGTCAATTCATTTATCAGTATGGTTTTTATCTTTCTTTTTGGTGATATGGTGCCTATATATTAATTGATGTCTATATATTAAAGCATTTTTGCATTTCTAGGCTGAACCCCACTTGCTCACGGTGTATAGTTCTTTTGATATATTGCTGTATTCTGTTCACTCAGATTTTGGTGAACAACTTTGCGTTGATATTCATCAAGGATATTGGCCTATTTTTTAAGCAGTTCCTTTGTCAGTTTTAGCTATCAGTGTAAAACTGGCTTTATAAAAGCTATTGGCGAAGGCTGGAATAATAGTACAGCGGGTAGCGTGTTTGTCTTGCACGCAGCCGACCCGGGTTTGATTTCCAGTATCCCATATGATTCTCTGAGGACCACCAGGGGTAATTTCTGAGTGCAGAGCCAGGAGTGACCCCTGTGTATTGCCGGGTGTGACCCAAGAAGCAGGAAAAAAATTAAATAAAAGCTATTGGGACAGTTTTCAGTTTCCTTAGTAATTTGAAAGAGGTTCAAGAATATGAGCACTAAGTTTGCTTTAAACAAATATTTGAACTAACTTTTTATAGGATCATAAGACTCCTAAAATAGCCAAAGCAATCCTAAGAAAAGAAAAAGGTAGAAGATGGGAGGCATTGCAGTTCTGAAATTTGAACTATACTACAAAGCTATAAAATTAGAAGCTTTATAAAGATAAATATTGGAATTAAGGCAGAACTGCAAACCAATGGAACAGAATTGAGAGTTATTAGCTAAATGCCCAAACATAAAGATAGTTATTAGTTAAATGCCCAGATATAAAGATAGTTAATCTACATTAAAACAAGTAAGTATTTAAAAATGGAACAAAGAAAATCTCTTTAATAAATGATATAAGTAAACTGGAGAACCACATGTAAAGAATGAAATTAGGGGTCTGAGTAATAGCACAGGGGGTAGGGCCCTTGCCTTGCATGTAGCCAATCTAGGCTCGATGCCTTGTACCCCACACAGTTCACGAGCACCATAGGGAGAGATCCTTTAAAACAGAGCCAGTAGTAAGAATTCAGCAGTGTCAGGTGTGGACCAAACAATACAAAAAGAAAGAAAAGTGAGAGGAGAACTGTACCTCACACCTCACACCAAAAGTAAATTAAAAGTGGAATAAAGACCTCAAGATTAGACCTGAATCCATAAAATAAATTGAAAATATCAGCTCTCCAGGTACCCTTCAAGAAATTGAACACACAGACGTGTCTTCAATGAGATGCTCAAAGAGACAAGTAGAACAAATGAAAAACCCAAATTGAACTAGATCAAATTAAAGAGCTTCTGCATAGCAAAATAAACAAAAGGTACAGTAAAAAGACATGCTACTGAATGAGAGAAAATATGTGCACACAATCTAATAAAGAGCTGATATTCAAGATCTATAAACTCAGAAAACTCAACAAAATTCCAATGATTCCATCCACAAATAGGGAAAGGAGATGAATAGACGCTCCCCAAAGAAGACATATTGATGACCTCCAGGTATATGAAAAAGTGTCCATTGTTACTCTTGATTAGGGAAATAAAAACCAGAACAACATTGAGGTATCATCTCCCCGCAGTCAGAATGGTACATATCTAAAAGTCTGGAAACAGTCAATGTTAGCAGGGTTGTGATGAAAAAGAAACCCCCATCCACTGATGTGGACATGCCCTTTGGATCAGACTCTATGGAAAGCAACCTGGACATGTCTCCGAGAAAGGACTAGAACTCTCTTTCAAGTCACAATACCACTTCTTGGCATCTATTCCCCAAATACAAAAACATTAATTCAGAAGGATATTTGCATATCTATCTATATATGCACATAGTCCAATAGTTGAGAGATGTAAACAATCCAAATGCCCAGTCACAGATGAATGGATCAATAAGCTATGTTATACATGTAAAATGGAATACTATACAGCTCTGACAAAGAACAAAATCATACAATTTACCATGACATGGATGCAACTAGAGGATGTCATGCTGAGTGAAGTCAATCAGAAGGAAAGGGAAAGATATAGAATGATCTTTCACATACGTGGGATATACAGCAAGGTGGTAACAAATGGCCGAAGACCTTCCAATGGGGAACTGATCTACAGAACTCAGTTTGGGGCAGAAACAGATTGAAAGGGAGAGATGTTAGGGTCTTTGGGGGAAGCAAGTGGGTACGATGATGTGGTGCTGGGATTCTGTACCTGGGAATGTATCATTAGAAGTATTGTAAGTCACAGAACCTCAATCAATAAAAAGGTCTAAAAAGAAAATATATATATATAATAGTTTTAAAAATTATATATAAGCAAAATTATCAGTTGGAATGAGAAATTGTTTAAGTTTGCTTATTAAACTTATATCTTGTTAAAATAGTCTTCACTTTCCCAATATAAAATATACTTTAGTTCTTTTAAAATTAATTTTTATTTCAAGTTTCAGAGTGTTAACTTATTATAGGCATTGTATTAAGATATTTGACTTTTGGATGCACATGCCCATACTCAAATAAAGTAAAATGTATTTTATAACAACGAAATCAATTATTCTATATGATAATAAAGTAGGAGGCACTGAAATTCTGTGCCACCTATGGCACAATATTTTGCACATTTATTTGTAATAGGAAAATACCCTCCAACATCCCAAATTTATATTATATTTAAAAATGGATAGACTATAGTATATTTACAAATGAAATATGACTTCTAAATTTTGAAAAGCATAAACCACTGTAGAAAAAATATGTATGGATCTTTCAAAAGCAAATAAATTAAAAAGGGTAAATAAATTAATTTTTAGAATATATATATTTTCATACACTTCAGGAACAAGAGAAACAACTTACGGTGACAGAAATCTGAAAGGTTTATCTGTGGAGTAATGAAAGTAAATTGTGCAAATTTTTATATCTTGTTGTGGATGTGAGTTCCTCTGGTATAGTCGTTAATGAAAGACATCTAACTAAGCATTCAGGATCTATGTAAGCTATGCATTAATTAGATCTCCAGTTCAAAAAATTAAGGTAGCATTGTGGCAGTGGTTTATGTTTTTGGTGTACAAGGAAAAGTTACTGCACCTCCACCACCTAAGACCTAGACTCTCCTTCACGAGCCCAATGTCGCATCTAATCAGCCCTTTTCCTTCACTACGTTGAGGTGTCTTATATTCTGATTATTTTGAGATTTTATCATGAACAGATGTTGAATCTTCTTAAAAGCTTTCTCTGAGAAAGAAAGGCTGCAGGGCTAGGGAGTGGGGAAGGAAACTGGGGTAATTTGTGGTAGAAACTATACAGGATGAAGGGATAGTGTTGGAACATTGTATGGCTGAAGCTCAGTCATGCACAGCTTTGTACTGTATATCTCATGGTGATCCAATTTACAAAAATAAAGCTTTCTCTGGATTCAATGACATAGTCATATTTTAAATATTCCTTTGTTTATTTACTATATCACATTAATCAACCTGCATATCTTAAACCATCTTTACATTCCTGATTTAAGTCCAACTTGATTATAGTGTAATAATCCTTTTTAATACATTGCTGAATTTGGGTCACTAAGCTTTGTTGGATTCTTTGGAAGTACTCAGTACTTGATAGAACTCACTATTAAATCTGTCTGGACATGGACTTTGGTTTTAGAGAGCTTTGATAACTGTTTCAAATTTCCTCACTAATAATTTGTCTGTCCATATTTTCTACTTCCTCCTTAGTTAGTCTTTGGGAGTTATATAATTTTTAAAATTTCATCATTTCTTCCAGGTCCTCTAGCATAGAATTGGTCCTAGTAATCTTTTGATCTTTATGTGATCTTTATGATCTTTTTGGTATTTATATAGTAGTGATCTAACTTCTCCCCTTCATTTCTGATATAAATTGTAAGTTTTGTCTTTTAAAATTTTTATGGTTTTGCTTTGGAGCCACATCCAGTAGAGCTCAGGGCTCTTGGTTCTCTCCTAAGTAACCACCCCTGGCAGTGCCCAAATGCTGCACTGGGGATTGTACTGGAGTCAGCTAACTGCAAGGCAAATTAACTCCTGCACTCTCTCTCCTGCCCATTTTCTCTGATTCTTTGTGAACCAAGTCAGCCATTTGTCAATCTTGTTATTTTGGAAAACTTGTTTTTAACTGATATTATATTTTTTTCTTAATTTCCATATTATTGATAGCTGTTTCAATTTTTCTTCTTTCTTTTTTGCCTACTTTCTTATTATTCTTTTCCTAGTTTTTCAGAATGTGAGGTTAGGATAATAAGCTGAGATCTTTCTTGTATCTTATAATTCTGTATTACTATACACTTCCCTTTGCAGCATTGTTTTTGCCATGCCCCATACTTCCTAATAGCTTTAAGAATTATCATTTTGAAAAATCCTTCAACTTCTTCTTTGATTTTTGATTTGATCCATTGATTGTTCAACAGTATTTTTTATTAATCTCCAAATATTTTAATTTTCCCCAGCTTTTATTTTTGATTGTCAAGTCTTACTTTTATATAAATATATTATTTCTATCTTAGTGACTTTATGGACACTTATTTTGTGCCCCAGCTTGTGATCAATTCTGGAGAGTATTCCATTCACACTTGAAAAGAATTTTTAGTCAGCTATTATGGGAGGGAGATATGTGGCTATTAAGTCTTTAATTTATTCACATAGGTTTTGTTCCCTTGCTGATTTGGTCTGGTTGATCTGATCAGTGTTGAGAGTAGGGTTAAATATCCCACTATTAATATACTGCCCTCTGTGTATCACCAGTTTCCTTAGTAATTTTACAAACTTTGTAAACTTTTACTTTTACTTCGGTGCTTATATGTTGATAGAAATTAAGGATTTTTGAAATTGATTGATTCCTAAATCATTATACAATATTCATCTCTTGTTGCATTTTTAAATTTGTACCTATTTAATTTGATACAAATGTGGTCATCCCTGCATTGTTTTTTTATTAACATTTGTCAATATAATTGTTTTCCAGCTTTTTACTTGGAATTTTTATGTGCTTATTGCGATATTTCTATCTCTTGAAAACAGCAAAGATTGGGTTTTGTTTTTTGATCCAACAAATAAGTTCTTTGACTGATTTAGCTATTGTTTATCTGAGTTTTTTTAATCATGTCTTCAAATCTAAGTGATAGCTGCCCAAACAGAGGATTCTTGCTTAGGGATTCTTTTCGTTCAAGATTTTTAACATATCATACTATTCCTTTTTGGCCTGTAGAGTGTCACTGGGGAGATATAATGCAGATTACTCTATATTTGAGTCTTCTTCTTTCTTGATGCTTCTAGATGTATTTCTAACATGGTCTTGCCATCTTATTTACAAAGTGTCTTGGCATTCTTTTATTTGTGTTTATTTTGTTTGGAATTTATTTCAATATCCCTTCTGGCACTGGGAGAACTTCTTGATTATTATTTATTCCACCAGCAGTTTTTCCCCTTCTCTTTTAAGCTTCTGGAAGTCTTAAGAGATGTTATTTCTTTTAATAATGTACAAGACATTTTTAATGGTCCCTTAATGCATTCTGATTCATTTCTTTTTTTTCTTTTCTTTATTCATGGTGAGTACTAGGTCACAAATTTGAATTTTGGCTTCTTACATTCTGTTGATAAGTCGCAAATGAGGATGCTTTTAAGCCCAACTACACACCACTTTTTCTTTTTTGCTTAAATGTGTTTTTTTTATATATCTTCCTTCAAATACTTTACAAGGTTATTTCTAGTTTCTTTCAATAGTTTCTTCATGTATTTGAATATCACTAATATTAATGCTTGAACATATTTAAGTTGAAGAAGATCGCCTTCCTGGTTCTTCTTGTCCCCCCACATCCATCAATAAAGCTGATTTCTTCCCCACCCCCCATTATGCCTGGTGTTACATGAGAGCTGGGGTGAGTATTCGAGCACAGCAGATCTGAGAGGACTCAAGGACTCATGTTTGCAAAATTGATCTGGTGCCTATAGTTCAGCGCTTGCATGAAATTATGAGATTAATGGTGATTTTGGTTTGATTTTGTTAGGATTCAGTTTCAAGGTTCCTAGTGTCTGACAACTGATTGGGGCCATCTAATGGCCTAAGCAGTGACCGAGGAGAGTGGTCATGAATATCCAGTCCCAACTGTCCAGCTAATCTTTGTGTTGTTCTCTAGGGGCTGGGAATACACCGCGTTAATCACTACTACTTGAAATTGTCTTGGTGTGTTATAAAAGCATAAGGCAGAGCCTGGCAAGCTCCCTGTGACGTATTCGATATGCCAAAAAACAGTAACAATAACAGTCTCATTCCCCTGACCCTGAAAGAGCCTCCAATAGTTGAGAAAGATGAGTAAAGAGAGACTCCTAAAATCTCAGGGTTGGGATGAATGGAGACATTACTGGCACCCACTCAAATAAATCAATGAACAATGCGATGACAGTGATGACAGTTATACAGTGATTTAAATTATAGAGCCAAAGTTTAGCAGATCTGTTTGGCTACCTTGGTGACATAGTCTCTTGATCTTGGCTGTTGATGGGATTACAGGGCTTACATTATAGATTCAGCATTGTAGCGCTGTTGTCCCATTGTTCATCGATTTGCTCGAGCAGGCACCAGTAACATCTCCATTGTGAGATTTGTTGTTACTGGTTTTGGCATATCGAATACGCCACGGGTAGCTTGCCAGTCTCTGCCATGGGGGCGGGATACTCACAGTAGCTTGCCAAGCTCTCTGCGAGGGACGGAGGAATTGAACCTGGTTGGCTGCATCCAAGGCAAACGCCCTACCCACTGTGCTATCGCTCCAGTCTATATTTTTTTATATAAATCCAGAGACTATATAAAACAAAGCTCCTGGAAGAGAGCAACACAGAGTCTCCTGCCCCCGAGCTTTCTTCACTGGGTCCCTCAAAGGGGGTGGATTGAGTTTCCCTCCCCACCCCGAGCAGAGCCCCGGCAGCTGAAACCCTCCGGAATCGACCCACAGCCATGCTCAAGGCCATTCTCCACATGCTCAGACAAACCTCATGCATGAAGGAACCGGCAGAGGAACCCAGGTATGCAGGACCAGGGGCTGAGATCTCCAAGATTGCTCGGATCGGGACCGGGCCTCCTCCACCCAGATCCCCCATTTGCCAGTAGCTTGGCAGCCACACCCAGAAACTGCCCATGGTGCCATGTAATCCCATCAATGGCCAAGATCCAGAGACTATAAAACAAAGCTCCTGGAAGCACCAGGTTGCAATGCCACTGTGCAACCTGTTAAAGTCTCACCCACTGATGTACCTAAAGCGGCACACGTGTGTTTGGTTTTAACATACTTGCTTGTATTCTCTTATATACATTCTCCATCCCTCTCAGAGAGTGCAGCAAGCTACCAAGAGTATCCCGCCCACATGGAAGTACCTGACAAGCTCCCCATGGCATATTCAATATACCAAATACAGTAACAATGACAGGTCTCATTCCCCTGGCCCCAAAAGAGCTTCTGATCGTTGGGAAAGATGAGTAATGATTGGCTGCTAAAATTTCAAGGCTGGGACGAATGGAGATGTTACTGTGCCCGCTTGAGCAAATCAGTGAACAATAGGATGACAGTGATACAGTGATACAGTGACACCATGGTGATGTTGCAATGGTTTGAATAGGCCTGTGAAGTTGGAGAAGGTTTTGAATCAGGATGAACTGATTCAAATGTGTCTCCTTATTCCTGAATATTATGTTTAAATAACCCTGAAAGATGGCCAGGATGACACAGTCCTACTATTGTGATAGGTTCGTGTGGGGTTTCAAAGGTGTGGCGGGCTGCCTCATGGACAGTTTTCTGGAAATTACATACATTCTTCAGACTGGTGAGAGGGCAAGGATAACTTAAACAAACTCATTCAACTCTGAGGGAGTAGGCTTCGGATCAGTCACGCCCCAAAGTGCCAGCTCGTGTTGGGAAGTTCTGATGGGCAGGCAGAGGCTCTGTAGCACCACAGCTGGGCCATGCTGGTGTCTTGTTAAGGTGTGGGCCTGAGGTGTGTGGGCCTTTGCTCAGGTCTCAGTGGATAGTTCTGCGAAGGGCTGCGCCATCAAGTTTGACTAAACACCTGCTGTTTTGTCAGAATTTTGCTTTAAAGGTGATCTCACAGTTGGGCCTCAAGTCCATGTGGTGGTTGTTCCCACAGAGGCGCCTGCCCTGAGGACTGCTGGCTGTGCTGCGAGAGGGACCTGTCTCCGCAGTTTGCCCCTGCCCCTGGGGAGCATTCTGGATCACCCCCACACCACACCCTGGGTGCCTCTTCCATGTCTCTTTGCTGTGGCCTCTTACGGCTCCCACAGGGCTGCCCTGTCCAGTAGACTGCAGTTGGCCTAGCAACCCTGCCTGTCTCTTTTCGGTGTGTGCCCCGTCCCCCGGCAGGCCCTGTCCTGGGTGAATCAAGGTCCAGATTTGGCTTTCCTTTAGCTTTCAGGTTGCTCCTGGCATGCGGTCCCCTCCCGAGAAAGTGTTAGCTTGGCTCTCAGCCCCACCCTTAAAATGATTCCTGTCTGCAACAACTTTCAACATGCTGGGAATGGTGTGGCCAGCATCTGGATCAAGAAAAACCTGGTGAGCACTCCAGGAGAGTCCTCCTCATGTTTCTCATGATCAAAATCATTTACTCAGAAAGACTGCCTTGATTGTGTCTTAATACTGCGTGGGAGGTAAACTTCATGCTTCATGTATGTGGATTTCACATACGTGGACTTAAAACTGTATGTGGAGGTGAACTTCATGCATGCATATCTTTATGTTTGGTGTCTTACTACCAGCATTATTTGTATTTGTGTAACTCCTTTCTGTTTTATGTAGTTATATGCCTTTCACTTTTGTGGTTATATAGTATTCCACAAAATACTATGCTTTATTGTTCATGCTATACTTTATATATTTCATTGTTTATTTGCTATCTGATTATCCACTTTTATAATTTTTTTCAGGTTATCTGTCTACTTTTCTACTAGTTTATCAATTCATTGACGATTATTGAGTTGTGAGAGTTCTTTATGCATATTTTTATATTAGTTATTTTTTTTACCTTTTCACTGTTTTATACATTGTGGCTAAATTTTTATTTCTAAATTATTTTTTCTGGTTACTAGAGTGATTAAATTTAATACAACCTGTTTTTTAGTAGCTGCTGCTTTTTGGGTTCTGTTGGACTATCACTTCCAAAGTTCCAAGTACACTTTCCCGATTTTCTCACTGACTTATCTATAAAAGTTTGAAATCCATAACTAATTGTAATATGATGTGAGGTAGGGATCAAGAGATAGTATATGTAAGTAACAAAGACTTCTGACTTATTCATTTTTAGAAATGTATTATATTTTAGGGAGTTATAATAGTATTAACACTAAAAATAGTGTTTAGTGTACCTGTAAATAAAATACTGCACTCCAGACTCACCAAAGGGCCCACGTGCAGCCCTCCACCATGGTCCTACGCAAGCTCTAGTCTGGTCTTTCTGCCTGCCACTTCTCCCACTATTTGGCTTCATATTTCAATGCCAAAGGTTTACCACTGTTCATTACTGTTTACTTTCTTTTTTGTCTCTCAGTATGAGTAAGATCATCCAGTATATTTCCTTCTTTTTCTTAATTTGCTTAACATGATGCCATCCATTTCCATCCACGTTGCAGAAAGAAAACATGATCTCATCTTTTCTTACATTTCATAGAGTTCCACGGGGTACATGTCTCACAACTTCTTTATCCCTCATTCATTGTTGGATATTCATATCCTAGCACACAAATTTGTTTCCAAATTGCACCAAGTTCTTCCCATACTCTGGCTACTCCACTCAGCTCCTCTCATACTCTGGCCACTGTGCTAAGCTCTGCAGCACACACAGGTATGCATGTATCTTTTCAAGTGGATGGTTTTTCTTTTATTTGGGGGGTAAACCGAGACATACAATTGCTGGGTCATACAGGAGATATAATCTTACTATTTTGAGAGGTTTTTTTTTTATTGCTTTCGGCAGAGTCAGGATCATGTGACATTCCCACCAACAGTTGAATGAGGGTTATATTCTCACTACATTCCCAGAAATACCAGCTCTTTCAAGTCCTTTGGGTATATGCCATTCTCACTAGGCAGAATAATATCTCATTGTTATTTTTTTCATTTCCATGACAATAAGTGAAAACACTTCTTCATATGCCTACTAGCTATTCATAAGTCTCCTTTGGGAAAGTGTTGATTTCCTCTCCCTCCTCTTTGTTTGATGGTTGTTGTTGAGCCTTGTGAATGCTCTATAGATTTTGGTTATTAGCTTTTTATCTGATGTATTGTGTGCAGATATTTTCTTAATAAATAATATAGCAAATGCAGTAATAGAAAAAATCAAATACCAAGAGAACACTACTGAAAATTACATGAACCTCTACATTGTGAACTATAAAATTTATTTAATTATAAAAACTAAGTGGTAGGTAAATGAGAAAAATGATCACACTTCTAGATAGAAAGATTTAAAAATACCACTTCTCTTAGGTTATTTTGTGGTACCTATGTCTCAAACAAAATATTAAAATATTATTTCTTCTGGAATATTTCCTCTGAAGTTGAAAGGGGAATTAGAATTCATATGGATGCCAAAAAGACAAATATGATCAATATCAATTATTCAATCGTATCTTGAAAATAAAAACAACATTGTAAGTGATATGGCATTGATAAGAAAATTGAGTAATAAGCTCTAGGAATGACCGGATAGGTTAGTAAAGAAAATATCATCACAGTGACTAATGAGTAGCGATCCAAGAAGCAAGCACACGCCTGCATTATTAGCTGATTTATGATGAAAGGGACACTGCAGTGGCAAAAATGTCACCTTTAATAAAACTCACTAGGCATAGAAGTCTCGGGGTGAGCCCCTGTGACTGAGCATGGTAGCCTGCAAGTACCCACAGATATAGCACAGTGCCATGTACTGCTTCAGCGTGCCTATAAGCACCAGCATTGGGGTGCATTCTGGCAAGTCAAGCCCAGGTCCATCCTCAGTCTTTGCAGGAAGTCACAGCAATAGGAGACCTAGGGGAGCTATGGAGCCACACTCACTGGTGAGAACATGCCCTCAATAGCAAGTGACTAGCATCCCACCCCTGTTACTAAGGCACCAAGAATAATTGTGGGGGTGGGGAACAACAGGAGCCAGAAACCAAAGAACTCAGAATTATTAGCAGTGACAAAAGTCAAGAAAAATTCCCCTGACGTCAGACCTTTTTAATCTTCCTGAAGAATTTAGGACAACAATCATTATCAATGTTCAATGATGTGAAAACCTCCTTTGAACAAAGAAACAATAAACTTGAAGAGAACTGGTGGTAAAAAATGAAAGAGCTCATGGAAACAGAAATAAAGGGTGCCAGAGCAATAGTACAGTGGGTAAGGTGCTTGCCTTTCACATGGATGACCTGGGTTTGATCTCCCTGATTCCCAAATGGTCCCTTTGAGTCCCTTCAAAAGTGATCCCTGAGTCAGGAATAAACCCTGAATGCCTCCAGGTGTGACCCTCAAATTAAAACCAAAAAATATTGAAAGGAAAATAGAATTAAAGGATCTGATAAATTCAGTAGCAAGTCTAGCAACAGAATGGTTAAAAACTGAGTCAGATCAATGAGCTTAAAGAGATGGTGCACAGCCTCAGCAAGATGAGGCAATGGAAAATAGAAGAAGAAAGAATAGAACGAATCCAATGGTTATTATTGACAATCCCAAGATAAACAACCTCAGAATCATATGAATTAAAGGAGAAGAAAGAGAGGGGGGGAAGAAAAACAAATCAATGAAGTAATAGGTGAGAACTCTCCCAGTTCTAAGGATAGAGTGGGAGCACTGATCCAAGAGCACCAACAAGCATCAAAGGAAACCCAACTAAAACATTATCAGTACACATATACCAATAAACATATAACCAAAATGGCAAGAATCAAAGATAGAGACATGCTACCTAAAGAAGCAAGAGAGAAGCAGAGCCTCACATACAAGGGATGAAATAAAGGATTCACATACGACACAATAATGTCTCG
Organism: Sorex araneus; assembly: GCF_027595985.1. Taxonomy (NCBI): domain Eukaryota; kingdom Metazoa; phylum Chordata; class Mammalia; order Eulipotyphla; family Soricidae; genus Sorex; species Sorex araneus. Next base: position 185,618,135 of record NC_073302.1, on the reverse strand, counting down.
TTGAGCAAAAGGAGATCATGTGAAATTTGTGTTTAAGTGAAGTAGAATAGCTTGATATTTCTTAATGGCTCATTAAAAAATTATTAACAACAAGTTGCCAAGCCACTGAACCATCTCAGGTAGATCCATCTCCGGGCTAAAAACTTTGCCCTTCAGCAGCTCAGATAGAGAAGGGACCACCAAGTAAAGGGTGCTAGGAGGGCCAGCTTGGGATGGGAGATGCAGGCTGAAAGTAGACTATAGACCGAACATTGAAAACCACAACACCCAAAAGGAGAAAGAGAGCAAAAGGGAATGCCCTGTCACAGAGGCAGAGTGGGGTGGAGGGGGAGGGGTGGGGGTGGTAGGAGGGATGCTGGGACCATTGGTGGTGGAGAATGCACACTGGTATAGAGGGATGGGTACTTGACCATTGTATGACTGAAACGCAAACACGAAAGTTTGTAAGTCTGTAACTGTACCTCTAGGTGATTCACTAATAAAAAATTAAAAAAAAATTTCTCTTCTGGCCTGAGTCATAGTACAGTGGGTAGGGGATTTGTGTTGCACGTGCCAGACTCGGGTTTGATCCCCAGGTCCCCCAAGCTCTGCTGGAAGTAATTCCTGAATGCAGAGCCAGGAGTAACCCCTGAGCATTACCAGATGTGACCCAGAAAGCCAAAATAAGAAAAAAAACAAACTCTGCCTTTCTAGGAATGGGGGCCTGCAGATCTCTCTTCCTTCCCGAAAGACCCAGCCATCTCCACACCCAACCTCCTCTGCACTTAAGCAAGTCCATCCCCAAGGCTCCTCTGATTTCCCAGTTCTGACAGTCCAGTAGAAGCAAAGCAAATTGGGCATTAGAGTTGCATAGAAGCCTCCCAAGCTCAGTGAGTGAAAACAGTAACATAGAAGGCCCAGCCAAGCTCAACCAGCTCAGTGAATAGTCTACGACTTCAGGAATATCGTTGTGAGATATAGCAGTGACCACAAATGTACTTTAGGAGAGTTCCATTTGTTATTGTGTTGGAACAAGCAATATGAAGTAAATTTGTACGTGTCTGCTAAAGAGGGCAGAGCTGGGGGACAGATGGCTGTCAGGGTTTCTGGAAGTATGAGAGTGAGGGGAGGCTGCCCACTCCCTTGACCCGAATATTTACATAAATGCTATGCTACTTAAATCTTGAAAATATTTTCTATATAACATGCTTCTTCAATCACCAAATATCAATTTGTTAATCATTTCTTATTACTATATATGATTTTAAGCAAACATAAGCAATGTACTCTCCTATATTTTTTCAGTAGATATTACTTACATAACGTTAGCAACTGATAGGTCATAACTCTTGAGTTATACATCCAACAATTTCCTACAGTTTCAGAGGTTTCAACATTGCGAAATATACAAGATAGTTCTGCTACTGATTTAATAATTATTGCTCCTGGTATAGTCCCTGTGAAGCAAATGCAGATTTTGTAAATTATTCATAAAAACATAGATGGAAACCATTATCCTTTTCCTAAAATTAAACTTACACTTGTACATTTAATCCTTATGGCTATAAGTATGTGAAACTTATCTAAGAGTTTAATTTTGGGTGGGATTGCAATAGCTGGAAGTGACTAGGAGCCACTTATATTTGGTGCTAAAGAAGCATGTTATGCAGAAAAAATTTTCAAGATTTAAGTAGAATAGCATTTATGTTAATATTTGGGTCAAGGGGCGGGCCGTCTCTTATTCCTGTAGGTATAAAATATAAGTAGAATTTTATCTTTAACTTGGAAAGTTGTCCACATCCAGCAATACTCAGTCTCTCTCCTTAGGCATCCCTTTCAGCAGTGCTCAGAGGACTGTATGTGGTGCTGGGATTAAAAATCAGAATCAGCTGCATACAAGGCAGTTATTTTAACCTTTAATTCTAGTTCTAGCTCTCCAGACCTAGAATTATCTTGAAAGAACGTTATGCTTGGGTTGAAGAGATAGTACAGCAGAGAAGGAACAGGCTTTGCAAGCAACTGACCCCGATTTGATACCTGGTCCTACATGTGGTCCCCGAGCCTATCATATGTGACCTTCAAGCACAGAGCCAGAAGTAATCCTTGAGCACTGTCAGGTGTGTCCCCCCCAAGAGCAGAAATACATTGTGTTCATACTTATTTAGTTGATTCTTAAAAGGTGCTATGATTTTTATTCATTTATTCTTTCACAAAATATTTAGAAGACAGTATTTTATGCAGAAATACTCTGGAATCAGAGCAAAGCACAGAGGTAAGGCATTGGCCCTGCTGCTGCCAACCCAGGTTTGACCCCCAGCACCCCACATGGTTCCCCCCTAAGCCCCTCAGGAGTGATCCTGAGTGCAGAACCAGGAGTAAGCCCCCTAGTGTGGCCCCCAAACAACCAAAATTTTGTAATGTATATGTATTATTCATCAGAGAAAAAATTTATTATTTTTATTTTTATTTATTATTTATTGTCATCAATAGCACAGCCGGTAGGGCGTTTGCCTTGTATGCAGGCGACCCAGGTTTGATTTCTCCGTCCCTCTCAGAGAGTTCGGCAAGCTACCGAGAGTATCCTGCCCTCACACAGAGTGTGGCAAGCTACCTGTGGCGTATTTGATATGCCAAAAACAGTAACAACAAGTCTCACAATGGAGACGTTACTGGTGCCCGCTCGAGTAAATCGATGAGCAACGGGACAACAGTGCTACGATAGTGCTACAGTGCTATTTATTATTTCTCTAAATAAAAATTTATTATTCATTCCAAGGAAAAAATACCCATAATGTTAATTCCTTAGAATATTTGTAACTGTCTCAGATTTAATTGTTCTTGTTTGCTATGAAACATATCAAATGTATTAATTCAGACATTTATATTACAACTCAAAATGGATAAAAGAGTTTGATATCATATACATTGAGGAAAACATAGGTACTATAGTTCATGACAGTAAATCTTGAGATATCTTTAATGGTTTTATGTCAATGAGCAAGCAAATGAAAGCAAAAATAAAGAACATTACATAAAATTAAGAAGTTTTTGCACCTCAAAAGGAACGATAACCAAAATTTTAAAAGCACGAAACAGACTAGGAAAAAAGTATTTTTCCATCACTCAACTAGTAAGGGTTCAATATTCAATATTCATAAATCACTTTTAAAGCTTATAAATAAAACAACCCCATCAAATAACAGAGGGGGCAAATAAATGGAAACATCCTTTAAAAAGACATACAGAGACTCAGAAACAAATCTCGGAACCCAGCGGTTTTTGGCAGAAATGCGTCCAGACTTCACCTTGGGTTACAGGCCCTGGGCCCCCCGGGTGGGAAATGGTGTTGTCCCTCTGTCAGTTCCCCCTAAGGGCTCGGTGGCTGCCATTTTCAGAGGCCAATGGACAACCAGTATGGCCTGCAGTGATGAGACACACAGAGCCCCACAGCATGGGGGTGGTCCTTTCCTCCCTGCCCCAGTGAGATCCCGAGTCGCCATCCACGATCAGGCCCTCTGGCTACTGATCAAGCTGATTAAGCCATGATCCCAGGGACTCAAAAACAAATTTCAGAACCCAGTGAATTTTGGCAGAAACCTCACCAGATTTAATTATTAAAATTTCAGATTTCCAAAATCACGGTAGTGGCTGCACGACACCATATGCTATTCATAATCAATAATAGAATACAAACTGTCTAAGGTTGCCTTTTCGGCAGATCTGAGTGTTAGGGTAAAATCCCAAATAATAATGGTGGGTCTGGTGTCAAAATATGGAATGTAATCAAAGTAGAGAGAGAGAGAGCAACGTGGAAATCATCTGCCACACAGAAAGGGGGACTGTGTGGGATGGGGAGGTGTCCTGGGGGTTTTGGTGGAGGAAAATGTGCACTAGTGAAGGGATGGGTGTTTCATCATTGTATGACCGAGACTTAAACCTGAAAGCTTTGTAACTGCTCTACGGTGATTCAATAAATAAATTTATTTAAAAATAAATAAAAAGAATAGTAAAAAGACACACAAGTGATCAATAGGTGTATAAAAAATAAGCTGTGCATCACTGATCAGGAAAATGCGAATCAAAACAACAATTAATTATTACCTCATATCAGTGAGACTTTTATATGGAATAAAGAATCAAAAAAGCCAGAAGGAAAAGTTACTCCTACCTGCCTATAGAATGATTTCTCTGGTCACCATAAATCTACCTTCAGGTTCTCCACATTCATTTACTTAATACATAATATTAATGTCTTTCAGACATTAATCCAATTTGATCCAATAATTCTTTCAGACATTAATCCAATTTGATCTTTTTCTTGCATATTTTTCTTTAGTTTTTGGACCACACTTGGTGGTGCTCAAGGTTTACTTCTGGCTCTGAGCTCCAGGCTTACACTTGGTTGTATGAGGATCATATATAGTGCAAGGGTAGAACCTGGATTGGCCACATGTAAGGCAAGTGCCCTATCTCTCTGCCTCTTATCAATCTTATTTGAATCAGCATCTTTGAATCCTAGTTTCTAATACAGTCATAATACAGATATGGCAGCTAGGTGAAACCATTTTTTAAAATTCTGAAATCCAAATTATACAACATTCTGCAGAACCAATTTGTGGCTTTGCCTACAAATTCTTAAAAGGATCAGATTCAAAGTTGCTGGCCATGAAAATGCTTAAAAATAATTATGTAGGTGACTTTCAAACATGCAAGCAACAACTTACAAAGTGTTTTATATTTTTTATCAAAAAAATTGATAATAATATACTTATCAAATAAACTATTTTTAATGGCATGTAATGTTAGTGCTATTTTATACAACATTTTGGATATGCTTTACATATATTTTTATATTAAGTGTTATTTCCTAAATTTTGAAAATTAGTCCCCCCATCTCCATTTATTTGTACTATGTTAGTTTACCATTATTAGTTATTTGACATTTTAGATATAGACATACATATCAAGGAGTATAGCAATTTAATAAAATTTTGCCAAAATTCATACCAAATAATCTCGAAATTTCAAAACCCAAACCGAAAGTTAGCAAACGTTTTTCTTCAGGTACTATCCTGCAAGTAAACAGTAATAATATCAACATATCATTATTATTAGTTAAAATGTTTTTCTAGAATCAAAGTTAATTTTTTTCCTGTGCATCATTAAACACAGACTCCTTTTAGTCAGTTGACAGAGCTCATTATGTTTGAATTATATATATATATATATATATATACACACAATACTATATGTATATGTACACACAAAACTGCAACTCCTGCTTCTATCTGCTCCTTGCCAATGAATTCCAGGACTTCCTACTCTTAAAGAGGGAGGATTTATGGCCAACAGAGTCTGTCTCAGTCTTCTTTCTTTTTTCTTTCTCCTCTAATCCTTCTTTCCCCCTTTTCCTCCTCCCTTTCTATCTTCTGTTAAAAATAACTGAATATTAGCTTATCACCTCCTTTCCCACTCCCCATGTACCTGTGCATAGCCACTGTTTCAAATTTCTTCTACTAAATGAACATAGTGATTGTGTAAGTTTAATTTTTCAAATTCTACAACAAGGAGGCCGGAAGGAAGCTTACAATGTACAATGCCACTTAAAATTTAGCTCTTAGGGTGCAGCCAGCACACCTTCTCCAGATGGAACCCTGGCGACACTGAGCAGCAACTAACATGGCTACAGGATTCGGGACTGGGACACATCCGAGCCTCGGGGGGGGGGGTGGGCACTGGAGTGGGGCGGCGCCAGCCCAGCCTCCACGTGGTCCCTGCCGCCGGAAGTCACGCCCTCGACCCACCCTCGGCGCCATCTTGCCACATTCAACAGAGAAGCGGCCAGGCATTCTGGTGAGCAACGCAGCCCAGAAAATGCTCTGGACCCGAATTGGGGCCAGCAACACCGGGGAGCCGGAAGGAGGAGGTGCAGCCAGCACACCTTCTCCAGATGGAGCCCTGGCGACACTGAGCAGCAATTAACAGGGCTCCGGGATTTGGGACTGGAACACATCCGAGCGACCTTTTCTAAAACCTGAAAACATACAATCTTTTAATGGAAAACTAATTATCAAATGCTTCCTTAGTAGGGCTATCTTGTTTGGGGGTATAACTCCCACAACAATAGTGAGTTTTGTGTTGAAATATGGAACGTAATCAAGGTAAAGAGAAAATGAAGTGAAATTCATCAGTTATAAAGTTGGGGGTGGGGGGGTGGGAGGGTATACTGGGGATTTTGGTGGTGGAATATGGGCACTGGTGAAGGGATGGTGTTTGAATATTGTATAACTGAGACATAAACCTGAGAACTTTGTAACTTTCCACATGGTGATCAAATTTTAAAAAAAATAATTAAAAAAATAAAAATAAAAAATAAAACAAAAGAGAGAGAAAAAATTTAGCTCTTAGTTTTTTGACTACTGAATATTTTTATTTCATTTTTATGGTTATTTCCATTATTTTTCAAGTTGTTGATATGTGTTATGCTTCATTTTTTTATTTTAGTGTGATTTATAATAATCAATGGGAAATACAGAAATATAGAGTCATTTCAGATGTACAACATAACCATTTTTTTTGTCACTATTATACTTAGTTACAACTTTGTGTGTGTGTGTGTGTGCTAAGAACCTATAACTTTCAAATCTATTCTTTTGGTAACTCTATTCTTAGAACTTTCCTCTTAAGGGGGTGTTTTTCCTGAGCAGAAATATATGCTAGAGGGATTTGAGATTTGTCAAAACTGAGATCTTCTTCACATGTTATACTTTGTAAAGTCTTTGTAATTTCACAAGTTGCCTTCCACTTCTGCTTCAATTCTGATAATAATTACATATATCTTTTTTGGTCATTTTTATAATGTCCTAAATTTATGTTCCTATTATTCACTTTATTTTCCAAAAGAAAAAGTGAAAATCAGATGGGCTGGACACGTAATGCAATTCAGAGATAACCGCTGGACTAGAGCTGTTACTGACTGGATTCCACAGGACATCAAAAGACCACATGGCCGCCCACCTATGAGATAGTCAGACTTCGTCAAAACTCCGAATGAACAGTTTGAGGCCCTTCGTATCCCTGGAGCGAGCAGATGTCATTGGGCTACACTAGCACGAGATAGGGACGAATGGAGACATTACTGGCACCCGCTCAAACAAATCGATGAACAACGGGATGACAAGTGATACAAGTGCTTCATGTCTGGGATTCAGGCATCTAGTGTTTCAACACTGACCCCTTCATCAGTGTTTACTTTCCTCCACCAATATCCTACCCACCAGTCATCTTCTATGAGAGGAGATTTATATACGCAAATATGTGTTTTTATATATACTTATGTTTATATATTTACATATTCATATGTTTTGCATTGTGGTTCACAAAACATTTTTGTACACTTTTTGTTCATCTTATATATAATCCTCAAAGTTCTCTACTTAAAAAATTTGACCTTTGTTAGTTCTGAGACTGTTTTAAATGTCTTCCCATTGTACACAGACCAACATTTATATTAATGTTGCAAAGAAAATCTTCATACATCTAAAGAAGCTAAAATCTCCTGTTCTTTATCATCATGAAGGAGTTTTATGAATTTTCCTGTCATAACAAACTCCTTGCAAGAATGTTATACGTCAACACTTTTTTAGTTAAGAACTTGAGCCCAGATTGTTAGCATCACTGCAAATCACTAAATTTTGTAACTTATAGCAATACATTCTATAAGTACTACCGAATTAATTTAGAAATTGTCACTTTCCTTCTTGGTTCCTGGAGCAGGCTTCAATCAAGAGGTATCAAAATATCACTGTATTTCTTTTCATGTGATTTTTGAATTCCCTACTAAATTCTAAGCAATTTGAAGGCAATTTTCATTATTCTGAAGAAAAGAGTGGCTAAAAAAGGCAACACTGGGGTTGGAGATAAGCTACAGCTGGTAGAACACTTGCTTTCCATGCTGCGGAACTAAGGCCTAACTGGAATGAATTCCTTACTTGCACGACATATGGTCCCCCAATCCCTGCCAAGAATAATTCTGGGTGTAAAGTCAGGAGTAAATCCTGAACTTCCGATGTGGCCCCAAAACAAAACACAACAACAAAAGGCAACCTCATTGTTTTTTAATGTCGACATTTTATCTTTCACTTAAGCTGCAAATTTCCTGAAGGAGGACACAGCATTTCCCTAATCTGGAGATTTTTTTTTCCATATATTTATTCATTTGCCAATCTGTTTTCCTTGAGATAATAAATTCATCTCCATAAATTAAGAGGCTATGCTAACCTATTATAATTATAAAATTATGAACTGGAGCTATAGTACAGTGGGTAGGGCATTTTTCTTGCACGCGGCAGACCTGGGTTTGATTCCTCCATTCCTCTCGGAGAGCCCAGCAAGCTACCGAGAGTATCTTGCCCACACGGCAGAGCCTGGCAAGCTACCCATGGCATATTCGATATTCCAAAAACAGTAACAAGTCTCACAATGGAGATGTTACTGGTGCCTGCTCAAGCAAATTAATGAACAATGGGACAACAGTGCTACGACAGTGCTTTATAAAATTATGAGCGACTATGATTAATTTTAATATATGTATTTCACAAATTCAGGAATATTTAAATGAAAATGGTTTAATTTAAAATAATAATGTACCTTAAAGTACAAAATTTTAAAGTTTATGCTCCTTTGTTGATGACACCAATGTTTCCTTATACTCAAATTGACTAGTAAAAAAGTAAATTATAAATTAGCATTAATAACCCGTGAAACATTATGATCTTACTTTTATTTTAACGTTTCCTGTACTTGGAAATTTTGTAGTTTTATTCAATTTTATGTTTGATTATAATAAAGGTGATAGAAAATTCATGTAATTAAATTAGTTAAAATATGTAATGAGGCATATGTTTGAATTTTGACAAAATGACATTGCTTACCCCCTAGCAGTTTCTGTTTGGAACAAAAGAGCAAATAATTCGCTCCAATATCCTAAAGATCCCTTTTGTATGTAATAAATAAATAACAATTATAAGTAATAGATACATACCTGAGAATGATCAGTTCTCCTGGTATACCAGAAAGCCCAGAAAATACAACCATAGAAAAGAAAATAGCAATGGAGAAATGCAATTTGTCGCAGTTTGAGTCACACTTTCCATCACTAGCATCAATAAATTCATTATCTTCATCTACAGATACTAATCCTACATTAATGCAAGAACAATTGTAGTATGTCTATGAAAAATGAAGAAAGTAAACAATCTTTAAGAAATACAGTGAGAAAGCAAAATATATTGCTATAGAATAATCAATAACATCAGGGAGAATAGGTAGTTTAATTTTTAGATATTTTGCTGGAGCAACGTACAGTGTGTAGGGCACTTGACTTACATGCAGCTGACCTGAGTTAGATCCCCAGCATTCCATATGGTTCCCAAACACAGTAAAATATAAATATATGTCTATTACATATATCTTTACATTAAAATTTACATTCATATTTGGAATATGAAGCATTAATGATAACAACCAAGGTATTTTATCTAAAAAATAATTAGATGTAATTAATATCACCCTGCAAAAATGTCATTAATCTAAAAAGGTTCACCAAAATAGTTTGCTAACAGTTACACAAATAATTGCTCTGTGTATGTGTGTGTGTGTGTGTGTTTCAGACCAACGTAGTAACAGAGGAGATTATTTGCTGTCTTCTGAAGCACAACCAGGAGTTAAGTATGAAGTAGACAGAGTTTGGTGTGAAACAAAGGCACCCTGTGTACTTCAGATACCAACCGATACTGCAATGCCTTTTATTTCAGAGAAAGTAGGTGGAAGCCTGCGGGCTACAGTGTGAGTGGAAAAGGAACAGGACAACTGGTGAGCAGACAGTGAAAATGGTGGGAAGGGACATTTGGTCTTTGGAGATGCTGAATTATAGGACAAATTCTAGGCAAAGAGGACAAAAGTTAAAACAACCTAGTCTGTAGTGCATCTCAGACATCTGGTGATCAGTGTACACTCACTAAGGTGTGTTGGCTGCTCCAAGGCCTGCTTTCAGATGAGCCCAGATGAAGGGATGACAGTTACTCACTCATCTGAAATAAACATCTCAGCAGAGACTAGACACCCCACCCAGTTCCCTTCCTGACTCCACAGACAACAGCAACTGCAGAGGCTGACATCTATTCACAGGGGTCAGCACTGCCCGTGGTTTCCCAAGGAGGCCCTTCAGTCTCCTCCAATCTAATTTAATGCCACCTGATGGAAAACTGAGAGAGTTTCAACCAAGTACGGATTCGTGTATAATAGAATAATTAAACAAAATTTACAATCTAAAGGAGGTGAACTAGGCCCAATAGCACAGCAGGCAGGGTGCTGCCTGGTAAGGGCAGATAGAGTTGGGTCCCGGACCTCCCATGTGGGCCCTGAGCATGGCCATGAGTGAGCTCTGAGCCAGGAGTAAGTACTGAACACTGCCGGGTGTTGTCCCAAAACAATACTAGTAATACATTTATTGAGGTAATAGTGCAAGATAATGTTAACTGAAGCCACTATGATGAGAGGAAATTGTGAAGATGGTCAAATCTGCTATTTACATTGGAAGTAGATTTTAAAGCACTGCTCTAGTATACAAAAGTAGGAAAAACACCAGGAAAGAGTCTTTTTGAGGAAAAGAAAGCTTTAGTCAAGGAAAGTCCGTCCATATCAAGAGAAAGATTCAAAAAAATAAAATGAAGAGGAAAGAAAAAAAGAGAAAGAATGAAAAAAATAGACACAATGACGTCACATTTCCTGCATGTCTTATTTTCCACAAGGACTGCTCGTTAGATTGAAATGGCCAAAGCCAGAGGACTACGGAGCTCTCATCCCAGGGCTTTCTCTCGGGGCAAAGTGATGAAGAAATAAAAGGTCAAATATAGATGTGAATGTCAGACAAAAGAAGTATCATGCTATGTGAAATGAGTCAGAGAGGGACAGACATAGAAGAACTGCATTCATTTGTGGAGTATGAAATAACATAACACAAGACCGACACCCAAGGACAGTAGATAGAAGGGTCAGGAAGATTTCCCCATAGTTGGAAGCCTGCCTCGAGAGCAGGCAGTGAGAGGACAGCTGGAATAGAGAAGGGATCACTAAGAAAATGATGGCTGGAGGAATCAGTCGGGATGGGAGATGTATGCTAAAAGTATATAAAGGACCAAACATAAAAACCTCTCAGTATCTGCATTGCAAACCATAATGTCCAAAAGGAGAGAGTATGGGGAATATTGTCTGCCTTGGAGGCAGGGGGAGGGTGGGAAGCGGGGGGGGGGGTATACTGGGGATATTGGTGGTGGAGAATGTGCACTGGGGGAGGGATGGGTAATCACTGTGTGATTATAACTCAGACATGTAAGCTTGTAACTATCTCACAGTGAATCTATAAAATTAAAAATAAGAATATCCCATTAGAAAATGGCTATAATTTAAGCAAACTAGGGAAAGAAGGTTTACAAAATGTTTGGGAAATTAAAACAGCTTTAAAGCAATAAACAGATAATAGAGAGTAGTGGGATTCTTCTAATTAGGAACAAACTCACATATTAAATGTTAGAAAAGAAAAAATGACAACACATAGCACAGCAGGTAGGGCGTTTGCCTTGCACAAAGCCGGCTCACGTTCAATTTCTCAGTCCCTCTCAGAGAGCCCGGCAAGCTACCAAGAGTATCCCAAAGCACAGCAGAGCCTGGCAAGCTACCTGTGGCGTATTCAATATACCAAAAACAGTAATAATAAGTCTCACAATGGGGACATTACTGGTGTCCGCTCAAGCAAATCAATGAAAAATGGGATGATAGGGCTACAGTGCTACTGTAATAGTATGCTTTGAAAAATTTCTACTAAATTTTCAAGAAATGTGGTAATGTTTAAAGAAACTCATATCTACTATTTACTAATTTTTCTATTTTCATAGTTATTTAGATTTTGAACTGAAGATGCACAGCACATCTATATATATATTTAATTTGAGACCAATATTGGAAACACTGTTTTAAGAAGGTTCAGGTATAATGTTGTTTGACATGCTCTTCTAATTTACTTTAGAGTATATTGTAAAAGTTTACAACAATGGCATCAGATTATTATCAATTTGAGATGTCATTTAAAATTGAAAACTAGAAAAGAGTTTGTCACTGAGCCAGCTTATATTTGTTTATAAAATTTTATTATAATATATGTATTGCATCACAAATAATGATATGTAGGAGAACATTAGAGAATGATTTCCTGTATTATTTCTATAAAGAACTCAACTGTTATCATTGAGAACAAACAATAAGTATTAAAATAGAAGAATTTTTTTGGCCTTGATGGAATAATAAAATAACTAGTAGCACTGTAGCACTGTTGTCCTGTTGTTCACCAATTTGCTTGAGCAGGCATCAGTAACATCTCCATTGTGAGACTTGTTGTTATGTTTTTGCCATATCAAATACGCCACGGGTAGCTAAATTTAAAATATATGGAATAAATGATACGACTTCTGCAGTGTCTTTTATGAATCAATTCTATCTTCATGGAAAGTGAAAGTAAAACTAAACTTTGGGACAATATCAAACTAAAATGCTTCTGCACAGTGAAACTATTGCTATAGTCAAATAATGTCCTATGATTTGTTATATGATTTCATTGGCACAGGCAACAGAAACAAAAGTAAATGAGACTACATCAAATTAAAACGTTTCTGCATGGCAAAAGAAACACAAGTGAATATTAAAAGACACCTAGCTAAATGGGAGAAAATATTTATACTCAACACATCAGCAAAAGGCCAATATCTAAGATATATAAAGTATTATATCTTTATATATCTAAGATATATAAAGCCATAGCACAGCGGGTAAGGCGTTTGCCTTGCACGCAGCAGACCTGGGTTTGATTCCTCTGTCCCTCTCGAAGAGCCTGGCAAGCTTCCGAGGGTATCCCGCCCTCATGGCAGAGCCTGGCAAGCTACCCATGGCATATTCGATATGCCAAAAACAGTAACAAGTCTTACAATGGAGACGTTACTGGTGCCTGCTCGAGGAAATCAATGAGTAACAGGATGACAGTGACAGTGACAGTGATATAAAGTATTCACAGAGATCAACAGTAAATCCAATAACCTACCAAAAATGAGTAGAGAAAATGTATAGACACTTATCTGAAGAATATGGATGGATGACAAATAAGCAAATTAAAATCTGCTCATTGCCACTTACTCTCAGGAAAAACAAAATCAAGACAACAATGAGATATCACCCATGTCACCAATGAGAATGACACATATCAAAACAACTGGGAGCAATCTTTGTTGGTGGGATGTGGTGAAAACCATGAGGTGGTGGGAATGCTGTCTGGTACAAGCCCAAGTATGGACATTTCTCAGAAAAGTAAGAATGGAGCTGCCATACGTCGCTGTCTCTACCCAGAGGACAGAAAAAAAAACATGCATTCAAAAGTACATATCCGTGCCCTATCTGTGCTATGATTCATGCAGCACTTAGCACAACATTTGGAATATGATGGTGTGATATATACGCACCACAGAATAATAGGCAGCTGCTAGAAATGATGACATCATGCAACTCATTTCAACTTGGATGGAGCTGGGGGATCCCATGCTCAGTGAAGTAAGTCAGAAGGAGAACAAGGCCGGAGCAATCACACAGCAGGTAGGGCATTAGTCTTGCACAGTATCAGACCTGGGTTCTATCCAGGGTACCCTATATGATCCCCTAAGCACTACCCAAAATAATCCCTGAGCACAGAGCCAAGAGTAAGTCTTTAAGCACTGCAGGATGTGGTCCAAAGGCCAAACGAAAAAAAAAAACACTCAGGAAAAAAAAATCCTCCAAGACAAACAAACAAGCAAGCAAATGAAAAACCAAGACAAGGAAATGCAAGGCATCAAAGGGTAAATACCTAGAGGAGTGATAGCACAGAGGGTAGGGCTTTTGCCTTGCATGCGGCTGACCTGGGTTTGATTCCTCTGTCCCTCTCAGATAGCCTGGTAAGCTACTGAGAGTATCCCGCCCGCATAGCAGAGCCTGGCAAGCTACCCGTGGTGTGTTCAATATGCCAAAAACAGTAATAAGTCTCACAATGGAGACGTTACTGGTGCCTGCTCGAGCAAATCGATGAGCCACAGGATGACAGTGATACAGTGATACTCCTGACCCTCGAGTATAGAAACTGCAATGACAGTAAAGGAAAAAAAATCAAAAGGGGGAGTAAAATGAGATGGATGGGTGATAATAGAGGCAGAGGTCAAGGGATCTTAGGCATGTTGGTGGTGTAGAAGTGAGTTACATGTGTATATCTAAACACAGAGCCAACAAGTCTGTAAGCATGAGAGCCAAACCAAACTTAGAAATATGCCTGCCAAGGGGACAGCCTGGGGAAGGGTTGGGGACATGGGTAGAGGGGAATTAACACTGGTGGTGGGATTGCATTTGGAACATTGCATGCCAGAAAGTCTATATGAGTGGCTTTGTAAATCAGGGTGTTGATAAAGGAGTTACCCATTTCCATAAACCATTACATTATAAGTTCTCCAAATCAAGTATTTTGTCCTTATTTTTAAAATTTTATAAATATGGGAAATAACGAAAGGAGCCCCAAGTAAAATGTATATGTCACGTATAAGCTTAAAATATTAACCGAAAGGAAGTATAAAAAGAATGTCTACCTTTATTTGATTTGTTATTTTAGATCTCATGCAGCCTGCAAAGCATGAAGAAAAGTAGCTAACACCATCTCTTCCACATATAGGAGAATAAAATGAAGTTAAGCATTGACAATGATCATTGCAAGGTGCTGTTAGATTGAAAATCTTCCCTGTTCTGTAAAACAAAACAAAAACACTAAAAGACAACCAGATTGTATGTAATTAAAATGCTGCTGTATTATGCTTATTTACATAAGTAAAATACTTATTATACATAAAATAGTAGCTTAAATTATTTTTATTTAGGGGCTACACCTATCTATGGCCATGGCTACTCTTGACATTGTGCTCAAGATCACTGAGGTCTGTGCCATTTATTGAACCAGGTCGGCTTTGTGCAGGGGCTGTGCCTTATCACCTGTGCTTTGTCTCCTGCCCAGAATTGAAATAATTTTGACAGCTTTATTTCACATAAACTATACATGCTTAAAAGATATAGGTTAAGTGTTCTGATATGTGCATATTTTTTGACTACCAGAAACTATACTAATGGTCATCAACACAAAACGTTTCCTTAGTTTCTTTAAAACTCCTTCCAATTGATTGCCCTTAACATTTACTGATTTACTTTCTGTCACTACTGATTATTTAAGTGTCATACCTTTTGGGGAAATGGAATCATAGCAAGCATACTTTCCTTATCTTTACTTCCCTGATGAAACTTGATTTAATGTCGACTTTCTATTATCATTTGCCTCCCCATCTTTTGTGAGCATATTTATATGTAGAATGCTTGGACCATATGGGAGGTGTGTGTCCATCTTTTTAAGGAACTGTTGAATTCTGGATCCAAGACACTACCTGGTCCCCCAAGCATTGCTGGAGTGTCAGGGTAATTCCCAGGTTGGCTCAGCTCTGCATTCTTGGACCTTTGCATCGAACCACCAGTCTAATTGGCTAATATCCACCAAGACAGCATTCCCCGCCCCAGGACCTCCTGAGCACCACTTAGAAGGCATCACACCCAGAACACACCTAGGTCTCTGGTTCCCTCAACAATGCTTTGTAGCATTCACAGAATGTGACTTGCATAATTTCATTTTATCATATCTGCCCTAAATATTATTCCTTGACACTATTGGTAATGTTGCTATTTTTGTTTCCAAGATCAGCAAAAAATAATGTTTCATTTTACCAAGTGTTCTAGAGTCTTTTTTCTTGATACTACTATTACAAATGTTATTTTATACATTAATTTCTACTTAACAGTAATATACAGAAATACGATTAAGATTGAGATTGTTAGAATAGTTTTGCCTATACCTAGTGATGCTCTAGCCTCAAGGCTTACTTCTGCCTGTGTGCTCAAGGATCACTCCTAGCTGGTCATGGTGGATCATCTGTAGTGCTGGGTTTTGAAGTGGGGTTGACCTTAGTGCAAGGTAAATTCCATACTCATTACACTATCTCTTGGTCCCATAGATTCTTCTTTGTGGATCACATATCCTGAAAACTTGCTAAATATATTTAATTTAAAAAATAGGTGTTTTAAATATTTCTTCATAAGCATATTATCCTCAATAATTTTTTTTTGTTTTTTTTTTTTGTTTTTTTGGGTCACACCCGGCGATGCACAGGGGTTACTCCTGGCTCTTTCACTCAGGAATTACCCCTGGTGGTGCTCAGGGGACCATATGGGATGCTGGGATTAGAACCTGGGTCGGCCGCTTGCAAGGCAAACACCCTACCCGCTGTGCTATCGCTCCAGCCCTATCCTCAATAATTTAAAAAAAATTTTTTTCCTAACTGCATACCTAATTTTCCCCCTTATAGTATGATAATTGCTGGAAATTCCATTTCACTGAAGTTGTGAAAAGTATGAGCATAAACTTTATTGCAATGATATTCTATAATTTTTAATATAAGTACATTCTATACTATTATATTACAGTTTATTCATATATTACAATATATTACATATATTCCAAATATTGTTGCTGGTAATTTCCTAACTTGAGATTTGAAAATTGCATAAATATTTTAAAAACAACAACAACCCTGATTTTATCTATTTTCTCCACTACTAGGGATTTTTGTTTTGTTTTGCTTTGTTATATATTTTTGAGGGGAAGGGCACATCACATTGAGGTGATGTTCAGGGGTTACTCGTGACTCTCCTGGTAGTGCTCAGGAGATAATATGGAATGCTGGGGATCTATTTCAGGTTAGCTACATGCAAGGCAAGTGCCCCACCTGCTATACTATCACTCAGGCCCTCTCCACTATTCGTTGAAGTTTTCGTTAACTTCTGTTCTGATAACAACTGCTTTTTATCCCTTGCATTTTGTTTGTAATCAGTCTGTTTTAATGTTGACTTTTCCCCCATTCTTGTTATAAGAAGAAAACATAATTGGCTTGAGGCTTTTTGTTTTCTCTATTGTAGACATTTAACACTTTCTTAAACATATTTTTCACACTTTTCCCTTTTACTTTACTTTTCTTTCTTTCTAAAAAATGTTAATTTATTTTTTGTGGTGCCCAGAACCTAAAATAGGTTCTTCCATGTATAAAGCTCACAGCATAAGTTGTTATAACTCTGGCCATTTCAATTTCCATTTTGAATAGTTATTGATCCACAGATTATTTGGAAGTTTGTTATCCACCTAGCAGGTATTTAGATATAATACCCCAAATTGTTACTAACTTATTTCTAATGATCAGAAGATTTAATTCCATTATGTGACTTAATCCTTTAAATTAAGGATTTAAATTTAAATTGTCCTAGACTTCTTTTACAGATTAAGGTACTTTCCATTAAATGTCTCATGTGTCCTTAAAAGGAATATGAAAAATATGGTGCATGATGGTCAAATGTCACTTAAATTTTGTTGGAAGTACTATTTAAATGCATTCTATCATTACTGACTCTTTTTTTGGGATACATGTCATTAACTAAGAGATGAGCTTCATGATACCGACTATATTTGTGGAATTTTATGTTTTCTTTGCACAGTTTTTCCAATGTTGTAAAGTTTTCTTTAAGTCCATAAAGATTCTGGATAATAGTGAATTTTAAGTGACCACTTTTTATTTAAATGATATCTTTATGTTGCTAATGTTGTTTGAAGGATTTGGACTGCTATAAAATTTACCACATCTGTTACTATTCACCAACTTTCTTTTGATTTATTTTTATATTT
The DNA here is from genome assembly GCF_027595985.1 of Sorex araneus. NCBI lineage: Eukaryota > Metazoa > Chordata > Mammalia > Eulipotyphla > Soricidae > Sorex > Sorex araneus. Next base: position 185,600,266 of record NC_073302.1, on the reverse strand, counting down.
TAATTTTATTAATTTAAGAATTTTTATTTATTTATCTTCTGTTTTGGAGGCCACACCTGACAGTGCTCTGTCTTACTCCTCGATCTGCACTCAGGAATTACTTTTGGCAGTGGTTGGGAGACACACGGATGACTGGGGCCAAGCCAGGTCAGGCACTTGCAAGGCAAATTCCCTATCTGCTGTACAATTGCCCTGGTCTCCTGATTTATTTTTATTTTACTTATTTTTAAATGATAGGACTTTCCTCTTCCTCTTCCACATAATTTACTTGTTTCTGTATTAAATGAATCTTAAAATTTTCTTTCTACTTGTTTTCAGTAGTCAAGTCACACTAGCATTAAAATTTACAGAAACAATATGTAAAAGTCCTACATCAAAGCAGCACTCAAGGGGTCACACCCTGACCCTCTGTCATCTTTAATCTGATCTTCCTTATTCCACCTTGCCCTTATCCAACTGTTTGGTAATTGGCTTTACATGCTAATTCCAAAATTTTTCATTGATCACTACCTATCCTCTTGTTTTTTTTTTTGTCTCTCCCTATTTCTCAGATGAATGAAATAATCCAGCTTTGTATTTACTCTGACTTATTTCACTTAACCTAATTCCCTCCAATTCCATCTACTTTGCGGCAAACGGTATGATTTCAGCTTTTTTTTTTTTAAATTTTATTGAATCACCATGAGATAGTTACAGGCTTTCGTGTTTGGGTTACAATCACACAATGATCAAACACCCATCCCTCCACCAGTGCACATTCCCCACAACCAATATCCGCAGTTTACCCGCCCCCCCCCATTTCCCACCCTCCCCCTGCCTCCATGGCAGACAATATTCTCCATACTCTCTCTACTTTGGGGCATTATGGCTTGCAACACAGACACTGAGAGGTCATCATGTTTGGTCTGTTGATTTCAGCTTCTCTTACACAGAACTCTATTGTGCATACATGCCATAGCTCGGTTCACTTGGTTGTTGTTGAACATTTGCCTTGAGTCCATGTCTTAGCTGTTGTAATAAGCACAACAATGAGTAATGGTGTGCCTGTATCTTTTCTAATTAATTGTGTTTGGCATTGGTGAGGGGTGTTCACTGTCAAGAATCCTGTGTTGTAAAGGACTTTTAGTATTTTTATTCATTTCTGAAAAATCTCCATAATGCTTTTCATAAAAGCTAACTCAGAGAAAATTCCCACCAGCAGCGAATGGAAGATCTTCTCCTTCTCTCTCCCTTCCAATATTCGTTTCTAGTTTTTTCATATGTGCCATTCTCACTGGTGTGAGACGATATTTCACTGTGGTCTTGATTGGTATTTTCCTGAGAAGTGAAAATATCTACTGACACCTGATTATTAGCTTTGGGGTAGGGTCTGTTCTTCTTTCCACATTTTTTGATGTTATTTTGTTGGAAATAAATTTTGTTGAATTTTGTGAGTGATTTATAAATATTCATGATTAGCCCCTATATATGTATATATATAAATATGCAAATATTTTCTCCCACTGGGTAGGAGTGCCTTTTTACACTTAGCTCAAGTTTCTTTTGCCATGCAGAACATTGTTTTCATTTGATATGGTTCTATTTCTTTTTTTTTTTTTGGTTCTATTTCTTAATTTTGAATTTGTTGTCTGCCTCTGGTGTCAAACCATGAAGGATATCTGTAGGTTCAATTTCCCAGAGAATTCCTCCTATTGTTCATCTGTATACCTTCTTTAAAATAAATGTGTCCATAGTTACTTTCTATTTTTTAATTTTTTTTGGTTAGTATTACATTTTAAAGGACTGGAGCGATAGCACAGCAGGTAGGGCATCTGCCTTGCACGTAGTCGACCTGGATTCAACTCCTCCGTCCCTCTCTGAGAGCCTGGCAGGCTACTGAGAGTATCCCGTCCCATGGCAAAGCTTGGCAAGCTACCCATGGTGTATTTGATATGCCAAAAACAGTAACAACAAGTCTTACAATGGAGATGTTACTGGTACCCGCTCGAGCAAATCGATGAACAACCGACGACAGTGCTACAGTATTGCATTTTAAATTAACTTTAATATTTTATATATTAACTCATTGTCATATGAGGGGTGAACAAATAATTTCTTATGACCTTTTCGTAAAAGGTGTCTTTTTGTACAAGGCATCATTTTTTTCTTTTGTTTTTATTGTACTTATTTTTTAAATTTGTTTTTGACATTTCTCTTGAAATGCAGAAGCTTCTTAATTTGACGTAGTCCCATTTGTTTACAATTTTCGTCTGTTTGCTTAGCCAGTGGTACTGATTCATTGAAGATATCTTTAGATTTCATGTGATAAAGGGTTCTGCCTATGTTTCCACTCCAGGCTTTGAGCTATCTCCTATCTGCCTCTGGATACTCATTACTAAACTCACTTCAACTGAGAGTTCTTTCTATTCAAGTTCTCTTATTACATCAGATTTTAGGATTTCGTGAAGTGGTAATGCTTTGTAGGGGGCATGATGTGTAATGTTTTGATAAAGTCCAGATTTTATGGGATCCTTTCAGTATGCCTGGGGCCTCTCAGCTGTGAGTTTTTCCTTTCCCTCATGTGAGTTAGGAGGGAAAAAGAACTGTTGCTTTGTCTAAATATGCTTCCATAAAATTTGATGGGTCAAATCTGGGAAAGCAGCACCTACCGGGCAGAATTTGTCAGAGAACAGACCTCTTTGGCATATATTTCAAAATGGTTACTTTCCCTCTCAATCTGACCAAAACCATTTTTTTTGCCAGATTTCACACTTAGAACCCGATAGGCACCTGTATATGAATAATGAAAGCGTATGGGGTTCCTGTAAATATTGTACTCCCCAGAATTTTTAAAAGTTTCAAATTAATACCTGTCCTACCTCCGGCAATTAGTAAACTACAAATTTTTTAGTGTTTGGCTTCAGCAGCTTCTGCTAATAATACTGTTTTCTCATCTTTTCTTTGTGATAATCTCTAATGAATTTAAGGAGATGTTGATTTTAAATTTATTTGTATCTTTTCTTGGTGTGAGAACATGTGGGATTATTTACAAGATCTTCATATGTTGTAATATAATCTAGAAGTCCAATGTTTCTATTGTTCTTACAGTCATAGATATAAAAATAAGGTGCATCATACATGCATGTGTAGATATCTTAGTTATTTGCATATCTAGGTTACTAATAAACTTAAACTGTTTATTTATATATAGTTTTGTGTATGAGCAAATTTGCCACTGTATTTTGAGTTGATATTTTATCCCTTTAAGAAATATGTACAATCAAGGTAAAGAGAAAATGAAGTGAAATTCATCAGTTATACAATTGGGGGTGGGGGGGCGGGGGCTATACTGGGGATTTTGGTGGTGGAATATGGGCACTGGTGAAGGGATGGTGTTTGAATATTGTATAGCTGAGACATAAACCTAAGAACTTTGTAACTTTCCACATGGTGATAAAATTTAAAAAAAAAATTAAAAAAATATATAAAAAAACAAAACAAACAAAACAAAATAATAAAAAATAAAAAATATGTACATATTAAGACCCTCTCTTTTTGGATTTATGTTTGTCAAATACATTACATATATTACATATATAGTCCTAAAAACCACACCAGACAATGTTAAATTTTTGTTTGCAACAGTCATATATATTTGAAATTAAAATAAACATAAGTATATTTGCTACTTATGAATCAATTTTTACCTCTTTTAAGCTTCAAGTTTTCCTTTTGTATCACTTAAACTCTGACAGTGTTTCATCATTTATTTTGGAGTTAACAAATTATTATATTTATCATGCACTTGATAAAATATTTCATTTTCATTCTTAAAAATATATACTAGACAAGAAATTATGAGTTGACAATGTATATCTTTCAACATTCCTAAGATATTCTACTGTCTTCTGAAACCCCATTTCCTTATGAGAATTTGTGCTTACTGCGCCCCTCAATATAATTTAGCACTGTATTTGGAGGGGGACTACCCTAGGCAGTGCTCAGAGGCCATTCCCGGTTATGTTCAGAGGGTCACATCTAGGTCTCTACCCTGTGCCAACAGCGGGTGGTATTCAGGAGCCACTCCTGGTGGTACTCAGGGGTCACACCTCGGTCTGTGTTCAGGAGTCACACTTATCTCAGTCATATCTTGTGTTGCTCACGGGAGTATTTGTGGTGCTGGGATTCAAATCAGGATAATACCAGCATGTGCGTGCAAGGCAAGTACCTTAACCATTACTCTGTTTCTCAGGCCTCAAATTTACCATTCTTATTTGATGAGACCAATATCTAAGTTTCTTATGGGTCTATGGCATATTTTGAGTCAGTCAGTTTCTGTTCTTTTTCCTTTGTTTTGTGTTTCTTGTTTCTGTTGCTTGTTTTGGGAGTTAAGGCCACAGCCAGCTGTTCTCAGGTGTACTGACTCTACTCAGGGCTCATTCTTGGCAGGCTCGGTGGTCCCTGGGTATTGCCCGGGATCTAACTCAGGTTGGCTCTGTGCAAGGTAAGCACCTTACTAGTTGCTCTATTTCTCTGGCCCAGAGTCACAGTTTTGAAGCATATTTCTGGTCTGGTTGGAAATGTTCTTTCCAGTGTAAGAACTTTGAGTTGATTCAATATACAAAAATGTCAAGTATTTTACATTTCTCTTTGTCTTTCCGCTGCTAGACAGAATACAGGCTAATTCCATAAGCCTTATCAGAAACCATATCATTTCCTTGCTAGGATACATACTTTAGGAATAGTCTTCCTTTTAGCTTCCATCCTTACAGAGATCACAACTGAGAATGGGGTGTTCCTTTTGTTTTTTCCTTCCAGCATATTCTAATCTCCAACTCTTGCTTTTAAAATGTCACAATGATAACCACTTTTTCTACTTTTCATAAGATTTGTTTGATTTATGTCTTTAGTCTCTTTCACTGATATCATGCTCCATTTATGACCTAATTTTTGCCAATTCAGGCTTTTATGATTTTTAAAAAACTCAACTAGCAGATGAATTTTGGTTGGTTCTTGTTCTGGTGAACACTGAGTTATGAGGGCTCCTCTTTGTGCTGTGCTCCAGGTCAGACCAGCTGTGGGGTTGCTTCATATGGCGCTGTTGACTGAACCCAGGTCTACTTCCTGCACTCACAGCCTGTGCTCAACTGCACTGAGTGATCTCCCAGCCCTTTGTAAGATAATTTTCCCCTCCCCAAGTCTTTGCTCTAGTTCATAGCCTCTTGCAGGTTTGAGAAATCACAAATATACTCAGTGAAACTGTAACTACAGGAAATTATTTCTCCTCTCAAGGATTTGTCTTTCTCAGGATTTAAGCAACAATCTGCTGCCTTCAGACATATTTTTTAAAACTTTATTCAGTTCCTTGGACTGTTCTCAGTGTGATCAAAAGCTTCTCCACTGTATTGGAAGTGGAGACATTTTCTTTAGTTTATTAGCTCAGTCTTTTTCTGTCTGAGCCCAGTCTGTTGCCTTATATTTGATGTCGACCATTGCCCAGTTCTTTGAGTGTTTTTTTTTTCCTCGCATTTAGTTTAAAGAAGACCTGATCCATATACACTTTCTTGTTGTACTTCAATTCCATTTTTGATGTTTTTAGAAAACAGCTATGCCAATTCAGGAACCCAAGACAAGACCAACTTTGTAGCACTGTATCACTGTAACACTGTAATCCCATTGCTCATCTATTTGCTCCAGCAAGCACCAGTAACGCCTCCATTATGGGACTTGTTGTTACTGTTTTTGGCATATCAAATACACCACAGAGAGCTTGCCAGACTCTGCTGTGCGGGCGGGATACTCTTGGCAGCTTGCTGGGCTCTATGAGAGGGACAGACAAGTCAAACGTGGGTCGGCCCGTTGCAAGGCAAATGCCCTACCCACTGTGCTATCCAGGACAGTAGTGTCCCCCACTTATGACTAGCCACTGTAATAAGGAAATCATTTCTATCTATGCCTTCCACCCAAACTCATTAATTAAAAAAGATGTATGCACACATGTTCATTGCAGTGCTCAGGAGAATTGCCTGGTAATAGAAATCTCCAAATGGCCAAAAACATAAAAATGGATAAAGAAGTTCCTATAGTAGTATACTGTGCAATTACAGGAAAAGATGAAATCTTGCAGTTCATGGCATCTGGATGTAATTGGAGGATTTTTTTTTATGTTAAATAAAGCAAGTCAGAGAGAGAAGGACCAATGACACATATTCTCATATATCTGTGTATATAGACCAGTAAGAAAAGGGAATTGAGGTATCATACAATGACAAACCCTTGGTTCTGGATTATAGAAATGAGAGCTCCTTGGAAGTCGGATGGGTTAGAGAGAGGGAATGAGCAAATGGACTGACATAACAGGAAGGCATTAGAAGGGTTCCTGGACATTTTGAAAGCTTAGATATTAGTTAACTCTGTATATTAAAACCATAAGAGGACCCTCTGCTCCTTAAGACTATGATCCAATAGGTCTTCTAACCCATTTTGGCACCCAGAGCGGCTTCTTACAGAAATACATCTAGACTGAGCTGTACTACGACTATGTGCCGCCCGGGGAGGGATTTTCCCTCTCCACCCTGTTCTGCACGGAAAATGGCGGTGCAGCATCATCCACGTGGCAAGAGCCACCCCCTAAGACTTCCGCCTAGAGGTATGAACTTTGCAATGTTGTGGCTCATAGGCGATCATGGGAAGGGGGCGGTACTGGCACGCCCTCGGCCCAGATAAGATCCGGAGCTGCTGCTCGAGAAACAGACCCTCTGCTCCTTAAGACTATGATCCAAGAGGTCTTCTAACCCATTTTGGCACCCAGAGCGGCTTTTCACAGACATGCATCTAGACTGTGAATTGAACTAAAACATCAGAAATCCAAAACCGCGCGGCCGCTTGAGCTCATAGAATCTTCATTCTCAGCAATGAAAAGAAATTATTAAATGATGCCTTTTCAACAGGACTGATTGTTGGGGGGAAATTCCAAACAATAATAGTGAGTTCTCTATTGAAATACTGAATGTATTCAAAGTATAGAGAATAAAATGAAGATCATTAGTTACTTAGGTGGGGTCTGGGTGGGAGGGGGGTATATTGGGGTTCTTGGTGGTGGGACATGTGCACTGGTGAAGGGATGGGGTTTCAATCATTATATGACTGAGACTTATACCTGAAAGCTTTGTATTTTTTTCATGGTGATTCAATATAATAAAATAAAATTTTAAAAAAAACATAAGAGTCAATACTATTGTAAACATGTGATAAATTTATTATAATAAGTATTTTTTAAGAAAAGTTTTCTGGGGCCAGAGCTTTCCTAGGGTGCTTTCCTTACACATGGCAAATCTGCATTGATCCCTAGCACCCTATATAGTCCCCCAAGCCCACCAGGAATGATACCTAAACACAGGACCAGGAGTAAGCCAGGAGCACTGCGTGGTGTTCCCACTGTCCACTCTGGCAAAAATAAGGAAGCTTTCTAAGGAGGTGGGGCAAAGAGAGGGAAGGAATCTTGGTAAATTGGTGGCAATGATGACACTGGTAGTGGGTTTGGAATTGGAACATTTAATGCTCTAAACTCCATTATAAAAGGCCTTATAAATCAGGTCTAAAATTTAAAAATCAACAAAAGAATTCTGATTATATTTTCTGAATGTTCTCAAAGTTTTATTTCTTTAAGAATACATAGCCATATCATCATTTTCTACCCTTAATATAAATAGTAAAAAGGTAATATTTTACTTTTACATACTTAATAATTCCAACAAAATATCTACATCAACCACATAAATGTATTCCTGGAAAAAATAATCATTATTTGTCTGAGAAATACCTTATTGAATTTGATGTAAAAATCTAATGTAAAATTAATATTTACCCATCGTAATCTTCATTGAGCCCAGCAAATGGTACCGGGTCACAGTGTAAAATCATTATAACCACAAACAGTATGAATGACACACCAGAAGAAATCATTATAAGTCTCATAAGGCCTCGACCAGACAGTTTTAAATTGGAAGCAATGAGACCTCCTAGAATATAACCAATTGCACTTGCTGGAATTAAAACAATTCCTGTGAAGCAGAGAAGGGAAGGAAAATGCATAGTTAAAATATAACCAGCTAAGATAGTTCTCAAATAAATCAGCAAATATAGTAAAAAAATCAGACATTTATGTAATTTTCCCCGCTTTAAACATCTAATACATAAATTCAAATAAAAGATAGAGTAAAAATGTAGATAGGCATGGTAAATGTCTCAACAAATCTAAACCTGAGGAGAAAGACAAAGTGGGAATTTTTCCCTTTATTTTTCAGTTCTTCTTAAAGAGCGATGATTTACAAAGTTACTGATAGCTGCAATTTGGGCCTATAACAATTCAAGACAAATCCCCCCACCAGTATCAACTTCCCTCCACCAGTGTTCCCTAATTCTTTGCCTACCTCATCAATGTATGAAAGACACAGTTTTAAGTTGGACTCTAAGGCAATAATGAAGTCCGTGCAATGACACCTAAGACAAACCTAGAACCTGATCTGTACACGACATAAAATAAGTGGTACTTGAAACACATTGTTGCAGAGTTGCTTGGGATTAGGTGATTAGAGAGAGGCACTCCACACTGATAACTGCACAAACAGGAGTCCATGACTAATAGTGAAAGCAAGCCATCCATTAGTTCAATAAGTAGATATGCAGTGTCAGTAATTTCCAACAATGTAAGAATTCAGAGTAATTAGTATCACCCATAATTTTATTTTTAATCAAGTACAAGCAACTAGAAAAAGACAAGCAGAAGGAGGATGAAGAAAAGTAGTATAAAATAGCATAATTTTAAATTAATTACATGTATGAAAGAGCACAGCAAATTTATGCATTGATATTATCTTCTCTTTTCTCGAAATAGTAGATTTTTCTACTTTATAGACATAGTAGATTTAAATAGGAGTATAGCAAGAGACATCTGGAGCAAAAAAGTCCCATCTAAATATATGAAAAGCCCTGGATACTATTTTGGTATTAATCCAGCTTATATTTAAAAGGTAAGAAGATTTGGGGGCCACACTCAGCAGTGCTCAGGTCTTACTCCTGGCTCTGTGCTCAGGAATCACTACTGGTGGTTCTCTGCGGACCATATGGGGTGCAAAGGATCAAAGCTAGGTTGGCTGCGTGCAAGGTAAGTTCCCTACCTGCTATACAATTGCTCTGCCCCCTTAATTTCCCTGGAAGAATTGTTTTGGTCTAGCACCTCAATATAGTTGTGCTGATGGAGGTCAAATACTTGCATGGTTGTGTCACTAGGACCTCAGCTGCGATGCATTCAAGCTCTCGACTTACTCAGTATTTTATAAATGAAATTTCTAGGTACTCTTTAAAAAAGCTTACTCTTTATTAACAAGTTTATGCATATTATATTTTAAATGTTCAATAAACATGTTACATAATTTCCTCTGATCTTTATCAGACAATATGGAATATAGATAGATTTGTGTTTCTTTGAAACTCTATTAGAAAAACAGAACTGGAATGTAGGTCAGTAAAACAAAACAATGAGCCTTAAGTTTTGAAGTCTAACAAAAATAAAAAACAAATAAAAAGGTAAAAAGAGTGAATTAGTATAACTGAAACAATTAGTATAACTTAAACAAAAAATTAAGACACTAGATAATGAGAAAATTACCATGGAGAAATCTGATAAACTCTACTTCCCTCAAATGAGCAAGGTCAAAGTCCTAAGCCATATTGGTAATATGTACCTATTTGTTGTGCTGTGACGAAATGGAATTGTATCTCTGTTATTTTTTCCCCTAATGCTCATAATCTTTGTGTAAACATGAAAAAACATCAATTCCTAAAGATACCAGACCAGCATTCCTCAGCTTTAGACCATTATAAAGAAAGGGAATACTGAGGAACTGTCCGGGCAAGAGGAACCTATAGAACATGACAAATAATTATAACTTGGTATCCTGAATGAGATACGAGAAAAGAAAAAGAAATTATGCAGAAGATATTTAGCTAATATTAATGTTCAAATATTTCATTCATTTTAACACACCAACCATACTAATATAAAATATTAACAAAAGGAGATGCTAGATGTATAATACATGAAAACTCACTGTTCTGTTAATACTTTTTCTGTCAGTTTAAGACCAGTTTAAAAATAATATTAAAAATAGGGAAAGTAGTAGCAAGAGAATATGAAATTTCACAGAATATTTTATATAATTTGTGAAAATTATTCACTAATCACGAATCACAAAATCCTGTTAATCATCGATTTCTCGGGCGGGCTCAGTAACATCTCATTTCGTCCTTTCCCTGAGATCTTAGAAGTCCATATCGACTCGGCCCTCCTAACGATTTTGCACTGGGGGCTCTTCAGGGTCAGGGGAATGAGATCCAGCTTGTTACTGGATTTTGCATATGAATACACCATGGGAAGCTTGCAAGGCTGTCCCATGTGGGCAGGAAACTCTCAGAAGCTTGCCAGCTTCTCCCAGAGGGAGAAGTAGGCTAAAGATATCGTGGCCGAGCACTTCTGAGAGCTTGCTTTTAAGTCTCTCTCTGGATGTTGGCCGTTGATGGGATTACACACACCTGGGTTCCTCTGCCGGTACCTTCATGCACGAGGTCTGTCCGAACGTGTGGAGCGGAGCCTCCAGCATGGCTGTAGCTAGGTTCTGGCAGAGAGTCTCTTGCCCGCACGCTTGGCTGTCTTCCCCCCGGGGAAGGGGATGGGCTCCAGCTTCCCTCCCCCACCCCAGTAGAGCTCCCAGCGGCCGAAGACCACCAGAACCTAGCTACAGTGAAAACTATTACAAAAGAAATATCAGAGAAGCAATCTTGAGGATAGAAAATTTCTGCAACGAATTCAACATTGGTCCTGGTAACAAAAGTAAACCCTAGCTACTGAAAAAGATTCAAAATTAAGCAACAAAGTGTAGGGAAATTTCATAATGTCAGTAATAGACAAGAATGATGAAAGCTAGAAGATAGCATATCATTTGCAAAAGGACCACAATTGTAGCTTATTTTTCAAAGATAGAATTAATAACCTAGACAAAACATGTTACAAATACACACTCAATCCTGAGTGAAGAAGTGAGGGAGAGAAAACATCATTGAAATATTAACTATCAATCTCTGACACCAACCACTGGGAATAAGATGAATTTTTTAAAATGTATGCAGAGTTCTCTGCATACAGGCCACAACAATTTGTACAAGTGTAATCTTCTCCCGATAGCACAGAGGTTGGGCGTTCCCCTTTCACGCAGCCGACCCCAGTTTGATTCCTCTGCCCCTCTCGGAGAGTCTGGCAAGCTACTGAAAGTATCAAAAGTATCGAGCCCGCGAGGCAGAGCCTGGCAAGCTACCGTGCCAAAAACAGTAACAATAAGTCTCTCAATGAGACACGTTACTGGTGCCTGCTCAAACAAATCGATGAGCAACGAGATGACAGTGACAGTGACAGTAATCTTCTCCCAAAACTCATTCTCACTCCCCACCCCTCAGTCTTTTCAGTTGCACTGTCATCCCATTGTTCATTGATTTGCTGGAGCGGGCACCTGTAATGTTTCCATTGTGAGACTTGATACTGTTTTTGGCATATCGAATATACCACAGGGATCTTGCCAGGCTCTGCTGTGCAGGTGGGATACTCTTGTTAGCTTTCCAGGCTCTCCAAGAAGGACTTAGGAATCGAACCTGGGTCTGCTGCATGCAAGGCAAATGCCCTACCCTATGCTATGGCTCCAGCCCTGCCCTTTCAGTATCTTAGAAAAAGTAAAGATATATACAGAAACTTGACTTGCGGCTCCAACTTCCAGATGAGATTCATCTCTGGCTGAGACCACTGGCCTTCTCAGAACATAAGTCAGAGCCTCTGACTTCCCAGTAGGTTCCAGCAGCTTCATTCTTTACCTCTGCCATGTTAATGAGCCCCTGCCCCAACTCCTGAAGCGTACACAGGAACACATTTATAGTGCTCACAGTTACACTCCATATCAGCGGGTAAAGACTGGCAAAGAAGGAAAAGAGCAACTCTCAGCCTAATCATTCAGAGTTCCCCAGGAGATCCAACTACAAAACTCACCCTTAGCACAGCAGAAACACTGGAAAACCAGTGGGGAAAATGTGTAGAAACCCACCAGATTCAATAGGCAAAACAATAAAAAGAAGTTTCTAACCAACACCAATCAGCTCTGAAAATCTTTAGAAAATGAGTTTACTGACACCGCCGTGAGGATGTTTAGTGGACCCAAAGAAATGATGACACAGATGGAAAGTGTGTGAGCCAAAATAAGAAAATTGTAAGGAGAAATGAGAGAAAATGGAAGTCAGGTACGTGATTTTAAGAAGCATTAGAAGCTCTGAGCAGAAGAATAACATTGGCAGAGGAAAGGATCGAGTAGCTCCAATATGAGTTAGAGGAAACTTTTAGAAAAAAAATAGAATGTATGGAAAAAGTTCAAAAAGAAATAAACAGCACACCAGAAGACTATCATATGTGCGTAAGAGGAACTATAGAAGAATCATCTATGTGTTTGATGAGTGTCTAACAGTTCAAAAAAGAGTTAAAATCTTCTCACAGTTGAGGAAAACAGACAAGAGGCCCAAAAGGTCCCAGAAAAAAAATTTGAAATCTGCAGAACACATTGTGCTCAGAATGACAAAAACCAAAGACAGAGTCAAAATATTGAAAGCAACAAATTTTAAAAATAAAATTAAAAAGTACAAAAGAAAGCTTTTGAGTCACCACATATCTTTCTAAAGAGATTCTATGAGCCAGAAGAGAATGGAGGGAGATATACCAAAAAAAGTCAAGGGAAAGAACACCTTCCCAAGACACTCTCCAGCTAGATTTGCAGTGCAGAGCTCCATAGACAGGCAACAGCTCAGGGAATCCATGACCTTGAAACCAGCTTTGCAAGAAGCGTGAAGGGAGTTCTTTAAAGAACAGGGTGAACTGTCCAGCTCATGGTCTTGCATCTGCACTCACTCATGGCGCTTATGGTTACCCTCTACTAGATTAAGAAAGGTATATTCACCCTCGCTCGCTAAGGGATTTTATACATGTCAGTAGTGAAATAATATTTGGTTATGTTAGATGTTCTACATCTTATTAGTTTTTTTAATACCCATAGAGGTTTTTATTGCAACCTTTTATTTTTTAATGCAGACACTTAAGTAAAATGTGTAATTGTTCCTAATATAAGGCCAGTATTTCCTTCATTATGATAAAAACACCTTGAGTACTCTTATTAGGCCTATTCACGTTTCTCCTTTTAAATTTTCTTAATTCTCTTTACTTACTAAATTTGACACTTGTAGGGTTTGCCTATTTCATGTAAACTCTACAATGTATCAGCACAGAATTATCCATAATACTCTTTAAAATGGGTTCTTTGAGCATGTAATCCATCACGAATTTTTATAGTCGTATGGAAGGAGACATGGCTAAGCCAATCTGTTACTGCATGGAGACCACCTCATATCCATTAACACAGTCTTGGATAAATATGGGCATATTTACAAAATAGGATCCCAGAGGATCCCATAAAATGATCAATGATAAATCACAGATCAACATAACTGATAAAAACTAACCTAAGGTAAAAGTGAAAAAAGACATATAAAAGCATATGTCAAATGTAGGTGATGTGTGGATTGACACACAAACCATAAAAAATAAGCAAATTATAGGAAGGACTCTAACTTTAGACAAGTGGTTGCTCATATAGAGGAAGAAAATAATGGTATAAGGGGTATTTATCCTAATGAGGATTTTAGTGTTTAGAACTATTGATAAAAGTGAGCTGGAGTGATAGCATAGTGGGTAGGATGCTTGCCTGGCATGAAACCAACCAATATTTGATCGCCAGCATCTTGGTCCCAGAACCTTGCCAGGAGTGATTTCTGAGTGCAGAGTTAGAAGTAAGCCCTGAGCACCATGAGGTGTGATCCAAATAGGAAAAAAAGGGCAAAGTACTTGTATATTTTTAATTGAAACATATAGTGCTTATATATTTATATTTTGTGCAGAAGTTACGAATACTACTACTTTATTCTTAAACATAAATACATATAAGAAAACTTTTCATTAAAAAATAAGTATAACTAACAGATAAGCATAAGTACAACCAGCAATCAAAGTCGCAGTCTTCTTTGATAATACAAACTGATGCTCTATAAAGGTAGGTACAAATCCAGAAGCTCCAATCATGTGTAAATATTCCATTGCTTTACCTAGTGATAGGAGTACAAATATTCGATTCTTTATCAGATCCTGAAATAAATGTTACATATGAATTATTTTATTTCATTAGAAAGAGGAAGAAATATACCCAGTATATAAGCCACAAATCACAAATCCACAAATATTTTACCTTTTCCAACCAAAACTTGAACCACACACATATATATATATAAACAATTTTACAATTGCCAGTATATGAAGGTATATAGTGTTTGAATCATTAAACCATGTTGTCTAATTTGATTCCCTATCAAACTATAAATTAATAATCAAAAAATTAGCACTAATAGTATTTATTGATTCATTTGATAAAGAAAAATAGATGTTAATAATCATACATATGGGATTTCAATTTACTTTTATTTATTTTTTCTTAAGAAATTAGATACTTTTTTACAAGGAGAATTTAAGCTACACTTAAAGAGAAATCATTAATGATTTCTCATTAAGTGTAGCTTAAATTTAGAATTCTAAAATATTTTTCCTTGAAATTTCACCTACATAAAGAAGAAAGTCACTTAAATTCTGTGTTTTGGTAACTTGAGGTGTGGGGCTTCCCAAGCAGTATTCAGTGGGCCCAGAGTCATTCCCTGTAATACTCAACCAAGTAAGCCAGATTTTCAGCATTCAACACCGGGGGCTGGAAATGTAGCACTATGGAACCCAATGGTACCAGGAACGATCATGGAATGGTAGCGGACTCCCAGATTTACATTCAGCACCGTTTGGAGGGACATGCAGTACCAGGGATAGAATTTTGGTCTTATGCAAGTTATGTTCTCCTGGCCGATGACTATGATCATGGCTCTATTACCAATTTAAAAAAATGTTTGATTTAGTCAGAAGCCTATGATACACAGTGGTGGCTTAACATTTTTCATTATACTAATACTTTATGTGAAACAATTTGTGTCATGGTATATTTAACTAAAATTAATTACTATAAATTATAAATAAATTAAAATCATAAAATAAGTAAATAAAAATTATAAATTAAAATTAATTTCAAATTAATTTCTATACTTAATAGATACATATGTCTTTGAAAATATGTAGTAGCATTTTATGCCTTAATTATTTTCCCAGTCTTTCATTAAATTTAAAATATAATATTATTATGCATCTATATTTGTCTTCTGAATACCGTACATATGTAATTCTATGGCATTTATTTATTCCATAGAATTAAATATTTAGGCTGATTTTAACTCTCTCTTGTCACAATCAATGTGTTCTTAAGGACCTATGAATCCTCATAATAGGCTGCTAGAATATTGATATACATCATTGCATTGTTTCTCTAATTTTTTTCTCCAAGTTTTATTAGTCGCACTGCTTCCATAATGTGGGAGACCCTCTCTCTCTCTCTCTCTCTCTCTCTCTCTCTCACACACACACACACACACACACACACACACACACACACACACACCGGGACAGGTTATACTTTCTCAAATTCTTTGAGCAAATTTTCCTGTTATGCACATCTCCCAAAACTTTTAAATTCTCCCATTAAAAACAATTGACCTTGTAAGGGCCTTCACGATGCCTTCAATCAACAATGCAAGTAATGATATGTTATTTCAAAATAGCCAAATGACTTCTGATAGTGTCACTCTCGGGACTCAGGCATTGAAGTTATGCCACCAATTGTAAAAAGTTCAGGCCAGTTGGAGAAGGAAACTTTAGGGGATCTATAAATTAACTGATGTACAAAACTAATATATAGATTTTTCTACTTGCTTCTCTACTCTTCCAGGAGACACTAATCTCCTGCATGACATGTCTGGGGTGTTTTGGGAACTGGAGGCAGATTCCTCTCTTCCAGCGAGGTCCGCCATGGCCTGACCATATCAACAGGCTCAGTTCCGCCTCTCTTGTCCTCTTCTTGCTCACCCTTCCAGGTAAAATTAATCTCTCAGATGACATCTCCAGGGCAATTTTGTAACTGAAGATGAATCACCCTCCCTTGCAGCTTTGTCCCTATGTCCCCAGCAGCCTGCCCTCTGCTCATCAATGGGTCCAGCTCCAGATCTCCTGATTCACATGGCCACTGATGCAGACAGCTCTACTCATCAAATTCACGCTGCCTCAAAGTTACACTTCCCGTCACTAGGTGAAGGAAAGCAGGAGGGAAAAAGAGCAACTCTCCACCCAGTTCCTCAGACTGCCAGAGGCTGCTCCCAAAGAAGGCGCCCCCTCAGCGCAGCAGGAGCACAGAGTGCAGCAGGAAAGGCAGAACCCACCCGGTCCACTGAGGAAAACAGGAACAGGAAGGCTCCGCTGCCATCATCCAGCCCTTGGCCTGATGTGAGATGTGCAGATACTTTCTCCCAATTATTTGTGTTTTTTAAAAAATTTAGGCCTCATTTTTTTCTCAAGGTGAAATTTCTTTTACTTTGAGGTCCCATTTGTTTGTTCTGCTTTTATTTTCTTTGACAAAGTGGTTATCTCATAAAAGATCTCGAGGTAAAAAATATGGGGGAGGGCCAGTACAGCAGGTAGGGCTGCTTGCAGCTGACTTGGATTCAATCCACTTCCATAGCTTCATGAGCACCTCCTGGAGTGATCCCTAAGCATGGGGCAGGAGTAAGCACTGAACATAGGTGGGTGCCCCTGTAATCTCCCCCAAAAAAGATCTTATAGACTCTTGCCCATGTTTCCATCCATTACTTTAAAGAAATAAAAAAAGTAAAAAAACTTAGTATCAAGGTCTTTATTCTGAGTGAATCTTTGTTAATGGTGTGAGGTAGGGGTCTAATTTCTTTCTCTCTTTCTCTTTCTTTCTTTCTTTCTTTCTTTTCTTTCTTTCTTTCTTTCTTTCTTTCTTTCTTTCTTTCTTTCTTTCTTTCTTTCTTTCTTTCTTTCTTTCTTTCTTTCTTTCTTTCTTTCTTTTTTCCTTCCTTCCTTCCTTCCTTCCTTCCTTCCTTCCTTCCTTCCTTCCTTCCTTTCTCTCTC